>NC_141695.1:405769495-406969495 GCF_964263255.1 Lissotriton vulgaris
GTGGCGGGACTACTTGATTCGCCGCCGTTGTCGCCTTGGCGTCGGCCTTTGGCAAAAGCCGGATCGGGTGAGAGAGAGGGGTGGTCGGTGGCCGAGGCAAGACAGCCCCCTCTCTCCCCGCGGCCTGCAGGGCGGCAGAAGGGAGAAGACGGAGAGGTCCTTGTCATCCTTTTTGGACCGCCTGCCCAACATCGTCTCCTTCTGACCGTGGGCAGGCGAGTCCCTCGTGCCTCCAGGCCTCGCCTTCCGGATGGGCGTAACCGCGGACCTGTTGCACTTCGGGAGCTTCCGGAATGGGGGTAGGTACCTATTGAGTTGTTTCTATTTCATGTGACCGTTATTTGGGCGGGGCGGGCAATGAGGCAGATATGTTGGGAACAGGAACAGGCAGTGAAGCCTAGCTACCTCGTGGCTATGTTCTGATATCGAATCTTTTCGCCTTTTTACATTTCTTATTACGAACTACTTCTAATGTTTCTTATTTTTGGTGAAGTCAAAAGCTCATCAGGGGGTTACTGACTTGGCCTGATTTCTTTTTATTTTTCTTTCTCTTCCTTAGCGTGTTTCGAGCTAAAGCTTTTTGTTAGTAGGGAACGGTGATCACTTCATTTTTTTTATGTGTCCTTTTCACTAGGGGGGTACATCTGGACGGACCAGACGAGTCCCCTCCAATAAATGGTCCGGGGTGGAACAAGATTATCGATCAAAAAGGGGAACATATATTCCTTCATTAGGGTATCATCCTGGACGGACCGAGCGATGTACTTCCACTTACTAGGGTAGCCTCCTGGACGGACCAGTCGGTCTATTTCTACTAAATGGCCCATGAGTAGAGAGCATATGTCCTCCATAAGAGTAGTCTCCTGGGCGGACCATGCGAGCTACCCCACAATAACCAACCAGTGGGGAGTGGGTAGGACTGACGAATTCACAAAGGGGCATAACCTACCCTTTTCTACTTGCAAAGACTAGACAGAGTGTTTCTATTTTACGTTGTTTGCAAATAGAAAATACCTCAAACGAAACAATTCCTGGAACAACAATGTCCAGGCAACCAACCAATCAGTGGGGAGAAAAACAGGCATGACGGATTACAACGGGGACAAATGTCTGCATTACCTGCCCTTCGCTATCCAAAAAGGAAGACAGAATATTTCTATTCGTCTCAGTTTGTAGACAGGGAAGATCTCAAAGAGCAACAATCGATTATTAATCGATTTCAAACAATCAGTGGGGAGAAAAGTAGGCATGACGGATTACAACGGGGACAAAAGTCTGCATTACCTACCCTTCTCTATCTGCAAAGAGGGACGACGTTCCTATTCGCCGCTGTTTGCAAACAGAGAATGTCTCGTTCTCACAAGAGAACCAATATGTCAAGTAGCCCTCAAAGCTAAATGAACCAATACCAACCAATACAATATCAGTATACAAATACCGATTTCAATACAAACAATCAATCAATCAGGTGGATAGAGCCACCCTACCAATCAGGCGTAAAAACACCCTACTTAATCTTACCCGGACCGGACCATACGGACAGTTCTTCGACTCCTTCCTCCAGCGCCCGATCGTTCTCTTACTCCATGTAGCATTCCTGTGGGATTCCAGTCAGGACAATAGGTCACTCAAGAGAGGTCCGTTCAGAATTGGTGAAGTTCTGTCGATCGGCAGCCGGGCTAGGGCCCTCTCAAGGCAGGCATACCCCGATCATTTTAGACGTTCACTTTTTCGTCTGGATCTCTCTTACCGAACCCTATGTCACTGATGGACCCCGCGTTGGGACGCCAATTGTGGAAAGTGAGCCCATAATTCTAACGATGCCCAGGCTGCTGGCGCAAACCGCCTCTCAGTTCCCATTCTGAATAATTATCAAATAAAGAGACGGGCGCTGGGAGCAGGAATCAAGAACAGAGTTTATTTCTCATGAGGAGAGCATGTCCTTTCGGACACGAAACACAGTGTCTTTCGGGAGGTGCTCTAACAAGTGAGCGTGAGACTCTGGTTTTTATACATTTGCTGAACATTTGATGATACAATCAGGTCAGTGTGTCGCAAAAGGAAAACATTCCTATAATCCTCGTGATGATCCTATTCCACATACATTCACAATGGGGACCCTTGACCTGCTGATAAGAGGGGAGGGCAATCATGCAGCTGAGTGTGTCGTAGGATGTGTGCGCCTGATCATGGCCCAGGGGGTGGGGTGGCTAGGCATACAATAAGGGCAGTAAATGGTATCTCCTGGCTTAGGCGATGGCCTCGGACATGTGTGGTCAGCCGGACTCGGGGGTAGGGGTCATCAAAGGAGTGGTATTCATGTCTGCGTGGACAATCGAGCGTGGAGGGAAGGCTCGTCAACAGAGGGACATTCATGGAAGGGGAGGAGGTGCTGGTCAGGCGCGGCCGTGACTCGCAAGGACAGGGCTTTGCGGAAGAAGAGGGTTTATGACTTGTTCATGTGAGGAGAAGGAGGGGGGGATCAGGGTGCGTGCAGGGCCAGAGTCGCGCAGTGAGAGAGAGAGAGAGAGAGATCTTATGACCTGTACATGGGAGAACAGGGGTAGCCAGATACAACTGGGGGGGGGGGCTATGTCAGCTGAGGCGAAGGATGCTTCTTCGAGAGGGAAATGGGGAAGGCCTGGGTCAAGCAGGAGGGTTACCTTTCACATCAGGATCGCGTAGAGGGAGAGGGTTTCATGGCCTATACATGAGAGAGGGGGTGCAAGATACGCGCAGGAGGGAAGCTGGGGATTCCAATGGGTAAAAAGGCCATGGTACCTAGAATGGCTGTACATACGCATAGGGGTACGGGTTCTTACTGGCAGGGGGATACGGTCGATAAGTTGCAGTATCCATGATGCCCACAGGGAGAGGAGTGGGAGAAGAAGTGAAATGAATGCTGTCTATGTACATAGATTTTGTCAGATTTCACAGAGGGGCCGCGAGAAGAAAGGCAGAAAACAAAGCAGGAAGAAGTGTCTGACAGGAGAGATAATTAGAAGATACAGCAGTACGAAGGAGTTTATTCAGCACAAAGGGAAATTGGCTGACTTCATGGTTGCAGAGCAGCGCTCATTCCTCTGCACCATCAACCACGTTTATCCCGTGACCCGCTCCTGCCTTCTCTCTCTCTTGCAGACCCCGAGGCCACAGCGAGAGTCTGAGGCAAAGGAAACAACGTGCGGTGTTCACAGGCCTGTGGAAAATACTGTCCGTCACACAAGAGAGACCTGATAATACATTAGTTACCATTTATGAAATGCACGTCATCGATTAATTCTCACTTGTACAATAAATAATACTTTTTATTACGCTCTTACTGGAGAGGGCTACAGTAATTATGCAATTGTGCAGCCCTGGCGGTGTCCGCATAATTGTGCGCTTACCTCATAATCTATTGTCTGCCTCATAATTTGTAGATTTTAAGATACAAATTGTTTTTAGCTCAATTGAGTCAAAAGGTACAATAAAAGGAGCGCCAAGTGTTGTCACGCACAAAGGCTGATTGGGCATCTTTCAGTTGCTCATGCTATAGTTGAGAGTTAAACTGGTTCACAGTATTAGCATGTGTAAAAATGTCAACATATTAAAGTAATGCTATCGGAAAAGTGACACATTATGCCGCATAATTTGCTTTTTCTGACACATAAAATAGACAATCTTGCCTCATAATTTGTACCTCCCCACCTCATACTTCCAGCGGTCCTTCTTAAAGTGTCATATTGAGCTAAGTTTTAATGTTATACAGCCTCCAATATTCTCCATTTCAATAGTAGCTTCTAGTAGGAGTCGAGGACAAGTTATGCTAATTCTGGTTTTAGCCCAATCACTTACCACCATGTTTTACCCGGTGGCAATTACCGGTGCCAAATGTAAAAAAAGGGGTAAAACATGTAGAACCTGGTGAAAAATATGGCCAATTGTCATTTCTTACCATTCACCAGCGGTACATCCTGGGAACAGAACACAAACCAGATATAGGTATAAGTTATTTGCGGTGGGTTAGGTCTGCACTCGATTCTGCCTCGTGGTATACTTTTCCTTATGCCTAGCACATATGAGTTGGTGTTCTAAGTTAGCCTTCCTCCCCTCAATTGGCATGCACATAGATGCTTGAAAATAAATAATAAAAATAACTAAAATCTTCCCCTTTTAAAGGTTCCTCTCTATACACAAATACCAGAAATGAAGGGAGAATCTCCCACTTCATAGCAAGGATTCTTATTCACCCCACCAAACCATTTGGACATTTGTGGAAAGCCTTTATGTTGCCACATGCCATCCAACATGGACCACTCCAATCTACACCACTCCACTCTACATTGTTTTCATGTACCATGGGAAGATTTTGAACCCTGTATGAGGTAGAGGTAAGCTCGAACCAGAGGCTTAACTCTGGCTCAGCTCAAAGTCCTCTTGAAACTTCCTTCCCAAAATGAGCCACATTTCATGGGAGGGGCGTGGCGTTGAGGCTACATCTGGTGCCCTGATAATGTGGTGAACCAACCAAGTTCGAATCTTGGCCTTACCTCAGTATTGTATAAAGCCCAGCGTACAATGTAGTCTGTGTCTGTTGTGAATTGTTCTTATGGGCTTGGGTAAGGTTTGCACTATGTAAAGCTGCCATAAATAAATGTGGATTCTGCCTATCAACCACTCTCTAATTTCATCCTCCAAGAATTTAGGTCAAAGCATTAATTTTTGATGTCAGAATCTAGTGTTTGAATTGCGCTGTATGAAACTAGAACATCTGGTGCATATCCCAGCTTCCCTGTTCGACCAAATTTCATGGTCCTAGGCAAGTTCCTTATGTATGGTCCTAGGCAAATGCTTTATTTCACCAAGTCTCCTTTTAGTTCATCACACATCAGAATTTTTTCAAATCGGTGCATTTAAGTTGTGTGAAGTACAACAACCTATTTTATGTAATAGACTGTAGTGTTCTTCCATCTATAATACAAATGCTAAGCCTCATAGATGACACCTGGCTTACTTCTTAGTTCACTAAAAAAGATGGGAATGGGGTAGGAATCCTTCTACGTTCATGTTAAAAACTATTACTTAGTAACTACATTTCAAAGACACTGTATCATTTTCTAACAGAATATTTGCTGCATGACTTACATTACAAATATTTTAAAAAAATAAGCTCGTGTAAGGGCACTTAGAGCCATAGATGGCTCTGGTTGGCTGGGCCCTCCCAGTTACTTTGATGGCACGCCCACCTTTACTATCAGATCTGTGTGGACAACCCCATGCTTGTAACTTTGGCCAAAACGAGTAATTACAGGAACTGCAAGGCACAAATACACGGTGGTTGGTGACATAATATTCAACCACACAAATGGGCATTTCCTCAGCAAGATATGGAAAGACTGAATAAGGTATAGTATTTTGACACTTTTGCGCCACGGCGTCTACAATTGCTTTGTGCAAGGATAACAAAATAATGGCAAGGGGCACTACATTGGATTTGTTCTGTGTTGTACCCACACAGGATGTAGCAGATATTCAGTGTTTTAGCATTATCTAATGATGTGGGATGAATGAAGTCCAGCCCCTATTTAGGTCTCCCTTACACAGAGCATGCACTATGCTGAAAGATGTATTGTTCACAATTCAGTGGGCTTCCAACCCACCTACAGTACACTATTAGTTATTTTCATTGTCAATTTCATTTACTATCTTTTGGTTGGATAGCTCCCATAGGCTTCACTTTCTTTCAGGAATTAGCACCCTGCTGGAGCATGGACCAAGTACATGCCCTGCTGGAGCATGGACCAAGTACATGTGTTCTTACTCCTCTTTGTTCTTCCTCATCATTTTGCAACACATTATTTTTTTAAATGCTATGAGAGTTTCGGCATTATTCTTGGACCTGCAATGTGCTTCCCTGCTTTTGCGGATTTCACTCTACCTGTCTTCTCTATTGATGCTTTAGTTACTTATAACCTGAACTGTAATAATCGATGCTACTCCATTCTATGCCACTCCACTCCGTGCCACTCTAATCTACGCCACTCCACTTGTAAAAGGGGGGCAGATCTAATCGATAATCTTTAAGTATTGCCCGGCGTTAGTCGCCTCTCATACCACTCGATAATTATCAAACAAAGAGGCAGGCGCTGGAGACTGGAAGGCAGGAAACAGAGGTTTATTCCGTCGGAGCAGAACTCATCAGATCAGACAACAGGGTATCCTCTCGAGGTGCTCTAACCGCATCTCTGAGGCCTGGCCTCTTATACACAGGTTTATGGTTTTTATTGCAGTTTATTACATGTGACACATTCTTACAAATACTTTGAAGTACGGAAAGACATCCTCGGAAGCCCCGCTTCAGGCCCGTTTCCACACATATCTACAGTAGAAGTCCCCACCCCGATCTCAGTAGGTGATGACTGTCGCGCAGCTGGACATTCCGCCGGTTCCCGGAATGTGTGCGGCTGATCGGATCTCATGGGGTGGGAGCTTTGATCAATCGTAGCTCCTTTGAAGAGGGGCAACTTCTTACAGTAGGGGGCAATAAACTGCATCCGCAGGACTAAGTGATCGCCTGGGATCGGGTCCACTCATGGGCGAATTTTGCGAATTCGCGATCTGCGAATTTGCGGATTTGCGAATTCGCGATCCGCAAAATTCGCAAATTTGTGGATTTTTGTTTTTTTTGCATGTTCGCGGGGTTTTTTGCGTGTTCCCGGTGTTTTTTGTGTGTTCGCTGGGCTTTTTGTGTCTTCGCGAGCCGCTTGCATAGCGAAGTTACCCATGCAGTCGTTTATGGGAGAGGGAGGGAGAGAGAGATAGATAGATAGATAGATAGATAGATAGAAAGAGAGAGAAAGAGAGGGAAAGAGAGAGGGAGAGAGAGAACGAGAGAAAGAAAGAGAGGCCGGATCTCTGAAGGGCCAGATTCCTGAGTTGCCCCTACAGAACATACAGCTTTTTATTTTTAGCCAAATGCATATGAAAATTGTGCTGTAAAGGTTTTAGTTTAACCCCTCCTGACAACTCAAAATGGGTGTATTTGCCATCCTCTCCCTTCTTCCTGTTTTTTATATCTGTAAGTGCTTCCTGATTAGGTTTAATTCCTTGGACAGGTGCCTCATTGCCTACTTGTAACTATTCTCTGACCCTGCTTCAAGGGTCAGAGCAGGGTCAGAGACTAGTTGCAAGTAGGCAACGAGGCGCCAGGAAGCAATTAGCAGCAGGTGTCCAAGTTGAAGTTAATTTGTTTGTAACCCTTTTGTAAAAGGTCACAAAGAAATTAGGTTCAACTTTTGCACCTGCTGCTGTAACCCTTGCTTGGCTGAAAATTCGTTTCCGCTGATTCGCGGATTTTACCACGATTTCGCGAGATTCGCGGATCGCGAAATCGCGGAAAATCCGCAAATTCGCCCGTGAAACGGATTTTACGCCCACCCTTAATCGGGTCGGACAATCGGGCACAGAGGAAGGGGGTTTATCAAAGGGTGTGTGATCATGAAAGGGATGGAGGGAGGTGTTAGCCGGGTACGGGATGTGGCCCCCTCGCAGGGCCACGCTGAAGGGGTGGTTTATGGCCCAAGCATGTGAGAGCGGGGGCTGTCAGTGCGCGGGGGATGCTTGCGAGGTCAGAGAGAGACGCGCTGGCGATCAGCAGTGGGCAGAGAGGCCATGATACTCAAAATGGCTGCTTCTTATGCACAGGTATGAGCCTGGAAAAGGGACAAGAAGGCGCCGATAATGTTTACGCCGCAACCTAGATTTTAACACACTCTACTCTATGCAAATCTACGCACTTTATGCCACTCTACTCCATACCACTCTACGCAACTCCACTTTACTCCACTCAATGTTACTCCATTATACACTGCACCACTCCACTCCACGTCACTCCGCTCCATGTCACTCTATTCCACATCACTCCTTTCTCCCATCACCATTCCACTCCATACACTGGGACACTATGCCACTCAACTCTGTGGCACTCCACTCTATTCTATGCCACTCTATACCACTCCACTCTACACCACTTTGCACTACTCCACTCTGCTCTATGCAACTCGATTCCATTCTTCACTACTCTACTCGATGCTACTCTACTCCACACTACCCCTCTCTACTCTATGTTATGCCACTTTACTCTATGCCACTCTACTCTACATCACTCTACTCTATGCCATTTCACTTTAAGTCCATCCCATACCACTCTATGTTATGCCACTTAACTCTACCCCATTCCATGCCAGTCCACTTTCCAACCCTCCATGCCAGTCTACTCCACTCTATAACACTTTACTCTATGTCACTCTACTCCACTTTACGCCACTTGCTCTATGCCGCTCCACTCAACTCCACACCACACCACACCACTCTATGCCACCCCTCTCTACGCCACTCCACTCTGGGACACTCTACTCCATGCCACTTTATACCATGGCCCTCTAGTCTACACCACTTTTCGCCACCCAACTCTATACTACTCTACTCTATGCCAATCTATTCTATATTGCTCTACTCTATGCCACTGTACCCTACGCCACTCCACTTTATGCCACTCTACTCTATGCCACTCTACTCTACACATCTCCACTCTATGATCCTCTACTGTATGCCACTCTACTCGATACCATTATACACCACTCTTCACCATGCCACTCCACACCCCTCTTCTCTATGCCATGCACTCTACGCCATTCTACTCTCAGCCACTCCAACTTATTTTATGCTACTCCACTGTTTTCCACTCCATTCTACACCACTACACTCTACTCCACTCCACATCACTGTACCTCTCTATATCACTCCACTCTATTCCATGCCACGCCACTTTACTTCACACCACTCTACTGCACGTCACTCCACTCTCTGCCACTCTACTTTACACTCTCTACTCTATGCCTCTCTACACCATTCCTCTGTACACCACACCATTCTATGCCATTCCACTCTACGCCACACCACACTATTCCACTCCACTCCACTCCACTCCTCTCCACTCCACTTCACTCCACACAATGCCACTCTACGGCACTCTATGACACTCTGTTCTATACCACTCAATTCCAAGCCACTCTACCCTACTCAGCTCTACCCTACGTCACTCCACTCTACGCCACTTTACTCTATGCCACAACGTTCCACTCTATGTCACTCTATGCCACTCCACTCTATACCACTCTAATCTGTGCCACTCTACTCTATGTCACTCTACTCTATTCCACTCCACTCTACGCTTCTCCATTCTACTCTATGCTACTTTACTCTACACGCCTCCACCTTATGCCATTTTACTCTACGTCATGCCATTCCACTCTACACTTCTCTACCCCCTGTCGTTTCACCAAATCTTGAGATGCTGAGCCTTCCCTAAGCCTCCCTGCACCATTACCCAGGGTGGTCGTAGCAATTACCAAGGCTTTTTGCCTGTCCAGTCTGGGCACCACAGGCGCCAACACCTATCTGATGACGAGGGATGTCTGGGTCTCTGAGCCCGTCACTGAGAGTGGCCCTGCACTCTTGCTTTCTTCCCTCTCTAGGTCTCCAACACAAAGTGAGAGCCTCTAACAGCAGCGACTCGCCAGATAAAACACCTCTGCACTACCCCCCCACCCCCGCCACGTAAACTCATTAGTGTCCCTGTGCTCAAGAGATCCTCAAGAGCTGAGCCTCTCCCCCTTCGGGCTCTGCCAGACTTGTTCCCAAAGTCCCCACGTGCAGCATTTTTCTTGCTACAGGTTTCACCATAAATGTAACGGGTAGCATTTGAGGCTACCATCGTGACCAGCACCTTTGCATCTGGACCCACCAGGGCAGGTCGATCCAAACTGCTGGTAGTTCTGCTGACCTTTGCCCCTAAAAACTTTAAGTTCAGGAGAGTAACTCTGAGAATCGTCTGTAAGTATACCTATGCGGTGAATGTTTCTCCCACAGGACAACAATCCCTCATTCGAGGCTTATGCCTCAAATCTGACAGCTATGATTTTCTACTGTATTACCTGTAAAAATCTATAATGTCTGAAGTACTTGCATGATTCTGGTGATCTTGGTGTCTACGTTATATAAAAATCTGTTATTTTGCCAAATTGGTCTTGAGTTTCTTCGTGAGTGTGTCTCATTTATTGACCCTGTGAGTACAACAGATGCTTAACACTGCCCTCTGATAGGCCTAAACATCTTGCCCACACTACCACAAAGAGAGCATTTGGGATTATTAATACGTGCCCTGTAAACCAATAAGATTTGTCTGGACTTTCTGCATAGTTTACCTCATTGGTGTGCACTGCATAGAAAGTCAGCTTCCTAAAGGGTTAATTTGACGTGTACAGAAACAAATGTTTCTGTTTATTTTAAAAGCATGCACTCGTGGAAGGAAGGTATCACTAATGGCTGCACATTTCCCAGTAAACTGTTACAAATTCAGATTAGAGGCTCACCAAAACCAGTAGACAACACTGATTCTAGTTGAACAATGTGGAAATAGATTGGTTTATCTAATGCCAAAACTACAGTCTCCTCCATCCAGCAAGGAAGATCACCCAGGAATTCCTTTGTAATAAATAGGTCAGTCTATGCCTTTGCTTTTTCTCCCCAAACCACAGTACCACACGTATATCTTAAGAGAAGAGGGCCAGGTATTACCTGTAGGCGGATTGTGAGAAAGTCGCTCCATATATATACTGGACTAGAAGGAAGTACAGGGTGTATAGAGTCCACCAACCCCAGAGGTATAACGGAGGTTAAAGTCAGAACTGACCTTACTCTCCAAAGTGGTAGCTTGGTCGAGCAGTAAGGCAGTACCAGAGGACGGTGTAGAGCATTTGTTGTACACACTCAGTCAGCAAAAGGTTTCACACACTAAAGGACTGAACTCCAGGCCAATTGTTTGTATATCCAAAGATATAGTTGTTTTATTTTTAGAACCAACAGTTATAAAAATATCCTTTCTCGATATAAGTATTCTCATGATGTTACTTTGCAAGGAAGCAATAAAGGTTGTGCATACAATAGTTACAGTATAAACAGTAGTCTCCTTTAGCCTCTCTTGTCGTCTCTTCCCGCTTCCTCCCTCTATTTATATCTCTACTTCTCTCCTCTCTCAATGTATTGAGACTGAACTATTTTGTCTGATGCCCGATGAAGCTACCTGGTTTAGCTATAGGGGAGATGGGCCGCGGATTGACTCCTTGGTCGTCACCTACCCAGTCGGCCTTTAGACAGATTTCTTTTTGTCTCTCCTTGTTGTCTCCTCCCCTATCCTCCTTTTCTCACCTGCCCTGTTCCCTCCCCTCTATGCTCCATTTATTTTGCCCCCCATGTTATTTAAATGTGTCCCATTGAGACCTAGCTATCTGGCCAAAGCCCGGTGGAGCTACCTGATAGCTATAGAGGAGATGGGTTTTGGGACTTCCCCCTCGACCGTCACCTACCCAGCCGGTCTTTGGGCAGACTTTACTATGCCTTTCTGCCATATCTCCCTCCCATCCTGTTTTTCTGCGAACCTCTTCCCCAGACACCTGAGACCGAACTTCTTTGTCTGATGCCCGATGGAGCTACCTGGTTTAGCTATAGGGCAGATGGACCATTGATTCCCTCCTTGGTCGTCACCTACCCAGTCGGTCTTTAGACAGACTTCCTCTCGTCTCTACGGTTGTCTCTTCCCTTACCCTCACGTTCTCACCTCACCTACCCACACTTCTTTTCTCTCTCCTTTCTCTCCTCCCCTACTGTATTGCTGATTGTTTGATGTATTGTGTAATTGTTCATCGTTTTCTGTTATACTGTTAAACCACATTGTTTCACTTCCTTTCGTCCCTCCTGTTGTCTCCTCCTGCATCCTCCCTCTATTTATGTCTCTCCTTCTCCCCTCTCTCAATGTACTGAGACTGAACTTTTTTGTCTGATGCCCGATGGAGCTACCCGGTTTAGCTATAGGTGAGATGGGCCGTGGATTCCCTCCTTGGTCTTCACCTACCCAGTCGGTTTTTAGACAGACTTCTATCCGTCTCTCCGCATTGTCTCTTCCCTTTTCCTCCCTCTCGCACCTCCCCTGCCTCCTCCACTACTTTTCTCTCTCCTTTCTCTCCTCTCCTATTTGTATTGCCCATTTTCTGGGATTTATTGTGTAATTATTGAACTTTTTATGTTACATTGTTGATTCTCATGTAAAGCGCTCTGATACCTCCGGGTCTAGCCAGCACTATATAAAACTCTTTAAATAAATAAATAAATAAAATAAAATAAATAAATACCCCACTCTCCTCTATGCCACTCACTTTAACACCGCAGAACTAACTTTAGCCATGCTGAACAGCAGCTACACAGCAGTATAACACGACGAAAAGACATTGGCAAAGCAAATAGCTCTCACATAGCTCTCACATAGTTGGCAGCTATTTGATTTGACAATGCTTGTTTGGGAAGGTACTCCCATCACTGGCCACTGTACGAGGAATGCCTTGTTCTTCCCTCCGCCCTGACAGCTGCTTTGGCACTTCAAGAGACTAGGTTGCGGTAAGCAATCGCTCTGCCTTCTGTTTCCTTATTCTCGTAGCAAACCAGGGTCAAAGTGTAAACTGGCACACAGCCTCTCCATGGAGGTGGCAGGGTCTATAGTTTGAATAAAGAGTTCTAGAACAGAACAGAAGATTTGCTCTAAGATTTGCATTTGTAAAGTTATAAATAAACCTACAGTGTGGGCCCGATCTCAGAGCTGTCATAATAGCGTGCAGCTAAGGTTCTTTACCTCAGACCCCACGCCAAAATAGAAGCCTGACATTTGTTTGTGATGCAGTGAACTCCTCAAAACCACTAGATGGCGCCAAATACCGTTTTTATTCATTTCCCAAGTGTACAGGTTTCCATAATTACAAGCTGCTCCTTTGATCTGAAACCAAATAGGAGCCCCGAAAATGTTCTGGCCACCAGCCTCACAAAAAACTCTGACGTACAGGTCTAATCCTATTTGTGCATTCTTGTATATATAGGATGAACAGGAAGGCAACGAAAAAGAGTATGAATGTATATTGGTATGAACATGCAGACCTGGTTGTGTGATAGGGAGTGTTTAGTTGTATAATGATTGTAGTATATATGAGCTGTTCTGTGGGCATTTAATGGTTATTGTATGGTCATAAATAATGTTGAGTGTATGACTGTAATGCTGGGTGTGTTGTGAGTTGTTGATAGGTGGGTGAATCCATGAAGGCTGGTGTCTTGTCATACTATGGTGGGTTTCTTGAAGTTTGATTGTGAGAGAGTAGATGTGTAAATGATGCTGCAGGTGTAATAAGTGTAGTGTATAGCATTTAGCTTGAAAAGGTGTGTGATGCAAATGCAAATAATGTATGCTGAGGCTGGGACATGAGGTGGCAGTAGCCCCTACTATATGTATGGTGAAGACTAAGCCTGGTTGACATCAACATTACACTGGCATAATCAAGTGTAATTTCAGTTATTTCACCCTACTCTTGTTCAGTGTTTAATTTGTAAAAAAACATAAGTGCCCGGGTTTTCATCAGCATGCCACTGCAGCTTGCACACCCATTGCCACTGCCAATGACAGTACCAGCAAATATACTAACCATCACACTACCACAATTGTGACCAATCAGGCCATTCCAGGTCAACCAAAGCTATTACAACGGCATGGGAGGCAAGTGATTTTAATGTAACTTGCATTATTAAATAACTGTAGTTGTGCTCATCTCTAAATTAGACAGACGGACCCACCATGTCATAAGTGCCCGTCTTGACTATTAAGTGGCAGTGCTGAGCACAGGAAACCACTGGCTCAAATTAAGCACCTGCTTGTTACATACATTTTTCAAAATTACGCTAGTGCTCTACGCAGCGTAATTACACATTGTTCATGGTAAAAATAGCAGCCTCGGGCGGCAGTAGGGGTTCCTGCAGGTTGGTGACGTGGGGAGGGGCAGGGTGGGGGGTAGTAATGTATGGATTACGGAGTTTAACAGGTAACTAAACATATAAATAAATAAAATGAATTTCGTTGCGTGCACTGCATCACCAAATGTGATGCAGTGCGCGCAACGAAATTCGTTTTTTTATTTATATGTTTACTTACCTGTAAAACTCCGTAATCCATACATTACAATCCCCCACCCTGCCCATCCCCCTCCCGACGTCACCGCCCTGCAGGAACTCCTACTGCCGACCGCAGCTGAAAAATAGAATGCAAACGGCTGTTCATGGTGCTTTTGGCTTTTTTGCAATTTTGTTTTAGGGAGAAATTCAGCCTTGCATCAAAAGTGGGCATGTATTTTATGTCAAGATACAGTGCCATAAGCCAGTTTTGCATTTCACATAATTATGCATATTTTTGTAACAATTTTCTGATGTCTTGCATAATTATGCAAAAATAAATTATGAGAATGTGGCACACCCCTACAGGAGATACATTCAGCATAATAGTCAACCTTAACTTCTTTCCAACTTTAGTTTTTTTATTTTTAGATAAATTGCAAACTAAAGAAGAATAACTGTTTTAGATATAAGTTGAATATTTGTATTGTTAGGTATTTTTTAAGGGTCAAATGTTTGCACTATTGCTTACTTTACCCTTTGTATGATAATCTTTATTTGTCTAGGAAAAAAGAATACATTAGTAGAGAGCAGATTTTTTATCGAATATAAGCATTGCCATATTTTACTTGATTTTGTATGCTCTTCGTCCCTACATATTGTAGCTTTTTATACTGTGTGCCGTTTTTATGGGGAGTTAATTTGTAGGGTCCCACTTATGAAAAAGTAGGAGCTTACTGATAAAACATACACTTATTCAATCAATCAATCAGGGATATATGAAGCGCGCTACTCATCCATGAGGGTCTCAAGGCGCTGGGGGGTGGGGGGATTGTGCAGCTACATCTTTCCCAAAAAGCCAGGTCTTGAGGCACTTCCTGAAGGCATACTGAGTAGGGGAATGTCTGATGCTGAGTGGGAGTTTTTTCCAGGTCTTTGCTGCTATGTAGGAGTAGGCTTTTCCACCCGTTCTGGTTCTGCTGATACAAGGGGTTTCGGCTAGGGCGAGGTCGGTGGACGGAGGCTTCCCTTGGGTGCGTAGAAGGAGACTCTTTCGTTGAGGTACTGGGTCCGTGTTGTGGAGGGATTTGTAGGCATGAGAGAGTAGCTTGATGGTCACTCTCTTCTCAATGGGGAGCCAGTGGAGGTCTGGATGATGTGGTCTTGTCGTTGGATGCTGAGGACAAGTCTGGCTGTGGTGTTCTGGGTGGTCTGGAGTTATCGGAGAGGGGATTTGTTTATTCCAGAAGTAAAGGGTGTTTCGTAGTCCAGTCTGCTGGTTATGAGTGCGTGGGTGATGATCTTTCTGGATTCGGGGGGAATCCATTTGAAGGTCTTGCGAAGAATGCAGAGGGTGTTGAAGCACGTGGAGGACACTACTCTATATTTCTACAAGCTGAAGTGATTAGCTATTTTTTGTAATTACAATAAAACCTAATAAATAATTAATTATAAGAAAGTTGCATCTACTTTTATACTATTTTTATCTACATTTTTATCTACCATTTTATCTACATTTTATACCAATGGCCTGCGCTGGGAAAAACCCTTGTTGGGTAGCTGTGCGCACTACAAAATAAAATAACATAACATAACATAACATTTCGCTCCCAATAGATGAATTTAGAAAGTGCCGAAGTAAAGAAATGTTCACAGTATATTACAATACAGAAGAGACATATAACAATACAGAAGAGTAACAAACATTAAAGAAAATGCAACCTTATGGCCAATCAGCTCAATAAATAATGAAATGGATGTCTTCACTGCTTTGTCCACCACAAAATTGCCCCCTGGGCAGTGCGAGTTCATGGCTGCCCTGGAGGCAGGGCATTCATAAAAATAGGGGCATTTTCATTGTTTGCCCCAGGCACACCTTTTAAAAATAAGCACCTGGGGCAAACAATGAAAATGCACCTTGCCTGCAAGGCAGCTCCAGGTGTTGAAGTTCTGGACTGCTTGTTATAGGTTTGATGCTGCGCTCGGATGAGTTGTGTTGAGGGCGTCCACCCATTGGGTCTGTGTCACTTTGCTCCAGCGGCAGAAGGAGATGTCAGGGGGGTTGGTGGTGGTGCACGGTGATCCTGCGATGGTGAAGTGGACGATGGAATGGTCTGTCCAGGTGAGTTCTGTGCATGGCATCATTCGACTCAGTTGCTGGATGTGATTATAGGGTCCAGTGTGTGCCCATCTTTGTGTGTGGGGTCTGTAATTAATTGGGTAAGGCCAATTTTGTACCCCCAGTGATCTTGGTGGCCTGCACTGTGTTTGTGAGAACTTAGCACCTGGCTAGCACTTTAATTCTTTAGTTCTTAGACACAAGAGAAGTGCATGTTGAGTGCTTTTTTGGGATCTCATTTGGTAACCCGAAAGCTGTGTAGTGAGCGCTGTTTTTTGCCTTGTTCACAAGGTCCGGCTTGGAGAATTAACGTGGCATTCCCTGAGAGGCCAGTGCCTTCCTTGCGGGCTATAAATCCGTAGAGGGCCTCCCAATGAGAAGAGCGTGTTTACCCTAGAGGCATTGTCAAGGTAACAAGTGCATTTCTTTGAGGTGGGCTGGCCGCTCCAGTGCTGACCTCTGCCCCCAAAAGCGGGACCCTCGATGGACGGCATGAGTACTGCACTTGGCAGTAACCGGACGTAATTTTGCAGCAGCCAAGCATCCAGAACCCCCTCCCCCCCAATCGTGCTCCCTCCTTGAGCGTGCTGGTCCTTGCGGGCTATAAATCTGTGGAGGGCCTCCCAATGAGAAGAGCGTGTTTACACCAGAGGCATTGTCAAGGTAACAAGTGCATTTCTTTGAGGCGGGCTGTCCGCTCCTGTGCTGACCTCTGCCCCCAAAAGCGGGACCCTCGATGGACGGCATGAGTACTGCACTTGGCAGTAACCGGACGTCCTTTTGCAGCAGCCAAGCATCCAGAACCCCCCCCCCCCAATTGTGCTCATTCCTTGAGCGTGCTGGTGGAGTGACGCTGGGGAAGCCTATGCTGGATGCCCAGCCTTGCCGGCACCTTTGAGCCAGCCTGGTACATGCTACAATTGGGCAGCACAGGGTCCAGAGGGGAAGACACCGAGAAGGACTGGCGTGTCCAAAGTGCTTCCGATGCCAGAGGCACAGTTCACCCCTGCTGCGGAGAGTACGCAGGCGACTCCACTTTTAGGGCATTATTAACCCTGGGCGTAGTTCGCAAAGCAGCGCTATGTGTAGCTACGCGAAGTGCACTTTGCACTATGCGAGATACACATAGCTACGTGAACTGCGTAGTGCACTGTGCAAAATGCTGTTCGCACTGATTGCACAGTGCCGGATGCTTTTCCGCACTGTGCAAGCAGTACAAACTGCATCTTGCACAGTGCAAGCGGTCGTTTTCTGCCATTCGAGTAGATTTCTACTCAAGCGACAGCTTTCTCAAAGCGGACTGGTAGTTTCTCATCGTGAGCGGTCGCGAGCGTACGTGACCGCTCGCAATGAGAAACCTGACCTCCCCGTGTTGAGAATCTCGCCGGGAGGTTTATTTTCTATGCTAGCGATCGGCAACTTGATGTTGCTGATCGTAAACGAGGAAAAAGTCTCACTGGGATGTCATTTTGCTTGCTCATGGTCGCCAACTTGACGTTAAGGATCGCGAGCAAGCAAAAACGTAGCAAACTACCCGAGCGTAGTGTAGTGCTTTGCCCAGGGTTAGGCATTATTACCATCCGGTCAAGAGATCCAGGAGGGTCCCGGACATGCTGCACCATCAGGAAAGCTGCATCTTTCTTTCCTGTGACCTCTGGGAGTCATAATACCAACAAAAACGGGTCAGAAAAAATCGAGGAGGTAGGTAAAAAGTTGGAAGATGACCCAGCAAAAAGGGCCAGGTCCAACTTGGGTGCAACTTAAAAAAATGCAAAATCAGACTGGAAGGCAAAGCAAGATAAACTCACAATAATCCTGGGCACAGACCAATGACAATGAACTAATAGGGAGGGGAGGTACGTGGACAAGCAGCGTGGGGGAGCTGACAGAAGGACCTGCGCAAATAAATAGTGCTGCGGCTTCCATTAACTAGGTCCTGGGTGGGGGGGAGGGCACTGTGGAGGCTGGAAGCGCGTGGTGGGGAGGGTGAGTGAGCGACGAGGCCCACCATACAAAATAAGCCTAAATAAGCACAAACCCCATGCAACTTAAACACAATGCAAAATCAGGCTGAAAGGCAAAGCAAGGTACACTCACAATACCTCTGGAGACAGAGGAATGACAATGGACCAACCGGGAGGAGAGACACACAGTCAAGCAGTATGGAGGAGCTGGCAGAAGGATTCTTCCCTTTAAATTGATAAAAAGTATCTTTGAAACTTAAAAAAAAGGTTCTCCAGTTTGAGGCTCATCCATTGCACTTTGAATGTGCTGACTCCTGCGATGTCCCCAAATGCAGAATACTTGAATGCATGATTTTTGGTAGCTGCTGAGTGCATTCGCGTTTCCGCTGAGCTCTGGCATCAGAGATAAAATGAAAAATAAAAAAGAGCCTGGAGCAAAAAAAAAAGAAAAACTGGTCCTGGTGTTTCAGTACACGAGGGACCTGGCCTGGCATTTCAGGTTGGACTGTTCCCATGAGGAGCAGAGGCTCTTGTACAAAAACACTTCTCTGGGATTCAGCAGAATTCTGCCAATGAGCAGAAAATATGCAGTTTGCCCTGCAATTTAGCACCAGTAGTGGTAGCAGTGCTGATAATCAGTACAAACAATGCCATAAGTTGCGTAAGAGCATGCGACCATTCGGCTTAATTTTGCTGCCATTCAAATAGAAAATCTACTTGAGTGGCAGCAAATCTATGCGAATAGCAGCCTTCTAACTGCAAATACGGGCGACCTCCCACATTAACTAAATTGCACTAGGGGATGCTAAATCTCGCTTGAGCTTGTCAGCTTGCATATTTTGGTGCCTCCCTGGAGAAAAGTTCAGCCACACCGCGAATGCAGAACTTGACCAGAACTCCGCATTAAAGAATAATATGGAGTGGCCAAAATTCAGCCAATTTCGTGGGCAGAACAGAACATTCCCCTACCCCTAATTTTCATATGGTTGCGTCTAAACTGAGGTGGCATGGTAAGCCAAAGAATGATGAGTTGGGATTCTACCCGAGCGATTGCCAGTAGTTAGACAAATTGCAAGCATCCCTCCCATCACCTTTTGTGTGTTTCATGAACCACCCTAGATGGCATGGGAATGCCAAGACGTGACTCCCATGTTCACTGTACCTGGAACCAAGCTGTACCCGGCTGATGAGCCCATAACTAGGGCAAAACCATTTTTGGGTTGCTTGTGTTCAGGGAGGAACTTGCCTAGCAGTTCGGACTGGAGTGCTCACATGAGGACCAAACTCAAGACTGATTTGAATATGGCTGGGTCCAAACTGAGGTGGCATGGTGAGCAAAAGAACAATGGGTTGGTAGTCTAACTCACACTAGTACCAGTGGCTAGACAAATTACAAGCATTCCTCTCATTGCCTTTTGTGTGTTTCATATCTTGAGTTGAGTCTGTCTGCATTGAGTAAACACATGTCCTGTATTTCTTTATTAATGACACTCTTTATCAGTTTAGAAATTGCTTCTATTTTTCAAATAATATGCCATGCCCCGTATGCCACTTGTGTAACATATGTACTCTTCTGTTGCGCCCTTCAGTATTAATGGTAACATCCATTGTTGCAAGTTTCCCAAAAGCATAAAAGCTAATGGTTGGACTAGATTATAAAGGGGCATGGCAAAGCAAGACTTGCTGCTCATGTAAAAATGATTCCCAGAGATAAAACTGGTTGAAAAACTTGAAGCACAACTTAGGTGTAGTTTGTACCTCTTCAGTGCTTCTATGAGCAAGCATGTTTGATCAGGTAAACCTCAGCAAAGTTCTGGAAAATTCCGAAGGTGATCATGTGAGGTTTGCAAACCTCAGCTGCCACCACAGTTCTCAAATGTATAAATAAACCGAGCCAAGAGACCACACCTTGCTAGGTAATTTGGACTTTGATAATAAGAAACTAAGGGCCATATGTATCAAGGCCAAATGGGTTCGCAGAAGCCGAAATTCGCAGAATTTCGGCGTTTGCGAAATCATTTTCACAAAATGGTATGTATGAAAGAATTTAGGTGCAAAATAAGGAATCCCAAAATTTGCGATTCCTTATTTTGCGATTGCATTTACGGAATATCAAATTTTGCGATTCCTTAAATGCAAAGTATTAAGCCAAAAAAAATTCCAAAAGGCCCTTAAGGAATCGCAAATTACCACCAACTTCTAGTTGGTGGTAAGTTGCGATTTCATTGAAAAATGCACATTTCAGCATTTTTCAAAGTGCCATGTGACGCACATACATGCACCCATACTTATTTCAGGGGTGCAACAGGGTGTCCTTTGGACACCCCAGCACCCTTGAAATTATTCTCAATTTGCGATTTGCAAATTGCGAATCGCAAATTGAGAATAAATTCCCATTCCTTCCTATAGGCCAGGAGGCCCACAGAAATGAATGGGAAAGTATTCCTTAATTGCGAATTCACAATTTGCGTATTCTCAATTAAGGAATATCAAGAAATCGCTAAAATATTGCGATTTTCTTGATACATACCAATTAGCGATTCTGAAATAGCAATTTCTTAAAAATCGCTATTACAGAATCGCTAATTGGTATCTTGATACATATGGCCCTTTCCTGTCAATTTAGAGCACTGTGGGTCTTCGCCATCTTGGAGTGACCCAGCCATACATTACTTGCAATGAGAGACGGTAAAAGAATGCTCCTGAAACAAGATAATATAATTCTAACCTAAAATCTTCAGATTAGTTTGCTGCACAATGAGTGAAGACAATTGAGTATTTGAAGCAAGTAAATCAACGTATGACATATAACATATAAATCAGGAAACCCTTTCATCAACAAAAGATAGATGAAAGAAACTTCGCACTAGGCCTGGGTGCTGAACTCTGCTACATTTGCAGAGTTTGAGGAGTTTTCGCACTCCGTCATTGCATTTTAAAGAAACACTAGAATACTCATTGAAATTGAAATTGAAATTAAAATATTTACAAAGCGCACATAATCCACGCGGTTTCTTGGCGCTAGGACAAAAAACCCAGGGGGAGTGAAGAACCGGCCGACTAACGTGGGAAAGCTTGAGTAAACAAAAATGTTTTTAAGGATTTGCGGAATTCTGAGTAATGGGTGGAGAATCTAAGGGAGGGAGGAAGGGCATTCCAAAAGGTAGGCGCAAGCGTAGAGAATTTTGCGCCACCTGACCTCTTCTTCTTGAAACGAGGGACAACCTAAAGAGATTGTGAAGAGGAACGCAACTCTCTGCTAGGACAGTATGCCTTCATCTCATTCTTCGACTAACTGCTGTTTTGTTAGTCAAGGGTCTAGCAGCTATTGGAATTAATGCCTGGGAAGGAGGCTAATAAAACTCAGAGGTTTAAGCGTCTGTGCACGTCCATGGCCATCCGGGATCAAGTGTCAACCATTATGGAGGAAATCTGGAGTATACTATATTTGAACTTCCCACCCACACCCACGCGTAAGCCTAACCACAACCCAAGCCCTTGCTTCAATCTTAAAAGGAAATGGAACTCTAAATCAGCATACAAATACATAAAGTCCTGAGAGCAAGCCTTCTAGAGTGAGAGTAACACATACTCACGCAAGCAGTATGCCAGTTCATGTCCAGAAACAAATCAAATGGCATATTACTCTTTAATGGGGCATAAAACATACAACTTTCTGGTATCTCTAAAACCGGACATATTACTATTCAAAGATGCTAGACTTACTGATGAATCCATTCCGGATTCCGGAAACTTCCCCTGAAGAGTACAAACTACTAAATAAAAATAGAGACAGTATACAAATGGGGTGGTGGAGTAGCAGCAATAACTTAAACGGTTACAAACTTCTCAAATACAGATCACCATGATTAACAACTTCCTTGGCTTTTGTATAGAACTTGGTACTATTTGTATAATTTGTGCACTTACCTGCCGCCTGCCCCACTTTATGGACACCTTTCTCAAGGGTTTTTCTGAAATCATTTGCACTGTTTTTACTGATCCCTCACAAATATTCTTATTTTGTGACTTTAATCATTGGGCGGACAAACTAAAAACCGGTTCCAAAGATTCCAACAACATATCTCGAATCCAACACATGAAAAGGGACATATTTTAGATTTATTATGGAACACAGAAATATCTGACTCAGACATACACCTCTGCATATGGTCAGAACATCATTTCATTAAGTTCAGTATCCTGACAAAGGTGACCAAATCGGTACATTAGACAGCATTACATTTAATTTGAAAATGGAACTAGAGGAACTCTAGAGGAAAATACACACATCTGAGGGAAGTGGGATCAGTCAGCAGTACAAGAATCCACTCAATGGCTAATGTAAGTCTGTGATGTGCACTCCTTTGAGGTAAGCTAGAGATGGTAACTCGGGCTAAACCTGTACCCTGATTGTAGGAAGCCAAACTGAGACATTAGGAACTACACTGGTGCTGAAAATAGGGCAACGAAAGTAAAGTTATATTTGAAAAGGGACTTGCACAATATAAAATCACATTGAATCGTGTAAAATCCACCTAACACACAGGGAAAATTTAGAAGGCAAACAACAAACAAAAAGAAACTTCAATATTCTTAAATAACTTACATTATCTATGAGAATTTGAGAAACTCAATCTCACTCAAGAATGTTATAATAATTGTAACAGATGTTCGACTGAAAAAATACTTCTAATTTATTAAAAACAGTATTTCTACTGTCAACACTACCATATCAGACATATCAGGACCAAAAACAGAGAAGATTCCCAAAGGGCAGACAAGTAAGTCCAAACAGCCTAACATCGACTGTTAGCCTTCATAACAAAACTCTTGAGCAGGGCATTGTGACCGAATCCTTAACAAATGCAGTAGTGTTCCTGCTTTTAAAGGGGCTAGGTAATGATCCAAAACATTCTGAAACGCTTTTGACCCATATAGCAACTCCCATATCCAGCACAAAATATGGAGGCCGATGTGGCCAGGAAATTTGTAAACACTTACAATTCTCAAACCTCCTACACCCTCTACTAGCAGGTTTCCTGTCATGCACAGCCCACAGACAGTCATTTTATCTTTAGGCGATGACTTAAGATGGGACAACGACCAGGGACTAATTTCAGTCCTGGTGTTGTTGGAACTGTCTGCTGCCTTTGACACTGTCAATCATAAACATTTGATCAACCATGTGGAAGAGGCTGGATTCCTAGGGCCCACTTTGTGCTGGATCAAATCCTTTCTATCAGGACATTCCCAATTAGTTCAGCTAATAAATTATTCAGGAAAATCAACCAGCTTAAGTTGTGAAGTTACTCAGGGATCATCACTATCCCCTATCATATATATATATATATATATATATATATATATATATATATATATATATATATATATATATATATATATATATATATATATATATTACCTACTGGCGGTCGCCAGTAGGTATATATAGTTAGGATTTTTTCTCTATGGAACTTTTGAAAATTCTATGTCTAATAACTTTGGCGTTTGTGGACGGAATCGGCTGAAATTTTCAGGAAAATGGCACATTTTGTTTCTGAGCAGCCCCTGAAAATTTGGTGGGGTTTCGTCAAGGGGGGGCTGAGAAAAAAGGGGGGTCCCAAAACGCGTTTTTTACATTGAGTTTTCCATAGGGCGGTTGGACTCACTTTTAGCTCGAATGGCTGAATGGATTTTCACGAAACTTGGCAAAATTGTAGGGACTGTTAGCCCGATGTGCCTTTGCTAGGTCTCAATATATGTGCTTCAGTGGATTTTGAGAAATTAACGTTTAAATCAAGATATATATCTGTAACAGCGCTCCGGGCAGCGATCCGGTCCGCTTACTTTTCGCGTTTCGGAACTTTGCGCGCAGAAAGCTGATTGGCTCTCCGGTGTCTGTCAACATTCTAAACAGTCCGGAGCGGACGCCATCTTGTCTCTCGGTAGGATCGAGAGAGAAGAAGAGGTGGAAAACGAAAGGGGAATTTAATGAAAGGGGGCAAGGTATCCCCCTCTTGACCCCCTAGGAATGTTGTTGGGGTTATTAAAGGGTCCCGTGGTGAAAATAAAAAAAAAATGATTTTTCACGGTAGAAGCGCGGCCGCGAACTGGTAGCGAAACGGGAATTCGCCATTTTGTGCTTCGTTAATTAAATTACTAGTTATAAGTGGGTGCGGGAGACGTATCCTAATCCCCTATGTTTCCTGAGGGTGGCTGAGGAGGCTGATATATGTTGATACATCTCTTCCAGCGGCTGTGCGTGAGCTTTTTTTTTTTTTTGCTGCGTGACAGTCCGGAGCGGCCGCCATCTTGTCTCTCGGTAGGATCGAGAGAGAAGAAAAGGTGAAAAACTAAGGGGGAATTTAATGAAAGGGGGCAAGGTATCCCCCTCTTGACCCCCTAGGAATGTTGTTGGGGTTATTAAAGGGTCCCGTGGGGAAAATAAAAAAAAAATTATTTTTCACGGTAGAAGCGCTTCACGGGCCGCGAACTGGGCCGCAAACTGGTAGCGAAACGGGAATTCGCCATTTTGTGCTTCGTTAATTAAAGTACTAGGTATAAGGGGGTGCGGGAGACGTATCCTAATCCCCTATGTTTCCTGAGGGTGGCTGAGGAGGCTGATATATGTTGATACATCTCTTCCAGCGGCTGCGCCATCTTGCCTTTTTTCGAATGCCACAATTTTGTCGTGCACGGCAGCCATTTTAGATGCCAGGCTGGTCCCAGGCTATCACCTAACCCTGCGGATGTAGTTTATGGCCCCAGCTGTAGAGAATTCAGACATGCCAATCCTCCTGATTCAGGCGTGTGAGTACTGATTTCAGTGCTAGTCTCCCGCCTCCCGATTTCTGCAAGCAAAAACCCGGGGGCATATTACGAACAACTAGCGATAATTTTTGTCTCTAACTTGTTTAGAGACAAAAATTATCGCCGCACATCGGCGATTTTTATCGCAGATAAACCTTGCTATTATCGCAGAAAAGTCAGCGATATTCATGTATTATCGATCTAATGCTCTTAGCCATGTTATCCACCTCCCATTGGATAACATGGCTAAGAACTGCTCAGGGCAGGTGAAAAGTCAGCGATATTCATGTATTATCGATCTAATGCTCTTAGCCATGTTATCCACCTCCCATTGGATAACATGGCTAAGAACTGCTCAGGGCAGGTGTTAGATTTTGGAGATATTCGCGCTTAGCGCGAATATCTCCAAAAGTTGGTAATAGAAGGTAGCGATGTTAGGGACTGTTTCCAGTCGCTAACATCTTGGCACGCCACTTTGCATGTCATTAGTGATAAGTATCACTGACATGCAAAGCGGGGCCCAAGATGGTCGCTATCTCCTTTTAGCTGTCACTAACTGGTGTTAGCGACAGCTTGGTAATAGGGAAATAATTTTATCTCCGCTTTCATGGCTTTTAAAGCCAAAAAAGCGGAGATAAACCCCCTTGATAATATGCCCCACGATTCCTTGGGGGTTTCAGCTGACAGGGCTTGGTATTGTGTTACATGGTAATTTTTCCATGAAACGTCAGAGGGTCGATGCAGGGGTTCTAGAAGAGGTGATAAACCATTTAAGCCTCATGAACAAGCGCATGGTCTTTTAAAGATTTGTGAAGTACTCGGGGCGGCGGTGTGTATGTGCCCTCTTTCAGGAGCGGGCGGGGGGGCACTGCCAGCAACTTGCCAGGTCAGGTAGTGTTCAACACGTGCATCACCCTTTCTCTGCCTGCTATTGCGCTCCATGCTTCGGAAAGGTAAGAAAAAGAACGTGCATTTGAGTTTGAAATGTCCGATCCTGCAGCAGCACACTTCCAAAGCCCACACATGACAATAACCCGATTCAAGGCCCCATTCACCCGTTTTTAAAAAAATAGATAACACTCCAACAAAGTAAGGTTATAAAACTTTATTAACTACTAACTTTAACGAACGGAACAAAAACTAAAAACATTTAAACATTTCTCAACACAAAAAGCAACAATGGTTAGAAGCTGTCTTTTGTGCGAATAGTCCCAAGGCAGCACAACGTGCAGAGTTCTGGACGGCACCCAGGTGATGTCGCCTGGGTGCCGCACTGGTTTAGGGATCCTACAATGCTGCTCCGAAAATTGGCGTGGGGCGTCCCGGGTGGGGCGGGGGGAGGCCTCGTCAGTAGCGGTCTGTTGTGCGAATAGTCCCAAGGCAGCACAACGTGCAGAGTTCTGGACGGCACCCAGGTGATGTCGCCTGGGTGCCGCACTGGTTTAGGGATCCTACAATGCAGCACAGAAAAACAGCGTGGGGCGTCCCGGGTGGTGCGGGGGGAGGCCTCGTCAGTAGCGGTCTGTGTCCAGTGTCACATGGCTGACACAACATGTACGACAGGCACCCAGGTGATGTCCAGTAAACTGCCGCACTGGTTTTGGTATCCTACAATGCTGCTCCGAAAATTGGCGTGCGGCGGCCCGGGGGGGGGGGGCGTGGGGGAGCCGGCGTGAACGGGCCTCCCCAGGTGGCGGCCATCTAGCTGAGTTGCGCTCGCTCTTGCGGCCACAGCATCTCGCTCACCATGTTGTTGAGTTGCTCCCACTCTTGCAGTGCAGCGATAGGCGGCTGCCACATGGCTCTTAAAATGGCGGACAGCTCCTCGGTTTTAGGCCTGGTCCACTGAAATGGTCCTGGGACACTTTGGAACTCGGACGCTTGCCTGCTAGGGCTTGGGCTCCATTCTCGAAAAGCGTCCCCTCAGCCGTGAAGATTGTATAAAAGTCTTGGGGGCCCCCGACTCCCGCAGGCTTCCGGTGGGGAGCGGCTGCCATGATTGCTCGCGGAATGACCACGACGGAGCCACGAGATGGTGGTGCTCTCATGCTGACGCCAGCTTCAGTCTGAATGATCCAGAAACAAGGTGGGGCTTTCATCGTTTGGGAAAAAAAAATGTTCTAAACCAATGAAAAGTGTTATTTTTAGGTCATATGACCAAGCCTTCCATCTTTAGGAAACCAAAAGTAAAATGAACCAATGAAAAGTTTTATAAACAAGTCACATGACCTGTTATGCGGCATAGGGCTACAAAAAGCGTAGAAAATCCGTTGGCACGTGAGGCGGCGTCAGTAGCGGACCGATGTGCGAATAGGCCGAAGGCAGCACAACGGGCCGAGATCCGGATGGTACCGAGGTGGTGTCCAGCAAATTGCCGCACTGGTGTGGCCATCCTACAATGCTGCGCCGAAAGACGGCGTGTCCAGCTGAGTTGCGGTCACTGTTGCGGTACAGTGACTCGAACGCGCCGAGATCCGGATGGCACCGAGGTGGTGTCCAGCAAATTGCCGCACTGGTGTGGCCATCCTACAATGCTGCGCCGAAAGACGGCGTGTCCAGCTGAATTGCGGTCACTGTTGCGGTACAGTGACTCGAACGCGCCGAGATCCGGATGGCACCGAGGTGGTGTCCAGCAAATTGCCGCACTGGTGTGGCCATCCTACAATGCTGCGCCGAAAGACGGCGTGTCCAGCTGAATTGCGGTCACTGTTGCGGTACAGTGACTCGAACGCGCCGAGATCCGGATGGCACCGAGGTGGTGTCCAGCAAATTGCCGCACTGGTGTGGCCATCCTACAATGCTGCGCCGAAAGACGGCGTGTCCAGCTGAGTTGCGGTCACTGTTGCGGTACAGTGAGTCGAACGCGCCGAGATCTGGATGGCCCAGATGTTGTGTCCAGCAAGTTGCCGCACTGGTGTGGCCATCCTACAATGCTGCGCCGAAAGTCGGCGTGGGGTGCCCCGTTGGCTTATGAGGTGATGTCAGTAGTGGACCGATGTGTGAATAGGTCGGAACCAGCACAAGGCGCCAAGATCCGAATGGCAAGTCCTGGATGTTGAGTGCCTCAGTTGAGAGTTCTGAGCAGTGCTTGTAAGACTGTCTGAAGCTTATTTGCACCTGCTGCAGCTTCACTAGGTCCGGCGGAACTTTTTGCCTTTTCCTTTCTGCTTCTTTTCCTACAATGCGTTTCATCTGAAGACACGACCAGGTCCCTGAATGTGTGCAGGGGGACGCTATTGATTGAATGAAAATGGCGGCTTGACACAAAGCTGACTCAAGCGTTACTGTTGGTGCTATACAGACAAAAATTGGTTTTCAGTTTGTACATTCTTCAGGTTTTTTTTTTCCATCCAAGTCTGATTGAGAGTTTGTAGAAAAATGGCTTCAGATTTTCCACATACTACTCTTCAACATTCTTCCTAAATGTAACAATGTGAAACTCACTAGGAGAACGGCTGTTTCTGTTTCCTTTCAAAATGCTGCCAACAATATTTTCTGAATGGAAGACACCATCTTGTAGCATAAAGGGCCGAAAGGGGTTCTGGTCTGGCCGATGGTTGGTGGAGACATTTTGACTATATCTTGGACCTGCCCGGCCTCGCCCAAAATGGCGCCGGTATAAATGGGACTCGTAACTCCTTGCCCGCAAATGTATATCTAGAAAATGTTATTGTAAGTGGCCCTGTCGTATTTTAATTACAAAATGTACGTCCACCGATTCCGCAACTGTTAGACACCTTTGTTCTTGTCACCTAATGGCCCGCTCGTTACGTTCTTCTACAATGTAAATGTCTCCTCATCATATACGATTTCAGTTTGCTCCGTGGCCGGCCCACGTGGTTATAGGCCCGTATTTGTATACTGACATTTTCACAATAAAGGTTTTTAAAACAAAACACGGTAGTAGTATTTACATTTGTAAAGTTTTTACTTTTAGTGACTGTTTTCGAATCAGTAAAAGGCAAGTGAAATAAAGCAGTCCAATTACATGACGGATAAAAGGTATAATATGTAGGAACGCAGTAAAGATAAATGGTCAAGGGCAGTTGTGTTTTTCATGTCTGCAACATAAAGTGATCGATAAGAATCTGATAATCAGGCGTATCGGCGACTAAGACAGCAGGCCGAATCTCTTTTACTCAACGGCTCCGTCATGGAAGGAAGAAACGCCCTTTTTCTCGAAAAAGGAATATATTTTACTTGCAAGACAGTTGTAAATTTTCCGGGAAAGTACATTAGCCTGGAATATTATAACATATGTTTGAAAAAAAAATATTGTTCGAAAATAATAAAAAGCGTAATTTTTAGGTCATATGACCAAGCTTTTCATCATTAAATTAACAAAAGTAAAATGAACCAATGAAAAGTTTTATTAACAAGTCACATGACCTGTTATGCTTACGTTACGCGCTGCGCGCCGCGCCTCGGATCACTTCCGGGTGCGCTAACGCGGCGTGTCATAAAACGCATTACGCGACAACGTAGGTCAAGAATATAGTCTAAATGTCTCCACCAACCAGCGTTCAGAACACAACCCCTTTCAGCAGTCCAAAAAGTTCTGTTAAATGACAACAGAGGGGACAGGCAACAAGAACCATCAGTCAAAGAGGGGAGGGCAAGTTCTTCTCATCCGTGTCGGGTTGGGGCGCTACCGGAACTGATCGAATTGGTAGTCTATAGTGTTTCTGGATGTTTCAGACTAAAGCTGGCGTCAGCATGAGACCACTACCATCTCGTAGCTCCGTCGTGGCCATTCCACGAGCAATCATGGCAGCCGCTCCCCACCAGAAGCCTGCGGGAGTCGGAGGCCCCCAAGACTTTTGTAGAATCTTCACGGCTGAGGGGACGCTTTTCGAGAATGGGACCCAAGCCCTAGCAGACAAGCGTCCGAGTTCCAAGGTGTCCCAGGGCCATTTTAGTGGACCAGGCCCAAAACCGAAGAGCCGGCCGCCATTTTGAGAGTCCTGTGGCAGCCGCCTATCGCTGCAGCGCAAGAGCGGGCGCATCTCAACTACATGGTGAGCGAGACGCTGTAGTCGCAAGAGCGGGCGGTAAACAGCTGAATGGCGGAAGAGGCACAGTGTAGCAAAAGCGGGCGGAATGGCAACTAAAACGATAAAGGGGCGCCCCACTACAGCTTGTCTTCAGGTCAAACGGATTGTGGGACAAGGTCCAGAATTGAAGAGTCATCAAAAGGCAAAAAGTTCCGCCGGACCCCGGGAGCCGGCCGCCTATGTCGGGGGCGATCTCAGGCTACACCAGTGCTATAAGACTTGGGGAGGGTGTCGGAGCCAAGCGTCTTCTCCGAGTCCATGGCCATCACACCGCCCCTCAGGGGCCTCCGTCAAGCTGTTTAGGAAGGTAACATATCACATTGTTTTCTAATGCAGTCAGGTCCACAAACGACACTCACTTACTTTGAGAATAGTGAAGCTGCAGTAGGTGGAAATAAGCTTCAGACAGTGTTACAAGCACTGCTCAGAACTCTTAACTATGGCACCCAACATCCAGAACTTATGCTATTTGAGAATGGTAGTGACATCGAAGCATCTCAGGGACCAAAACCATTAACGTACTTTCACGTATGAAAATCTTACTTGGGGAGGGGGCAGGAGCGAAGCGCCCCCTCCCAGTCAGCGCCACCACACCGTATGTTGAAAATCTGAAGCCATCGTTCTACAAAGTCAACCAAACTTGGATTGAAAAATCTAGAAAAATGTACAAACTGAAAACCAGTTTTGGTCTGCATAGCATCAGTAGCAACGCTTGAGTCAGCTTTGTGTCAAGCCGCCATTTTGATTCAAAAAAGCACAGGCATTGAAAAAGGCTGAAATTCAGAACTCTAAACTATGGCACCCAACATCCAGGAGCTTGCCATCCGGATCTTGGAGCCTTGTGCTGTTTTCGATCTATTCACACATCGGTCCACTACTGACATCATCTTATAAACCAACGTTATGTAAATAGTTTTTTAATAAAATGTTTTACCCTGTTTCTTTGCTGGTGTGTTGTCTATATTTTTAATATTTGCATAGGGTTTGTCGTTATTTTGTGCGGGATGGGTGATGGAGCTGAGCTGTCTTGCAGCCCTCATGGTGTGGAGCTCAGTTCATCTCACTATTTTCGTATTTCTCATGAAGGGTTGTTCCTAATATTTCTATTTTAGCGAGGTCAAAAAGAGATCCAATTAGTGGCCTACTGATTTTGCTCGATTACTTTTATTTTTTTACACGATTTTTCACTATCTGCAAAGACTAAACAGAGTATTGCGACTTTGTGCTTGTTTGTAAATAGAGAATGATCCAAAGAGAACCAATTCTAAAACAGTAAATGCTTGGACAACAATCAATCAAATGGAGAGACAAGGAGGCACGACGGATTACAACGGGGGTAAAGGCCTGCGTTAACTACCCTTCAGTATCTGCAAAGAGAGAGTACTACTAAGACAAAAGAGGGGAGGGGGGGGGTGCAGCGTTCAAAGCACATCAGCGTGCATAAATACGAAAATGTTTTTATCTATCACGTACTTGACATTTTAAAGCTTTTCATATTTGCTATTAAAAAACCCATGAAATTCACAGAAAAAACCATAGGTTATAGTGGATATATAGTTAGGAATTTGCATTTACAAAACCTTGAAAATTCAATGAAAAAACCATTGGTTTTAGGCCATATATAGTTAGGAATTAGCATTTACAAAACCTTATTTTACTCGCATAAAACCATTGAAATTCCATATATAGTTAGAAGCGCTAACTATATATCGCGCACCCGCAATCCACTGCTGATGATGTCACATATTACATCATTCATGACATGGTCAGTGACATCACTGATGACATCACTGATGACATCTCAAATGACATCACTGATGACAACTCAAATGACATCACTGATGACATCTCAAATGACATCACTGATGACATCACTGATGACAACTCAAATGACATCACTGATGACATCTCATTTGTCATCACTGAACACATCACTCATGTGATAATACAATGAACCTCTTCAGACTCTAATATAACCTTACATACACTCAGTATAAACAGACACTCACAGACTGTCACTCATCCATGGAGTTACTCACACACCTAGTCAGTCATGCAAAGAATCAATCACACCTCCATTTCCTCAACTATAAAGTTATACACATCTTACTTATTCAAACATATAATAACACATATTTATTCTCTTATATAATCCCTGATACAAGCTCACAGTGATCGATACAGCCACTCACACATTCACTGGCTCTTATGTTCAGTTATTTATATATCTCAACTCTCACATGTATTGTGTTTTACATACGTACTTACTTGCACATGTAGCAATGAGAAATCCATTCACTCACCAACACACCCATGCATAGTCAACCGCCCATATAGCTGTTTCCACATGCACTCTTGAACTCATACTCCTAGTGAATCAACTGCTTACACATCTATGCACAGAGTCACGCACCTCCCAGCCACCCACACACACACTCAGCCTCCCATTCAAATACTTGGGCAACCAATCAATAACCCATATGGCCACTCTTATAGCTACTGATCAACACATGCAGCAGCTTACACAACAACAAACATACTGATGCACAAATTAAGACAGTTTAGTCACTAACCCATGCACTCAGTGAGACACATTTAATCACTCACTCATACAGTCAGTCATGCACCTACTAAATTCTTCATCCAGACACTTATACATCCACTCATTCTTCAATATGTGAAACATATTTAAACTTTACAGACACATACAATCACTGGATGTTGTGATCAGTGATGTCATCAGTGATGTCATTTGAGATGTCATCAGTGATGTCATCAGTGATGTCACTGACCATGTCATGAATGATGTAATATGTGACATCATCAGCAGTGGATTGCGGGTGCGCGATATATAGTTAGCGCTTCTAACTATATATGGAATTTCAATGGTTTTATGCGAGTAAAATAAGGTTTTGTAAATGCTAATTCCTAACTATATATGGCCTAAAACCAATGGTTTTTTCATTGAATATATATATATATATATATATATATATATATATATATATATATATATATATATATATATATTACCTACTGGCGGTCGCCAGTAGGTAGTTATAGTTAGGATTGGCTACCATAGGAAATCTGCAACATTCTATTGGGAATAACTCTGGCGCCGGTTATGGAATTTGCGTGTAATTTTCCAAAATTTTGGCCAGCTCCGCTCCGCTCCTTCCCTGGAAGTTTCGGGGGGATTCGTGAAGTGGGGGCTGAGAAAAAAGGGGGGTCCCAAAACGTGTTTTCCCCATGTTAATTTCCATAGGACGGTCTGACAAGTCTACAGCCCGAACCGCTGAATGGAATTACGCCAAACTTGGCAAAATTGTTGGGACTGGTACACAGATGTGCCTTTGCTATATTTGCTGAAAATTGCTCCAGTGTTTTTTTTGTAAATTAACTTCAAAAACACATATATATCTATATGCGCGCTTCGAGCGCTTACAGGTAAGCGTACCGGGGAGCGCACCCGGCGCGCAACGGGAGTGCGCGAGCGGAAAGCTGATTGGCTTACGGGTGTCTGCCAACATTCTAAACAGTCCGGAGAGTCCGCCATCTTGTGTCTCGGTAGAATCGAGACACAAGAGGTGAAAAAAGAAAGGGGGATATAATTAAAAGGGGGCAGAGTAGACACCCCCTGACCCCCTAGGTTTTCTGAATGGGGCCTAGAAGGACCCTGAAGGGCAAAAAAACATTTTTTTTTTTTAAATTTTCGCAGGGTAAGCGCTGGGAGCGTTCCCAGGTGCGCGCTCCGGTACACGCACCCTGAGCGCACCAATAGGAAAACAGAATTGTGAAATATGTAAATAATACAGCTCTTTTTTTGAGAATTGGAGGTAGTTCTGAATATAACTTATTTTTTTTAAATATTTTTTTATACTTTTTTATAACGATTTTATATTTTTTTTGTATTTTTTTCAGGGGAAAAACAAAACCAGGGATACCAAAACTGCTCAACATGAGCAAAAAAAAGATGAAAAATTAGGGACGGGGAGGGCAGCGGTGTTCCTGTCTCTTCATAGCAATGAGTTCAACCCTCTGTTCCCCATAGCAGAGCAGTTCATTACAGTCCACGCATAGAAATTTTATGCCTGCAAATACCGGCTGTATGTTAGGGATCATTCTTCCACTTGGTGTTCCTGAAGCTGTTGCTCCACCAGTGGAGGTGCTGCCACCATCTCTTCGTGCATTCTTTGCCAGGTCTCTGACACTCTCCCTGGCAAAGTTATTTGGGTGTATTCTCTGGACATGCCTAATTAAGGTGGCATTTCCAAAGCTATATTTCCTATTAGGATTGCCTCTGGATAAAGTAGTGCCACATATCTTGCAGGTTACCTTAGCAGCATTAACCTTTTTTTTTCCTTCAGGGATGTCAAAAAATTTCCAAATGAAGTGGTTCTTTGTTTTGTGGTGAGGAGGGTCCTCAGGCAAAAAACCATTAGAATCACTGCTGGTTGACTATCTTTCAGCCATTGCTGTAGATCAGAAAACTTTGAGAAGCAGATAATGCACAGAACACCTCTTGCTCTCTCCAAGTACAAAGCAAAAGTGAGAGAAATGGGTGGGGTTCTCAATATTTGGAAAAAAAATGTACTGAACCAAGGAAAAGTGTTATTTTAAGGTCACTTGGCTTGACGCGCTTAAGCTACGCGCCCTGGAGCGCTTCTGGGGCGCTTACGCAGCACGTACGTGGGCGCTTCCTGGAGCGCTTCCGGGGGCGCTTACGCAGCGCGTTGCAGTGACGTTTTGCTCGTTTTTCGGGAATGCGTTTAAAGTTCAAATACGGTTCTTAAATATTATAAATAGTACTTTTATATATTATTATTTACTAATAATTTTTATTTTTTTACGATCGCGATAGGGCGCTCTTGCTGCGCGTACCGGCGCGCGCACTGGTACGCGTACCGTGAGCGCACTGGTGCTCAAATAATAAAAAAAACATATATATGAAAGACATGTAAAAAATAGTTTTGAACAAAAAGTAGAATTAGGAAATAATTAGAAAAAAATAAAAGAAATTAATAGATATAATAATTTCCTATCATTAAAAAACAATATTTCACTTAAAAATTGTAGTTTTCAAACTCATTAAAGTTACGAATTAGCATTTTAAAAAAGTTGCAAATTCACTGAAAAAACCATAGGTTTCACACACGTTATAGTTAGGAATTAGCTTTTAAAAAATATTTGAAATTCACAGAAAAAAACATAGGTTTCACACATGTTATAGTTAGGAATTACCTTTTAAAAAACCATAGAAATTCACAAAAAAAAACATAGGTTTCACAATCGTTATAGTTAGGAATTAGCATTTAAAAAACCTTTGAAATTCACTGAAAAAAACATAGGTTTCACACTCGTTATAGTTAGGAATTAGCATTTAAAAAACCTTTGAAATTCACTTAAAAAACCATAGGTTTGGGGGGCGTGGCTAAGATGGCAGCCGGAGCGGACGCGTAGCCGTGGAGCTCCTCGCCCTGATCCCCTAAAAGCCCCATTGCAGCTCTAATTTCTGGCGCGTTTGGCCCCCCACAAGCCGCAGTCAGCGCGGCACTCAGTGGGGAGCACCCGAAGACCCCGAGATCCGCCGCGGAGAGCGACCGCCTCAGACCCTGCAGCCACCGCCTCGCGAGGCGGGAAGACGCCGAGAAACGGGCCCCGCTCCCGGGGGAGCCAGAAGTTGCTGCGGGGAGCTGAGAGGGGGTCGGGGACAGCGGATTGAGATCGCGACCCCCTCCGACGAGACCGGGTGCCGCCTTTTGCCCCCGGAGATTTGGGAGGCCCCAGGACTGTCCCGCGACGCTGCTGGGAAGCGTCACTACTCGACTCCCCGGCTTGGGCCTGTGCGGGCCCCGGGCCTGCCGGCGGCGGTGTGTACTGTTGCGTTCTAATCTAGGACCCTGATCTACCCTATGACCTTTGTGCCCCTATAAGGCTATAATCCATTAGTTTCCCTATAATGTCATAAACGTTCAAGTGTGATATTTCAGAAACTCGTCTCTGGCCTCACACGATCAGAGCCACATTCCTGTGCAGCTTCCTCTGCAGTTCATTAGTGAATGACACATCAGAAGCCACTATCTGAGATTCCTAGATTAACACTCCGAGTTCTTCAACAAGATAAAAACTCAGCAAACCTGGAAATCCCCGCTTGCTGTGTTTTGATTAGTAATAGAACTCTAATGAGCAACTGATAGGCGATCACTTCCTAGTGACATCTTTATTGACGTTTTATGTCCAGCAAACTTACGTCAAACAAGGCACCTTCCAGGTATAAATATTACCAACGTTGCCTTAAGCAATTGCCCCGTTGTTAGCTGTGGTTCGCTGAAGCTAGCTGCCTGTTGCACGTAGCCCGAAGCTGCTGTTATGCTGATGATACCATAGCTGCTATCGCTACTGCTATCGCTGCTAACTAGCGAACGATGGTGTGGTGAACTCAGGAGCTGAACAGCCGTCCCCTGCAAGAGCCCAGCAGATGCAAGCTGCCCGCGGACGCTGTTCCCCCTCCTCCTCCTCGATGCGCTGAGAAGAGACGCTGTCTTTCTCCTGCAGAGAAATCCAGCTCCGGCGTTTCTAGTCTACCCTTGGGGGTGACTGGGATATCGAGCCCTGAGGGAGATACCAGACCTCCATCATTCTATTCCAGAGGTATGGTGTTGACTAAACCCTTAAAGAGAATTCTTGAAGCAAACCTTGGCAAAACCAACTTAACTTAAAGCTACTTACTTACTCCCCTCCCAAGTATTAGGCTTAGGTCAGGTACACTGGGGTAGGCGTAGTTAGAAGCACCAGTTGAGTATTTTAGCCTAATGTATATATGACTGTATATATGTTTTATTCATTTTAAACCATTGTATGGCTAAGAAACCATATCAATGCTTTTACAGTATTATTTCGCAATCCTTATCTTACTGTATGTACTTTTTATAATAACAAGTCTTGCAATTGTGGCAATTCATTTCTCTTGTACGAGATGAAAGACTGTTCAATAAATGTTACCCTTTATTGACAAACGCCCGTCTCTCTATTCTCTACATATTGTGAAAGTAATCTGCACCAACCTGACTGAGTAAAATAACTGTCTATTGTTTCACACGACCCTAGAGATCGAATCTTGATCTGAGGAGCAAAGTTGTCATGTTGCACGGTTGTTGGAAAACTGAATCCCTTCTTGTCTGTACCAGGGAAGCTGATCACTTCCTATTCAGAGAAGAAAGTTTCCAGTGACCTCTGAGCTAGTTGGTAACAAACCCAATTAAGTTTAGCATGGTCAGTAGAGACCTGGAAGATCCGCACTTCTACGTCGATACTACTGTTTATGTTATTCCAATGCGCAGGGCCTATTGGGAAAATAGGAACTACACTAAATGGCGCCCAAACGTTTGGTAAGGCGATAAACTAACGTAAGACGTTAGAGTAACTCAGTCGTGCATATTTCACACAGACCCCTTTCTCCCGTAAATACTCCAATAGACTTCTGGAGTGGGTGAAAGGTTAAAATCCGCCCGACCTTAGTAGGAGGAGATTCCTATGTAAAGCTCTGGTTTATTCAACGTTGAAGGATACAGTGTTCCAAAATATTGTGCACCTAATCTTTGTCTCCTTGGAGACCAACTCTGCAAACCTTGCATTTTAACAATGTCAGGAGAGAACGGAACCACTGGGGCCGCAGCAGATGCGACTCAGCAGGATCCCGACGATACGGTACCGGGTGCGATTATCATCCCGGCACATTTAAGAAAGTCTATAACGTTAAAACTTATAGAAAACGGACTGACACCACAAGGTGGTACATTAGTCTTTGTGATAGAGGCACACGAATATCGGCAGACAGAGGTATTCTATTCATGGATAAACTTTCCAGCGGCAAACGCTAGAACAAAAAAGTTTCACTATGACAAAATAGAGAAACCACCGGAAGAATACGCTCCTTTCGAGGAGACTGAAATCCCACTAAAATTCCAAGAGCATCTGCTTTGGTTTAATGGCGCCCTAAAACATAATGATCATATTACCAGGCTCGGTCCACTAGGTAGACTAGGAGCAACGTGGCCGGTTCTAGCCAGCTACACACCACATCCGGACATTGCAAAAATGTCTAAAGAAGAGCTGTTAGTACAGCTAAAAACATTAATAAAAATACATAGGCAATTAGTCCAATATGTAATGCGGACTGCAACAGTCCAACCTGCTGTTAATGTACCACAGCTGACCCCTCATCAGGGGAACACTAATAAAATTACACCACAGAACATACAGTCATGTCTTGGTAAAACACCCGTAAAACGGGAACAAATTCCTTTCTGGTTAGCACAGAAAATCACTCGAATAGAGGCAGTATTTCCGGATACTACCCTTATTGAAAAACACAGGATCTTGACCATTTGCCTTCCTATGGGAATCGCACCACACGTGGAGGACTGTGACACTTGGGGTACAGTCTTTGCTTCCATATATACAAAAACACATGGTGTTCCGTCTATGGCGGTAATACCAGAAGTGCTAAAACAGATTCAGAATGAATACGGTCCAGAGCCCGCTTTAACTCTTGGTATGAAATTACTGAAAGACTTCAAGCAGGTCTCGGCTATATTATTAGCCAACATAAAGGGAGAAGCAGCATCTGTGGCGATCCGCCAGAAGTTGAGGGAAACAGATATAACAGATCAGCCAATTGAGCTTGCCAGAATCATAGAGAAATGCTATGAAGAATTAGGTAGAGACAGCTTGGGTGGGAAACCAGTGAAACCCCAACTGCTCGAAAATCCTGAAAAATTATTTATCAAAAATAATTTAAACACTCCTAAAAAGAGCTGGGATGGAAATAAAAAATCCACTCCCAAGGAAAAAGTTTTCCAGTCCAGAGGAAGGTCTCCTCGATGGAGGGAAAGAACTCCGACTCGAGAACACCAGTCTCCCCAGCGGGAGCCCTCTGAGAAAAGATATAACCTTAGAAATAGGGATAATTTGAAGAAGCCTGATAGATATCAAAGTATTGATACACGTCCCTCTCGATCTTTTTCGCAGAAATCGGAAAGAAGAGGACGGTCAGACCCAGGACAGCACACCAAGTCCAAAGACAAGGAACCTGCTCAGAGTAAAAAGTCTCAATTTCCGAAAAAGAAGGTAGCCAGTATTAGAGTAATCAACCATGCCGAGAATACTGAGGACACAGTTGAAAAACGGGGAGTGGGCACAGACAATGTTAGACAGTGCAGCAGAAATCAGTATAGCCCGCAAGATCTTGATGAGTCATCTGGAGACAGTGGACACAAATGAATACATTCAGGTTGAAACTGCCGACATCAGACTTAGCGAGCCCCATAAAATATACGAAATAACATTGCCTATAGAGGGTGATAAGACTAGGAAAATAAGGGGTCTATTTTGGGATAAACTCTCAAAAGGCTATTATATTCTGTTAGCTGAAAAAGATTGGCCCCCAGAGTTTGTCAGGGAGTGCCCTCGTGGCGAAGAAATGATTATGCCTGCCTTCTCGAATCACATTCCGATTCACAATAAATATACATATGCAAGGAAATGGGCAGTAGCCCAGGCACCGGCATTATATAAAAATCATGTAGGATGGGATGAGGACTCACCTCCTCACAAAATCCAAATAAAAAGTGAACCAACTGCCCAACGGCAGTATCCCATTAAGCAAGAAGCTAAAAAACAAGTCAGGGAGATCTTAGATCAACTTGAATACCAGGGGGTGATTGAAACATGCACCTCTCAAATGAACAATCCTTTGTTTCCTGTCTCCAAGCCAGACAATTCATATCGTCTAGTTTTGGACTACAGACACCTAAACTCATGTTGCAAAACATTTGCAGTACAGAACTCGCATAGTGCAGCCCTAATGAATAACATAGTTAGGAGAAAATATAAAACGACATTAGACATATCGAATGGTTTCTTTTGTCAAAACATTGCACCAGAAATTAGATATTTGACCGCTTTCTCAGCATGTGGGTCACAGAAAAATTTCTGTAGGCTCCCACAGGGGTTCAAGAACAGCCCAGGACTATTCTCAGCTAAAGTAACAGAGTTACTACAAATGTATGATGATGAGGCATTATCTTACGTAGATGATATCTATCTCACAGACGACGACTTGGATACTCATTTGAAAAGAGTGAACACCATTATACTTGGGTTCGCAGCAGAGGGTTACAAATTCAACTTTAAAAAGTCTCGAATTGCCCATCTGACAGTACTATTTTTAGGATACGAATTATCAAGTGAAGGAAAAAGCCTAGCGGACAACTTCTTAGAGAAGTGCGCTGTACTCCAAGCTCCAAAAACGGTGAAGAATTTACAATCCATTCTAGGCTTTCTGAATTTCGGAAGAACTTACATTCTAAATTACGCAAAGAGGGTTAAACCTCTCTACGAACTAATTAAACCTGATTTTAAACAAATCACCTGGACTCAAAAACACACAGAAATTTTGAGATCACTGCAAACAGACATGTTAGCAAAAACAAAATTAGATACACGTGACAACACACGCAATCTTGTAATCCGAGTCATCCCAGGAAGATGGGTATTCACGTACCTGACCTCTAATGAGGGAGAAAAGGTACCAATTTCAATTAAATCTCACTTGTACACACAAGCAGAAAAAACATTCAGTCACACAGAAAGAACTGTGAAAGCAGTGCAAATTGCATTAGCAAATGAACGAGAACTAGCACACGGCAAAAGGATTAATATCCTCACAGCGGAATCCGCCTTCGAGGCGCTATTCAGCCCAGTAAACCTGCCTACAGTGTCACTGGATCCGTAATGGATACAGTATGTAGATTCTCTAGGAGCGGAAGATGTGAAATACTATTTCGCCCCACAATTCGAAGAACTGAATGATTTAGAATATGAAGAAGAATATCCTCTGCCAATCGAACTTCTGCCTCTCCCACAATACGCCTGTATAATCTATACAGATAGATTTGTACAGCATTTCAACGTAGAGAGCAAATCCTACGATGCAGCCTGTGCGATTGTTAAAGGTCGTTGGCTGTGCGGTAAATCCAGACCGAAAGTAACAAAAACTGAATCAGTAAAGTACTGTTCGGCTCAGAGAGCTGAAATCAGATGTTTAAAGATGGCGCTTGAAAATGCAGAACGTGAATTCCCGACACTAATCGTGTGTGATTCTCATTTATGCGTCAACTCTTACAATAATAAACTGCAGAGCTGGATTGAAAACGATTACAAAGATGACACAGGTGACACAATCAAGCATAAACTGCTTTGGAAACAGGTAGCTCTTTTACAGAAAGAACTACAAAAGACTCACGTGATACACGCACAGAGTCTTCAACGTGATGGCGTTCACGTTGCAGGGAATTCATTGGCTAATACAGCCACAGCGGAAGCAACTAAACCGGCTTCCGTAGCCACAAAAAAGCGTTCAGTAAAATACATTGAGGGGGAAACCATGCTGGCAGTAAAAACGACCGTAAAAGGCGACTGTGCAGCACTACCCGAGAACTATCCACTCAATTATGCATACGTAATTGATGCAAACTCCGTTCCTTTTGCTCGAATCCCTGGAGTGGGGGATAGAGTGATTCCAAACACGAACAGGAGAAAGTTATTAATAGCAGACGCACACATGGGCGAAGGTCCAAGGCACATTCAGATGAGGGAATCTCTGACTGAATTGCAATCAGTATACTGGTGGCCGGGGATGAGCGTGCAACATCAGATATATGTAAAGAACTGTCCGGACTGTGACAGGGATCGCAGTAATGAACCGGTCCTGCCTGTTGCACAGTTACCATTTATAGAAAGGGTAATGATGTCCGCAAGCCATTCAGCGTCCTATTAATCAGTTAAGACTAAAAACACTTAAAAAATATGGCCCGAGCGCTCGGCTGATGCCAGAATGGTTATAAAAGATCTGCGAGTCTTTATCGGCACATACGCAATTACCACGTTCCATTCTGACCAGGGTCCTGATTTTAGCTCTCGAGCTTATAGGGAGACCATGGCCAGCATGGGAATTTGGTTGCGGTATTCTTGTCCGTCGCACCCCGAAGGGAATAGTGTGGTAGAAAGAAAAAAACGGGAAATAAAGCGATCTATAACAGCGAAGGTATTAGGTTCAGGCGCTGGGTGGGTCAAACATTTAATAAGTGTCCAGACCAGTCTTAACAATTTGCCAAGAAAATCTCTAAAAGGTTTCAGCCCATACGAACTATTGTTCGGAATTAGAATGAAAATTCAGGACCTCGATAGTCAGGTGTCAGTGGTACAAGAAAAAACAACAGACTTTGATATAAAAGATCGTTTGGCTGTTTTACAGGAACTGAATGAAACAAGAAAATCCTTAAGCAACATAAAGTTAAAGCAACAGCCATCTACCACTGACAAGGCACCACAAGCAACAACCCCAGCAAGGCCTGTCTGGATTCCAAAGATTGGGGATCTAGTCAGAGAAAAAATAGCGGTGAAGAAGGAATTTGGGCCTTCTTACAGAAAAGCAGTACCTGTCTTGGCAGTCACCGGAACAAGATCAGTAGTACTACCGCCCCTTGCTGGTAAAAAGGAGAACAGGGTTGTGTCTATCGACCTGGTAAAACCACAAGCATGTGGCCTATAATCAACAGTAGGCCCAGTGGACTCCCAAGAAACAACAGAATACCCAAACTTGCAACAATCCAAGAGGTTCAAACTGAAAGACTAATCACATTCGATCAGCCTGCAGTGCACAGAGAAGGACTATGCAATAATACCATGGAACTCGTGCCTCTTGAGACACAGATTGAAACAGTTCGTCAAGAAACACCAGTCTACAATAATGTGGCATCAGAAAATGCTACCGAGAGACAAATTGAAAATCCAATTCCAACAATTGACAGAACTGCCTCTGGTTATTTCATCAACTTCGACAACTTCTCTGAAGATCAAAGCGACCCCGAAGTAATGCCAGAAACAAAAAAGACTTTTAAAGAAAAAGCTGCGGAACTCTTTCATCAACTAAAGGAAATCTACCTTATTTCCCCTTGGTTAGAGTTCTGGTTCGGTCTAGGTGTATTTTTCCTCCTGCTTTGGCTCATCATGGTACTTTGTTTGGGAAAATTAATTGAGGGAAAATATAGTACAATGGACACAGCAAGTCAGAACATCAACTTAGTCCTCAAACCACACAGATCATCGCACGTGAAGAAAAGAGAACTGTCAACAGTAAATGTCACAGCCATTCCAATACCCGGTGGGGTAGTATGGGAGAAAACTGACTATGAGATCTATGGTCCGGTCGAGATCCTGAAGTATCCTCATCAACTGAAGGTTTCCTTGTGTGACTTTGTAAAACCTAGTACATTCTCTGATGATTGGGACTTTGAAAGTATTAATGACATGATGTCTGATTTAGTAATGTCAGCTAGATTCACAGAACATGATTATTTACAAGGTTCATCTAGTTATGAGCAGACATTCTGCTACACACATTATGGTGATCATTATTTGCATAAATCTGCACAGCCTAGAAATGTTTTTAAGTATAATCAATGGGAACATTGTGCAACACCACCTAAAAGCAGTTCTAAAACATTCTTTGAGAAATTCAAGTACTTCTCAGGGTTTAACACCAGTGATGCAGAAACGTTTTATTACAAACTGTTAGATAAAACAGGAATGAAAACAATGCTGACAAATTGTAAAGTGATATATTCAGAAGCATTTTATGAAAAAATGATGACATTTGGTTTTGATTATTGGAAAAATAACATTGAAACAAAAACCATTTGGGGTACAAAAGATTGGCAGGTACAAGGCCTAGAAGCACTATTCAGAACCTGCATGATACCAGAACAAATGATGTTTTTAAATGACACAATTCACCAAACATCCTGTCTTGGCCTAGCTAAGATCAAAGACCTTAACAAACCGTCTATACCGAAGCCAATACCTGAAAATACAACCACAGATATTGAGTTGGACGTAACTGAAATTTTACATTTTAACAGAACACATCCTGATTGGAAAAAGTGGTTAATCTGGCCTACTGACACAAACAACTGTCAAGATAGATTCCTGAACAAAACACAGGGGTTAAACATGACCAGACAAGACCCTAGATAATCCCAGAGACAACATCCAGGGATAGTAACAACATACAGTGTAGGGAAACTCTGCCTCGAATGGCTAGGATCATCCACACTGGCTGAAATTAAGCAACACGTGTCTTTACTAAAAGATGGTGCTGATTTGCGCGATTTTCTTATGGGACCACGCAAACAGCGTCAAAAGCGTTTCATAGCGACCAGTATCTATTCTGCGTACAACGAGGCTTGGAAAGTCACACAAATTGAAACAGCTGAAAAAATACGAGAAATTGATCGTATTAATTTGGAAAAATCACTTTCTGTAGTGAACAATGGGTTAATGACTCTGTCCTACAGAATAAATTCGTTGGACAATATTGTATCTTCTGCCTTTGACATAATAGACAGAGACTTGCTAATGTTACAGCATGGCCAGTCGCAATTACGTTGTATTGTACAATTAGGCTGGACGCTGCAAAATCTTCGTTCAGGCTATGTGCCTTGGCGTTTAATCAACACAATGTCATTGTTTTCCATTTTTAACCTTACTGATAAACAAATCAGTTTGGCACAGAAAGGAGCAGACTATACAATCCTGAGCATCGAAAAACTTGAGAGATTACCATTGACAATGTCAGAGAGTCCTGTCATTGAATGGATAATACACAGAATTATCACTATTCCGATAACAACTTTCCGATTTAAAAAGTGCCTTAAGTACATACCTACTGGCCAGTATGAACAATTGGGTAAAGGTTATGTTAAGTCAGAATGGAAATTACCATACACACATTCATGCTACAGTGACAGCGACAAAAATGTATTTCTTAGTGGTGAAAACTGTAAACATTCACTAAGCGGTATACTTTTGTGCCAAGGTATTAATTTACACGGAGCTTGTGATGGAAATACTAACAACCTTTCATGCCACCAGCTTGTCACACCTGCAACTCAGAAAGGGCCCTTCTTTATGCAACTCGCGAATGGGAGTTATATTCTAAGAACGGATCACAGATGTTGTGGCCTTGTTCCAGGGAAAAGTTATCTAGTAAGCGTAAGCTCCATGGTCAAATGCTGTATGCAAGCATTGTTCCCGAGCGGGCCTGGAGACACAGAGACTCCCATCTGGCCTCGTCTGAATCTCTATTCTATACGAATTGATACTTTAAGCAAAATGAAGTCTGTGCTTTTGCAGACAACAGTGCCCATAACGTCATCAAAAGAGACGTATGATCTCCTAGTTGCAAGGACAGCTACGGAGGTTCATGACCTTTTATCAACCAAATTTTGTACTCTCTGTTTTTGGCGGCATACCCCTATTTTTGGGACTTGTAGCAGGGATTTTATTTTTGACCCTCCTGCTTCGTTATGGCAAGCCGCAGCTCAGACATGACTCCTATGGGAATGGAAGAGACAATCCTAGCAATGCGCTACCGGGACAGAATAACTAACATCCTTGGATTGGCCAGGCTGAGAGATCTAAACATGACCTGGTTCCTTTCATTCAGACCTATATGCCAATCCTGCATCTTACCTGTGCTACGATGTATGCTATGCGGAGATGAGTGCGTGTTGGACATCTGTCTTTCACTTCCATCAGCAGTACCAATGGATGTCGATACTTTGCTCAGTCCGATAAAGGCTCACGCATTGTGTTGTCCCCAGCGGCTACCAATCCTGATGACGGCATTCGTGGAGACTCCTGTACTACGACCAAGTGGTAACAGTGGAGCGAGTGACAAAAGCAACATCATCGAGGTACAACGATCCGTGAGCATTGCTGATCCTGACTTTGATGACAGCAATCATTCTCACACCTGCCAAGTTACAGCACTATCGAATTTGGTTGAACTGTCACCTGATTTTGTAGACCAATTCTTTGAGAGCCTGTCTGATATGATGTTCTCACCCGAACAGAAACAATAACTTTAGAGAAGCATTCCGACAAGCAGCGTTCCCATGAACTCTGAATTCGGCCTTCAGTTTTGAACAACAAAAACTGCTAAAAGCGTTGGAACTCTATTTCCCCGTTCAAGCAATAATTCTTTTGAATTGAACACTTTTTAATATTCACCTTTTTTTGGCACGAAAAATTCTTTGCTTAAAGTAAAAACTATTCTTAGAGAACAGAAGCTTCAACTTCTATTTCTACACACATCTAGAGACATAGCTACTTTGCACCAGCCTCTAGCACATGTTATTGCAATGCATTTATATGTGATGATTTATCTCGCCCTTCTTCTGTTTCGGAGATATTTCATGTGTAATTCTTTTTGCATAATCGTTCATTGATTTCATATACTATAATTTTTGAATGATTTCTATGCTTCAAAAACGTACAGTACCTAAATGTTCACGTATTACAAATACGCCTATTTCAAATGCATATATGTATTTTGGGGTGGGTAATGTTACACATGCATCTTATTGCTCTAGTTTTAGTAATTTGATGGACATGAATTCGTGGAGTGGGTGTTGCGTTCTAATCTAGGACCCTGATCTACCCTATGACCTTTGTGCCCCTATACGGCTATAATCCATTTATTTCCCTATTATGGCATAAACGTTCAAGTGTGATATTTCAGAAACTCGTCTCTGGCCTCACATGATCAGAGCCGCATTCCTGTGCAGCTTTCTCTGCAGCTCATTAGTGAATGACACATCAGAAGCCACTATCTGAGATTCCTAGATTAACACTCCGAGTTCTTCAACAAGATAAAAACTCAGCAAACCTGGAAATCCCCGCTTGCTGTGTTTTGATTAGTAATAGAACTCTAATGAGCAACTGATAGGCGATCACTTCCTAGTGACATCTTCATTGACGTCTTATGGCCAGCAAACTTACGTCAAGCAAGGCACCTTCCAGGTATAAATATTACCAACGTTGCCTTAAGCAATTGCCCCGTTGTTAGCTGTGGTTCGCTGAAGCTAGCTGCCTGTTGCACGTAGCCCGAAGCTGCTGTTATGCTGATGATACTATAGCTGCTATCGTTACTGCTATCGCTGCTAACTAGCGAACAATGGTGTGGTGAACTCAGGAGCTGAACAGCCGTCCCCTGCAAGAGCCCAGCAGATGCAAGCTGCCCGCGGACGCTGTCCCCCCTCCTCCTCCTCGTCGCGCTGAGAAGAGACGCTGTCTTTCTCCTGCAGAGAAATCCAGCTCCGGCGTTTCTAGTCTACCCTTGCGGGTGACTGGGATATCGAGCCCTGAGGGAGATACCAGACCTCCATCATTCTATTCCAGAGGTATGGTGTTGACTAAACCCTTAAACCCTTGGCAAAACCAACTTAACTTAAAGCTACTTGTGGGACACCCCCGCGCCGCACGGCCACCAGCTGCTGCGTGTGCCCCCAGTGCCTGCCTCTGCCTCAGCGCCGGCCTCGCTGCCGCCTTGAGCGATCCCCGTTGGTTTTCACCCGTTTTTGCCCGACATTTGTGCTTGTTCCTTTGTGTGCCGTAAGATCGTCAGCTTAACTGTTTTCCCCCGTTTTGACCCGTTTTTGCCCGACATTTGTGCTTGTTTCTTTGTGTGCCGTAAGATCGTCAGCTTAACTGTTTTCCCCCGTTTTGACCAGAATTGTTGCCTGTATTTTTCTGTGCCGTCTCCTCTTAGTGTTTTGACCCCCATTGTGCATTGTGCCTGTCTCCTTCCTGTTTGCCCGCCTACCTCGCCGCCCTCCGCTCTCCCTCCCCGCTCCCGCTTCCCGCCACCGCCATTAGCCCCGCCCCTTTCTCTTCTGTTCCCTCCCCGCTCCCGCCTCCCAGCTGCTCCGCCCACCCGTGCATTTCGCCTTAAATGGCGACCGTGCGAATGCGCAGCGGTCACGCGCAGCGGGCGCGCCGATTGTGCGCCGAAGGCGCGCCAAAGGTAAGCCCGTCTACGCCCGTCCACGCCTGGACCACGCCCAGTGCCAGGACCCCTGGCCCCCGAAGAGCCCGACCAACCCGCCTGACGTACTCCGCCGCCACCCTCACCGCACTCAACACCGGCCGACTCCCAGATTGCCACCAAGCCACACCACGACGCACCCACGGACCTTTCAGCTGCCACGCCTGCAAGTTCTCCTGCATCCGGACCAGCCTCGCACCAGCACCCGCCAAGTCGAACACCAGCAGCACCCACCTCAAGTGCATCCTGCTCAACACCCGCTCCGTCCACAGACACGCCATCGAACTCTGGAACCTTCTAGACGCCACAGCCCCTGACGTTGCCTTCCTCACAGAGACCTGGATGAACGCCTCTTCAGCTCCCGACATCGCCATCGCTATCCCAGAGGGCTACAAGATCGTCCGGAGGGACCGAAACGCCAACCAGATGGGAGGAGGCATCGCCATCATCCACAGGAACACCATCCGTCTAACGACCAGCACCGACAACACCCTGACCAGCGCCGAACACCTGCATTTCCAGATCCACACCAACCCGAACACCACCCTCAGAGGCACCCTGATCTACCGACCCCCTGGACCACGCACACAATTTAGGACATCGCCGACTTCGTCAGCCCGCATGCCCTCCCCTCCGCCGACTACATCCTCCTGGGAGACCTCAACTTCCATCTGGAGAACAACAACGACCACAACACCAGCACCCTGCTCGACAACCTCGCCAACCTGGGACTGAAGCAACTGGTGTCCACCCCCACCCACCTCGCCGGACACACACTCGACGCAGTCTTCTCTTCCAGCACAGACATCGACTTCAGCCACGCCACAGAGCTTCAATGGACGGACCACAGCTGCGTCCACTTCACCTTCAAGAGAACGACGACCCACCACCACCAGCAACAGGCCGCCCGCAGAAGCTGGAGCAAGATCACAGCAGACCAGCTCGCCACCTCCCTGAGCCAGCACCCTCCTGCCAGCTCAGCGGACCCCAGCCAGGCCGCCGACAACCTCACAAAGTGGATCAGCAACTGCGCGGACGAACTCGCCCCACTGAGGACCCCGCCTAGCAGACCCGGCAGCAAGAAGGCTCCATGGTTCACCGACGAACTCAAGAGCTCCAAGAAGAACTGCCGAACCCTCGAGAAAGTCTGGAGAAGGGAACCGACACCGGACAACAGGACCTCCTTCAAGCTGGCCACCCGGAAACACCACCAGCTGATCCGCGCCGCCAAGAAAACAGCATTCAAGGACAGGTTGGACAACAACGCACACAACTGCAAGGAACTCTTCAACATCGTGAAAGAGCTTTCCAACCCCAGCGCAGGAAACAACGACATCACCCCATCGCAAGACCTCTGCAACTCCCTGGCTTCATACTTCCACAACAAGATCGCGGACATACACAACAGCTTCAACAACCAACCAACGCACACCATGACCGAACAACCACCCCCCACCACCACCCTCCACGCCTGGACCCCGATCAGCACCGAAGACACCATCCGCACGATGAACTCCATCCACTCCGGATCACCGACCGACCCCTGCCCGCACCACGTCTTCAACAAGGCCGACGCTGTCATCGCACCCCACCTGCGAGACATCATCAACACATCCTTCGACACCACCATCTTCCCTGAGAGCTGGAAACACGCCGAACTCAGCGCTCTACTCAAGAAACCAACAGCGGACCCCACTGACCTCAAGAACTACCGCCCCATCTCACTCCTCCCGTTTCCAGCCAAAGTCATCGAGAAGACCGTCAACAAGCAGATGGCCGCCTTCCTCGAGACGAACGGATCCCTCGACCCCTCACAGTCCGGCTTCCGAGCCAATCACAGCACCGAGACCGCCCTCATCGCCGCTACCGATGACATCCGAGCCCTGATGGACAATGGAGAAACAGCGGCCCTCATCCTCCTAGACCTCTCCGCGGCATTCGACACGGTCTGCCACCGCACCCTAGTACGGCGCCTCAGCAACATCGGAATCCAGGACAAGGCGCTGGAATGGATCATCTCCTTCCTCGACGGAAGAACACAGAGAGTCCGCCTACCACCGTACAAGTCAGAGGCCTCCGAAGTCATCTGTGGCGTCCCTCAAGGATCATCTCTGAGCCCCACCCTCTTCAACGTCTACATGAGCCCCCTCGCGGCCATCGTACGCAAACACAACCTCAGCATAATCTCCTACGCCGACGACACCCAGCTGATCCTCTCCCTGACCAACGACCCCACCGCCGCCAGAGCCAACCTGCACGAAGGGATGAAAGAGGTAGCCGAGTGGATGACGACCAGCCGCCTGAAACTGAACTCGGACAAGACGGAGGTCCTCATCCTGGGCCCCTCACCCTCCGCCTGGGACGACTCCTGGTGGCCTCCCGCCCTGGGCACCGCACCCAAACCGACAGACCATGCACGCAACCTGGGCTTCATCCTGGACTCCTCCCTCTCCATGACCAGGCAAGTCAACAACGTCTCCTCGGCGTGCTTCAACATCCTACGCATGCTACGGAAGATCTTCTGGTGGATCCCCACCGAGACCAGGAAGATCGTCACCCAGGCCCTCGTCACCAGCCGACTGGACTACGGCAACGCCCTCTACGCCGGTACCACCGCCAAGCTCCAGAAGAGACTCCAGCGGATCCAGAACGCCTCAGCCAGACTCATCCTCGACATCCCACGAACCAGTCACATCTCTGGACATCTGAAAGACCTTCACTGGCTCCCCGTCAACAAAAGAATCACCTTCCGCCTCCTCACCCACGCACACAAAGCCCTACACGACCAAGGCCCGAGCTACCTCAACAGCCGAGTCAACTTCTACGCTCCCAAACGCCACCTCCGATCAGCCAACCACGCCCTCGCCGCCGTCCCCCGCATCCGAAGAGCGACTACAGGAGGAAGGTCCTTCTCCTACCTGGCTGCCAAGACCTGGAACTCCCTGCCGACCGACCTGCGCCTGACCCAAGACCACCTCTCCTTCAGGAAGAAGCTGAAGACCTGGCTGTTCGAGCAGTAGCGGCACCCCCCCCCCCTCCCCAGCGCCTTGAGACCCTACGGGTATGTAGCGCGCTTTACAAGTGTCATTGATTGATTGATTGACTTACTTACTCCCCTCCCAAGTATTAGGCTTAGGTCAGGTACACTGGGGTAGGCGTAGTTAGAAGCACCAGTTGAGTATTTTAGCCTAATGTATATATGGCTGTATATATGTTTTATTCATTTTAAACCATTGTATGGTTAAGAAACCATATCAATGCTTTTACAGTATTATTTCACAATCCTTATCTTACTGTACGTACTTTTTATAATAACAAGTCTTGCAATTGTGGCAATTCATTTCTCTTGTACGAGAAGAAAGACTGTTCAATAAATGTTACCCTTTATTGACAAACGCCCGTCTCTCTATTCTCTACATATTGTGAAAGTAATGTGCACCAACCTGACTGAGTAAAATAACTGTCTATTGTTTCACACGACCTTAGAGATCGACTCTTGATCAGAGGAGCAAAGTTGTCATGTTGCACGGTTGTTGGAAAACGGAATCCCTTCTTGTCTGTACCAGGGAAGCTGATCACTTCCTATTCAGAGAAGAAAGTTTCCTCTGAGCTAGTTGGTAACAAACCCAATTAAGTTTAGCATGGTCAGTAGAGACCTGGAAGATCCGCACTTCTACGTCGATACTACTGTTTATGTTATTCCAATGCGCAGGGCCTATTGGGAAAATAGGAACTACACTACAGTACGGCCGCCCCCCCCTAACGGACAGGCAGACAGCAGACTGGGGGGGGCCTCGGCACGCTGCCAATAGGGTCCCTGGGCCGGCGCGGACTCCCGGCCACTGAAGCAACCGGGGACCGGAGCAGACTGTGCTCGAAGGACCCCTCACGCTAGGCCCCGGCTTGGGCCTTGAGAAGGGGAGCAACGAGAGCAACGAGGCACATACTGGACCCGGTGCCCGGCCCGCCCCCCCCTCGCCTCCCCCGGCCCCACGCACCGACTGAGGCTCACCCAGGCTGTAGCACAAGGCCCCGCAGACGTCCGAGGGAGACACGCCCCGGCCCATCTAAGGTGAGGAGCTGGGAACTCGGGGGGCCGGTGGTCGTGCCCACGGTGGAAGGAGGGGAGTTTTGAGCCCAGGATCCACCCGGTGAAAGAACTTGTGACACTTTGGCGCATGGACTGTACCCCGGGGCTTGCGCTGCACTCTGCTCTCCCAGTAGGGGCCGGGACCGGTGGCTATCCCCTCTGTGCAGAGCCGACTCCGGCCCACGTGGTGGGGGCCGGGCCCGGTGGACCGCATTCCCTTCTTCCCGGCGTTCTGTGCCTCGCGGGTGCTGGAGCGGGTGGGCCCCCCTGTTAGGACTCCTGCACTGCGTTGGGACCCGGACAGTCCGATTCCCGACCCACCTATGTCGAGCTCCACGCGCAGAGGGGGCCGCCCGATCAACAAACTCTTCCAGAAATCCTCCTCCAAATCGGGGAAAACCCAATCGCCCACAATGCCGGCGACTCAAACTAGTACCCCGACCAGGGAACCTGCGGAAGCCCCCATCACGAAATCGTTCCTAGAGTCCCTCTTTAACACGCTGCGCGAGGACTTCCAGACTCTGAAGCAGGACATGATGAGTGAGCAGAGGGAACTGTGCCGAGACCTGGAGGGCCTGGGGGATAGAGTCATGGCAGTTGAAGAATCCAATCAGACCAGGGGGGACAATCTAGTGCTCCTCCAGGAGGAAGTCATCCGCCTTCAGGAACAGCAGGTGGGCCTCCAGGCCCACGCGGAGGACCTTGAAAACCGCTCCCGGCGGAACAACATACAGGTCTGGGGTGTGCCATCGAAGGCGGAGGGGAATAGCGTCACGGAATATCTCCAGGACCTCTTCCGAGAAGTTCTTGGCGAAGCAGCGGACTTCCCCATCCGCATTGACCGTGCTCATCGGGTGGGGTTGCCCCGCCGGGCCCCTGCCCCCCCCCCCCAGACATTCTGGCGTTCCTCCCGGACTTCCCCCTGAAAGAGAGGATTCTACGAGACGCGCGCAAAACACAACCCATCCGGTTCCGTGACCACCCCATTGAACTGTCCAGGATCTCTCGGCGATTACTCTCCAGAAACGCAAGGATTTCAGAGTGGTCACCACGTTCCTGAGAGGCAAGGGGGTGCCCTACTCCTGGGGTCACCCATTTTGGCTGATCTTCAAATGGGAGGGCGCCCTGCACCAGCTCCGCTCGCTCCAGGACACCTGCGCCCTGTTGGGCATTGAACTTCCTGACGACAACGTGGACCAGGCCTCCTCACCGGGACCATCGCAAGCAATAAGTCCTCGCTCGACCGGAGGCGCCTGGCAGCAAGTGAGGAGGTGCCGAGGCCCCAAACACACCCTCCGCCCAGACCCAGGAACGATTGCGAAGGACAAGGCTGCAGCCATCGAGGAGGTTGTCAAGGACACCACTGTGGTACCCTGAACTATGCATTGGTGGGGGGCCACCCTTACACTGCTAATCCGTAGCGTGGGGGGAGGGGCGGGGAACCGCAATGGCTGCCAATGCCACACTCCTCTTCATCTACATTACCTACAGGCCTGATTTGACTTTGGATAGGCCTGGGACTATGACTTGGGGACGGGAGTTACATGTTGGGGTTAGGGCGGGCAGAAGGGGGACGGGGAGTTGGGTAGGGGGCAGGGTTTAGGCAGGGTGGGAAGGGAGATTCCGGATCCCTCTCGGCGTGGCTCATTTACGTCGACGCACACTGGCACAGAGGCCGGGCGCACACAGGGCACACCGCATGCAAAGCCAAGCCTACGTCTCCCCTGTGAATGGCTAACCCACCACTGAAAATCCTTACCCTAAACGTGAAAGGGCTTAACAACCCCATAAAGCGCAGGGCCGTCCTGTCCTTTCTAGAACACTCGGGGGCAGACATTTGTCTGCTCCAAGAAACGCACTTGCTCTCTAAAGATTGGCACAGGATGTGCTCCAGGGCATTCCCAACACAACACTACTCCTCAATCCCTGAGAAGAAGGCAGGGGTGGCTCTTCTAGTAGCACGTCACTTCAAGGGGACTATGGGAGATAAAGTAGCCGACATTAAAGTGAGATTCTTGGCTTACACACTTCACATAGGGGGGCTAGACATGATGGTTCGGTCTTTATATGCTCCGAATTCCAAACAGGAACCGTTTCTTAAAGGTGCTCTGGCAGAGGCGCTGCAACCCAACGTTAAGGCAGTACTGGTGGGAGGAGACGCAAACCTAGTGATGAATCCCGACTTAGACAGGTCAGGCCACCGTCGAGGGTTCGCGGGGGCGATCACACGGGAGGGGAGCCAATGGCTGGCAGAGGAAGGGTTCACGGACCTGTGGCGCGCGCAACATCCCACTTCCTCGGGGTACACCTTTTATTCCCATGTACACCGCAACTACGCACGCATTGATCATTTTTTCGGTAGCGCAGAAGTATCCTCCTTGATGGAGGATGTGGAGGTGCTTCCGGCGGAGCTTTCAGATCATGACGCGCTCCTCCTGCACTTGCGTACCCCAGCGCTTGGCACGCGGAGAGGCAGATGGCGTCTTAATGACGCCCTCCTGCAACATGAGGGGGTGACGCAGAAACTCCAAGACCGCATCACGGATTATCTACAGACCAATGACACCCCGGAGGTTTCCCTAGCTGCGGTGTGGGGAGTGCTTAAGGCGGTGGTGAGGGGCGAGCTGATCTCTGTGGCCGCGGCTGAGGCGAAGATTCGAAAAGACAAAAGGTCCTCCCTGTCGGCACGGGTGCTTGACCTCGAACAGGCCCACAGCCGCGCTGGGGCACCCAGGATATGGAGACAACTCAAAGCGGCTAGGGCTCAACTGGCCAGCTTGGACCTGGACAGAGCAGAGATTCTATACCTCTTTCAAACCATCCCGGTCACGCCTCCGATCCGAGTGCTTAAACAATTGCAGGACGCCATCACACACTTTGTGTGGGCGGGTAAACGCCCTCGCTTCCGCAGGGACCTCAACACTCGCACCACAGCGGAAGGCGGTCTTGGGGTGCCTGACCTCCTTCGCTATTTCCAAGCGACACAGCTTCGCTACCTCTTGGAGTGGAACAGACCTGAATCTGAAAAACGATGGCTGCTTCAGGATCGCGCTATGGACCAGATGTCCCTATGGAAGGTCCCGTTCCTGAGCCGGAAGGACAGGCCCTCATATCTCAAGAAATCCCCCATCACGAGGACTGTGATGCAGGTTTGGGATAAGGTGGCGGTGCCTAAAGGCCTCACCACATTCCCGTCTCCGATGTCCCCCCTTTTTGAAAATCCGGCGTTCCCCCCGGGTATGCCCCCTCGGTCATTCCCGCAGTGGCGAGACTCGGAGTGCAAGGCGGCGGGCGACCTCTTCGATCCTACTGGCTTTATGACTATTGGCACTCTGCAGGACTCTTACATGCTCCCACACGTACCACGCTACCAGTACTTCCAGATTAGACATTGGCTTTTAGAGAAAGAGGTGCGACCTCTTGTGGGCAGACCCCTGACAGCCTATGAGCGCTGGCTTCATACGAAACGAACTGACAGACACGCAATTACAGATCTATACGCGATGCTTGGCCCCCCTCCCCCCGCTGCTCGGTCGGCGGGACAGAACAGATGGGAGCTCGAACTTGGGCATCTACTTCAGGGCCCACCACACCGCCCGCAATGTAGCCAGTAAGGAGGCTGCGGTGAAAATAGCATACTATTGGCACCTCACACCGGCCCGATTACACCAGGGCAACCCACGCAGAGACCCCGGGTGCTGGAGAGGGTGCGGGCACAGAGGGACGCTCACTCACATCTTATGGGATTGCCCAGAGGTTCAGGGGTACAGGGAAGAGGTGCTCCACAGCTTTGACAAGCACTTCGACACAGACATCCCCCGATTCCCGGCCTACACACTCCTCGGCCTCCCCAACGCCATCACGTTCCCCCTGAAATCGGTCCGGGGCAAACAGATGGGGCTGGCGATGGGAGCAGCCACTCAACATATCCTGTCACTCTGGGGCACCCCCAGGAAACCCGCACACACGGGGTGGCTTCATCGCCTATGGTATGTTATGGGGATGGAGAAGATACAGACCACCATCACCCAAACACGGGACACATTTCTGGACATCTGGCAGCCGTTCGTCTCCCTCCTGTCAACGGAGTTCCATGAAATTACTTGCCAGAAATATCTTAGGGTGCTTAGACTTCCGAGAGATTTCCAGGGGGAACCTTGCTCACCTACCTAGGCGCTGTGGCCAGGCCTCATACCACACACTGATACCATCGCACTCACCACGCCGGGGAAGGGGAAACGCGGGAGGTCTGGGGAAGGCAGGGAGGGGGGGGAGGGAGTTGGATGTTTGAGAGGCAGGATAATCACTCGCTTCTTCATGCAGAGCCTATTGGCACGGCAGGTCATGCGCTCTGTAGCCATCCGAGACCCTGCCGGTGAGAGGGGTGGGGTAACGGTTTCAGACAAGGCGACCGCAGGCTCGCCCGAGATGTTGATGTATCTTGTGTCTCCTGTGTTAAATTTTCAATAAAAGATTTAAACCAAAAAAACCATAGGTTTCACACAAGTTATATTTAGCTGAACATTTTACTCACACAAAACCATTGAAATTCCCACGTTATAGTTAGTTGGACTCACTATAACTTGCGCGCCCGCAATCCACTGCTGATGATGTCACATATTACATCAATCATGACATGGTCAGTGACATCACTGATGACATCACTAATGACATCTCAAATGACATCACTGATGACATCTCAAATGACATCACTGATGACATCACTGATGACATCATCCATGTGATAATACGATGCACCTCCTCACACTCTAATCTAACCTTTGATACACCCAGTGATAAATACAAACTACCATTCCTGAAATTATTGACACACCAATACCAGTAACTACATACGCACTCACTGATTTCGAGGCCTACACACACATCCACTCATTCACCCATACAATCACTCATACACCTATACAGACACTCACACATTGACACTCATCCACGGAGTTACTCACACACCTAGTCAGTTATGCAAAGAATCAATCACACTCCTATTTCCTCATCTACACAGTTATACACACTAAACCTTACTTATTCAAACATATACTAACACATACTTACTCTCTTTTACAATCACTGATAAAAGTACACATTGATCCATACAGCCACTTACGCAATCACAGGCTCCCATGTATAGTCATTTACATATGCCAACTCTCCCAAGCACTATGTTTTACATATGTACTTATTTGGACATGTAGCACTGAGATATCCATGCACACAGTCAACCGCCCATATAGCTGTTTCCACATGCACTCTTGAACTCATACACCAAGTGAATCAACTGCTCACACATCTATGCACAGAGTCACACACCTCCCAGGCACTCACACACAAACTCAGCCTCACATACAAATACTTAGGCAACCAATCAATAACCCATATAGCCACTCATATAGCTACTGATCAACACATGCAGCAGCTTACACAACAACAGACATAATGATGCACACATTCAGACAGTTTAGTCACTAACCCATGCATTCAGTAAGACACATTTAATCACTCACTCATACACACCTTCTAAATCCTTCATCCAGACACTTATACATCAACTCATTCTTCAATATGTAAAACATATTTAAACTTTACAGAAACACACAGACACTGTATGATGTCATCTGTGATGTCATCAGTGATGTCATTTGAGATGTCATCAGTGATGTCATTTGAGATGTCATCAGTGATGTCATCAGTGATGTCACTGACCATGTTATGAATGATGTAATATGTGACATCATCAGCAGTGGATTGCGGGCGTGCGAGTTATAGTGAGTCCAACTAACTATGACGTGGGAATTTCAATGGTTTTGTGTGAGTAAAATGTTCAGCTAACTATAACTGGTGTGAAACCTATGTTTTTTTCAGTGAATATATATATATATATATATATATATATATATATATATATATATATATATATTCACTGAAAAAAACATAGGTTTCAGGCCTTATATAGTTATGTTATGTTATGTTATGTTATACTTGGTTTTGTATAGCGCGCGGCTACTCAAAAGAGTGTCCCGGCGCTTTGGTTTGCACACCTATCTCATAGCATAACAAGAAAAGAACAGATAAAAACAGAGAATCCAGAAAAGAAAAAAAAAAACCAAGGAAACAGCTAAGAAGTAAAAAGCCAAGTTTTAAGCCCCTTCCTAAAGGCCAGCAAGTTTGAAGTACTGCGCAAGGCCACTGGCAACGTATTCCATAGCTGGGGAGCCAGCAATCTAAAGGAACGGCCTCCAATGCGTGCCCTCTTAACACGAGGAACTGCGGCAAGGAACAAGGATCCTAACCTCAAGGGTCTGGCTGGATGGTAAAAAGCCAGCCTTTTTTGAAGGTATTTCACTCCGGTGGCATGCAGAGCTTTATGCGCCAGAGTCAAGGTCTTAAAAATTATCCGCTTCCGGACAGGAAGCCAGTGAAGTGCCTGCAGGAGGCCCGAGGCTCTGGCATGGCGAGATAGTCCAAAAATTGCCCGTGCTGCCGAGTTCTTGACCACCTGTAGCCGTTGAAGCAGATATTCTGGCAGGCCGAGATAAAGAATGTTCGAATAATCAATTCTCGAGCCAATTATCGCCTGCACTGTGATCTTCCTGTGCTCCTCCGATGGTAAAGGGAGAAACTTACGCAACATCCGGAGCAGGCCAAAACAAGTGCCGGTAAGGCCGATTATCTGTGAGCGCAGTGTTAGGCCGTTGTCAATCTTAATCCCTAGGTTTTTAGCCACCTGGGACGAACTTGCTGGTGGAAACATGTTCTCTGGCCACCACACCTTCCAGTCCGGACCTGAACTGCACCCAAAGAAGAGGACCTCGGATTTATCCGAGTTGCACTTGAGGCTGTTATGTTGGAACCACTGAAAAACAGCCTCAAGGCAACCCCGGATCCTCTCTCCATCGAAGTCCGCGCCCCTCTCACAGGTGAAGAGGAGCTGGGTGTCATCAGCGTAGGAAACGATCTGAGCCCCGAAAGACTCCGCCAGAGCCGCCAGAGGGGTCATGAAGATGTTGAATAGAGTCGGGCTCAATACTGAGCCCTGAGGGACTCCGACACCCAGTGGCGACATTTCGGCGGAGCAAGCCGAGGCCCAGATCGTTTGTCGACGGCCCGCCAGAAACGAACGAAACCAGTTGAGCACCGTCCCCCTAAGACCGATCTCAGAAAGCCTTGCGAGGAGACCCTCGTGGGGGACGGTGTCGAAGGCCGCCGACAGATCTAACATCACCAGCATCGCCCTGCCACCTGAATCCAGCACCTCCTTAATCGCCTCCGAAACTTCCAGGAGTGCTGTTTTGGTGCTAAGATTGGTGCGGAATCCAGATTGAGTGGGGTGCAGTAGATCATGGGACTCCAGATAATCGGCGAGCACCTTATGCACATGTTTTTCAATAATATAGTTAGGAATTAGCTTTTAAAAAACCTTTGAAATTAACTCAAAAAACTATAAGTTTTAGAGGTGTATAGTTAGCTGGACATTTCACTCATATAAAACCATTGAAATTGCTCCTATATAGTTAGTTGTACTAACTATATTTCGCACACCCGCAATCCACTGCTGATGATGTCACATATTACATCATTCATGACATGGTCAGTGACATCACTGATGACATCTCAAATGACATCAATGATGACATCATCCAGTGAATGTGGTTTGCTTCATTATTTAAATATGCATTATATATATAGCAATTTGCATTGAAGTATGAGTGGATATAAAAAAAAAATATTTGGATGGAGGACTTTAACAATGTATAGTGTCTCACTAAATATAGTGGATAGTGACTAAACTGTGTGAATATCTGTATCACTTTGTCAGTTGTTGTGTAAACTGGTTCTCCAGTTGGTTACTAGCTATGTGAAAGTCTATATTAGTTATTGATTAGTTAATTGAGTATTTGTATGGGAGAGTGAATGTGTGTGTGGTTCGGTGGAGGGTGTGTGACTGCCCAAAGATGTGTGAATAGTTGATTCAGTAGATATATGAAGTTAAAACTACATGTTCTAACATTTGTTTGGGTGAGTGAATATCTTTATGGGTGTGGTGATGAGCAAATATATTTCTCAAAGGTACATGTCCAACAAACTAGAAACATAAAAGGCAGTGTATGTGTCAGTTGTTGTATATAAGTGTACATAAGACTCAATGATTGTGTGAGTGACTGTATGGATAACTGTATACTTGTAATAATGATTTTATAATATACTACGTATGACTTACTATCTAAATGAATAGATGAAGTGGTGTTTGTATAAGTGTGTAGCTAAGTAAGTAGCATGTAAGTAAGTAAGTATATAAGTATGATCCATTGTTTGCATAAGTGAGTAGGATAACTTCATATGTGAATAAGTTGTATGCTGGTGTGTAATGTCGATATAGATGTATAAGTATTTATGATAGTGTTCCATTGTTCATTGACAAATGCAAAAACCACAGTTGATGGACAGAATGCAGAACAATGTCATACATTCACCCCAGTACAGAGATCTGGGCCCAAATCCATCGTTTTTTTGCACTCCGCACCACCCCAGTTCAGACATGGCAATATGCAAATCAGTCTGACCCAGTGCCTCATGGGAACAGTCCAGCCCGAACTGCCAAGCCATGCCTTCCCTGGACCGGAAACAAGCTTCCGAGGACCGGTTTCTGGCATTACAGCCGTCTTCAGCCCAGCTTGCTTGAATCCAGTGGTGTGGAGAGCATGGGACTCACGTCTGAGCATACCCATCCCACTCGGGGTGACAAATGCAAAAACCACAGTTGATGGACAGAATGCAGAACAATGTCATACATTCACCCCAGTACAGAGATCTGGGCCCAAATCCATCGTTTTTTTGCACTCCACACCACCCCAGTTCAGACATGGCAATATGCAAATCAGTCTGACCCTGTGCCTCATGGGAACAGTCCAGCCCGAACTGCCAAGCCATGCCTTCCTTAGACCGGAAACAAGCTTCCGAGGACCAGTTTCTGGCATTCCAGCCGTCTTCAGACCGGCTTGCTTGAATCCAGTGGTGTGGAGAGCATGGGACTCACGTCTGAGCATACCCATCCCACTGGGGGTGACAAATGCAAAAACCACAGCTGATGGACAGAATGCAGAACAATGTCATACATGCACCCCAGTACAGAGATCTGGGCCCAAATCCATCGTTTTTTTGCACTCCACACCACCCCAGTTCAGACATGGCAATATGCAAATCAGTCTGACCCTGTGCCTCATGGGAACAGTCCAGCCCGAATTGCCAAGCCATGCCGTTCCTGGACCGGAAACAAGCTTCCAAGGACCGGTTTCTGGCATTCCAGCCGTCTTCAGCCCGGCTTGCTTGAATCCAGTGGTGTGGAGAGCATGGGACTCACGTCTGAGCATACCCATCCCACTTGGGGTGACAAATGCAAAAACCACAGTTGATGGACAGAATGCAGAACAATGTCATACATTCACCCCAGTACAGAGATCTGGGCCCAAATCCATCGTTTTTTTGCACTCCACACCACTCCAGTTCAGACATGGCAATATGCAAACAAGCTTCCGAGGACTGGTTTCTGGCATTCCAGCCGTATTCAAGCAAGCCGGGATGAAGCCGGCTGGAAGTTAGTTAGTAGGTAATATATATATATATATATATATATATATATATATATATATATATATATATACTAGCAGCCCATCCCGACGTTGTCCGGGTATGAATTGCTGTATAGTATATTGTTTTGTAGGATTTCGTTTTTGATAGCATTTCTTATCTATGACAGGCCTGTGAAACGCTCCGATTCACAGTGCACTGCTGATGCACTTAAGAGTGCGCGTTCAGTAGTGTGTGAACTCGAGTTTCCAAACTTTATTTTTCCTTGCAATATTATATAGCGCGAACTCGACAACATGGCATGAGCACAATTTACATTACGGAAGAACACATTCATTTGTGGTAGGCACGGGGAGACAAAGCGATTTGCCTGGAATCACAGGATGTTGAGCTGATGCCGAGATTCGAACATAGCTCCCCAGCTCTAAAGTTCGCAATTCTAGAACATACATACATACATACACTTTTAGACACACCTCCCGCCACGGAGGTGTGTCTAAAAGTGTATGTCGGTGCTGGCCATCAATGAGAGAGACCTGTGCATTTGGGTGGTGAAAAAATATGAGTATGTTGCTGGAGATGTGGGCCGCCGTGCCACCAATGTACTTACCGGGGGAGGGTACACACCCATTATTCGCAACTTTCTTTCAGCATACCATCACTCCGCATACTTTCATTACAAAAGTACCATGACTCAGCAATGCCATTATAACGCATGGCATTACATTTTATATGCTTTTACCACGCATACATTTACAACGAAATTCGTTGTAAATGCATGAATGGTAAAAGCATGTTTTTTTTAATGTTTGGATAAGGTAAGTATGGGTATAGAGGTATATGTTTTGGGGTACTGAGGTATATGTTTTGTGGTGTTTGGGTATTTTAAGGGTTCAGATATAGTTTTTGGTTATGGGGTACAGGGGTAGTTTTAGGGTTTAGGGATAGGTATGGGTTTTGGGGTATAGGGGTATTTTTAGGGTTCAGGGCTAGGTTTGGATTTTAGGGTGTAGGGGTATTTTTAGGGTTGAGGGCTAGGTTTGGGTTTTGGGGTACAGGGGTATTTTAGGGTTCAGGGGGGGGTTCGGATTTTGGGGTACAGGGGTATTTTTAGGGTTCAGGGCTAGGTTTGGGCTTTCGGTTTTGGGGTACAGGGGTATTTTTAGGGTTCAGGGGTAGGTTTGGGTTTTGGGGTACAGGGGTATTTTAAGGGTTCAGGGCTAGGTTTGGGTTTTGGGGTACAGGGATATTTTAGGGTTCAGGGGTAGGTTTGGGTTTTGGGGTACAGTGGTATTTTTAGGGTTCAGGGCTAGGTTTGGGTTTTGGGGTACAGGGGTACAGGGGTATTTTTAGGGTTCAGGGGTAGGTTTGGGTTTTGAGGTACAGGGGTATTTATAGGGTTCAGGGCTAAGTTTGGGTTTTGGAGTACAGGGGTATTTTTAGGGTTTAGGGATAGGTTTGGGTTTTGGGGTACAGGGTATATTTATAGGGTTAAGATGGGTTTGTGTTTAAGGGTGTTGGGGTATTTTAAGGAGTAAGAGTGGGTTATGATTATGGGGTGCAGGGGTATTTAAAGGGAGCAGGGTGGGATTAGCACACAATATGAGACATGGCATGAAGGGCGGAACGTACCACATGCCCCCAGCGTTTGTCAAGCCCCCCAGCACACGCCCACAGCACAACGCAGACACGCCCACAAGGGACTACTTTGCTGGCACAGTTCTTTTACCTTTTAAATGTATATGGTGGGCGGCTGCATAGTCTATGTCCTTCTGCTGCAACTGCCCTTTGCAACGCTGTATTGGGTGTTGTGATTGGTGCTGTGGTTCCTGAGATTACCCGCCTCAAAGGTTTGGGCTCTCTCTTTATTATATTAGTATATATATATATATATATATATATACATATATATATATATATTACCTACTGGCTATCGCCAGTAGGTATATATAGTTAGGATTAATTCCCTATGGGATTTTTGAAAATTCTATGTCTAATAACTTTGGCGTTTGTGGACGGAATCGGCTGAAATTTTCAGGAAAATGGCACATTTTGTTTCTGAGCAGCCCCTGAAAATTTGGTGGGGTTTTGTCAAGGGGGGGCTGAGAAAAAAGGGGGGTCCCAAAACGCGTTTTTTACATTGAGTTTTCCATAGGGCGGTTGGACTTTTAGCTCGAACGGCTGAATGGATTTGCACGAAACTTGGCAAAATTGTAGGGACTGTTAGCCCGATGTGCCTTTGCTAGGTCTCAATATATGTGCTTCAGTGGATTTTGAGAAATTAACGTTTAAATCAAGATATATATCTGTAACAGCGCTCCGGGCAGCGATCCGGTCCGCTTACTTTTCGCGTTTCGGAACTTTGCGCGCAGAAAGCTGATTGGCTCTCCGGTGTCTGTCAACATTCTAAACAGTCCGGAGCGGCCGCCATCTTGTCTCTCGGTAGGATCGAGAGAGAAGAAGAGGTGAAAAACGAAGGGGGAATTTAATGAAAGGGGGCAAGGTATCCCCCTCTTGACCCCCTAGGAATGTTGTTGGGGTTATTAAAGGGTCCCGTGGGGAAAAGAAAAAAAAATGATTTTTCACGGTAGAAGCGCTTCACGGGCCGCGAACTGGGCCGCAAACTGGTAGCGAAACGGGAATTCGCCATTTTGTGCTTCGTTAATTAAATTACTAGGTATAAGGGGGTGCGGGAGACGTATCCTAATCCCCTATGTTTCCTGAGGGTGGCTGAGGAGGCTGATATATGTTGATACATCTCTTCCAGCGGCTGTGCGTGAGCTTTTTTTTTTTTGCTGCGTGACAGTCCGGAGCGGCCGCCATCTTGTCTCTCGGTAGGATCGAGAGAGAAGAAGAGGTGAAAAACGAAGGGGGAATTTAATGAAAGGGGGCAAGGTATCCCCCTCTTGACCCCCTAGGAATGTTGTTGGGGTTATTAAAGGGTCCCGTGGGGAAAAGAAAAAAAAAATGATTTTTCACGGTAGAAGCGCTTCACGGGCCGCGAACTGGGCCGCAAACTGGTAGCGAAACGGGAATTCGCCATTTTGTGCTTTGTTAATTAAATTACTAGGTATAAGGGGGTGCGGGAGACGTATCCTAATCCCCTATGTTTCCTGAGGGTGGCTGAGGAGGCTGATATATGTTGATACATCTCTTCCAGCGGCTGCGCCATCTTGCCTTTTTTCCAATGCCACAATTTTGTCGTGCACGGCAGCCATTTTAGATGCCAGGCTGGTCCCAGGCTATCACCTACCCCTGCGGATGTAGTTTATGGCCCCAGCTGTAGAGAATTCAGACATGCCAACCCTCCCGATTCAGGCGTGTGACTACTGATTTCAGTGCTAGTCTCCCGCCTCCCGATTTCTGCAAGCAAAAACCCGGGGGCATATTACGAACAACTAGCGATAATTTTTGTCTCTAACTTGTTTAGAGACAAAAATTATCGCCGCACATCGGCGATTTTTATCGCAGATAAACCTTGCTATTATCGCAGAAAAGTCAGCGATATTCATGTATTATCGAGCAAATGCTCTTAGCCATGTTATCCACCTCCCATTGGATAACATGGCTAAGAACTGCTCAGGGCAGGTGTTAGATTTTGGAGATATTCGCGCTTAGCGCGAATATCTCCAAAAGTTGGTAATAGGAGAAAGCGATGTTAGGGACTGTTTCCAGTTGCTAACATGTTGGCACGCCACTTTGCATGTTATTAGTGATAAGTATCACTGACATGCAAAGCGGGGCCCAAGATGGTCGCTATCTCCTTTTAGCTGTCACTAACTGGTGTTAGCGACAGCTTGGTAATAGGGAGATAATTTTATCTCCGCTTTCATGACTTTTAAAGCCAAAAAAGCGGAGATAAACCCCCTTGATAATATGCCCCACGATTCCTTGGGGGTTTCAGCTGACAGGGCTTGGTATTGTGTTACATGGTAATTTTTCCAGGAAACGTCAGAGGGTCGATGCAGGGGTTCTAGAAGAGGTGATAAACCATTTAAGCCTCATGAACAAGCGCATGGTCTTTTAAAGATTTGTGAAGTACTCGGGGCGGCGGTGTGTGTGTGCCCTCTTTCAGGAGCGGGCGGGGGGGCACTGCCAGCAACTTGCCAGGTCAGGTAGTGTTCAACACGTGCATAACCCTTTCTCTGCCTGCTATTGCGCTCCATGCTTCGGAAAGGTAAGAAAAAGAACGTGCATTTGAGTTTGAAATGTCCGATCCTGCAGCAGCACACTTCCAAAGCCCACACATGACAATAACCCGATTCAAGGCCCTATTCACCCGTTTTTAAAAAAATAGATAACACTCCAACAAAGTAAGATTATAAAACTTTATTAACTTTTAACTATAATGAACGGAACAAAAACTAAAAACATTTAAACATTTTTCAACTCAAAAAGCAACAATGGTTAGAAGCTGTCTTTTGTGCGAATAGTCCCAAGGCAGCACCACGTGCAGAGTTCTGGACGGCACCCAGGTGATGTCGCCTGGGTGCCGCACTGGTTTTGGGATCCTACAATGCAGCACAGAAAAACAGCGTGGGGCGTCCCGGGTGGTGCGGGGGGAGGCCTCGTCAGTAGCGGTCTGTTGTGCGAATAGTCCCAAGGCAGCAGAACGCGTTGAGATGTTGATGGGACTGTGTCCAGTGTCCCATGGCTGACACAACATGTACGACAGGCACCCAGGTGATGTCCAGTAAACTGCCGCACTGGTTTTGGTATCCTACAATGCTGCTCCGAAAATTGGCGTGCGGCGGCCGGGGGGGGGGGTGGCGTGGGGGAGGCGGCGTGAACGGGCCTCCCCAGGTGGCGGCCATCTAGCTGAGTTGCGCCCGCTCTTGCGGCTACAGCGTCTCGCTCACCATGTTGTTGAGTTGCTCCAACTCTTGCAGTGCAGCGATAGGCGGCTGCCACATGGCTCTTAAAATGGCGGACGGCTCCTCGGTTTTGGACCTGGTCCACTGAAATGGCCCTGGGACACCTTGGAACTCGGACGCTTGCCTGTTAGGGCTTGGGCTCCATTCTCGAAAAGCGTCCCCTCAGCCGTGAAGATTCTACAAAAGTCTTGGGGGCCCCCGACTCCCGCAGGCTTCCGGTGGGGAGCGGCTGCCATGATTGCTCGCGGAATGACCACGACGGAGCCACGAGATGGTGGTGCTCTCATGCTGACGCCAGCTTCAGTCTGAATGATCCAGAAACAAGGTGGGGCTTTCATCGTTTGGGAAAAAAAAATGTTCTAAACCAATGAAAAGTGTTATTTTTAGGTCATATGACCAAGACTTCCATCTTTAGGAAACCAAAAGTAAAATGAACCAATGAAAAGTTTTATAAATAAGTCACATGACCTGTTATGCGGCATAGGGCTACAAAAAGCATAGAAAATCCGTTGGCACGTGAGGCGGCGTCAGTAGCGGACCGATGTGCGAATAGGCCGAAGGCAGCACAACGCGCCGAGATCCGGATGGCACCGAGGTGGTGTCCAGCAAATTGCCGCACTGGTGTGGCCATCCTACAATGCTGCGCCGAAAGACGGCGTGTCCAGCTGAGTTGCGGTCACTGTTGCGGTACAGTAACTCGAACGCGCCGAGATCCGGATGGCACCGAGGTGGTGTCCAGCAAATTGCCGCACTGGTGTGGCCATCCTACAATGCTGCGCCGAAAGACGGCGTGTCCAGCTGAGTTGCGGTCACTGTTGCGGTACAGTGACTCGAACGCGCCGAGATCCGGATGGCACCGAGGTGGTGTCCAGCAAATTGCCGCACTGGTGTGGCCATCCTACAATGCTGCGCCGAAAGATGGCGTGTCCAGATGAGTTGCGGTCACTCTTGCGGTACAGTGAGTCGAACGCGCCGAGATCTGGATGGCCCCGATGTTGTGTCCAGCAAGTTGCCGCACTGGTGTGGCCATCCTACAATGCTGCGCCGAAAGTCGGCGTGGGGTGCCCCGTTGGCTTATGAGGTGATGTCAGTAGTGGACCGATGTGTGAATAGGTTGGAACCAGCACAAGGCGCCAAGATCCGAATGGCAAGTTCTGGATGTTGAGTGCCATAGTTGAGAGTTCTGAGCAGTGCTTGTAAGACTATCTGAAGTTTATTATAAGAATCAGAGTAAGTTGAAGACTGTCTGAAGCTTATTTGCACCTTTTGCAGCTTCACTATTGCCCAAGGTGGTGTCCAGCAAATTGCTGCACTGGTGTGGCCATCCTATAATGCTGCGCCGAAAGACGGCGTGTTCAGCTGAGTTCCGGTCACTCTTGCGGTACAGTGACTCGAACGCGCCGAGATCCGGATGGCACCGAGGTAGTGTCCAGCAAGTTGCCGCACTGGTGTGGCCATCCTACAATGCTGCGCCGAAAGTCAGTGTAGGGTGCCCCGTTGGCTTATGAGGTGATGTCAGTAGTGGACCGATGTGTGAATAGGTCGGAACCAGCACAAGGCGCCAAGATCCGAATGGCAAGTCCTGGATGTTGAGTGCCTCAGTTGAGAGTTCTGAGCAGTGCTTGTAAGACTGTCTGAAGCTTATTTGCACCTGCTGCAGCTTCACTATTGCCCTGGTGTGGCCAAAGGTCGCACATGACATAGGCGGCCGGCTCCCGAGGTCCGGCGGAACTTTTTTCCTTTTCCTTTCTGCTTCTTTTCCTACAATCCGTTTCATCTGAAGACACGACCAGGTCCCTGAATGTGTGCAGGGGGACGCTATTGATTGAATGAAAATGGCGGCTTGACACAAAGCTGACTCAAGCGTTACTGTTGATGCTATACAGACAAAAATTGGTTTTCAGTTTGTACATTCTTCATGTTTTTTTTTTCCATCCAAGTCTGATTGAGAGTTTGTAGAAAAATGGCTTGAGATTTTCCACATACTACTCTTCAACATTCTTCCTAAATGTAACAATGTGAAACTCACTAGGAGAACGGCTGTTTGTGTTTCCTTTCAAAATGCTGCCAACAATATTTTCTGAATGGAAGACACCATCTTGTAGCATAAAGGGCCGAAAGGGGTTCTGGTCTGGCCGATGGTTGGTGGAGACATTTTGACTATATCTTGGACCTGCCCGGCCTCGCCCAAAATGGCGCCGGTATAAATGGGACTCGTAACTCCTTGCCCGCAAATGTATATCTAGAAAATGTTATTGTAAGTGGCCCTGTCGTATTTTAATTACAAAATGTACGTCCACCGATTCCGCAACTGTTAGACACCTTTGTTCTTGCAACCTAATGGCCCGCTCGTTACGTTCTTCTACAGTGTAAATGTCTCCTCATCATATACGATTTCAGTTTGCTCCGTGGCCGGCCCACGTGGTTATAGGCCCGTATTTGTATACTGACATTTTCACAATAAAGGTTTTTAAAACAAAACACGGTAGTAGTATTTACATTGGTAAAGTTTTTACTTTTAGTCACTGTTTTCGAATCAGTAAAAGGCAAGTGAAATAAAGCAGTCCAATTACGGATAAAAGGTATAATATGTAGGAACGCAGTAAAGATAAATGGTCAAGGGCAGTTGTGTTTTTCATGTCTGCAACATAAAGTGATCGATAAGAATCTGATAATCAGGCGTATCGGCGACTAAGACAGCAGGCCGAATCTCTTTTACTCAACGGCTCCGTCATGGAAGGAAACAACGCCCTTTTTCTCGAAAAAGAAATATATTTTACTTGCAAGACAGTTGTAAATTTTCCGGGAAAGTACATTAGCCTGGAATATTATAACATATGTTTGAAAAAAAAATATTGTTCGAAAACAATAAAAAGCGTAATTTTTAGGTCATATGATCAAGCTTTTCATCATTAAATTAACAAAAGTAAAATGAACCAATGAAAAGTTTTATTAACAAGTCACATGACCTGTTATGCTTACGTTACGCGCTGCGCGCCGCACCTCGGATCACTTCCGGGTGCGCTAACGCGGCGTGTCATATAACGCATTACGCGACAACGTAGGTCAAGAATATAGTCAAAATGTCTCCACCAACCAGCGTTCGGAACACAACCCCTTTCAGCAGTCCAAAAAGTTCTGTTAAATGACAACAGAGGGGACAGGCAACAAGAACCATCAGTCAAAGAGGGGAGGGCAAGTTCTTCTCTTCCGGGTCATGTTGGGGCGCTACCGGAACTGATCGAATTGGTAGTCTACAGTGTTTCTGGATGTTTCAGACTAAAGCTGGCGTCAGCATGAGACCACTACCATCTCGTAGCTCCGTCGTGGCCATTCCACAAGCAATCATGGCAGCCGCTCCCCACCAGAAGCCTGCGGGAGTCGGAGGCCCCCAAGACTTTTGTAGAATCTTCACGGCTGAGGGGACGCTTTTCGAGAATGGGACCCAAGCCCTATCAGGGAAGCGTCCGAGTTCAAAGGTGTCCCAGGGCCATTTTAGTGGACCAGGCCCAAAACCGAAGAGCCGGCCGCCATTTTGAGAGTCCTGTGGCAGCCGCCTATCGCTGCACCGCAAGAGCGGGAGCAACTCAACTACATGATGAGCGAGACGCTGTAGTCGCAAGAGCGGGCGGTAAACAGCTGAATGGCGGAAGAGGCACAGTGTAGCAAAAGCGGGCGGAATGGCAACTGAAACGGTAAAGGGGCGCCCCACTACAGCGTGTCTTCAGGTCAAACGGATTGTGGGACAAGGTTCAGAATTGAAGAGTCATCAAAAGGCAAAAAGTTCTGCCGGACCCCGGGAGCCGGCCGCCTATGTCGGGGGCGATCTCAGGCTACACCAGTGCTATAAGACTTGGGGAGGGTGTCGGAGCCAAGCGTCTTCTCCGAGTCCATGGTCATCACACCGCCCCAAAGGGGCCTCCGTCAAGCTGTTTAGGAAGGTAACATATCACATTGTTTTCTAATGCAGTCAGGTCCACAAACGACACTCACTTACTTTGAGAATAGTGAAGCTGCAGTAGGTGGAAATAAGCTTCAGACAGTGTTACAAGCACTGCTCAGAACTCTTAACTATGGCACCCAACATCCAGAACTTATGCCATTTGAGAATGGCAGTGACATCGAAGCAACTCAGGGACCAAAACCATTAACGTACTTTCACGTATGAAAATCTTACTTGGGGAGGGGGCAGGAGCGAAGCGCCCCCTCCCAGTCAGCGCCACCACACCGTATGTTGAAAATTTGAAGCCATCGTTCTACAAAGTCAACCAAACTTGGATTGAAAAATCTAGAAAAATGTACAAACTGAAAACCAGTTTTGGTCTGCATAGCATCAGTAGCAACGCTTGAGTCAGCTTTGTGTCAAGCCACCATTTTGATTCAACAAAGCACAGGCATTGAAAAAGGCTCAAACTCAGAACTCTGAACTATGGCACCCAACATCCAGGAGGTTGCCATCCGGATCTTGGAGCCTTGTGCTGCTTTCGACCTATTCACACATCGGTCCACTACTGACATCATCTTATAAACCAACGTTATGTAAATAGTTTTTTAATAAAATGTTTTACCCTGTTTCTTTGCTGGTGTGTTGTCTATATTTTTAATATTTGCATAGGGTTTGTCGTTATTTTGTGCGGGATTGGTGATGGAGCCGAGCTGTCTTGCAGCCCTCATGGTGTGGAGCTCAGTTCATCTCACTATTTTCGTATTTCTCATGAAGGGTTGTTCCTAATATTTCTATTTTAGCGAGGTCAAAAAGAGATCCAATTAGTGGCCTACTGATTTTGCTCGATTACATTTATTTTTTTACACGATTTTTCACTATCTGCAAAGACTAAACAGAGTATTGCGACTTTGTGCTTGTTTGTAAATAGAGAATGATCCAAAGAGAACCAATTCTAAAACAGTAAATGCTTGGACAACAATCAATCAAATGGAGAGACAAGCAGGCACGACGGATTACAACGGGGGTAAAGGCCTGCGTTAACTACCCTTCAGTATCTGCAAAGAGAGAGTACTACTAAGACAAAAGAGGGGAAGGGGGGGGTGCAGCGTTCAAAGCACATCAGCGTGCATAAATACGAAAATGTTTTTATCTATCACGTACTTGACATTTTAAAGCTTTTCATATTTGCTATTAAAAAACCAATTAAATTCACAGAAAAAACCATAGGTTATAGTGGATATATAGTTAGGAATTTGCATTTACAAAACCTTGAAAATTCAATGAAAAAACCATTGGTTTTAGGCCATATATAGTTAGGGATTTGCATTTACAAAACCTTATTTTACTCGCATAAAACCATTGAAATTCCATATATAGTTATAAGCGCTAACTATATATCGCGCACCCGCAATCCACTGCTGATGATGTCACATATTACATCATTCATGACATGGTTAGTGACATCACTGATGACATCACTGATGACATCACTGAAAACATCTCATTTGACATGACTGATAACATCACTGATGATATCATTCATGTGATAATACGATGAACCTCTTCAGACTCTAATATAACCTTAGATACAATCAGTGTAAACAGACACTCACAGACTGTCACTCATCCATGGAGTTACTCACACACCTAGTCAGTCATGCAAAGAATCAATCACACCTCCATTTCCTCAACTATACAGTTATACAAACTTTACTTATTCAAACATATACTAACACATATTTACTCTATTATACAATCCCTGATACAAGTTCACAATGATCCATACAGCCACTCACACATTCACTGGCTCTTATGCACAGTTATTTATATATGTCAACTCTCACATGTACTGTGTTTTACATATGTACTTACTTTGACATGTAGCACTGAGATATCCATTCACTCACCAATACACTCATGCACACAGTCAACCGCCCATACAGCTGTTTCCACATGCACTTTTGAAACCATACATCTAGTGAATCAACTGCTCACACATCTATGCACAGAGTCACACACCTCCCAGCCACCCACACACACACTCAGTATCCCATACAAATACTTGGGCAACCAATCAATAACCCATATAGTTACTCATATAGCTACTTATCAACACATGCAACAGTTTACAGAACAACAGACATAATGATGCACAAATTAAGACAGTTTAGTCACTAACCCATGCACTCAGTGAGACACATTTAATCACTCACTCAGTCAGTCATGCACCTACTAAATCCTTCATCCAGACACTTATATATCCACTCATTCTTCAATATGTAAGAGATATTTTAACTTTACAGAAACATACAGTCACTGGATGTTGTCATCAGTGATGTCATCAGTGATGTCATTTGAGATGTCATCAGTGATGTCATCAGTGATGTCACTAACCATGTCATGAATGATGTAATATGTGACATCATCAGCAGTGGATTGCGGGTGCGCGATATATAGTTAGCGCTTATAACTATATATGGAATTTCAATGGTTTTATGCGAGTAAAATAAGGTTTTGTAAATGCAAATCCCTAACTATATATGGCCTAAAACCAATGTTTTTTTCATTGAATATATATATATATATATATATATATATATATATATATATATATATATATATATATATATATATATATATATATATATATATATATATATATATGTCCAAACAAAAGCCAAGAAAGCTTACAGAGGCCCATTTCAGGAAGAGTAGCTTTAATCCAAGTACCACTGCATACATACTCCTACAGGTCCAACATGTTTCGGCGACATTGCCTTGATCACGGACAGGAGTGGTCACAGGTTGCCTTGCTGTGGGCGTATTTAAATGTTTGTAACCACGTGACTTGTTCAATACTGTTAAAATTATTTGGCTTTACTTGCATTGCAGACTTCTCTTCCTGAACGATCGATGGGGAAGTGCGACCCTACGAATCCCTTCCAGCGCCGCAGTTGTTTTCGCTCTAGTGGCATCTCCCAAGTGGGTTTAGCTGCGGCGAGTGGGTCATGCCGTCTTCTTTAATCACCAACAGAAACCTCCGAGCAGGCGGCCCCCGACCCTTCAGGGCGTCCTCATAGACGAGCACGGAGACGCTCGCCATTTTAATGTCCAAACAAAAGCCAAGAAAGCTTACAGAGGCCCATTTCAGGAAGAGTAGCTTTAATCCAAGTACCACTGCCTACATACTCCTACAGGTCCAACATGTTTCGGCGACATTGCCTTGGTCACGGACAGGAGGGTCACAGGTTGCCTTGCTGTGGGCGTATTTAAATGTTTGTAACCACGTGACTTGTTCAATACTACATTTCCCACAATGCATCAGTCTCTACATAGGTAAGTAGTATTCATTTTAAGATGATACTTGTGTTGCTGGAACATTCAATGTGTACTCACAGCTGTTTGATGAATAAAGGTTTTAGAGTGGAACAGTCTTGGTACATGTTAAAATTATTTGGCTTTACTTGCATTGCAGACTTCTCTTCCTGAACGATCGATGGGGAAGTGCAACCCCTACGAATCCCTTCCAGCGCCGCAGTTGTTTTCGCTCTAGTGGCATCTCCCAAGTGGGTTTAGCTGCGGTGAGTGGGTCATGTCGTCTTCTTTAATCACCAACAGAAACCTCCGAGCAGGCGGCCCCCGACCCTTCAGGGCGTCCTCATAGACGAGCACGGAGACGCTCGCCACTTTAATGTCCAAACAAAAGCCAAGAAAGCTTACAGAGGCCCATTTCAGGAAGAGTAGCTTTAATCCAAGTACCACTGCATACATACTCCTACAGGTCCAACATGTTTCGGCGACATTGCCTTGATCACGGACAGGAGTGGTCACAGGTTGCCTGGCTGTGGGCGTATTTAAATGTTTGTAACCACGTGACTTGTTCAATACTACATTTCCCACAATGCATCAGTCTCTACATAGGTAAGTAGTATTCAATTTAAGATGATACTCGTGTTGCTGGAACATTCAATGTGTACTCACAGCTGTTTGATGCATAAAGGTTTTAGAGTGGAACAGTCTTGTTACATGCTAAAATTATTTGGCTTTACTTGCATTGCAGACTTCTCTTCCTGAACGATCGATGGGGAAGCGCAACCCCTACGAATCCCTTCCAGCGCCGCAGTTGTTTTCGCTCTAGTGGCATCTCCCAAGTGGGTTTAGCTGCGGCGAGTGGGTCATGCCGTCTTCTTTAATCACCAACAGAAACCTCCGAGCAGGCGGCCCCCGACCCTTCAGGGCGTCCTCATAGACGAGCACGGAGACGCTCGCCACTTTAATGTCCAAACAAAAGCCAAGAAAGCTTACAGAGGCCCATTTCAGGAAGAGTATATATATATATATTACCTACTGGCGGTCGCCAGTAGGTATATATAGTTAGGACCTAGTTTCCATAGGAAATCCGCAACATTCTATTGGGAATAACTTTTGCGCCGGTGGATGAATCTTTGTGAATTTCTCAAAGAAGATGGCCTGTTACGCTCCGCTCCTTCCATGAAAGTGTCGGGGGGATTCGTCAAGCGGGGGCTGAGAAAAAAGGGGGTCCCAAAACGTGTTTTCCCCATGTTAATTTCCATAGGACGATTAGACACGGCTACAGCCCGAACCGCTGAACGGAATTACACCAAACTTGGCAAAATGGTAGGGACTGGTACGCAGTAGGGCCTTTTGTTTAAATGGTGTAAATCCCTCCAGTAGTTCCTGAGAAAAATCAAAAGAGAAAAAATATATATATCTATAGCAGCTTACTGTAAGATTACTGTAAGCTTACTGTACTCTGTACCTTTTCGAGCACGAGCTGAATGCTAATTGGCTGTCAACTGTCTGTCAATTTGAATTTGAATTTACAGGAATTTATATAGCGCGCGTATACCAGGCGGTTTCATGGCGCTGAAGGATGCTTAACCCAGGGCTAAAGCGGCGAAGTTACAGGGGTGGGAAGGCGTGTGAAAATAAAAAGGTCTTGAGAGTCCTACGGAATTCAAGATAAGAAGGAATCGATCTAAAATAGAGGGGGAGGGAATTCCAGAAGGTGGGGGCAAGAACAGCAAATTTCAAACCCCCTGATTTACTTTTCCTGAACCGGGGAACAGAAAGATGGCTGTCAACACTCCAAACCATGTTGGCAGCCATCTTGTGACTCGGTAGACTGAGGCACAGGAAAGCAGAAAAACAAACGTGTAGAGTTCAAAAAAGGGGCAGGGTAGAAGCACCCTGACCCCCTAGGCCTGCTCAGGGGGTCCCATAAGGACCCCCCAGGCCCTCCCAAATTTTTTTTAAATCACGGGGTACGCGTACCATATGCGTACCGTACAGTAAGCTTACAGTAAGCTTACTGTACTCGTACGGTGCGCGTACCCCGCGATTAAAAAAAAAATAATATTAATAAATTGGGGCCTGGGGGGTCCTTGTGGGACCCCCTGAGCAGGCCTAGGGGGTCAGGGTACTTCTACCCTGCTGCCTTTGCGTGTTTTGCACCTTTGTTTCACTGCTATCTTGTGCCTTCGTTCTACCGAGGCACAAGATGGCTGCCAACACTTTCTGGTTTGGAGTGTTGACAGACAGTGGCAGCCAATCAGCATGCCTTCCGAGAAAGCTGCATGCTCATTGGCTCTCAACACTTCTAACCAGGAAGTGTTGACATCCATCTTGTGCTAGTGTTGACAGACAGTGGCAACCAATCAGCATGCCTTCCGAGAAAGCTGCATGCTCATTGGCTGTCTACACTTCTAACCAAGAAGTGTTGGCATCCATCTTGTGCTCGATAGACAAAGGCAAAAGAAAGCAAAAAAACAAACATGAAGAACACAAAAAGGGGGCAGGGTAGATACACCATGACACCCTAGGCCTGTCCAGGTGGTCCCACAAGGACAAAATAGGGCCAAATCTTTCTTTTAAAAAACCTGGTCTGTTTTTTAAAAAAATTAACCCACGGGGGGACCAAATCGCGGGGGTATAGTGATAAAGAAGTGTGGGGGTCCACAATCTCCCCACACTTCCCCGGGGACTGCCGCCCCCAGGGCAAAGCAACACAGCCCCTTGGTGCATACTGGAGGCTCCTGGTGGGCTAGTTGACCCCCAGGGACCCCCAGTATGCAAGGGGAATTAGTTCTTACTTTGCAAACACGACAGAGGTTGCGCGGCAGAGAGGTGTAAAAAAGGGTGTGGCCTCATTACACCTCTCTGCAATGCAGCCCCCTGGTGCATACTGCAGGTTCCAGGTGGGCTAGTTGGCCCCCAGGGACCCCCAGTATGCAAGGGGAATTAGTTCCCCCTCTACAAACACGCCCGGGGGCATCGTTGCAGAGAGGTGTAAAAAAGGGTGTGGCCTCATTACACCTCTCTGCAATGCAGCCCCCTGGCTTATACTGGAGGCTCCTGGTGGGCTAGTTGCCCCCCAGGGACCCCCAGTATGCAAGGGGAATTAGTTCCTCCTCTGCAAACGCGCCAGGGCATGCCCTCTGAACACCTGCCTGCAAAAATTTAGTAAATCAGTATAAAAAATTCATACATTTAAAGATAGTCATTTAAAAAACCGTCGAAATTCAATGAAAAAACCATAGGTTTCAGGCCTTATATAGTTAGGAATTAGCATTTAAAAAACCTTGCAAATTCACTGAAAAAACCATAGGTTTCAGGCCTTATATAGTTAGCAATTAGCATTTAAAAAACCTTGCAAATTCACTGAAAAAAACATAGGTTTCAGGCCTTATATAGTTAGAAATTAGCATTTAAAAAACCTTGCAAATTCACTGAAAAAACCATAGGTTTCAGGCCTTATATAAGAGAGCATAAAACAAGAGTGGAAAACACGAAAAGGGGGCAGGGTAGAGACCCCCCAACCCTCTAGCCCTTCTCAGGGGGTCCCAAAAGGACCCCCAAGGGCAAAAATAAAAAATAAAAAAAAAATTGCGGGGTACACGCACCGTACGCGTACCGTGCGCGTATCCCGCGATTTAAAAAAAATATATACATTTTTTTGCACTTGGTGGTCCTTCCGGGACCCCCTGAGAAGGGCTAGGGGGTCAGGGGGTCTCAACCCTGCCCCCTTTTCGCGTTTTCCACTCTTGTTTTGTGCTCTCTTGTGCCTCACTTCTCCTGAGAAACAAGATGGCTGCTCAGGTGGTCCCAGAAGGATAATAACATATATAAACGTTATCCGCTAATAGAATTAGCATTTACAAAACCTTTGAAATTTATTGAAAAAAAAATATAGGTTTCACGCCGGATATAGTTAGGAATTAGCATTTAAAAAACCTTGCAAATTCACTGAAAAAAACATAGGTTTCAAGCCTTATATAGTTAGGAATTAGCATTTAAAAAACCTTGAAAATTCAGTTAAAAACCATAGGTTTCAGGACTTATATAGTTAGGAATTAGCATTTAAAAAACCTTGCAAATTCACCTAAAAAACCATAGGTTTCAGGCCTTATATAGTTAGGAATTCGCATTTTAAAAACCTTGCAAATTCACTTAAAAAACCATAGAATTCAGGCCTTATGTAGTTAGGAATTAGCATTTAAAAAACCATTGAAATTGCTCCTATATAGTTAGTTGTACTAACTATAATTCGCGCACCCGCAATCCACTGCTGATGATGTCACATATTACATCTTTCATGACATGGTCAGTGACATCACTGATGACATCACTGATGACATCTCAAATGACATCACTGATGACATCACTGATGACATCTTATATCTGATGAGATATATCTTTATCTCTCTCATCCCAAACACTTTTTTCTTTGCACGTAGCCTTTGAACAACTGTTGCTTACAGAGGTTCAGGTGTACACTGTAGAGGGTAAAGGAGATTATCTGAACCTCCTGCTGGGCCAGCTGTACTTGGGTTGGTGCCGTTTAACATAACATAACAACATAACATAACAACACATCATATCCACCAATTTTTCAATTTGAAAGTGAGACTCAATATATTTTTTAAGACTTTGGTCATGCTTAGAGAGGAGCAGGACAATTTCAAGAAAGTTCCATAAATCATGCAAATGGTTATCTAAGTTAAACATAATAACCAAGCCCTTTTTCCCAATCAGTTTAAAAGCTTCAAGAACACCCTCCAATATGTCTCTCTTTCTTCTAAGTTGTACTGCATGAGCTGATGTCTTCAGAGAGAAGATTAGACTGAGTATGTCACCAGTAGAGATGGGTACCATGCAAGACTCCAGGCATCTTTTGGGGAACTGGAATGTCTAATGCTCTGTTGTGCACATATACAAATGTCCAAAACTTTTCATCCCACAGAAAAAGGGCCACTTTCCTCACATTTGCTAAATACCAACTAAACTGTGCACAAAAAGCTTTTTGTATTTGAAACAACTTAACCTATGTTGTAAACTGCCATCTTTTCTCATGACTGCGAAATGTCCAAAAACTTTGAACTGAGTTGGTGATACTTAAAGAACTCAGAAAGTTGATCATGAGTTATCATTAGTTGGCCATTCAAAAAAAATATCAACTATCTGTGCTTTGTCCATTCCTCTTATGTTGGATCCCAGGGTCTGATAAAGTCAACAAAATGCATACAAATCTACCTAGCAAACTGGATTCAGGTGGCCCTTTACAGTAGTGTCCTTTTCACCGGATTCTGTTGCTTCCACGACAATTGCTTCAAATTGGTTCAAATATTGCAGAAGTACTGATTTCTGACCTTTAGTTGTGTTAATAGTCAGGACTACTGCTAACTCATGGTTATATATGCTATTCTTTCAGAGGTGTTAGGACGGCAGACGTATGAGAACATCTGCCGCACTATACATCTTATTGAGAAAGTGTCTAAATTCAGACTCCCTGCAATCTTGCCGAGATGGCCTTTGACAGGGTGGATTGGTTGTTTCTTTTCCTCACAATGGGGAAATATGGCTTTGGAGATGGGTTCCTTAACATGGTCTGGGCCAACTATCACTTTCCTCAATCCCGGGTGTTGGTCAATGGTTTCTCGTTGCACCTCTTCACTCTTTGTAGAAGTACACGAAAGGGCTGTCCGACCCCCCCCCCCTTTCATTTGCCCTTAGTATTGATCCCTTGGCTGTGAAATTCTGCGCCAATAAGGAGATCCGAGGCATACAGTTCGGAGGCACGGAACATAAAGCATCCCTTTTCGCGGACGACATCTTACTCACACTTATGGAGCCGGGCTCCTCCCTCAGGGCAGTGCAGGAGGAATTGAGGAACTTTGAACTAGTAGCTGCTTTTAAAGTTAATTTATCCAAATCCTCCATGCTACACCTCACACTCTATGACGCAGAGGCAACGAGACTGCAGGGTCAAACTACCTTTCAATAGGCTAAACACTCCCTTTTATACCTGGGCGTCCATCTTACCCCTAAACTCAAAGATCTATACAAGGCTAATTACCCCCCTCTGGAGACACAACTTCAACAGGATTTTAAGAGATGGAAGCCTCTCTATATTTCCTGGATAGGGCAGATCAATACCGTCAAAATGATGGTCTTGCTGAAGCTCCTTTATTTATTTCAGGTTCTTCCCATTGAACTTGACTGGGGTCTTCTACTGCGCCTGAGCTAGCTCGTCACTAGATTAATTTGGCAGGGGGGAAGGGCACGACTTGAATTTCATGTCCTGCAATGCCCAAGGAAAGAAGTGGGGATGGCACTGCCAGACTTTCAGCTATTTTTCCAGGCGACACGACTGCGAGTGGTGATGGAATGGAGCGTTAGAGCGTCCCATAAGAACTGGCTCCACATGGACAGAGCAATCGTAGGGCGAACGATATGGGATGTCTTATGGAAGCCGAAGGCAGACAGACTGACAAATGCATATCTAAGCATGCCCACACGTACCACACTCACGGTCTGGGACCAAGTCATAAGGAGGGAGGGTTGGACATCTTTCCATATACGCTCTCCATATACCCCAATTCACTTTAACCCGGCATTCTCACCAGCACTGTGCGAAGGGCCCTTTGACTGTTGGAGGGAGGGAGATTGCTTAAAACTTTCAGATTTATTCCACAACTTCGATATGTTGACATTTGAGAGCTGCAAACGGGAATCCCAGGTGGAGCACAGCAAGCATTAGCACTATCTCCAATGTAAGCATTGGGCCACATTACCACACATAAAAGAAGCAGCCACCAGGGAACTCACGACTATGGAGATTGCGGGTACCATGAAAGGGGCAATCACCTCATTATATGCTATGCTATTAGCTACCATACACGCTCCATTGGCGTGCTACATGTCCTTTTGGGAACAGGTGCTGGGAAGGGGGGTCTCTGACGAGGAATGGAGACAAATCTGGGGTGATATTACTAAGAACAACCACTCAGTTGCTTTGAGGGAGGCGCACTACAAGACACTCCTGGACTGGTACCTCTACCCTACTAAACTCAAACAGATTTTCCCTGACATCTCAGATCTCTGCTGGCGGGGCTGTGGTGTTCAAGTGGATTTCTGCCACATCTGGTGGGACTGCAGCAGTATTAGGCCGTTTTGGGAGGAAATCCTTTCACATATCAAGGACTTGCTGGGATACCCCATCCCGACAACTATAGAAGGGTCACTACTGGGCATTAGAGATCCAGCCTTGCAACACCAAACAATGTGGGCCTGTCTGGGAGCAGCAAAACTCATGATAGCAGCCACGTGGAAAAAGAAAGACACTCCAGCGATATCATTATGGCAGGCTCGCCTCTGGAGAATCTTAGCTTACCTCTCCGTCGGTGTCTCCCGGCAGTCGTCCGAACTGTCTAGGGGGGCACCGGCCGTAGAGCTCATGCCGTGTTTATGCGGTTGTTGGGACAATTCAGTCATGTGATCGACGCCGGTCACGTGATTGATATGCTTATCGGGATTTGTAGTCCTATTCCCGTAATTTTGTAGTTCTACAGGATATGAGTCGCCATAGCCCCGTATTTTGTTATTAAGTTATCAAAACGCTTAATGTGGGAAATTCAAAAGCTGTATTTCACGCAGTCTGTCATTTCAGTCTGTTATTTCATGGTATTTATTAAAAGAGGACTCACGTGCTGATTTTCATCTACACATATTCCCGCCTAATGTAAAACCTATTCTACCTCTCATGTATGTAGAGGTGTCAAGTGTTAGATTATCAATTAAATGTGCATGCATGGATATCAAGTATTAATTAGTTTACTGGCACTTATTGTGTACATCCAGTGTATTTAGCCTCGTCTGGCTAATATATCGATTTAGACCAAACCCATTCTCAGAGTGTAAATAGATAGGGTGTTACTAAATCTTAAATAACCGAGTCTTTGATTAACTGGAATATCGTATTGGAGTGCTTAATTAGCTATGCAGATAGTAGCAAGTGCTGACATCACTGAAGTAGCTCCGGTCTTATTAGTCAGCAATCGCCAGACTCAGTACTCAGCTTCCATATTCTGTTATACATACTGACAAGTATCTATACATCCTGTCTAGGTTGGATGTGTTGTATTGCGATGTTCAGGGTAAAGTGGTATATATGTTTAAGATCCACATGAAGTAATACGGGCTGTGTTTTATTCAGTGGCCTCAATGCGTTTAAAGGGACATCCACGGTATTGGCTCATTAAGCCCAGCCTTGTCACTGTTCAGTCTGTAATCCCATTTCTGTTCAATTTTGAACAGAAAACGACCAATGTCGGGGCAGAATTCAAGTATTTGTGGTTGTTCCAAGACAGTCCAATGAAAATCATTGGGACCATGTCCAACCTCTAGGAAATGTGCAGTACGGCGGGTGGCTTGTTTCCGGCACCGCACTGTGCTCTTGTGTTCTTGTATCCTCGTCCTTACTTTCCTCGTCGTCATGCCTACGTATTGTAGCTGATAGGGGCATGTTATCAAATAAATGAGGTTGCTGCTGTTGCAGTTTGTGAACCTGGTTTGTGTCCACGGTCTGTTTGTACCAATGTCTATACTGGTGGACTTGCAAGTTTGGGGGCAAACTGAACAGGCCCCACAGGGATGATGACCTTGTACAGGCGGCAAATCCCACAGTGTACCCACTTGTCTTGGTTCTTTATTCCTCGGACGTGTGTGGACTTGCTGGTCTTTTAGATTTTGTCCTCTTTTAAACGCAAAGAGAGGTAAAGGGATATCATCCCCCCCTGTTTTCAGAATGGACCAATGTTTTTTGATGATCTTCTGAACCTGGTTGGATCTGTTGTTAAACGTATTAACAAAGGTAATACGATTGGTTTTCTCTTTAGGAGGATGTATCTCAAGCAGAGATTCCCTATTGTTATTAGATGCCCTCTTTTTGGATTGACGAGTGATCTTTCTCGGATAGTGCTTCATACTGAGTTGTTGTTCCAGGTTTCTTGAATGGATATTAAATGCTTCTTTGCTGGAGCAGTTCCTCTGGACCCTGAGAAACTGGCCGAAAGGTAAGTTGTTTCTCAGGGCTCGAGGATGACAGCTGTCATCTTAGAAGAGCATTTCTGGCCATAGGCTTACGATAGAGCTCAGATTCCAGGCCATTAGGAGTTGCATGAATCTTTAGATCGAGAAATGCCAATGACGTCCTACTGTATTCGATGGTAAATTTCAAGTATACATTTCTAGTGTTTAGCCATTGATGGAACAACACAAGAACTTCTTCTGTGCCTCGCCAAACCACCAGAATGTCATCTATATATCGCTTCCAAGTGTGAAGCGACAATAGATATGGATTGGCAGATGTAAGTACCTCCTCCTGTTCAAAATTATGAACATATAAGTTCACCAGACTTGGAGCGAAGACACTACCCATGCTAGTCCGAGATGTTTGTAGGTAGGTAGTGTCTTCGAAGCGAAAGTAATTTTCTTTCATCGCGATTTCTGCCAGGTTCATAATAAACCGCATCGACGTGATGGACTGGTGGTCACTTTGTTCTAATAGACTACCCACAACTTCCAAGGTTTCAGTTTGTGGAATAGAGGTATACAATGACTCCACGTCAAATGATACGAGGATGTCAGTATTGGTGTTAAATTGAATACCTGGTAGGAGTCTCTGAACGTCCTTGTTGTCCTGAAGGAACGTTGGCATGGCCTTAACCATTGGATTTTAAAAGTGATCCACGAAGGTCGATAGTGGTTCCAAAATAGAGCCTATGCCCGAGATAATCGGCCGTCCAGGTGGTGGTCTCTGAGGTTTGTGGATTTTTGGAAGGCAATAAAAGTATGCTATTGTTCAATGACTTGTAAGAAGATATTGCCCCTCCTGCGGTGTGATCCACCCCTCAGTGGTTGCTTCTTCTACCAAGTTGCCTATTTTGATCTTTAGTTTTTCTGTAGGATCTTCATTGAGTGGAAGATAAGATCTCCGATCACTCAGTTGTCTCAGACATTCATTTCTGTATGTCTCAGTATCCAAAATGACAGTAGCCCCGCCTTTGTCGGCCGGCTTGATTATTATTTTCTCATTAGATGTTAATGAGCGCAAGGCCGACTGTTCTTCTCTTGAAAGGTTGACAAAGGGCTTGTTCGCAATTTGGTAAAGATCTCTTATATCATTTTCTACAGCCGCTTCAAATGTCAATACCTTTGGAGGCAATCCGATACTAGGTGGATTGAAAGTCGACGGTTTTTTTAGGCCAGTGTTCTTATCTTCAATTTGTCTTTCAATGTTTACTGGTTTTGAAAAGAAGTAGTGTAACCTTACTTTTCTGAAAAGTTTGGCTAGTTCAACCTGTGCTACAAAAGGATCCCCTTTCTGAGTAGCCACGAATCCTAGGCCTTTGTTTAGTAGGCGCTCTTCGTTTGATGATAATACATGTGAACTTAAATTCGTCACAAGGTTGTCGAATTGCTCGTCCCTGCAGTCTCTTGTGGAACTTTCTTCCCGCTGCGAAGGTCCATCGTGGACTGTGGTGTGGTGTTCCAGTGGACTTGTTGTGTTACTCCTTGCCTCCTCCTGCCCCTGCCTCGTCTCGGGCCAAACCCTAAAAAAGGAAAAGCTCCAGGGCCTTGTTGCATTTGGGGAGGGCCAAAAGGACCCATGGGGGGGGGGGGGGGGGGGGGGTAGGATGGTCCAAACATCCACGGATTGGCCGGCCACCATGGTTGGTATTGATTGTAATTCTGTGGATGCTGACCACCCCTCCAATTCCTTCGGGTTCCGCGACCTCTTGGAGTATTATTCGTAGACCCATTCTGTGATGTGTCCGAGTCACTAGACGCTCCCTCTGAGCTTGATGTAGCATATGAATAGCCACTTTTTCTACCTCCCCGATTGAATGTGGGTGCTGTGTAGGAATCACTTGTGTATGGGTAAACCCTTTCTGTTGAAAACCTAGCCAAATCTTTTTTGAATTTTTCTAACTTGGTGAAGAGAATCGACTCCTTGAAATCTTTGTTATTTTTGTCACTATCATCCTGTCCTTTTTTAAACAATGTGCTTTTAAGTGTGGTTCTGATCTGGCCTTCGAGTATTTGAATCTCGATGAGTATTTTATATGCCACTCTTTTTGCAGTCATAATGATTAGGACTAGCCAGTCCCTTGTACATCTCCAGGCAATCATCGACCAGTCTGTTACAAATTCCTTATCATCAAGGAACAGTCTAAGTGCATTGTTTACAATGAGGCCTGAAGGTGCACAGTTGCCACAGAGATATTCCGCCATGGCTATTCCATGGACTATTGTCCTGGAATGTGATTTTTTAAGAACCAGAACCTTAGACAACCCTCATCATTACTTGTTACTGCCACGGGGATACTGTCTAGCAGGCTCGGGTTTTCATCTAAGATGTTTTGAACTTCAGCATTCTCAAATGCTAAGCCCCAATTGGTAGCCATTATAAGTCCAGATTTAGAAGATATAGGCAAAAGCAGGAACGTTTGAAAAGCCAATGATTGTCCGCTTCTTAATAACTCACTGAATTAGAAATCAATGTTGTAGGTGATCGGATATGATCAACTAATGTTAAAAAGACCCACAGCCTTGGCTGTACTGTTCACATAGACAAAATAATTTTAAAGGAGGGTCCAAGGGCAAGTTTAACGACTAACCAGGTACACGCCCCAAACCATATATCAAAACACTAGCTAGTACCTAGGAGTCAAAAATCAAAATGGGTCATTCACCATGGACAACAATACTAATACCATACAGATAACACCAGTGGGAACACACCATGCAGGCCTTAGTGTGATAATAGCCGAGTAAAGACTCAAGGGCGTATGGAAAAATTCCCATCAGAAGCCACACTGTACTGCCCTCTTTTACATCATTTGGGTTCTCCTAGCCCAGGAGACAAAACAAAACGGCTGGTCAGATGTTACCGTGACCGATTGTAAATGAAGAAAATGTTAGAGGGAAGTGTTGTATGAATTTACAAGTGTTTATATGGCAACTGAGAAAAGCAGTGTAAGGTGAGAAAAGTGAATAGTGAAGGGTAGTAAAATTAGATGAACTGGGTAGAAGCAGGTAATTTATTGATATCTCCCAGTTCCCCAAAGCTAAAATACAAGTGCAAATGCGGATTGGAAATAATATCCGCAGTCAGTAGTGGTCAACATGTTTCTACATATATTGAAAAAAAGTTTCATGCATTCTTCAGGACCCGTTGTTTATGAACTACTGCTTTTCGTGAAAAATTAATAAAAAGATATCACCTGAAGTATCCAGGTAATGTGCTCAACCACGTACTGTTATCGCACCGTACCAAAGGAAAGACGTCCACAGGAACAACATAAACAAACAGAAAAACATAAATGTGTCATATTCATAAGGTATCAAACTTTTGTTTCAGATATAACCTTTCATTAATGGCGACCTAATCGCACACACTAGGACATAAGTTCAATCAAAGTCACTCACCCATTTGTGGTGGTTGAGGCGCTTCACCCCACCTGGCTGCGGCTCAGGTATAAGGAGCACCGCTCTAAAGCAGAAAAATTAATTAAAGAAGGGAGGTAATCATTTCTTAGTTGATACTATCCATAGAGCTGTATTTGGATTGTATCTCAAGGCTTGTTTGTAACATTCACTGCTTTTACTGATCTAAAAACCAAATTATGTAGTCATAAGTTTTGTGTCAAAAGGAGAATTCTCGATCACATCAAAACCTATGATATTTTCAGCGCTAGCTTTTCGTATTACAGTGCGCAGCCCAAAGGGGACCCGGAGCAGGGGATGCGGTCATGCTTTTTCTTGCATCTCTGCTATGCATGTATTTAGTCAGTAGCCATTCAAAACTCCACATTCAGTAGGGCGCGTGTAAATGGACTACAGCAAATTGGCAACACCCTAAGATATCCGCCGTGATGTAAAGAAGGCAGAGCACGCGATCAATCGTCCTCACATTGGTGTGTCATTCTGAATAGTGAGAACCGCGAGATTGACATAATCTTTTGTGCGGAAAAGCCGCATCTCGGCGTATTAGGGGCATAAGGAGCAAAAGTCTTGCGACGGGGCTTACCTCTCCGTCGGTGTCTCCCGGCAGTCGTCCGAACTGTCTGGGGGGGCACTGGCCGTAGAGCTCATGCCGTGTTTATGCGGTTGTTGGGAGAATTCAGTCACGTGATCGACGCCGGTCACGTGATTAATATGCTTATCGGGATTTGTAGTCCTATTCACGTAATTTTGTAGTTCTACAGGATATGAGTCGCCATCGCCCCGTATTTTGTTATTAAGTTATCAAAACGCTTAATGTGGGAAATGCAAAAGCTGTATTTCACGCACTCTGTCATTTCAGTCTGTTATTTCATGGTATTTATTAAAAGAGGACTCACGTGCCGATTTTCATCTACACATATTCCCGCCTAATGTAAAACCTATTCTACCTCTCATGTATGTAGAGGTGCCAAGTGTTAGATTATCAATTAAATGTGCATGCATGGATATCAAGTATTAATTAGTTTACTGGCACTTATTGTGTACATCCAATGTATTTAGCCTCGTCATGGTCCCAATGATTTTCATTGGACTGTCTTGGAACAACCACGGATACCCTAATTCTGCCCCGACATTGGTCGTTTTCTGTTCAAAATTGAACAGAAATGGGTTTACAGACTGAACAGTGACAAGGCTGGGCTTAATGAGCCAATACCGTGGATGTCCCTTTAAACGCATTGAGACCACTGAATAAAACACAGCCCGTATTACTTCATGTGGATCTTAAACATATACACCACTTTACCCTGAACATCGCATTACAACACATCCAACCTAGACAGGATGTATAGATACTTGTCAGTATGTATAACAGAATATGGAAGCTGAGTACTGAGTCTGGCGATTGCTGACTAATAAGACCGGAGCTACTTCAGTGATGTCAGCACTTGCTCCTATCTGCATAGCTAATTAAGCACTCCAATACGATATTCCAGTTAATCAAAGACTCGGTTATTTAAGATTTAGTAACACCCTATCTATTTACACTCTGAGAATGGGTTGGGTCTAAATCGATATATTAGCCAGACGAGGCTAAATACACTGGATGTACACAATAAGTGCCAGTAAACTAATTAATACTTGATATCCATGCATGCGCATTTAATTGATAATCTAACACTTGGCAACTCTACATACATGAGAGGTAGAATAGGTTTTACATTAGGCGGGAATATGTGTAGATGAAAACCGGCACGTGAGTCCTCTTTTAATAAATACCATGAAATAACAGACTGAAATGACAGACTGAGTGAAATACAGCTTTTGCATTTCCCACATTAAGCGTTTTGATAACTTAATAACAAAATACGGGGCTATGGCGACTTATATCCCGTAGAACTACAAAATTACGGGAATAGGACTACAAATCCTGATAAGCATATCAATCACGTGACCGGCGTCGATCACGTGACTGAACTCTCCCAACAACTGCATAAACACGGCATGAGCTCTACGGCCGGTGCCCCCCCAGACAGTTCGGACGACTGCCGGGAGACACTGACGGAGAGGTAAGCCCCGTCGCAAGACTTTTGCTCCTTATGCCACTAATACGCCGAGATGCGGCTTTTCCGCACAAAAGATTATGTCGATCTCGGGGTTCTCACTATTCAGAATGACACACCAATGTGAGGACGATTGATCGCGTGCTCTGCCTTCTTTACATCACGGGCGGATATCTTAGGGTGTTGCCAATTTGCTGTAGTCCATTTATACGCTTCCTACTGAATGTGGAGTTTTGAATGGCTATTGACTAAATACATACATAGCAGAGATGCAAGAAAAAGCATGACTGCATCCCCTACTCCGGGTCCCCTTTGGGCTGCGCACTGTAATACGAAAAGCTAGCGCTGAAAATATCATAGGTTTTGATGTGATCGAGAATTCTCCTTTTGACACAAAACTTATGACTACATAATTTGGTTTTTAGATCAGTAAAAGCAGTGAATGTTACAAACAAGCCTTGAGATACAATCCAAATACAGCTCTATGGATAGTATCAACCAAGAAATGATTACCTCCCTTCTTTAATTAATTTTCTGCTTTAGAGCGGTGCTCCTTATACCTGAGCCGCAGCCAGGTGGGGTGAAGCGCCTCAACCACCACAAATGGGTGAGTGACTTTGATTGAACTTATGTCCTAGTGTGTGCGATTGGGTCCCCATTAATGAAAGGTTATATCTGAAACAAAAGTTTGATACCTTATGAATATGACATATTTATGTTTTTCTGATTGTTTATATTGTTCCTGTGGACGTCTTTCCTTTGGTACGGTGCAATAACAGTACGTGGTTGAGCACATTACCTGGATACTTCAGGTGATTTCTTTTTATTAATTTTTCATGAAAAGCAGTAGTTCATAAACAACGGGTCCTGAAGAATGCATGAAACTTTTTTTCAATATATGCAGAAACATATTGACCACTACTGACTGCGGATATTATTTCCAATCCGCATTTGCACTTGTATTTTAGCTTTGGGGAACTGGGAGATATCAATAAATTACCTGCTTCTACCCAGTTCATCTAATTTTACTACCCTTCACTATTTACTTTTCTCACATTACACTGCTTTTCTCAGTTGCCATATAAACACTTGTAAATTCATACAACACTTCCCTCTAACATTTTCTTCATTTACAATCGGTCACGGTAACATCTGACCGGCCGTTTTGTTTTGTCCCCTGGGCTAGGAGAACCCAAATGATGTAAAAGAGGGCAGTACAGTGTGGCTTCTGATGGGAATTTTTCCATATGCCCTTGAGTCTTTACTCGGCTATTATCACACTAAGGCCTGCATGGTGTGTTCCCACTGGTGTTATCTGTATGGTATTAGTGTTGTTGTCCATGGTGAATGGCCCATTTTGATTTTTGACTCCTAGGTACTAGCTAGTGTTTTGATATATGGTTTGGGGCGTGTACCTGGTTAGTCGTTAAACTTGCCCTTGGACCCTCCTTTCAAATTGTTTTGTCTATATATAGGCACCATTTTAAAACCAGGTATGGGTGACTGAAACAAATGAGGTACATTGCGCACCTTAACAAATCGTGGGCACCATCTTGTAAATACAGTATTATAACTTTTAACTGGGCGTCCCAAGCACACTGATAACTTAACCGTGCGATTGTAACCCGCCCAAGTATATTACTAAAACATTGACAATATCGTCATGTACTGTGTAATCCTGCCGTGGATCGCCAATGGCAACCCAACTTGGTAGCCCTATTCCCCCACATAAACATTTTTAATTCAAACCCCTACCCTGATTAAACTACAAATCCATGTTAATATCATGTAACATATGTTTTCAAAAAAGACATGGTTTAAATCCAGTCCACTATATCCAATTTGCATATTAATTTGAAAAGAAACCCCACTTTTCCCACAAACACCCAAATATTTACATGTGAAGACACAATTCCAAAAAGTCCATATACAATACCCAATTCCTGTTTATCTTGTTTAAAAATATCTGTTTTTAGTTACAACCAGTTTATGTACCTAAGTGCACTGCTAGCTCCTCCCTGCTGTTAAGTCCCCCCGGGGCCTTAGTTTGTAAATCTACTATGTAGCGAGATTCAAGCCGCCTCAGTTTTTATCACCTCCTCTCTGATTTTCTGGTACCTGATCTAAACAGAAGTACTGGAGGAGATTTCTGTCACTTTTGTACTTGATTGCAAAGTGTCGAGCCACTGGGTAAGTGAAATCCTTTTTACCATTGCCCACATGTGCTCGAGAATCCCTAATTTCACAGAATTGATGGTACTGCCCACATAGTTCAGGTTACAGGGACATCTTAAGCAATATACAGCAAAAATAGTATGACAAGACATTAACTTGTTGATCCTTCTCCTTCCCTTGCATCCCTTGACCTCATACGTTAACATTCTTCTGCTATGAGCACAAGCTTTACACTTCCCACAAAGAAAAAATCCCCTTGCTTCCTGAAATGTGCCAGTTCTTTTTACCAGAACACGTGCTACCAATGGGTCATTGGTGACATCCCTGAGGCACTCTATTTAGTATATTGTTCAAAAATTCTTCAAGCAAGTAATTGCTGTTAATCCATTTGTCTGTTTAATTTACTTTCCATAGTTGATATTGATTTCATATCCATACTGGAAAAGATTTTCAAACATTTTCAAATTTCACAAATGCAATATATAAGATCCGCTCCAATGCATTTCGGGCCACCGCCCTTCATCGGGGAGCATCTACAATGAAAACGATATATTGATGTAATTCTCATTCCTAATACAAATGAAATCACTAATTGTGTGACTGTTAAAGTTGTTTTAAATAAAAAAGCGTTTTACCCTTGTTATCACCAATAGTGTTTGAGATGGGATCTGTTTGGCTATGGGCGTGTGATCTAAAAAAGAAGAATAATCGGTTCGATGCAAACAGCGTGTAAGTGCTTTAAATGGAAACGGTGTGTGGGTGCTTTAAATGAAGTTCTGTGTGGGGCATGCAAGGTTAAAAATGATTGAAAGCATGGAGTATCAAGTGAGTTCAGGTTTTTAAAGTGACGATATCATGCAAGGTTAGCGGAAATATCTGCACGCGTACAGCGGTGCTACAAATTCAGTGTTACTTACTTGTGGTAAAGCTTTCAATCGTTCCGGACGCCGGGGACGGCTTGGTAAACCGGATGGTGTTTGGCGTGTAGAAATAGACGCCGGACTGGGTGCTTGTTGTGACCTAGACCTAAACAACGGACTAGGTGTGGGATAGTGGAGCTAGATAAAAGACTACGGATCTAGTCCGAGTAAATGAAGGGTGTCTGAACGTTATCGAAATAGAATGGTGATGTGATGTTATGAGAACATAAGGAATGAATAAATAAACTTAACGAATGAATTAATAAATGACAGTGTCAAAGGATGCACATAAATAATGTAAAACAGGAATACTTTGAATAGGAATAAGGTCTAGTGGACATTCACTGGCTGGGATCGGGACAGAACTCAGTGGCATATTATTGCCATTGTAATTGTCTTATAGGTAACATGCAAACTCCACACGTTCATTTAAGCCAGCGGGCTTAATCGAATTCAGTTTATAGATCCAGTAGTTTTCACGTTGTAGCAACATCCTATTGTTATCTCTGCCTTCTTTTTTTTGGATGATTTCCAAGGCCATAAATCTCAGTTGAGATATATTATGGTTCTTCTCCAAAAAGTGTGCTGCAACAGATGACTTTAAGTTATTTGTTCGAATATTGGATTTATGTTCATTTACCCTAGTCTTCAGTTTACGTTCAGTTTTGCCGACGTAAACTTTGCCACAAGGACTTTTAGTTTACCAGTTCTTTTTACCACTGGTTCTAGATGGCTATGTACCAGTTGGTCTTGAAGAGACTTAGCTTTTCTGAATGTTATTAAGGGGGCAAGTGGTACATCAGATCCAATGATGCTGTCTGTCTTCAGAACATGCCAATATTTTTTCATGATCATTCTGAGCCAATTTGAGTCACGGGAAAAAGTGGTTATCAACCTAAATCTCCCTTCATCAGAATTCTATTTAGGTTTCTTCTCAAACAAGGTCTTCCTCGGCAGCTGTTCATCCCTCTGGAGTGTATTTTCGAGAAGATCTGCCTTATATCCCCTTGCTAGGAATCTATCGACACTCCCCTTCACTGCCTCCTTGTAATCATCTTCCATCGAGCAATTGCGTCTTGATCTAAGAAATTCCCCATGGGGGATGCTGTTAATTAGACTGCGGGGATGGCTACTAGACGCACGTAGCGTACTATTTCCAGCAGATGGCTTCCTATAGAGAGATGTCTTGATTTTACCATTTTGCACCTCTGCAGTCAGGTCCAGATAGCTTGCTGCCACCAAGCTTATCTGGCCAGTGAATCTTAGATTGTAGTTGTTGTTATTAAGTAGTCTTATATACCCTTCAGCCTCTTCTACACTTCCTTTCCAGACCAGAAACAGGTCATCAATATATCGGTACCATGATACGATCTTTTCTGACCATTTTTTGTTCTCAGGGGCCCAGGCTACCTGCTCTTCCCACCAGCCCACAAATAAATTCGAGTAACTGGGGGCGAAGCAGGAGCCCATCGCCGTACCGAAGATCTGTCTAAACATGACACCCTGAAAGAGGAAAATGTTATTACATAGACAGAATTCGATAAGTTCTAATAGCATCTGATTATGCAATGCTAGTTTCAAGGGCTGTTTTTACAGAAAATATTCTACTGCCTGGAGACCCTGTACATGATCTATGCATGTGCAGAGGCTGGTTATATCAAGTGTAATCAGGCAGTATGTCGATTGCCAATTTAATGTCTCAATGTGCTCAATGAAGTCAGTAGTGTCTCTGATGTAAGACTTTAAGGCAAGGACTGACTCAAATAAGAAATGATCCAAAAATGTTGAAAGGTTTTCCGTTAGGCCACCAATTGAGGAAACTATGTGTCGCCCCCGCGGTTTGTCCATGTTCTTATGTACCTTCGGTAAATAATAGAAGGTGGGTAGGATCGGATTGGTTGTCTTTAGGAACAGATATTCATCCACATCAAGCATGTGTTTGTCGTGCCATTTCTTCAACAAACCGTGTAGATTTTCAATGCTTCATTGATACACATTCCTCGTAGAGGTTTCATAGCATTTACCATCTCCGAGTTGTCGCATAGCCTCCTTCACATATTCTTCTCATGAGAGAAGGACGCCATTTCCCCCTTTGTCTGAGGGTTTACAAATAATTGACTGATCATCTGTTAGACTTTTCAATGCCCCTCTTTGTGCTTTTGTTAAATTGTCCATGCTTTTCCTTGATGGTTTGCTTCCTCTGAATGCCATCAACTCCTTGATGATTAAATCTGAGAAAGTATCTATATAATCTGCGGGTAGCTGTGGAAGAAATTTAGAAGTTGGTTTAAGTCCACTGCTTGGTGCCTCTTGATCAATTTCCGCCCGTGCTAGTCTCTGGGTTAGGGCAGTGGTTTCTATGACATTTTCCATAGTCCCCTCCTGTCGTAGGGTTTCGAGCATTTCCAATGCCGTTAAGTCATTCCCATTTAAAAGAATAGTCTCTTTTTGATTTATTCATAAAAATTTGGTTTCTTTCGGAGTGGGTTTGGTCTTGTAATATTTGTGTAACTTCATCTTTCGGATGAATTTGAACAAGTCAATTCTAGTCTGTGTGTATTCTATGCCATCATTCTGGCAAAACGTAAGACCTGATTTCAATACTGACTCTTCATTTGGTGTTAGCACTCTATGTGAGAGATTCACGATGGTCAGATTGTCATGATCATTTACCATCTGGCCCCTCTCTTGATTCTTGTTACTCTCACATTTTGATTTGGTTTGGCTCTTTCCCTTCCGGCCGCCCCTTCTGGTTTTCCTACTTCCTCCGGGGGTTTGTTCTTACCTCCCCTTAACCAGTTCTGCCTGATTATGTTGAACTCCTGTTGAAAAGGGGTCTTTTGAGATGTTCCAGAGGGTTCTGCCAATTCCTCACCTGATTGGTCTCCTTCCGTCAAATCTGACTCCGAGGTTTCAACCTTTGGTGGTACCACTGCTTTTTGTGTCTTGCTCCTATTTGCTATTTCCTTACGAGTCTGTTCATATTTTTTGCGAATGTCAAGACTCAACCAATGGCATAGACGTGTTCATCGCGATAACATTTTTCTTGTTTCTGGACTTTGATCTTCATCTCGTACTTTTCCAACCGCTTTTTCATAGCTGATCTAAGTTTTTCCTGTTATTCTTTATCGGAATTCTTGAGTAGCTCCTCTTCCAAAGCCTCGATCTCTTTGAGGGTTTTGTCACGGTCCCTCCACGCAAATTGTATCAAAATTTCCAACATGCCCCTACAAGATAGGGCTATGTGTGCCGCCCAAGCTTCCAGCAGCAGTGGGTCCGGATTTTCGTAAGCCCGGACAGTAAAGATGCGCAAACCCCTCGGGACTCTTTGTACCTCTATATAGCTGTGTAACGAGGTACCTTCCCACCATTTGCGCACTTCCCTCTCATATAGTCTCTCAAGTTTTGTATACTGGTGGGCTAAAGTACTCTTCACTTCAATAACAGGTTTCTGTGGAGGTAGCGTAATGTCAGGGTTTTTGTTTTTAAACATACCAGCTGCCGCTTCCCTGCGTTCAGTGACATTAAGCATCGTTTAGTTTGTCGGCAATCATGTGGTGCTCCGAGCCCGGGCTCCACTTTTCAATCCCGTGTTGTGTCACTTTCCCTCTTCTTGCCAGCCACCCTTTAGTCAAATGCGTGTTACGAGAAAAATCTCAGGGCTTACCGCAAATCTTTGTAGTCCTACCCCACGCTAGAGTCAAATGACGTGCAACTGCGTTTTCACTCTCCGTTCCCATTTCCAATACTTGGTGGTGGCGGTGCACTTGCTGTGAAAATATCCCAGCTCCAGAGTACGCCAAATCGCGAGGCACTTCACAGGCGGGTGCTGTGACGCAGTGGCGTGCCGCAAAATCAATGACGCTCGATAATCTCCTCCAAATCCTTAGAAAAGATAGACAGCACTAACTGGAAATCTTAACACAGCGGGTTTATTTGCCAAGACAGACGCGTTTTGGGAAAGTCCCCTTCTTCTGTGTCAAACCATTGCGCGTTTGGCGGCACCATTTTAAAACCAGGTATGGGTGACTGAAACAAACGAGGGACATTGCGCTCCTTAACAAATTGTGGGCGCCATCTTGCAAATACAGTATTATAACTTTTAACTGGGCGTCCCAAGCACACTGATAACTTAACTGTGCGATTGTAACCCGCCCAAGTATATTAATAAAACATTGACGATAGTCCACTTTCTATGTTTAAATGTAAACACGTATTTAACGGTAATAATGTTTGAGGCTCACCATCGCGAACAAGGCTGCATCTGGCAGCCGGAACGCGTTGATGTCTGAGATATATATATATATATATATATTTATTTGTAATACAAATGCCTGAAAGCTTTTGAAGAACGCACTCACAGCAGCTTGTACCATCAGGCTTTTAATGAAGGAACCAGCATCTACATTTGAGGTAATGTCTCGCCGACACGTTTCAAGGACACAGCCTCTTCATCATGGGCAGCTTACGAGCAAACACAGATGATTCCAATGTCTTGTTATTTTTATGCAAATCCCCTCAGTGGCGCATGCGTAGTGCATTTGTTTAGTACTTTGCATTATGGGACCTCGAGTCCCCATTGGAAAGTAGTCCGTACTCATAGTGAGCTCTGTGCAGTTCGTTTCAAATAAAAGAATTTTAAACACCCTCCAGTGGGCTCCCAAATGCCTTGCCAGTTATACTTTCCTTCACTGCTGTACTGATCGCGGCTTTAGGCAAGGTTCCAGCGCCGCGCAGCCCCTCCTTTCTTCTTTCATGGAAACGGTGCAATTCTTCCACGGCAGGGCAGCCGTGACAGTTAATTGTAATACAAATGCCCGAAAGCTTTTGAAGAACGCACTCACAGCAGCTTGCACCATCAGGCTTTTAATCAAGGAACCAACATCTACATTTGAGGTAATTTCTCGCCAACGCGTTTCAAGGACACAGCCTCTTCATCATGGGCAGCTTACGAGCAAACACAGATGATTCCAATGTCTTGTTATTTTTATGCAAATCCCATCAGTGGCGCATGCGTAATGCATTTGTTTAGTACTTTGCATTATGGGACCTCGAGTCCCCATTGGAAAGTAGTCCGTACTCATAGTGAGCTCTGTGCAGTTCGTTTCAAATAAAAGCATTTTAAACACCCTCCAGTGGGCTCCCAAATGCCTTGCCAGTTATACTTTCCTTCACTGCTGTACTGATCGCGGCTTTAGGCAAGGTTCCAGCGCCGCGCAGCCCCTCCTTTCTTCTTTCATGGAAACGGTGCAATTCTTCCACGGCAGGGCAGCCGTGACAGTTAATTGTAATACAAATGCCCGAAAGCTTTTGAAGAACGCACTCACAGCAGCTTGTACCATCAGGCTTTTAATCAAGGAACCAGCATCTACATTTGAGGTAATTTCTCGCCAACGCGTTTCAAGGACACAGCCTTTTCATCATGGGCAGCTTACGAGCAAACACAGATGATTCCAATGTCTTGTTATTTTTATGCAAATCCCATCAGTGGCGCATGCGTAATGCATTTGTTTAGTACTTTGCATTATGGGACCTCGAGTCCCCATTGGAAAGTAGTCCGTACTCATAGTGAGCTCTGTGCAGTTCGTTTCAAATAAAAGCATTTTAAACACCCTCCAGTGGGCTCCCAAATGCCTTGCCAGTTATACTTTCCTTCACTGCTGTACTGATCGCGGCTTTAGGCAAGGTTCCAGCGCCGCGCAGCCCCTCCTTTCTTCTTTCATGGAAACGGTGCAATTCTTCCACGGCAGGGCAGCCGTGACAGTTAATTGTAATACAAATGCCCGAAAGCTTTTGAAGAACGCACTCACAGCAGCTTGTACCATCAGGCTTTTAATCAAGGAACCAGCATCTACATTTGAGGTAATTTCTCGCCGACGCGTTTCAAGGACACAGCCTCTTCATCATGGGCAGCTTACAAGCAAACACAGATGATTCCAATGTCTTGTTATTTTTATGCAAATCCCCTCAGTGGCGCATGTGTAGTGCATTTGTTTAGTACTTTGCATTATGGGACCTATTTAATTTCGACTAGGGACTTTACCCCTTGCCGACCTCCGTTCTAGGTGGAATATGTCTCAGCTGGCATCACGCCATTGTGCCTTATGTACCGATAAACCTGAAACTGTGGCACACTTTCTTTTTGAATGCCCGGACTATGCGCGCCCCAGATCACGTTGGCTTAAACCACTCTGCAGAGAATTGGGCACTCAACAGTACTTGGTGGCCCTCCGGATTTTACTAACTGACACAGCCCCTCCCATTGTTTGTGCCGTATCTACATTTTTAAAATGGGCCTGGTTGATTCGACTAAAAAGACTGTCGATATAAATGTAATCCTTTTTTAACTAATTTATTCTGATTAACTGCTGTTTTTATCTCTCTATTCTAAATGTACAGTCTTTTTTTTTACGATGTGCTGTTTTTGTATTCTTTGTAATGCTTTTATGATATATGCATATCGAAATAAAGCAATCAACCAACCAACCAATAGTCCAACCTGCTTAAAATAATCCCCGCACGACTTCAGGTCCAGCCTGTGCTGGGAGCATAGGAAGGACTTTGCGTAACATACGAAGCAGCAACATACATGTAGCTATGGTCTTATTGGCGAAGGCATCCAGTTGTAGATTTGGGCCAAACATAACCCCCAAATTACGAGCAGACTCTGCTGCCATCACTGCCTTCGAGAAGGAGGAGGGCCAGAAACCCTCTGGCAGGGAACGTGGGACACGGTCATTGGAGCAGTACAGCACCTCCGTTTTAGACCCAATAAACTGGAGTGAGTTGGAACACAGCCAGTCCGCTGTAGCTGACATGCAGCGGTGAAAGGTCTCTAAGGAAATGGCATCTTTACTTTCCAAAGAGAAAACTAGTTGAGTATCGTCGGCATAATTAAATACCGAGATACCAAAGGAACTTATCAATTGAATTAGGGGGCGGAGATACAGGTTGAATAGTATTGGGCTGATGGCTGAGCCCTGGGGCACCCCCTGGCCTACCTTCCGAACACCTGATCTAAAAGGCGGCAATGCCACCACCTGCTGCCTATTGTGAAGGTACGAGACTAACCAGTCCCGTGCCAGCCCCGTTACACCAGCCTCCTCCAGTCTCCTGATGAGGGTCGAGTGGCTGACCGTGTCGAACGCGGCCGACATGTCGAGCATCACTAAAAAGGCTGCTTGACCAATATCAGGTGAAAGAAGCAATTTGTTATGTGAAAATGTCTGAACGACAAATGTACCCATTATAATACCAGATAACAACTCAACTGTCAGTGCAAACATAGCTGTGCAATTGAAAAGTGCAAAGTAAATATCAAGTTACAGTGCCACGTGCATGATGAAAAAGGTCTTTAAAACACTATGTACAGACATGTAATAACAATAAAATATCGGTTGTAGCCAAAAATTCATTGTTAAAATCACATAAATAACACATTTGTTTAAAAATATCCTATCACATCATATTTCATTTAAAGTGAACACCAAATACAAAAGTGAGCAGTTCTAGAGGTCTTAAATATTAAATATTTACAAAGGAATTAAGTAACTATAGAGGCAACAGGGAAACCTGGCTACCTCTATATATATCACAAGTTTGGAGTATCAATGCCCAAAGGAAGCGAAAAAGATCTTATACAGTGAATACTAGGTAATGGGGAACCTGACTACCTGTAATTGTTCGCCCCAATGTCACTTAAAGCTTAGAACCAAGACGCCCATTAGCCAACCCTAATAGAGCCACAAGCTGGTAGAAAGAGAAACAACTTATAATAATTCTAGAGGTAAGTATAAATATCCTCAGAATTGTTGAGCCCATTTGGCCATTTGCTGTCAAATTGTAAAATCATAGTTGTCTCCAACTGCCTGAGTAGTTGTTCTCTGTTCCCACCCCGGCGAAGTTTCGATATGGATCCCACCACATAATAAGACAGGCAGGCTACGTCATTGTTGTGTTTAACCCTAAAATGACGTGCTACCGGATAGGTGGGGTCACTATGCAGAATAGCCCTCAAATGCTGTAAAATCCTGACGTGCACCTGTAGTTTTGTACTGCCTATATAATTAAGGCCACAGGTGCACGTCAGGACATAAACTGCGAACTCAGTTTTACAGTTAAAACTGCCAGAGATGGGAATCTCTTTCTGTCCAAAAGGCGTTTGGAAATGTGTCTTGTTAATCCCGAATTTGCTTGCCCTACAAGAGGAGCATTTCCGAAAACCAGTTGCGGGTTTTAGCCACATACTTTTTTTGTCTGATTTCTGGACTGCTAGTATTAAGAACAGACCCCATATTCCTCGCCCTACAGAAAGTGACCAACGGACTATCTGGTAGCTGGACACCTAATACTGGATCAGTAAGTAAAATAGGCCAGTTCTTTTTAACAATGGTTCTGATTTTGTTTTCCTCATTGCTAAAAGCCGTGATCAATCTGGGGCAACCATTAACTGTAGGGGTAGACCTTTCACAATTATCTGGTTCCTTGTCCAACAAATTAGATTTGAACAGACTTTCTCTGGGGCGCATTTCTGCTTTACTTAACGCTTGCTTTATTAAAGCCTCTGAAAAAGCCACGTGCTCTGAATCTTTCATTCATTTGTGTTAGACATATATCAAAATCATCAGAAGTGCTGCAAAATCGTTTCAAACGCAAGATCTCACCGAACGGAATACTACTAATGGTGTGTTTAGGATGCAGGCCGGTAGCATGCAGTGTTGTGTTCCCAGCCGTGGGCTTTCTGAAAAGTGTAGTTTCAATTCTATTGTCTTGGATGTACATCCAAAAACTCAATTTCTTTTTTACTCATTTTGGATGTGAAGCTCAGGTTGAGGGAATTCTCATTGATTTCTTGTACAAACAGAGAATCTTCCTCCTCATCTCCCTGCCATAGAATAAACACATCATCTATGTAACGTAGATATTTGACTACCTTCTCATTTACCCAAGTGCGATGTTGGATGTTCAGGACCCGTTCCTCCCACCAGCCCACGTGTAAACATGCATAGCTGGGGGAGAAACAGGATCCCATCGCTACACCTCTTAACTGTCGCCACACATCTTTTCCATATGAGAAAACATTATTATGTAGGCACCAATTAATAAGGCTAATGATAACTTTATTGTGCTCGTAGTATTCTGCCGGGCGTTTGCTGAGAAAATATTCCCTAGATTGGAGGCCAATGCTGTGGGCAATACTAGTGTAGAGTGACTATACATCTAAGGCAATCAATAACATTTCATTATTCCACTCCAAGTCCCCACTTTTTTGCAGGAAGTCGCTAGTATCTTTAACAAAGCTTTGCAACACCTTCTCCATACATTGCAAGAAAAAATCTATGTACTGTCCAACCTGTTCACTGGCACTTTTAATAGCCGAAATGATAGGTCTCCCAGGGATAGAATTTATACATTTATGCACTTTGGGGATTAAATAAAACACAGGGAGTACAGGGAAATCATTATGCATCAATTTAATTTCCTCCATAGATATTAATCCCTCTCTGCGCCATGTATAGAGCAATTTAAGAAGAGTCTCTTTTGCCTTTTCATACTCTTTGTGAGTTGTCTTCTCATAACATGTCTCATCATGTAACTGTCTACAAGCTTCCATGTTGTAGTCTTTTTTGGGCCATATAACGACATTGCCACCTTTGTCAGATGTTTTGATTATAATATCTGTGTTCTTTCTCAATTTATTCATCAAGGTGGCATATTCTACTTGTTGTCGATTCAATTTTTTTACCTTTACCAACAGTAGACCTATACAATTGCTTGATTTCATTAGCCACACAATTGTGAAATGTATCTATTGCATCTTTTGTAGCCAATGGTACAAAGCTGGATTTACTTCTGAATGGAGATAGACCCGCTCCTTTTTGCAATTTGTCGATTTTATTCAATCTGGCTTGTGTGCTCAAGTTTATATCGGGGCCACAAGGTTGTGAATCCGTGGCATTATGCAAGTTATGGAGAGTTAAGAGGAGAGGAACATCCCCTGATGTGACACCTTCACCCTCCACTGGAGCTCAGACTGGATCTCAGACTCTGCACTCTCTTTCAGTTTTTGAATGGAAAAGAATTTCTTCATTTTTAATTTCCTGATGAAACGAAAGACATCTATCCTAGTGGCTGCATAATTGAACGACTGTTTCGGGCAGAAATTTAAGCCTAATGACAATAGCTGTTGTTCTGCCAAAGTTAGTGTAACTTCAGATAGATTGATGACGGAATTATCATTTACTTGTAATTCTTCTGCCACCTTGTTTGGGGCTTCTTTTTTTGCTGTTGCTTTTTCAATGCACTTGTGTCTTCTTTCACGTCTCCTTTTGTTTCTACGGTTTTTGTTTGATTTTTTAGTCGTGGTCTCAATGGTTCCAGTCTTTCTCTTACTAAAAAATCCAATTCCTCTTCCAGATTTAAAATGGGTGCTGCCTGAGGCATGGAGTCTAGATCTTAGTCTCGGCTGGAATCACTCGTAAGCGAAATGGAATCTATGCTGGAGCGCTCTTTCTCTGTGATGTTGGACGATACTGTGGCACTAGGACGGTTAAAGGTTTTTAATCCTCTTGTACTATATTGCTGCCGTTTCGCTGCGCTAAATTTCTGAGCAAACGTAAAAATCTGGCCCTGATCATAATCGGCCTGATCTTGTGCAAATTTATGTACTTTTCAAATTTTCATCTTGTCTTCATGTTTCTTAAGCCGTTCTGCCATGGTATCATGAAATTTCTTCGCAACCTCCGTATCTCCGACTTTGGCAATTTCCATTTTTAACCTCTCAATTTCTTTTAAAACCTCCTCTCGGTCAATGGCTGCATATTTAATTAAAATATGCACCAAATTCATAGAGGCTGCAAGGTTACTTTGCCCCCACTCCTTCAAAATTAAAGGGTTAGGTTTGTCAAAGTTCGGAGCTAGCATAATCCTTAATCCTTTAGGCACTCTCCCCACGTCTGCATATTTCGATAGCGAATAGTGTTCCCACCATTTTGTGACTTCAAGTTTTTTATTTTTTTCATGGTCTCTGTATAAAGTTTTAATGTTAGTGTCCTCGGGTGCTTCATTCCTACTAGGAACATTTTTGGAACCGGCTACTGCTGCTGGTATATTCCCAAAAAGTTCTTCCATCTCTGCTGCTCGAGCACGGACAGCTTCTGCCGACATGCTGCTGAACACCCGCAAACTACGAATGTAGCGCCTACTCTTCCCTGGCGACTTCACCTTCATTCCTTGCCGATCTTGTGAAACCTCTCCACCTCCACTCTGCCTTTCAAACTCACCGCGTCGCGGGTACTCTGATCTTCCCTTGCATCTTCTGACCTAGGTACAGCTCGTTTCCTCCCCTTACGCGATGACACCATTTCTCGGCTGTGTGGGGGGGTGTTTTCCGTAGTTCCGATCAGGATCCAGTAGAAAGAATGGTTTGTAGAAAATGCCGTCTTCTGGAGAGGGGGTCCGTAAACAGAAGCAAACCAACTTCCGCTGTCATATGCAAAGAAAAGCTCCACAAGCCATCTCCAATCGGTAGGATTGGCGAAGCGAAGAGAGAGACGGACCACCAGATCTGGCTTTAGATGATTTTAATGGTGCAGGTAAAACAGCAGCAGCACGACGCGCTTCGGGCCCGTAGGCCCTTGATCACATGCAAAGTTGTTACATTTTTTTACATTTTTAAATGATGTGAATTGCTTACACGCTTCCTGATTGCTCAAGTCTTTAGAATCACATGACCATAGACATAAAAGGTAGACTTTCCCTTATGACAACCGATCAATACAACTTATTTTCAATGTAAAATGCACACATGCAATAACAGAAATGAAAATAAATAGAGTGGTAAGTGTTACCTATGACAACATAAATGCTTTTTATAATTGTAGCAGCACTACAGCTAACATGAAATGCTAAAGCTGTCTGCTCTCAGTAGAACCGAGGCACAAGAAAACAGTGAAACAAGTGTGCAAAACGCAAAAAGGGGGCAGGGTAGAAACACCCTGACCCCCTAGGCCTGCTTATGGTGCAAAGATCCTGCAGAGAAAAAAATAAAACGAAGCATGGGCTCCTTTATAAAAATATGTGCCAGCGGCTCACAGCCCCCCCAGCCCCAGGGACCGCCACCCCCTGGGGCTTTCAAAATAAATGGGTGGGGGGCTCAAAGGCCCCCCCAAGCACCAGGGACCGCCACCCTCAGGGCTTGTGTTTTTAAAATAAAAAAATAAATAACCTATGTGGGGGCTCGAGCCCCCCCCAGCCCCTGGGACCACCACCTCCCCGGGGCTTTTGAAATGTTGGGAGGGTGAAGGACTGGGTTATTCTAAGACCCAGCGGTGCCAGGGATAACACCTGAAACCTTCGTGGGTTACCTGTTCCGGCGTACAAATGACAGAGACACGGGACACTTCCTTCGGCGTCAAAGATTCGAGGTTTATTTACTGCAGGGAACACAGAAGTCACGAGAAGTACATAGCATGTAAGTTCACGGAGACTGCTTCAAATTGTATCTGTGGATCGCTCTTCTTATACAGTTTTCTGTCATAGGATCACATTACAGACAAAAGGTTACAACCCAGTTCCCACAGTAAATATCATAGGGGGTCGCTTTCATGTATCCAGGGCCCGGAACATAATCACAGTAGCATTTGGCGGTTCCCAACTGTAAAAGTACATCTTCCCACCATTAGTGCATTCCGTTCGACTGTAAACGAATCAAGGAAGAGTCAGAAACAGGTGCAGAGGAAGACGAGGATAGCGAATAGATCGAAGAGAGTGTAAAAAAGGGGTGGTATCAGGAAACACGATTGCAGGGATCAAAAGGACGTGCCTAATGAATGCACAACTGAAACAATAGACCGGCACGGCAAGATGTGCCTCCAGCGGGGCCATCTGCCTTACAGTTGTCATCCCCCTCGTCATAAAGACACTCTCAAAGGAACACGTGTCTTCCACAAGAGTTTAGGAATCCCAGGGTCGCGAAGCGGACAGTGTCCGTTCGCTGGCTACTTGAGGGCAAGAAACAAAATGGATGCCGTATCTAAGATGGAACCCGTGGGTTCAGATGGAGAAACCCACGAAACAGACGAACAGTTTAGGTTAGCATAGCGAAAACGCGTACACCCACTAAACTCGTCATTTGCGGTTCATAGATACCAGACTCGACCATATTCGAGCGAGTCGAAAACACCACTTACGATTGTCACGGAACCTCAGACGCTCCTTTTGCCCTCATGTAGGCAAGCACTAGTCAGAATCAGAATCAATTTCGATATTCATCAGACCATCCAGATGCTGCTGCAACATAATTCTATCCATCAGCGTTCCTTTGGTAACAGGCGGCCGCCTTATACACGTCGTAGCACAGAGGCCACATAAGGCAGGGCCACACTGTACACAAAGACAACACGTGAACAGGAATGCTACAACAACCCCAATGATCATCAGAATCTTCCAACCCCAAGTCGACATTAGGCCCCAAAACCATCCTAGTAGCGTCCAATCACCTATGTCCACGTGTATGGACTCGGAGATCTTATGCAACTTCGAGATGGCTTGATAGACAGTTGGAGCGTTATCAGGAATGAAAATGTAGCAGTTCGAATGGATCACCTTACATACTCCACCTCTATCTGCTAGGACAACGTCTAAAACCATACGATTTTGTAACGTCATAAGCCTGTCCGCCTGAAGCTCTGCTGTAATGTTGCCAAGGGCACTCGCAGTGATATTAGCGGTCGATTCCACCACTCGAGTCAACTGTCTCAGGTTCCTACTATTGATCACAGGTCCCCAAAACGGCAAGAAACCCTTGAAGAAGTCTCCTGCTTCTTGACCGGCAGTGTCCTCTTTGCTAATCACGCCTCTCACAACTCTGGTCTTGTGATAATCTGAGGCAACCGTAAAAGTTGGTGGCAACAAATTTGCAATATAACAGGTGCCCGAGAAGTCAAGGGGCAACCATGTATATGCACGGTCGTAACAAACAAAGTACGTACCCTTGGCAGTCAGGAGAACAGGGGAAGAGAGCATTGGTAAAACATACGTTTCAGTGCAAGCACTCTCCCCAAGGTGAGCTCTCGGGCTTCAGCCACGACCTTTCAAACAGAAATTACCAAGGTGGGGTACGATCCATATTGGAGATGAACTTTTGAGCTGTCTATCACCCACTAGCACGCTATACTCAGCCTCACTCAGATCCCTGTAGGCTCGCACCTCTTCCTCTGGGATAAGTGATGAATCATAGATATCCCTATCTGAATCAGCAATCGCTATTGCCTAAGACTTATGGTACGGGCCGGGACCAAAGTGTGGAGAACGTGGCTCTCGATTGGGGTAAGAATCTAGTGCGCTACAAAACATTGTTTGGAATGCTCGAGCTGAACCCTGGGAACTATAAGGAAGGAGCAAGTACGGAATTCCCTTATCTGTGGTATGTGGCATTAACCCACACACCCAACAGTTGGTAGTGTTCATCACCAACTGATGCTGATGAAGGAGCTGAACGAAGGAATTGTTCATGAATTCCGCACGTCTAACCTGCTCGTGTTGAGGTAGAATGTGAAAGGAATGAGGAGAAACAGTGGAGGTAGGTTTAGGTTCAGAAGAAGGGGTAGGTGAGGCAGAAGGCAACAATGACTGTATCATATAATACACCCCACCCACCAATAACGAAGAAACAGTTAGGAACAGAGGGCCCGATTCACAGAATTAACTTAAGACTCAATCCTAAACTTACTACTATTTTGGTATTCACAGAATGCACTTACTACTTTTGGCATTCACAGAATGAACTTACTACTTTTGGTATTCACAGAAGTTAGGATTTTGTCTTAAGTTTGTCTTAAGACAAACTTAAGACAGACTTAAGACAGACTTAAGACAGACTTAAGACAAAATCCTAACTTCTGTGAATACCAAAAGTAGTAAGTTCATTCTGTGAATGCCTAAAGTAGTAAGTGCTTTCTGTGAATACCAAAATAGTAGTAAGTTTAGGATTGAGTCTTAAGTTCATTCTGTGAATCGGGCCCAATAGGAACACCTGAAACATGAAGCATTTTGTTCGTGCAATTCTATGCAATTCTAATCTTTGAGATTGAGTCTTTTCCAATTCCGACAGCTTCGAGAAAGCCATCCTCTAAAACCGTCCGCAACGTTCTTGACGCACTTCGTTCTGTGTAGCAATAGTCAATCCCCAGGAGTTCCTAGGAACCGACGGTCTCCAACCTAGTGTCAGGACCTACTAACCAGAAGGAAGTACCCGCACGGCCCTACGGTCCACCCGGATGTAAGGTACTTTAATTAAACAGTATATACAAAATCTCCTAGCTGTGGAAACAAAGACATATGCCGAAAAGGACTCAGAATTTACAGAAATCACAATTATTCAAAAATGTTCAAAGTGGTAATGGGGTAACGTAAATGTCAGGGGAGGAAGCAAAAATATTTTTTATTAGTCTCTAGTGTTGGAGCGGAGGAAATATCTGCTCCTCCCAGGACGTGTCTGATCTTCAAACAGTTGGTCCGATGATGAAATCCTGTCGACCAGACAATTGTTCAGATCTTGAGTTCTTTGATGACAAATGTTCAACAGTATCGTCCGGCTGCACTGAGGTATCTCCGACGGGCTGAGCGTCACTGAATGGAACAAAGTTCGGCAAAACCTCACCCTCAGACGAGGCGATGCCCTTCCTCACCCACGAGTCCGCTGGCAAAGGAATCGGTACCTTCTTGGTGTGAGTGGCGTGCACCCAGTGCTTGCGACCCTCCAAACGAACAGCAGTCCTCGTGGCAAGGAGCACTTGATAGGGTCCGATGAACCTCGGCTCAAGATTCGGTTTCCGGCCAAAGTTCCTCGTAACCAACCAATCTCCAGGCTGGAGCTGGTGGCCTGGACCCTCCGTCTGCGTCGACAGTGCTTCAAAGACCTGTTGGTGAATTAACCTCAGTTTAGCAGTCAGATCATGAAGATAATCGATCAACATTGGGTACTCAAGATCAGCGAACACACTGGGTCTAGGGACCCCCCAAACATTGGCAGGACGGCCGAACACAATCTCGTATGGACTGAGCCCTACTCGAGAGTGTACAGTCGCCCTAGTTGACAAAAGGGCTAAGGGCAAAGCGTCAGGCCATGAGAGACCAGTCGTGGCCTGAATCTTCGCGACCAAACCTGCTGACTGGGGATGGTTGGCGCTGTGGAATTTTTGTGTAATTCCAAGGCCCTTACACACATTCTTCATCACGCTCCCCACAAACTCACTTCCGTTATCAGACCACACAATCCGTGGCATTCCATACCGAGGAAAGTATTCCTTCAGTAGGACTTTCGCTGTGGACAGGGCAGTATTGTCTTTAAGAGGGTAGGCTTCAATCCATCGGGAGAATGCGCAAACCACAACTAAAACGTATTTTAGGTTATTGCATCGTTCCATATGGATGAAGTCTAGCTGAATCACCTCAAAGGGACATGAAGGGGGAGCAAAGTGGCCAGGGGGTGTAGGAGTTCCCTTACCAGGATTGTACATCATGCATATCATGCAATTCCTAACCAATCTCTCAGCACACTTAGCGATACCATCATTCTTCCATACAGGGGACAACAACTTACAGATACCTTTCGCACTAATATGTGACAAACCGTGTGCCATAGTCACAACAGCTAGCACATATTCATCCGGCAACATCCACCTCTTATTCTCGGACAAATCAATCCAACAGCCATTCGCATCCAACTTTCCCGTACTCTCTTTCCACTTAGTCTTTTCAGTCTCAGTGGCCTCATTCTGAATCGCTTTCACACTTTCGATAGTGTCTTCACACATACCAGTTTCTGCAGGCCACCTTACCGAACTCGTCACATACATTCTAGTTGTAAGATTCCTTGCAGTCTCCTTAGCAACTTCATCAGCGAACGCATTGCCACGACCAACATCATCCGTCACCTTACGGTGCGCACTACATTTAATAATCGCCACCTGCTTGGGCAATGTAAGTGCATCCAAAAGACCATTCACAAGCTGTCCATGCTGAATCTTTGTACCATGCGATGTCATAAAACCTCTCTCTCTCCACAAACTTCCAAAGCTATGCGCAACACCAAACGCATACTGGCTATCTGTAAACACATTCACCCGTTTCCCTTTTGACAAAACACACGCTCTGGTTAAGGCAATCAGCTCCGCTGCCTGTGCAGAGTTCTGATTTAATCTCGCAGTCTCCACAACCGTACTCAACATCACCACAGCATACGCAGTCGTCACATCACCATTCGGCAACTTAAAACACGAACCATCCACATACAAAGTACCATCGGGGTCTTCCAAAGGAGTGTTTTTTAGGTCAACACGACCTTTTGTTTCCTCCTCAGTTCGTAAGTAACAGTCATGGGGTGCTACCTCATCTGATTCCATATTGGTTGGCAACAAAGTCGCTGGGTTTAGGACATTGCAGCGCTTTATCTGAACATGACTTGCCAAAAGCGTCAACTCATAACCAGACAACCTTGCACTCGTCAAATGTTGAGTTTTCGTACGATTTAAGAGAGTGTCAACAGCGTGCGGAACCATCACCGTAAGCATATTATCCATGACCAATCCTGCAGATTGTCGGATGGACACCGCAGCTGCCGCTGTTGCTCTCAAACAACTCGGCAATGCTCTAGCTACCGGGTCCAAGGTCGAGGAAAAATATGCACATGGACGCTGCTTACCACCAAATTGTTGCGTCAAAACACTCAACGCACAACCTTCCCTCTCGTGAACGTATAGTGTAAACGGCTTACTGTAGTCAGGAGTACCTAACACAGGGGCCGAACACAACGCATCACGCAGTTCAGAAAAACTTTTCTGACACTCTTCCGTCCATGGCAAAGGAGTTGGAACATCCTTGCACATGAGGGCTACCAATGGTTTCGCTAGCAATTGCCTGCAGTATGACGTGATACCTAAAAAGGCACGCACATCTCTCTGAGTTGTTGGCACAGTCATTCGAGCAATCGCTGCAATTCTCTCTGGGGTCAACCTTCTTCCCTCCTTTGACAATAAGTGACCTAGATAGGTTACTTCTTGGCAACAATATTGCAGTTTAGAAGGTGACACCTTGTGATGTAAGTCACAGAGATGCTGTAACAGAGACACCGTAGCAAGTTTGCAAACGTCCTGAGTGTCCTCAGCCACCAATAAGTCATCGACATATTGGATCAAGGCCGCACCAGCCGGCAACACAAACGCATCAAGTTGGCTCTTCAATGCTTGACTGTATATCGATGGACTCTCACAGTAGCCCTGAGGAGCGCGTTTAAACCTAAAGCTGCGGCCACCTAGAGAGAAACCAAAAAGGTCCCTACTCTCCTCAGCAATCGGAATGCTAAAGAAAGCATTCTTCAGATCGATCACTGAGAACCAGGACGCAGATGCTGGAATCAGAGTCAGTAGAGCCGTAATATCAGGCACCCCAGGGAACTGAGGAATCACAATTTTATTCACTTCCCGTAAATCGATAACAAAACGATAAACAGGAGGCTTAGATGGATCAGTGCGTTTCAAAATAGGCAGCACAGGGCTATTACACACGTTTCCCGAGTCTCCTCGATAACATCTTTTTCGATCAAATCGTAGATAATGGCTAACAACGCTCGCTCACCATCAAGGGAGATACGATACTGGGGAATACGTGGTAAACGCACGTTAGATTTCAAGTGAACAACATAAGGGGAGATGTTAAGCAGGCCCACGTCATTAGGGCCCGTTGCCCACAAAGATGCAGGAAGAGAACTCAATTCCGGTGGAAGCTTATCGAGAGACAAGTACATAGGACAGATAACTCTCTCACCCAAAGTAAGCTTCACTCCCGTAGGAGAACAATACAAAGTCGCATATAATCGTTTCAGCAAATCCAAGCCCAAAAGATTTTCACCACAACCAGTTGTCAAAATCAAAGGAGCTTTCAGCTCACGTGGCCCAATCGTAAGGGGCAAAGGACGAGAAACCGGATTGCTAACGGGGGCGCCAGAGAATCCAACGGAAACATTTGTTAAGCCAGACAAAGGTGCGCCAGGGAGTTTCGAATGCATAATGGAACTTTTCGCTGCACCAGTGTCCAACAGAAAAGGCTCAACTACGCCCGAGGTGGCAACTGCGACGTAAGGCCCTCTCTGATCAACCGGAACTGATACTAATCCCTCTCCTTGTCTATGGCTGTCCTAATAATTACCGTCGTCAGCATCCTGATCGACGTAATAATCATCAACATTGTATTGTGCGGATCTGCCTGATGATGATCCACGCTGATCGAAACAATTATTAGAATCAGAGGAATTATTAGAACGATCATTTTGATTTTGCGTAACACCACGACCTCTACCTCGTGAAGCCTGTTGAGGACCACTACGACCTCCTCTAGATGAATTACCACTATTTCGATCACGCAAAACTGGACAATCGAATTTCAAATGACCTTCACCCCTACAATAGGCACACTGATTGTACCCAAGCATAGATCTCTGCGAAGAAGAGTCATTCCGCGATTGTGACCTATTGGACTGCGACTGCGATCGGTTCCGCTGCTGCGAATCATTCTGATTCGAACGCGGAGGATACGCTTGTTGCAACAACACCTTCGTTTTGAGCTCTTTCGTCTTTTTGTCTGCACGATCTAATTCTTCTTTTTCTCTATTTTCATAATATTGAGCCGTAGCCAATATCTGGGCCAAAGTAGAAACAGCCCACGCACTCTCAGAATTTCTCAATTTGTTGCTTAGGTCCGGCAACAAATTCGACACAAATTTGTCCACGAACAATCTCTGACCTCCCTCAGTACCCATATCTTGACCACTATGATCGATAAATGCCTCCTCAAATCTCGTAAAGAAATCGGAGACACTTTCGTCCTTCTTTTGCTTGCAAGCAGACAATTTGTCCCAGTTAACTTTCATAGCTGGCATAAGTGTCTTCATAAGAGTAATAATTCTCTGGGGAAGATCAGTAATGAGCTGTTCAGGCTTAGCCCCACCAACTTGTCGTGTATCCGCCGCTATAAGAGCAGCCCAATCACCACCTAACTCTGCTGCATGATTTTCTTGACGAATTTTCGCCCAAACCGGTTGCGGAACTATGTTACCGAACAACATATCGATGTCGGCAAGATTCATGATAGTAGCATCTACTAACTGAGATAATTCTTTGTAATAGCCTGCAGGATTTTTGCGAGGGTCAGGCAAGGTCTGCTTAACCTGCAAAACTTCCGATCGTTTCCATGGAAGGTGTATCCATACCCTCTGAAAGTGTGGCAGGATCGGCGGGGCAGCACCAGGGTTACCTGGCATCCACACTGGTGGAACTTCACGCATGGGAAACTGACCAGGCGTAGCCATCCATTCCTCAGTATCATCTTTGAACAATGCTCGAGGTATGATAGTGGGACAAAAAGACAGTAGATGCTCGACAGCACGTCGAACATTGCTTCCCACAAGTATACCACTTGAAAACTGAAGCTGAAGTTCAGTTACCTCAATCGGTACTTCGTTTGCTTCATCATTGGATATCGTTTCACGTAAAAATTTGCACATCTCATCAAACACAAACCTCTGTGTTGGCTCATTGAATTGAGAGAACGTCTCAAAAACTACACGTGTGGAATTTTTAACGGGGTACCTAATCCAATTTCGCGCCATCCTAATTAACGTGTCACGCTCCCTACCATCAGGAAGCTGACTTCGTCTTTGGGGAGCATCAGAACCAGCGGACCCAAGAATAGGTCCGAGAGAAGTGAAAAAGTTAGCAGCAACTGAGGGAACGCGACGTCGAGCAGGCGGGGTAGAAGAGTAAAGCAAAGGGGTAACAAGAGAAGTGCCAGAAACAGAAGGAACAGCAGGAGTAACCACAATAGTAGAAGTAGCGGGAACAGGAGTATGGGAAGGTATAGACGGAGGAGCAGTAGGAACAGGAACAGGTGGAGGAACAGGAGCAGGTTGAGGAACAGGAACAGGAGGGACCACAGGAACGGTGGTATCCTGTGAATACGGAGGTGGCGACTTCAATAGATAAGACAACAAAGGGTCCTCTACTGCTTCCTCTCCCTTCTTATCCGTACCCGTGGGTAAAGCGGGATAACACTTATCCACTGACATGCGCTGCAATCTATCAAAAACTTCCTTTTCCTTCTCCTCCTTATCTCGCTGAAATTGTTCTGCATTTCTCATCGTTGTAACGATACCTTCTCTCTTATTACGTTTAAGCTGCTGATTTCTTTCTGCTTGGCTTCTTTACGCCACAACGGAAAGGAATCAAACATGGCCGGCCTTGCTTTTCTTTGGAACAATTTAGCTTCAAGATTATCTAAAATCGGGGCCTCAAAACTACCATGAGGTGGCCAACTAAGGACACCGTCCTTTTTGGTGTAACGAACCCAACACTCATTGAACGTGATCGGACCCAAACCATGTCGACTGTATAATTCGTAAGTTGGAGTTCCAACCGGAGGTATCGGACACGAGTCCTCCAGCCGGGAATCCGTACCACAACCTCTAAAGCAACTGAACAAAGTACTACGGCCAGGCATCGTGCACACTAGCCGAGTTTCACAAACGTCAAGGGTTATTGGATTACAATATCCCGCAAAAGTGCAAAAACCCTCGGTCTTTGGCGACTGCAGACGTCAAATAGTACAACGAAGAACAAATTACCAAGAACCACAAATGCAATGGAACCATGCAACAACTAAGCACCCACAACAACAAAGGACTCTGGGAACGACCCACAAATACTTAACTCAAAGATCAATGGCGTCACCAGGAAGGCCCGTCAATCGTCTCGCTGTAACAAGGTCTACGCCAGGCGCCAAAACAGGTCTACAGTCAGGGCAGCAGTCCGTCGCAGCCGTCAGGAGGCGGGAATCTTCGCGGGAAAAGTCGTCGGGCCACTTGTTTCGACAACAGGATCGATGAAGCGGGGTGCACCTTCCCTCGGAGATTTCACACGAAGTTCCTCACGATCGTCAGGCTTTGGACTGGTACCACTGATGCAGCGCCAACTGAAGGACTGGGTTATTCTAAGACCCAGCGTTGCCAGGGATAACACCTGAAACCTTCGTGGGTTACCTGTTCCGGCGTACAAATGACAGAGACACGGGACACTTCCTTCGGCGTCAAAGATTCGAGGTTTATTTACTGCAGGGAACACAGAAGTCATGAGAAGTACATAGCATGTAAGTTCACAGAGACTGCTTCAAATTGTATCTGTGGATCGCTCTTCTTATAGAGTTTTCTGTCATAGGATAACATTACAGACAAAAGGTTACAACCCAGTTCCCACAGTAAATATCATAGGGGGTCGCTTTCATGTATCCAGGGCCCGGAACATAATCACAGTAGCATTTGGCGGTTCCCAACTGTAAAAGTACATCTTCCCACCATTAGTGCATTCCGTTCGCCTGTAAACGAATCAAGGAAGAGTCAGAAACAGGTGCAGAGGAAGACGAGGATAGCAAATAGATCGAAGAGAGTGTAAAAAAGGGGTGGTATCAGGAAACACGATTGCAGGGATCAAAAGGACGTGCCTAATGAATGCACAACTGAAACAATAGACCGGCACGGCAAGATGTGCCTCCAGCGGGGCCATCTGCCTTACAGTTGTCATCCCCCTCGTCATAAAGACACTCTCAAAGAAACACGTGTCTTCCACAAGAGTTTAGGAATCCCAGGGTCGCGAAGCGGACAGTGTCCGTTCGCTGGCTACTTGAGGGCAAGAAACAAAATGGATGCCGTATCTAAGATGGAACCCGTGGGTTCAGATGTAGAAACCCACGAAACAGACGAACAGTTTAGGTTAGCATAGCGAAAACGCGTACACCCACTAAACTCGTCATTTGCCGGTTCATAGATACCAGACTCGACCATATTCGAGCGAGTCGAAAACACTACTTACGATTGTCACGGAACCTCAGAGGGGCTGCATGGCCCCCCCCTGGAACCCTGTCATGGCCTTGGGGACTACCACCCCCCAGGGCCGGCTCCTGCAGAGTCCCGGGTTGTCCAACCCCGGGACACTGTAGTTTGCTCTGGCAGGTACCTAGTGGGCTAGTTTGAGCCTAGGTACCCTTAGGATTCAAGGGGACTTAATCTCTCAACTTAGAATGGCTACAGGGTGCGTTTACAAAGTGGTGAAGTTTGGGGACGGGCCCTGAGGTGACGTGTGCAAACACGCCTTGTTTCGCTTTTTAAGTAGGGGAAATAATTCCCATTCAATACTGAGTGACCCTGGGTGCCAACTAGCCCACCAGGTGCTTCCAGTAAGTGCCACTGCGCTGCGTTGCAGAGAGGTGGTCCAGGCCATGCCCCTTTCTTACATCTCTCTGCAACGCAGCTCTGTGGCGTTTACTGGAGGTACCTAGTGGGCTACTTGGACACTAGGGACCCTCAGGATTTAAGGGGACTTAATCGCCCAACTTAAAACGGCCACAGGGCGCGTTTGCACAGTGGTGTAGGCTGGGGACAGGGCCTGAGGTGACGGTGCAAACACGCCCTGTGGTGCCTTTTAAGTTGGGGAAATATTTCCACTTCAAGCCTGAGGGACCCTGAGGGCCAGCTAGTCCACCAGGTGCTTCCAGTAAGCGCCACTGCGCTGCGTTGCAGAAAGGTGGTTTAGGCCGTGCCCCTTTTTACACCTCTCTGCAATGTAGCTCTGTGGCACTTACTGGAGGTACCTAATGGGCTAGTTGGACCCCAGGGACCCTCAGGATTCAAGGGGACTTTATCCCCCAACTTAACTATTGTTTGCACACATGTCAACTCAGGCTCTCCCCGTCCCTTCATCAGTGTGTAAACGCAGCCCGTGGTGCATTTTAAGAGGTAGTTTTAATCCCCCTGCCCTATTATGTACTAGGGGTTTACAGAGGAGGTCATCCTACATACAGGGGTAACCCACCACATAGTGTTCCCTAGTGTATGTAGTTGTTTTCATTGTATTATAAGTTTCTTTTAGCATATCACTGGCTCTAGGCCTGGTTAGTCAGAGTCAGTTAACACCAGTACCCGTCTGAAAAAGTTGTGGGACAGGATAATTTTGTAACACGGCCTCTTTCTGCTCCTCTGTTGGTTGTTTGTGAACATGTCTTGATTCTTTCTGCAATTTGCTTCGACTTAGAGGACTTCTGTTGCTTCTTTCTGCATTTCGCATTTTTCTTTCTGTGCGTTTTTTCATCTTTCTTCACATGTCCTACCTCTGTAGGCATAGTTAGAAACTAGAATTTTAAAAGCCTTTGAAATTCACTAAAAAAACATAGGTTTTAGTTAAATTAAAGTTAGAAATTAGCATTTATTAAAACCTTTGAAATTCACTGGAAAAAACAAAGGTTTCAGGCACATTATAGTTAGGAATTAGCATTTAAAAAACCTTAGAAATTCACTGAAAAAAACATAGGTTTCAGGGGTGTTATAGTTAGCTGGACATTTCACTTGTACAAAACCATAGAAATTCCCCTGTTATAGTTTATTCAGCTAACTATAACTCGCTCGCCCGCAATGCACTGCTGATGACGTCACATATTACATTACTCTTGATATGGTCATTAGGTTAAAGAATTTTCTACTGCTATGTTTCAAAGTTTGGAAATATTAATGAATATTAATAAAAATATATGATTTTTAAATGGTGATAAACATATTACTTTATATATTAATGTTTAATTTTAGATGTAGAGGTTTTTAGGTTGGGTTATTATGTCTTCCAAGTAATTCTTATTTTATTTTATACATATTAAATTATGGGTGACCATTAAGTGGTAAATGTACCTGTAAACATTTTACTGTTCAACACCTTGCCTATAATTTTTTTAATTGGAGTGGAAATTGTAAGGGTCACCCTTTATGTCCAACAGCTTCTCCAAATTGGTTTAGATTGAAGTGTGAATACTAAAAGTCATCCCTTTAGTGTCCAACACCTTCCCCAAATTCGTTTAGAAGGGGGGTGGAAATACGAAATGTCGCCCCTTTAGGCTCCAACACAATCTCCAAATTGGTTGAGATTGGAGTGGGAATAGTAAATGTCATCCCTTTAGTGTCTGTCACCTTCCCCAAAATTTAGTGTTTAGCACGTTCCACAAATCGGTTTAGTTTGGAATTGGAGTAGTAAATGTCACCACCTTAGTGACAAACACCTTCTACAAATGGTTTATATTGGAATGAGAATAGAAAATGCCACCCCATTAGTTTCCAACACCTTCCCCAAATTGCTTTAGAATAGAGTGGAAATAGTAGGTGACACCCCTAAAGGCTCCAACACAATCCTCAAATGTGGTTGAGATTGGAGTGATAATAGTGAATATCACCACTTTAGTGTCCACCACCTTCCCCAAATTGGTTTAGATTGAGGTGGGGATAGTAAATGTCAACCCTTTAGTGTCCAACACCTTCCACAAAATAGTTTTGATTGGAGTGGAAATGGGAAATGTCACCCCTTTAGCGTCCAACACTGTCTCCATAATAGTTTATATTGGAGTGTGAATATTTATTTTAATCATTTTAGTGTTAAATTCCTTTGTTAAAATGTATTTCTATGTAGTAGGAGTAGTTGAGTTCATTTACTTAGTATTTCTGTTTTTTAGAAAGAAAATTAAAAAAGTAGTTGGTTGTATACTTGTAATAAATAAGATTATTATTTACATATTGTCATAGAAAAAAGATATGTAACACATTTTTCATTTTTCAACTGCTTTAAAGTTTATTTAATGTATATTTTTAAATCTTTAAAAATAATATTTCTAGTTTTAAAAACATTCATACATGAAATAAAAACCTTTAATTCACATTTATTATTAAATACAAATGATTCATAAATAACATAATCACATTTAAATAATGTTGTATGCTGTACATGTTCCCGTTTTTTTTCTATTATTCAAACAGATTTTAACATCAATAAAATAGTTTGAATAAATATTCATAAAACAATTTAGATATACGTTTTTCCAGTATATAATAAATAATTGTATATTTGTATACTATTATTCAATTTTTACTTTACAATTGTTTGTAACATTTCTGTAAATTTTTAATAATGTTTTACAATTTGAAGACATTTATTCAACATTTTTTACTTATTTTCCCATTCATTTCTATGGAATACAGAGCCTTCCGACTGCCAGACTTGTGGTGGTAGTCACCTCATTATGACTTTGAAAGTCGTTGGGGTGGAGAAACACAGGCTCCGCAACAGGGAACAATCTTTCTCCGGCGGTGGCGCAGCTGCACCACAATGTAAGATGGTCAGCGGGAGAGAGGTGAGCATTTTTTTTTTTAAACCTTTAATATTACTTCAAGCAAATACAAGTATGGGCCTACAACCATCCCGGCTGGCCGCTAGTCAAGTCATAACATAGCAATCAATGTGAAAAATTATAGCAGCCCAAAAACCGGGGTCTAGCAAGAGTCCAGGATAAGACTAGCATCCAAGCGTACTGGCCTAAATTCAGGATTAATGAAGGTTCATTTTATAATAAGAAAAACTAAGGATCAATGCCGTACAGTCGTACATGGTCCCACAATAACAAGCATGAATCAGGAAATCCGCAAATAATGCAAATACAATTAAAGTACTGGGGGTAAGGTATACAAGTCAGGATAAATGTGAACACCAACCCGTTTCGTAGCAAAGCTGCACCCCCCCCCCTCAAAACGAGAAGACTGTAGGAAACATGAAAAAAGACGGCATCGAAAAGGAAGAAAGACAAAAGGGCCATAGAAACAAATAACGGACAAGTTAATAGACCCCCTCCCCCTACCCCCACCCTGCACGCCTGCAGAAGGCCACGGCCTACCCCCCCCAGCATCGTGCCTGTCACCCTAAACAAGAGACCCGAAATATAGAAAAAGAAGAGAAAGAATTAAAGAAGAAAAAAGTGGAGAAGGGCCCTCGATCTTGCCATCCACCCCCCCCCTCCCCACCCCCGATAAACATCCTAAAAGCAAAGCAAAATAGCCGTGGAAAACACCCATCACCGACAGCACCATCAATAAAATCACCGCCGAGTGTCCCCCAAATCACCGTCAGCCATCAATAAGTCCACCGGATTCTAGACGGTATCACCCCTGGCCTTACAACAGCAGTACCAACATACATCCACTTATCAGTCGGCATACAGAGCGGCATGGCGGGCACAAGCGATCCAGGCGGACCGGGCCGTGTTATTACTCCATGGGACCTCAGCAACCAAAACCCAGCCAAGTATGCATGGTGGAAATCCATCTGTGTCAGTATCCAGTCCGAAGACATCCACGAGTCCGAACACAGTCCCGCCATCCAAGGAGAGAGAGGCACACCATATCGCAAGCGCTGGGACGTCACCGGGGCAGCCCATGACGCAAATCGGCATTGTTTCCCCATCCGCTGATCAGATATGTGCCCCGACGAGTCACTCACATGGATTACAGTTCTGTCCAAGGCAATCGCAGGAGCCGGGTCTTCCGGCGTCTCCACAAAGCTAGGTGTAGCTGGAGCACCCTCAATCGACACATAGGCGGACACGTCGGCGCTTCCTTGAAATCGAACCGCGCCTGTGTAGAACGGCGGGACAACAATGGCGGCCGTCCGTCTTCCCAGGTCCCAGGCATTACAGAGCATGGTCGCATGTAGGGTCGTTAGAGCAGCCAATATATCCTTGGATGCGGGCTCTCTCTCATGCCGCCAGACCCCAGAACTCTCCCGCATGGCCACATTTCCATCCAGAAGCGGTCTGCGTATGAGGGTGGCAGCCGCCATCTTAGGTGATCCGGCCTCGTCCCTCTAGACCTCACCTCGGGACCGGGCCCCACACCAGGGCGCAACAGGAGTCACAGCGCGGATCCAGAAAGTCAAGGCAGGCTTCCCAGCGAAGAGTCACCAAAGGGCTAAACAAAATCGCTGTTGCTCCCCTGGAGCCGCCCGCCGATTCCGGGGGAAGCCATTAGCAATGCCCAGAGACATAGCTGGAAAGGGGGCCAGTTATCATGAACTCCCCTCGATCTTGCTTTGCCACGCACCTCCACGAGGCACTCCGCGAGATGGACCGAGTCGTTGCTGTCACCATCGGCCCATCGGACCTCCGGTGTCCTCCAGCCGACTCCACACCTCCACCAGTGACCGCTGTTGTCACAGTCACGGCCGGCTGCTCTCCTCACTCGACACCCCGGTCCCAACACCGTGAGGGCCGCAAAACGGTCGGGGACATTTCTTCGGATCTGCAGCACATAGAAGCCCCAGGAGCAGACGGTAAGTGAAAGTTCTCCTTCGCCTAGGTAAATACGCCGACACGGCTCAGGATAATTGTCAGGATATATGTGCGGGTTGAGAGGGTTCACGGAGCCGAGCGTCTATGTGGCCATCTCGGATGCTGGCTAAGCTCCTCCCCCCAGAGGTGAGCATTTTACATGTTCCGCCAGCAACAGCCATTTCGTGGCTGGAGCCCCGCCATGAAAAGGCTGGCAGTGGAGGAACAAAAGGGGCAATGGAGAATACATTCAGGAGGTCATAACATGTGCCCCTTTGTCTGTATTCCCCAAAGTTCCAAAACGGCATGGACGTCAACGTCCATGCTGTGGTGGAACTTTTTTGCCATTCGCATTGTGGTGCCTGTTTTTTTAGGCACCACAATGGGAGAGGGGAGGACTGCCCAACGTACACAAGTTCAAATCGTAATACGGCCAGCCATCCTTGCACGGGTTTGGTGCAGCTGCGCCAAACTTGTATTCAGCCCCCTAGTCTTTTATTAGTTTCAGTTAGCAGTTTGTTTTCACAGCCACTTCCTGTTTTGCAGTCTACTTGTGTCATTTTTTGTCTATTTTCTGAGATCTAAGTTGCGGTAAGGTGCTGCTGTTCGTCAGCACAGGTAAGTCCTTTAAAAAAAAAAAAAAGATTTTGAGGGTAGGTGGGATATAGAGGGGGTTCTAGAGGTTAGTTATAGTGTTTTTTGTGGGGTTCTGTACATTTGAGTTGTACTAATTGTAGTGTTTTTCACTACTGTGTTGGTTTTGGTTTTCATATAGTGTTTCATTAATGTATCAATATATTATGTTATTTTGTGGTATGTTACTTGCATTTTGATGTTTAACCCCTTCAGCGTGGTGTTATTTCTCCTGCTGTGTGGGAGAATTAAAGAGTGGGAGGGATTCGGACGGCCCCGGCAGTCGTTAGCACATGCCTACTGTGACGCGTGACTGCCGGGTATCGTTGTGAGCACCGAAGGGGTTAAGGGCCCGATTATGACTTTGGCGGTGCGGCGCTGGGTCCGACCTGTCACTTCACCGCCACAGCTGTGGTCAGACCACCCGCCAGATTAGGGATTTCCTCTTGTTAGGCGGGCTGGTTTTTGGCATTCCCAGAGCGGTGCCTCTAAAAATGAGTATCATGTCTTCTTTTAAACACCTTTTTCAGGGGTTTATGCTCCTTAAATACTTTGGATTGTTTTCATGGATTTCTATTGAATTGGTTTTATTTGTACATTTTTCCTTCTTGAAATGACAGACTAGGTAGTTCGCAGGGTTTTGAGCACAAGCGGGCCTATTGAAGAGGTTATTTGACAACAATATTCCTGACCATTCTACAAAAGTATGTGAATATTTGGAGTCCATGCTGATCAAAATTGAGTAATTTTTCACAGCTTCTACTGAATATATAGTGCCAACCTTCCCCTCTCTGTCTATTTGAGCCTACGGGCCCCATCTCAACTGTACCACTCCCAGTCAAGGGTGGTTTATGGTGCCCCTTTGTCTTAGTCCTGAGGAAGACCGGCCGTAAGTATCCTAATAGCCTACACTTTATTGGGGGTCGAAATGTCGACTGTGTTGCTGTTCTATGTCAGCCTCTATCAACAGTGATTTTTAACTGTGATACTGTATTTCCTATCATGGCAATGTTAACAATGATCATTATATTTGGTGGCTGAAACAAGCCATTTCCACTGAAATTAATTTTGTGATGATGATGTCACCACCTTTCCCTTACACCCTTACAAAACTGAACTTACTGTACTCTTACCTTCTCCTTCCTTTCTCCCACTGCTGTGGGGCACTTGTTGTGTAAAGTTTTTTTTTATTATTTGCTGATTGACCAGCACTCAGAATGTTCAATGTTATTAGAGAACATTGAACTAAATATCCTTTACTGTATCCGGTTTATTTTGTTTAATTTGGTTCAAATTGTGAGTGTTCCAAGGGACTGGTGCACTGGGACCATTTTATCATTGTACTGTTTCACACCCAGGTCTCAATGACTTTTTTGGGTCTACCCTTTATTTATAACAAGGTGCTGTCATAGGCATTCCACCATGGTATTTTGAATTTGGGTTTGCATTTGTGTTCGGACCAATGTAGACTGTCAACCCAAGCATAGTCTATAAGGGGGCTTAGTTTCTGTTCATTTTATTGGTAGAAAGGGCTTTCTATTAGTAAATTGTAGTGGTTAGCTACCTCTGTGGGAGGAACATAAGCTAGTGCTATCATTTTCTTTTTTATTTCCAAGCAAATTGACTGTTTGTAGCAGATTCCACACTTTGAGGCCGTATGCAAATTTGATGGTGCAGCAACGGGACCGCCCGCTGTCTCACCGCCAAACCTGCATGAGAACCGCCCGCCAAATAATGATTTGTTTGTTAATGGCGGGTAATTCCTTTGGCGTTCCTACACTGGTGGCTATAAAAGAAGCACCGCAATGGAAACATCAAATAAAGTTCCAGCAAAGCATTACTGAAAAGCCTATGCCGTTTTTGAACTTCCATGCATGCACACAGGGGAGCACATGTTATGCCCCCTGTGTGCATCCACAAGACATGTGGCAGAAGGGGACCCTGTAGGGCCCCCTTTGTTTCCTCTCTGCCAGGGTTTGTATGGAGGAGAAACCATCAAGAAAACCCTGGCAGAGAGGAAACTTGTAATATGCTTGGTGGGACCACAGTGGTCCCTCTAAGCAAATGATGCCCCTGGATTGCCGCCAGGGAACGGCGTTTCCTGGTGAAGTCGGCGGTCCCAGGACAGCACAGACAGTAGGGTCATAATGTGACAGTTGTAACTCCTCCACCACTGCCCCACTATGAGTCTGGTGGTCAGAGGACCACCAGACTCGTAATTAGGCCCTTAGAGCTGATTGATGGAGGTATCTCCATATGCTTTGTTTGAAATGGTAGTAACAGTCTTGCATGGCTCTGTGTGGATACATTTGTATTGATGGTTTGAATCAACAAACTCTATGATTATTGTTTGTTTTATGTTTAATATGGTTTAAGAGTTCGTAGGAAGGGCCTCATTACAATGTCGATCAGAAAGCATTCGACCAACTCCTTGGAATTGTTTCCGACCAACTCGGGTTTGGGGAGTCTGAGCGCCTGATTATGATGGTTCCGAACACCGTTTGGTCAGACTCCCATTGACTTCAATGGGAGCCTGTGTTGCAACCGACAACACAGGCCACCATTGCAAAAAGGGGCATGGTTGCAGAAAACCCTGCACCTTTTGACAAGCACCTCGGGGTGCCTGCCACACTGCATGGTCAGAATGACGGGTCCCATGGGTACCCCTACAGGCCTCAACCGGAGGCCTCCTGGTAAAGGGGGCCTGGTAGGGGCCCCCAAGGTCAGTTTTTGACAGCCTTTTCGTGTCAGACAGACGGAGTCGGAAAGGCTTTCCAAATCCGACATAGTTATCGGTCGATCCGAAACACTGTCCATTGAGCTGTACGAATTGGCTCTAACCAACTCGGATTCTGTGAATGCTGGTCAGAAATGAGTCGGAATGACCGAACGGTTTCCTTCTATCATAATCAGTCGATTGGAAATGTTTCTGAGTCGGTCAGAAACATGGGTTTCCACACAGATTAGCAAAATCCGAATGCCATTCAGAGCCTTTCCGACCGACATCGTAATGAAGCCCTAAGTGTCACTTTGTTTATTTGGTAGTAGGGAATATTAAAAGGGAAATTTATCTTTTGATAATCATCATATATGGTGTATATTTGAGTGAATGGTTTGAAGCACATATTCAAGGTCCCATCCATATTACAGGTTTGACAGTGGCTTAGTTTTTGTAAATTATTTGCTGTAGAAAATATTAGGGTTCATCTATCATGGTTTCGGTTGTCATATAACAGTAAGAGTTCCTAATTTTGTGTTATTTTTATGTGCTCAGGCAATTGTATATTGTAGTATCTTCTAGGGGCAGGAGGAGCATTGCTGGTGGCTTTTTTAGTTTGTGTAATTAAATGTTTTAAAGTGGGTATAGGTGGTTGTTGGCTTGTGATATGTTCGGGGACTTTAGGGAGTATATCTTTTAGTATTTTTGTTGTGGGCTTCTGGATGATCGTGCTTGCCTCTCTTATTACTGCAATAGATCCCTTACTTCTATTTCTGTCACATTTGGTGGGTGGTTGTGCTCCCTTTCATTAATTACAACATCATCTTTTGTAGAAGCTCCCCCATAGCATGCATTAGAGTAATATTTAGTATATTTCAAATTCACTGTGTCAGTCGATGTACTTTTTTGGTTGTAGGTGTAGTTGTAGTAACTTAATAACTGCTTTCCTTTTTGTGTTGTTATGTATCTTGCTCTTTCTGTCATTATGTCTGAAATTAGTGTAGTTGTATAACGAATTACAAATGTCAAGTGTTTATGTTTGTAATTTACATATAAAATTACGCAAACAATTTTCTTATTCAATCAATCATATAATTTGTAAAGCGCACTACATACCCGCAAGGGTTTCAAGGCGCTGAGGGGAGGGAGGAAGGGGGTGCTGTAGCTACTGGTCGAACAACCAGGTCTTGAGTTGCCTCCTGAAGGTTAGAAGGTCTTCAGTTTGTCGTAGGATAAGGGGGAGGGTGTTCCAGGTCTTGGCGGCGCGTGGGAGAAGGATTTGCTTCCGGCTGTGGTTCTGCGGATGCGTGGGATGGTAGCCAAGGAGAGGTCTGCGGAGTGGAGATTCCTGTTGGGTACGTAGAAGGAGAGTCGACTGTTGAGATAGGCTGGGCCGGTCTTGTGGAGTGCCTTGTGTGCATGGATCAGGAGCTTGAAGGAGATTCTTTTGTCGACAGGGAGCCAGTGCTGATTCCTCAGGTGGGGGATGATGTGGTAGTGGTGCGGGACGTTGAGGATCAGGCGTGCAGAGGCATTCTGGATTCTTTGCAGTCTGTTGATGAGCTTGGTCGGGGTTCCGGCATATAGGGCGTTTCCGTAGTCGAGTCTGCTGCTGACTAGGGCCTTGTTGACTGTTTTCCTTGTGTCTGTCGGGATCCATCTGTAGATTTTGCGGAGCATCCGGAGGGTGTTGAAGCAGGAGGAGGAGACAGCGTTGACTTGTTTGGTCAAAGTGAGTTTCAAGTTGAGGATGACTCCCAGGTTGTGTGTGTGGTTGGTGGGTGCGGGGGGGTCCCTAGTGATGGTTGCCACCAGGAATCTTCCCACGCTGAGGGGTTGGGCCTGAGGATGAGGATCTCCGTCTCGGCTGTGTTCAGTTTGAGGTGGCTATCCTCCATCCAGTCGGCGATGGCCTTCATTCCCTGGTGTAGGTTGGATTTGGCAGTGAGGGGGTCCTTCGTGTGGGAGAGGATCAGTTGCCTGTCATCGGCGTAGGAGATTATGTTGAGGTTGTGATGTCAGGCGATGCCTGCGAGAGGCGCCATGTAGAGGTTGAACAGTGTCGGGCTGAGGGAGGATCCCTGTGGGATGCTGCAGAGGATCTCAGGGGCTTCGGATTGGAACGGGGGGAGGGGGACTCTCTGTGTTCTGCCGGAGAGGAAAGAGGAGGTCCAGTCCAGGGCCTTGTCTCGGATCCCTGCATCGTGGAGTCGCGTGCATAGTGTGCGATGCAGACGGTATTGGAGGCGGCGGAGAGGTCTAGGAGGATCAGGCCGCCGTCTCGCCGTTGTCCAGTAGTATCCTGATGTCGTCTGTGGCGGCAATGAGGGCGGACACGTGCTGTGGTTGCTGCGGAAACCTGACTGGGAGGGGTCCAGGATGTTGTTGTCTTCGAGGTAGCGGGTGAGTTGGATGTTGACTATCTTCTTGATGACCTTAGCTGGGAACGGAAGCAGGGAGATGGGCCGGAAGTTTTTCAGTTCGCTCGGGTCCACCTTGGGTTTCTTCAGTAGGGCGTTGATTTTGGCATGTTTCCAGCTTTCAGGGAAGGTCGCGGTCTCGACGGGGAGGTTGGTGATGTTGTGTAGGTGGGGTGCGATGGAGCTGCCGGCTTTGTTGAAGATGTGGTGTGGGAAAGGGTTAGACGGCGAGCCGGAGTGGATTGTGCCAATGGTCTTAATTGTGTCTTCGATGCTCACGTTGGCCCAGGTTGTCAGGGGGTCGTCGTCGGTGGGGTGAGGTTGTTCCGGCATGGTGGCCCATGTAACAGTCTCGATTCTAGAGGGAAGTCTTCCTGTGTCTCCTTCTCCAGGAGACACATTCCCTGAGGGTGTGTCTTAACTGCCCATTTCGTGACCAGTGTGTATCTGGCATCTGATATTCTTTCCTCAGGTAGGCAAAGGGGACCACTCTGTTCATGTCCCACTCCTCCGTTAATGGGTAAAGGATGATCTTGTCCCAACCCTAAAAACCAGTAAGAGTTACCACACATGCAGCTGTAAACCCTCCCAAAGTGATGTTTTCAGTATCAACCTATTTCCCCACCTCAACTTCCTGGTTATTCTTTTCCAAATATTGACTACCATCACCGTGGCCATGTTTCTCGACCCAGATAAATCGCGTGAATGTAGCTCTTCTTTCCCATTTCCTAACTCGCCTGGAGAGACACTGGGTCCTCCCAGTCTGCGTAGGCCCAGTCATTAACTATGCTCACCTGAGCTGACTTGTAATCTTTCTGGACACTTGGCAGAGCTATGCCTTTCTCATACTTGGATCTCTGTAGGACCCTCTTGGCGATACGGGGCTGTCCTCCTATCCAAAGCTATGTCTTCACTAGCTCATCCAAACTAGCAAAGAAAGGGTCTGGGATCCATTAGGGACTGTTTTGAAGAAGATATAATAACCTGGGAGTGCCACCATCTTAAACATTGCTGCCTTCTCCAACAGGGAGAGTGGTAATTCCTGACAGTGTTTTACATCCTGCTCCAGCCTTTTTAGAATAGGTCCCACGTTTGCCTCGCAGCGCGCGTCCGGATCTTTAGTGATTCAGATCTCAAGATATTTAAACCTTTCCGTCTCCACTCTTAGTGGCAGAGCTGGTGTCCTCTCATGTCCCCAGTCCCCTCTTGGGAACAATAAATTTTCCTCCCAATTTATATTGAAGCTGGAGAAGTTCTTGGGGGCATGGCTTGGATGCGGTAGATGGTGGGGCTTGTGAGCGAAAAGCTCCGCACCACCTTTCAGTAATAATGCGTCACTAGCCTACTAGTGAAGACCTGGCGGCTCCGCAACCTCTGCCTACATGAGAGATCCTGGTGGGGTAGCTGTGGAGGGGGTGGCATCCTCAGGGATAGCAGGGCCTGGAAGCCGCATGCCGGCTGCTGACCCGAGTTCCGGCGTACCATGACTGTGGCCTGTGGGCTGGGCACGTGTGACTGCGGCTCCCAAAAAGGGATCCTGTATTCGTATCGACTGTCCAGCACTGTGGAAAGAAGAGCAGCTGGAGACCTGGCCTAGCGGCACCCAGTGCCCCACACCAAGTGGATCTCAGTGCCTGGACCGGATTACAGGTGACGCAGGAATGCAGAAGGAGGCCAAGTGGAAGGAGAGAAGAGCAATCGGCTGGGGAGCTGAGGGGAGAGATGGAACACCACAAGTAACCCATCAAAGCAGAAGTGGCACCCCAGGACTCCCCTTCCCTTACGCTGCAAGAGCAAATCCAGGTGATCAACCAAGTCCCCTTATGCTGCAAGAGCAAATCCAGGTGATAAACCGAGGCTCTGCAGAGGGAGAACGGTGAAACTGAAGCCCAAGAAATCAATAGCGCTGGAGATACGAAGACCAAGGAGGGGTATGGGTTCTGGCCCGGAAGTTTGAAACATCAATAGGGAGTATCCTACGCAACCAAAACAGGCCTGCAACCGAGGAGACCGTTCAGAATAAGGAGCTCAGCCCCCACATGAACCTGTGTTCTGCAGAGTAATCGGTCCAGCACTAAAGCCTTAAGCCGGAGTAAGAGGGAACCCTGACAGCATACTAAGAGCAGATGTCCGCAGGGGTGCTGTGGACTGAGCCAGGATCGAACCCGGTGGGAGATTTCAAATGAATACATCATGGTATATTCATAATAGTACCACACAGTGAGGTTGCAGCTGAACTAGACTGCTGTTGGCCCTGGACACCCAAGTGCACTCTGCTGTCTAATCACCAGAGCTGAGACTGACTAGACAGGATCAGAGAGGCTACTGGACACCCTATGGACAGAGTAGACAGTAACTAGAACACAGCTCCCTCGCTGGTAATCAAGGACAGCAATAAAAACTTTGCCACCTCAGAACTTGTGAATCAGCTGGTATTTAGGGTGACACCCCCCTGAAAATCACAGAGCCAAGCAAACACATAACATGGGCAAGTTACGGTTGAAACAAGAAAATGTGCCCCTGGAGGGGGGGAGAGATCCACCATGTGGCCAGTGAAATTGGGGCAGAAGACCCAGGACCCACGGATCAGTCATTTCATATGCATGTTGACAAGGTATTAGCTGCCATAGCGGACACGAAGGCTATGCTACAAAAAGGGGCAGTAGATAGGATGAAAAATGTTGAACAAACAATTGAGGTGCTGCAAACAGAACAAACAGCTACATCTCTCAAATTAGAAGAGCAGCCTATCCACCCTGGAAAGGCAAGCGAAGGTGCAGACGGGCGAAACAAACGCAACAACATAAGAGTAGTGGGAGTCCCTGAGGGCACGGATGGTACAGATATGGTATTGTTCGTTGAAGAATGGTTACAGAATATGGTAGCTCCAGGGTGGCTCACAAGCTTTTTTGCACTGTAAAGAGCACACAGAGTGCCCTGACGTCGGCTGGCGCCAGAGCGACCTCCCCGCCCTGTGGTGGCACACCTTTTGCATTATAAAGATCGAGATATCCTAATACAGAATTCCCAACTGCGGAAACCCTCTGCATCCCAGACGGCACTGGAAGGACTTGCAGCATTACAAGCAGTTGTGGAGGTGGTAATGCAGTCAGAGGAGAAGGGAAGCTGTGTGAAATCTTTGGACCATAACTCGGAGGAATCTGGTTCTGGGGACTCGCCTCAGAATGAATTGGTGCTTCCGGAATGGACCCTGCAGACAGCATGATTTAGCAACAAACCGACAAAGACTGTGTCCTCCAGAGTGTAAGAAAGGAAAGGTGGACCACCCCTCCTAGCTCGACCTGAGACATATACAGGTATGAGGAGTGCCTGATATTAGAGAAACAGGAATGGGCCTTAACCATGAAGACCTTAATCGCCCAACGCATGAAGGGGCCAAATATCAGGTATTAACCACCACAGGAGGGACTATTGTCCCTGACACTGACTTAAGGGGCCAAAATGGGAGACAAAATTGGTAGTTAGCTCCTTGAACCCACCCCCGAACAGATAGTCTTCACTAGATAAATAGAGGGGGCCATCTCTCACTGATGTTTTTGTAGGTTTGGGCGGTAAGCCATTGCGAAGCTGCTCTGGGGAGAGGGAGTTACGTGTTTGGGATGTTTGGTGGTCTCCTGGTGGTTTTTATAACTCCACATGGAAATGGCTGGCGGAACTGGGGGGAGGAGAGAGGGACGGTTGTGGAAAATGATGTCTGCTGTGTCACCTTTGTATCATGAAATAAATATGTTATCCTGGAATGTGAGAGGGATGGGATCGGCATCCAAATGCTACAAAATAGACAGCTACCTCATACATGGAGGAACACACATAACGATGTTACAGGATACTCACCTCACTCTCGAAGAGGGCACTTGACTGCGACGTAAATGGCGCAGCCACCTATACGCCACCATATATTATGCATTCTCGAGAGGGACATTGCTGTGGATTAGAGCAGGTAACCCCTTTGAGGTAGATTGATCGCTCATAGACCCAGAGGGTCAGTATGTATTGTTACAGGGCAGACTGTTGGGCAAAGTGGTTACACTCGGGAGCATCTATGCTCCGAATCAAGACCAAGTCCACTTTCTACAATGATTATCCACACCTCTCGCCATGCTTGAGACATCTAATATTTTAATTGGGGTGACTTCAATTGTGTAGCAGATATGGATCTGGATAGATTGCCTGCCTGCTAAATGGTACACTAGTATCCAAAGTGATGAAGGGATTTCAGAATCGGTTAGAGGGGTGGGATATGGTGGACATCTGGAGAACACAACATGGGAACATACAAGACTACTCATACTACTCCCACCTGTACAGCCTACACATTAGAGTGTACATGTTTGCCTGTTCGGCCCGAATGGGACCCACTATCATTCATTCAGAATACCTAGGGAGCACATTATCAGATCGTAATGACCTACTGTTTCATATTAGTCCCATACCCACCTTAACTCTCACTTGGCGGCTCAAACCCACCGTCCTGGAAGATCTTAATTTCTGCACTTCACTGCAAACAGTAGTTACTGAGTAATTTCAGATTAATCGTGGCATGGCTAGTTCCAGGGCTGTGGAATTGGATGCCTTTAAGCTGGTAGTGAGAGGACACTGCATGAGCCAAAAGGTGTGAATGAGTAGAAAACTATTAGAGGAGCTCACTATCCTAGGAGCCAATTATACGAAAGAGTGGCTCAATTGACTGCAGAAGTAGATACTCAGGAAAGACTAAGAGATACGAAGCAGGGATACGAAACGGTATTAGAGAGGTTACGATGCTTAGACATACGTGAGTACCAAACTCGCGCACATACGTATCGGGGCAGAGCAGGTGGATCGCTCACATGCCTTGTGTGCCCAGAAAATAGGGGGTCTCCCATTTATTGGATTAGACTACCAGAAGGAATGACAATAGATAACTTTAAGGAAATAAATGAGACATTTTGGGCCGATTATGACGAACTGTACAGTAAAGCGAGTCTGCAGAGGTGGGAGAACCTAGCTGATTTTCTAGCATCCCTACCCCTAGGAACTTTGGAGCTCAACATGCAGGAATTGCTGGGAGGACCTGTGACAACATGGGAAATCTGTACAGCTCTCAAAGAGATGGCTTAAGGGAAGACACCGGGACCCAATGGTAGACCAATAGAATTTTACTCTGCTTTTGCACAGACGCTAGCCCAGAAGCTCGAGGCAGTGTATGTAGAGGCTTGTAATAGAGGGAGTTACCTCCCTCCACTAGAGATGCCTAGTTATATCGCTCCAGAAGACAAAACATTGGAACCACGAACGTCAGATTACTGACCTCTCTCCATTCTCAATGTCAATTTTAAAGTCTTGACTATGCGCTATGACCGGCCTGATACGTGGGGATCATTCAAAATGGGTTTATACCGACCAGGTCCCCTTCTGGCACCCTGCGGTGGCTTTTTCATATTATTTATCACCCTGAATGGAACCAACACCAGGAAGTTCTTATCTTGTCGATAGACCTAGAAAAGGCGTTTGACTGTGATGGGACTTTTTATACACCACAATGGAACACATGGGACTGAGAGAAAAATGGACTAAATAGGTGAAACTACTATATACACTGCTAACAGCAGGCATTAGAATGAATGGGGTGATTTCAGCACCATATAATATATATATAGAGGAACTAGACAAGGCTGCCCGCTGTCCCCACTACTTTTTGCGCTAGCAATTGAGCAACTAGCGGCAGCCTTTCGACAACCTAGGACACCTTCACTGCATACAAATGGGAGGAAAGACACAAGTGATTTCCCTCTACGCTGACAATCTGCTAATATATCTTTAAGACCAAGGCTGACGGGTAGAACAGGTGCTGACCCTGTTAAATGACTGTGTGGTTCTGGCCATGCATAGACTTAATAAGGCCAAGACATTAGGGAATGATTTTTCATGCCCGGTGGATTTCCCTGAGGGACTGACATGGTCCCCCCGCTCCTTTATATATCTGGGAATACAAATATTTACACAGACTAGAGAAAATGCGAAATGGTAACCTGAACCCAGTCTTAAGGTTACTAAAAACATACGTCTAGTTTTGGCGCTCACTTCGACCACCAATTATGGCCCGTATGGCTCTCTAATAAATGATCATGCTTCTCAGACTCTTCTACTTCTTTGTGAATCTACCAGTAGTAATCATGCCCTCCTGATTTACAGACTTAAACCAGATTCTCCGGGAATTATTATGCGATGGGGTGGAACACAGTATCTTTGGAGGTGTTACGAAGGGCAACTGAGGAGGGGGGACTAGGTGCCCCCGGCTTTCAATCAATCAATCAATTATAGTATTTATAGAGAGCACTACATACCCGCGAGGGTCTCAAGGTGCTGGAGGGGAGGGGGGGTGCCACTACTGCTCGAAGAGCCAGGTCTTGAGGAGTCTTCTGAAGGTGAGCAGGTCTTGGGTCTGCCGTAGGTGGGTAGGGAGGGTGTTCCAGATCTTGGCGTTGAGGAAGGAGAAGGATCTTCCGCCGGTGGCCTTTCGTTGAATGCAGTGGACAGCGGCAAGGGCAAGGCTGGCGGAGCGATACTGTGGGGTGGGAGTGTAGAAGCCGAGTCTGCTGTTGAGGTAGGCCGGTCCAGTGTTGTAGAGTGCTTTGTGTGCATGGGTGAGTAGCTTGAAGGTTATCCGTCGTAGGTGTTTGGCCGGGCTACCTGCGTAGAGTGCTTTGCCATAGTCCAGCCTACTGCTGACGAGGGCCTGTGTCACCACTCGTCTAGTTTCGATGGGGATCCACTTGTAGATTCTGCGTAGCATGCGGAGGGTGTTGTAGCAGGAGGAGGAGACAGCATTGACCTGTTTTGACATGGAGAGGGAGGAGTCGAGGATGAATTCTAGGTTGCGTGTGTGATCGGTGGGTGTCAGTGCTGTTCCCAGTATGGTCGGTCACCAGGAGTTGTCCCAGGCCGAGGCGGTGGGTCCGAGAATGAGGAACTCCGTCTTGTCCGAGTTCAGCTTCAGTCGGCTGTTCCTCATCCATTCGGCGACGCCCGTCATTCCCTCATGGATTTTGGTTTTGCCGGTGTGCGGGTCCTTGTTGAGGGAGAGGATGAGCTGGGTGTCGTCGGTGTAGGAGATGATGTTAAGGTCGTGCTGGCGGACGACTTGAGCGAGGGGGCCCATGTAGATATTGAACAGCGTCGGGCTGAGGGAAGATCCCTGGGGTACGCCACAGATCATGCCGGTGGCTTCGGAGCAGAAGGGAGGGAGGCGGGCGCTCTGGGTTCTGCCGCAGAGGAAGGATGTGGTCCAGTCCAGGGCCTTTTCTTGGATTTCAGCTTCTTGGAGGCGTGTCATTAGCGTGCGGTGGCAGACCGTGTCGAAGGCGGCTGACACGTCCAGGAGGATGAGGGCCGATGTTTCACCGTTGTCACCTTTGAGCTGTATTATCTGACAGCCCAACTCCAATGGATAGCTCAGTGGTTAGATGGCAAGAGTCTGGAACTGTTAGGAAATGAGGGATGGCAAAATAGCCAAGGATGGGTGCTGGCTAAACTCATACACCCGGCGGTGATTTCATCGAAACCGTGTGTATTACTTCAGGTAGGGTGATATTATTGGAAGAGATGCCTCCGACGCACAAAAAAAGTCAGTCCCTATGCACCTGATTGGAATACCATACGGTGACCCTATAACCCGGTATATGAAGTTTCAACTAACAGAATGGGCTGTGGGTGGGATCACAAAAGTGGGAGACTGTTTCCATATGGGGATACTAATTCCAAATAGGTTACCTTCCCTCCCGATATCATTTACCACATGGGTAATTCCTGACATATCATTCATTGACACAGACATTTCTAGATCTGTGGTGAAATGGCATACATGAGCCACAAACTCACGGAGTGCTTTAGGTGTTGATAACTTTAGGGGCGGCCAAACATCTAATCAAATGGTTGTATAGAGCGTTACTCAATTTGGTAAAAAAACACTAGATCGTATCCGAGGAAAATGGGAAGAGATCATAAGGAGTGAACTCACTGATAACGAATTAAACCGTGTTTTGGGGAGTCTGGGTGTCTAGAAACTCCAATTTGAAAGTGATCCCATTCAACTGTGTACATATGGTGTACCTGATGCCTCATAGACTGAATGTTATACACAGTGATGTGACCCGGGGCTGCCCCAGATGTGGATTGGGAAACGCACAGTTTACCCATATGACCTGGGAATGCATAAACTTCAAGGAATTTGGGGAGAAAGTTCTAAGCATGATCAAGAAAACATTAGCACACACCCTTCTCAATACAATTGAGGTCTGCCTACTAGGTCTGTTCCCTAGACCAAAAGCCAAGAAAGTAGGTAACAGGTGTATAGAACTAGCATTGGTCCTGTAGAGAAGACAGAGAGCCCAGCACTGGTAGGTGCATGCCAGCCTTCTGATAGCGATGTGGGAAAGTAGCGTAGATACCTGGGACAGAGGAGAACAGAGGGCACTCCATGAGGATGATGCAAGGGGAATTCATAGACAACCCTTAGCAGGCCTATGGACAGAGGTGCTGAGAGACTAGGAGGCTAGCCACAAAACTGATTCTGAAAGGGATGAGAATGCAAGAGAGGATCAGAGGGAAGATAGTTCCAGGCCAGAGGAATCAGAGGGAGACAATGGATAAGAAACAAACAAAGAAGAGGCCCTGCCCGGGGCTCCTATTTCAACTCCCCCCGGCACCCCTCCATACAACTAAGGACTCTCATAGATCCAGTATCCTGAACTAGCCAGAATTCACCCCATCCGGGAAACACGTATAAGACAGACTCTGAAGTGGGAGAGACAATAGGAGACACACCACCAAAATGTGTAATAAAGTTTGATGCACGATATTATATTATGAGTAAATAAAAATGTATCTTTACCTATGGTTATGAGGGACTCTCTTGAGTACACATGAATCAAAGTAGATATGTGAGATATGCAATGTTTATTGTATAGATTGTCATCCACAAAATTGAATCGTGACATTTTGTGTATAAGCTTGATTATAACATACAACACTAATGACCTGTGGATGCCTTATGTATGATTGTACATGTTGAACATATATATATACCTTTCAAGTGCTAATAAAGATATATATATATATATATATATATATATATATATATATATATATATATATATATATGTGTATATATGTATATATACATATATATATATATATATATGTATATATATATATATATATATATATATATATATATATATATATATATATATATATATATATATATATATATATATATATATATATATATATATATATATTATATATATATATATTATTTTTTTAACTGGAGTAGTTTCCAAATATACGGAAGACATCTTGCAGTCTGATCAGTGTTTGTGCAGCATTCTGCAACTATAACAAGATATCGTCGGCATTCAGTGAAATGCACTCATCCGAGCCATAACCCTCAGCCAGTCTCAGATCTGCAAGTCTATCCAATGCTAGTGCAAACAGCATCAGCAAAGTGGACACCCTTACACTGTACCTCTGCACACTCCCGGGTGGTGTGGACATTAATCCTCATACAAGCTTTCAACCTTTCATATAGCAGGTTGACCCACATAAGGTACTTTCGTCTAAAGTCCATCTTGGCCAGTACCTCAAAGAGATATGGCCATTCCACAGAGTCGAAGGCTTTATTTGCTTCTAGCGAGACAATTAGCAATCCAACTAGTGAGGTCCACGCCACCGCCTAGTTGATGTGAAGCCGTCTCAGGTTCAGCCTTGTCGACCGACCCGGTATGAACCCATTTTTGTCCGGGTGCATCAACTCAGTCACCACTGTCTGCAGTCTGGTTACCAGGAGCTTGGCCAGAATCTTGACATCTGTGTTAACTAGTGATATTGGCCTGTATGATTCACACATGTCTTGGGGTTTCCCAGCCTTAGTTATAAAAACAACCACTGCAGATCACATATACTCCAGAAGCTCACCCTCTTTAAATGCCTTCTTGAAGGCCATGTGGAGAGGGGTCACCATCCACCTGAACAAACTACAGACCCCGATCAGACCATGGGACTTATCTGAATGCAACTGTCCCATTCTGAGGAAACCTCCGCCAAAATATTAGCCTCCAAGCCCCTCTTTTGTAGTGCATCCAGCGTGCCATTAAATGTCTCTAAGTGTCTGGCAAATTCCTACACAAGACCCTATCTTCAATTCTCTGATTACCATCCTTTCCCTCTCTTTGGTTACGATCCACAAGAACAATTTGCCTGCTATGTTTTCTGCTTCATAAATGCTTTTCTGTTTTGCTAATAGGTCATTTTGATCTCATGGTTGGCCACTGACTGATACTCAGCCCTCTTTAAGTTCATGGCTTCTTTCCTCATGATTGTAGGGGATTCCACGTATATCCTCTCAAGCTGTATCAGTTTGCCCACTAGTGTTGCCAATATACTGCACCTCTTCTTCCTCTCCCCAATATCCCCAGCGATAATAACACCTCTGATCGTTGCTTTATATGCCTTCCATTGTGTGATAAGACTCTGCACTGTGTGTTTCTTCTCCTCAAAATAGAAGTTAGTGTCTTTATTTAAATGTTTGGCTTCTTGCTCATTTGATAGGTGCCATGTCTCCATTTTCCACACTTCGCGTGGCTTGGCCTATTAGTGGACAGTGTCATGCATAGGGGTAAGTGATCATTGATTCCCCGGTCAGGTATTTTGCCTCACTGAACAAAGCGAGCGTATTGCCAAGCGTGAAGAAATAGTCATACGTTGTTCAGATGTCATGGTTGTCATGATAGGTAGTTGATCTTCTTCAGATTTAAGTTTTGTCTCTGTTCATTTGGATTCACTGCTCCCTTCTCAGAAACATGGGATCTCCATCTGTTGCTAAGGATGTCATTGCAGTGCTTGACCTCCTTGCACTGTCTTCTCCTATGTTGCCTTCATCTGTTCTTTGGTGGGGAGGTAGTGATGTTCTTCTTGTTGTTTCCTCACTGCAACAGTGCCGGCTTCCAGCCAACCACCTTCCTTGTGCCAGGTGTCGGGCCCGACCAGAGGCCCTGGTGTTCCAGCCGCTGCCAAGCCTCCAGTGCTGTCTCCATAAAGTGAGTCTTTCCCCTGTGCACCAACAGTACCTTCTCTGGGCAAAGGAGCGAATACTCGAGATTCCGCTGATGTAGCACCGACTTGACTGGCAAAAAAACCCTGCTGTCTTTGAACCACGTTAGTATAGTCTGGTTACAGATTCATCTCCTGCCCGCCAGTCACCCATGGACCATGTATCTTAGCCACAGGAAGAATGACAACCCTGTCTCTGAAGTTCATCAGGTGCGCGATGATGGGGTGCGGATTCCCCCCAGGCGGAGTTGGGTATGCTGGGATCCTATGTGCTTGTGCTACTGAGGAAGGTCCTCACATCCTTAATGACCTCCAGTATGGCCGCAGTGTGCGCAGCCAGGTAGCTACCGCTGTCGATCTTCTCAGGTTGACAATCTCCGGTGGATACCACCCTCTTGTCCCGAGGGCCCCACGTGGATGTGCATGGTCAAACCATTTGTGATTTTATTGTTTATAGTTTTATTTAATTGATTCGTTTCTAATGTTTAATATGTAGTTCAGTACTTTTTAGTACTTTTTTGTTCCTAAACGTATACTTATTAATATTTAGATTGTTGTATAAATGTTTGTAGTTTATGAAAAAATTTTTTAGCTCATATTGTTATGCATTTAGTTATATCCTTTCTGGGGTGAATTAGAATTATTTTGCTGATTTTTACTTTGTTAACACCTTCGCTGCGGCGGCTATTCCACCGCAGCGCTAACGGTCCGGGGGGGGTGTGCGGCTCACCTGCGCGGGTGACAGAACCGTTCCGTCACGGCTCGCGGGTGAGCTGTGCTTGTGACGGAACGGTTCCGTCACGGCCCAGCCCGCTTAATGAAACGCGCTGCGCAGGCGCGAAATCAGTGCCGCGGAGGCGCGGCGAGCGGGCCGTGACGGAACCGTTCCGTCATGAGCACAGCCCCCCGAGGGACGTGACGGAACCGTTCCGTCAATAGCGTCGAAGGTGCTAGAATGTGTATAAATTCTGTAATGTTTATTTTAATATTTTGCTCAACGTGAAAAGTAGTCTTATTAATGATAATGAATTCATGTTAGCAACATTATTGCATTTGCTATTGTGCGAGGTGATATTTGTGACATGGCATAAGTTTATTTAAAGTTTAAAAAAAATTGTTGCTTGCTATACTTTTGTTTTTGATATAACAAAAAATTTATGTTTATGATAATGATATTTGTGTACTTGATATTTTGTTTTTTTTAACTAAGTATAGGAAGGGGATATTTTGTTAACAATATTTAATTTCCAACATTTTTGTATATCGATATTGTGTGCATTGATATTGTGTCAGTGATCCCTTTGTTCTCTCATTTGCATACAAGTGGTGTCTTCTATTAAAGCAATGGCCATAACATTTGGACCTGAAGATAGGGGACCCTCTGCTACAGAACAAGCATTTTCATACAGTTTTTTGATCTACATTGAAAGTATATCTAAAAGGTACCTGTTCTCTTTCACTTCTTCAAGACGTCTTCTCTTCTTTCACAATTTTTCAGCACCCTCTTTTCTTCTGTTCCATTTCTTTACCTAAACAAATAAAATATCCTGTTTGTGCCATTCATTCACGCTTAGCCAGAACTAACAGATAAGAGGTAAGCTACTAACCAATACATCTTCTCCCACTTCTTGTGAACTGTGCATACTTGCTAAATGTAATATGTCATTGCATTTTAACACATTTACATGTTTAATATGAGAAATGTACAAAGCAAGCACTTTAGGCACCTTCTAATCTAAGTGATAACATTATGCAGTCTGGAACAATATTCAAAAACATTCCTTGGGTGAATTGTATAAACATTAAATTTCAAGGTGTCTAACCAGGCCTATTCTTAGCCTTTTAGGAAAGACAGGGTAAGAGTGACTTGTCTGATGTTTAGTGCACTACTGCATAATATCACAGTAAAATATATGGACCTAGTGCTTGAAATTGTAGTTTTAGTTGCTTTTATTGATGGGGTCTTACAGCAACAGTGAAAACCTTTGAATTTTCATCATTTCCTTTGGTGAAATCTGATCATTTTCTCTTTATTTCTCTTCTTCTGCCTTGTCCCTCTTTCCAGTCACTCTTCTGAGTAATAGCAATGGGAGGGCTTAGGAAAAATTAGATGGATAGAGAGGTAAAGAAACAGTAAAGCAAGAGAGGTAAAATAGACCAAGAAAGGAGGGAGAGGCCAGGTGTCAGAAGGAATGATAGGCAGGCTGGGTCTAGTTGTGTGAGAGGGCTACCACATACGTTTATGGGTGCTGCTGCTATGGGTGCTGCTGCTATGGGAGCTGCTGTGCCAGGAGCGCTGGCATCATCCCCATGCATCAATGTCCTGCAGAGGGCTTTGAGTGCACCAATGAGGTCCGCAGCCCCTGCCGAGCAGGTGCTAGTAGAAAGCTGCCACTATCAATCAATCAATCAATCAATCAATCAATCAATCAGTATTTATAGAGTGCACTAATCACCCCGAGGGGTATCTAGGTGCTAGCAAGTGGAAAAGTAGCTGGGCGACTCCAGCAGCCCCCGTGGTGTGCACGTACTTATGTCTGAGGCCTTCGCTAAGGAGAGGAGTGCCCACAGCTTGCTGGCTCTGGTTTTGTGCTGGGTTTTGGTGCTGGCTGTTAGCCCAGATTTCTGGCATTTTTTACATGTGCTCCTCCTTTAGTCGTCTTTTGGGCAGATGATCAACGAGGGAGTGGTGCCAGGCACACTATGACCACTGCTGCTAGACTGTTTGCCATACATGTGGCTCACAGCAGTAAGTGATTCAACCAATTCTTTGAGGTGGAAACAGGCGGATGTGCTCAGACCCTGGGTGGGGGCAGAAGCCAGCTGAGTACTTAGCAGAGCCTTCAAATGTTCCCCCAAACACCTTGAGCCAGGAGCTGACTTCTGTGTTGCGTGAGGGCAGGACTCTGGGAAGGCAGCTCCTGGTGTGGCTTGTGGCAACATTGCAGCAACATTCAGAGTCTCTGTGACCTGTGTAACCTGTGCAGCTGGAGCACTGATCGTTGTGCATGGAGATCTCAGTAAACAAGACTTGAAACTTCCCTGGAGAACACCCCGGCTAGAATATGAATAAAAAAGTCTTATGTTATAGTTTAGAGATTCATTTTTAAGTTATCTTTTACAACAACTCTTACTTTGGAGATGTCGCTGTGACTGTGAACCAGCACCCACATTGATTCATTGAGTAATTGATTAATTTTTCTACTTACCTCTCTATCTGTGTCACTAGTGGTGCCAGGGCCCAAAGGTGGGGGCCTGGAAACACCCGAAGGGAACCTTGGACATTGCCTTGCTATTGGAATCAGCAATAACCCACAATATATCTAAACATACACCTAAGGTGTAAGGCAGAACCTTTCTAATGCCCATTTGGAGGAAGCGTTAAAAACTCATAACACACTACGAATACTCTGATCTAGGGCAGTGAAGAGAAAGGAGTGAGTAAATAAGTGCTGTGGCATAAAAGTGACTAACAACACGATCAGGGAAGTTATAACAACTATAAAAAGAAACTGGTGATGCAATAAGCAAAATTAGAACATTGGAATGTTGGGAGCTCCATTGCAGACAATGGAGTGCTCCCTGCTTCTACGGGCCGGTAAAGGCCCGCAGAGCAACATTCCAATGTTCTACAAAGGCTTCTCGAATCTCGAGGGGATTTATATCCCCTCGAGCTTCGAGAACCCTTTCTTTAATGTGTTAGAACATTCTGCCCTCAAGTGGTAGAATGTTCTAATAGCCTTATAGCCCTTCGTAGCAGGGCTATACCGACTATTAAAGTCCCGCTGTCTCGTTAAAGTCCCTCGCCTTCGGCTCGGACCTTTAACGATTCAGTGGGCCTTTAATAGCCGGTATACCCCGCTACGGCGGGCTATAAGGCTATAAGGTCTCACTTGGGGCCGCAAGTCAAAGTACACCCTAGATTCTATCAGGCTGAGAGGTTGATGGCTGCCACTAAGGGGTTATTAGGAGATGAGTAAACGTTAAATGCCGGTTGAGAAAATCTGTACACTGCCTGTTTGGAAACCCAGCTGAGTTCAAGTAATATAATCAATAGGGATCACTGAAATAATATCGACGGACAAAATATCGAGTTGCCAAAATATCGTGGACAAAATATCGACAGTCAAAATATCGAGTTTGTATCTACAAACAGGTAAGTACAAAAATATCGAGTACAAAATATCGTTAACAAAAATATAGATGTAAAAAATATCGACTTTATTAAAAACAGTGTTAAATTAAATTAATATTAAATTTTAATTACTAAAATATACTTAAAACGACTTAAATTAAATTATAATAATTAAATAATAAATGAAAATAATAAAAATAATTTTTTTAAATTTTATTTGTTGACCCTGAACCCTAAAAATACCCCTTTACCCAAAAACCCAAAACTGACCCTGAACCCTAAAAATACCCCTTTACCCAAAAACCGAAAACTGACCCTGAACCCTAAAAATGCCCCTTTACCCAAAAACTGAAAACTGACCCTGAACCCTAAAAATACCCCTTTACCCATGAACTGAAAACTGACCCTGAACCCTAAAAATACCCCTTTACCCATGAACTGAAAACTGACCCTGAACCCTAAAAATACCCCTTTACCCATGAACTGAAAACTGACCCTGAACCCTAAAAATACCCCTTTACCCATAAACTGAAAACTGACCCTGAACCCTAAAAATACCCCTTTACCCATGAACTGAAAACTGACCCTGAACCCTAAAAATACCCCTTTACCCATGAACTGAAAACTGACCCTGAACCCTAAAAATACCCCTTTACCCATGAACTGAAAACTGACCCTGAACCCTAAAAATACCCCTTTACCCATGAACTGAAAACTGACCCTGAACCCTAAAAATACCCCTTTACCCATGAACTGAAAACTGACCCTGAACCCTAAAAATGCTCCTTTACCCAAAATTTATCAATATTATTTAATTAGCAATTAATTATTAATTAACAATAACAATAAAGTAAATATATTAGAACATTAGCTGTAATTATTTTAATAATTAATATTATTTTTTCAAAATTAATTACTTAAAAATTACACAAAATTATATATATTAAAAATGTACTCTAATTAATGTAATAAACTAATTACAATTAATTAATTAACAATTATTTACTAATACAAAATATGTTCAAAATTATATTAATTAATTAACTAATTAATATTAATTAATTATCAATTAATTATTAATTAAAAATATTAACAAACATATATTAATTAATTAATTATTATTAAATTACTTCCCACCCTATTCCCCTATAAACCCACAACCCGCTACAGAATTACATTACGCAATTATTATAAAAACAAAATTCATGTAATAAAATATTTTATAACATTAATACACACTATTCACACATATTATTACATAAAAATACACTATAAAATATTATAAATTATTAAAAAATCGATATTTTTGCTATCTATATTTTATACAGTCGATATTACTTCACTTACCTGAAAAACGATATTTTTGTAGTCGATATTATGTCCAGTCGATATTTTGTCCAGTCTATATTAAAAACTCGATATTATGTCCAGTCGATATTTTGGAGTCGATATTTTGTCTCTATACCAATCAATAGTGCTACGGACCCAGTGAGGGAAGTGGATAAATTGGGGTACCCTCTTTCGGATGCAGCAAGCTTTAAGTAAGAAGAACTTGCTTAGGGACAGGCGGGGGTGCATATCATCACCAAGAAAGCACTGTTACCTGACTACGGGTCCTTCATCGAGAAACCATGTAAAGGAAGGGATGTCGTGGTTAGCCCACCCCAAAAGGGGCTAAAAGTCCTGACAAAAAACCAAAGTAGTCTATTTCAGAAAATCCGGATAAGCTTAGTTGTAGCATTAATAAAAACTTTGATCTCAAGAATGACCTTATGGATGATATTGGTGAAAATACTTGTGAATGTAATACTTTGAGCAATCGCTCAATCTTGGCGAGTATTGATAAAAACGCAGACATATTTGATTAACCTGATATGCCATTATGTTATATGCTTTCCAAAAGCACCCAACATTGGGATATACAAAAATCCTCAAGCCCCTTTGTGAACAAGGTAAATAAAAACTAAACAGAAACATTTGAAAATCAACATTCACAAAAAAGAATCTTCCTTCCACGTCTGAGTGGTTTGTCCTCTACACAAGAGGAGTGTGAGATTCTAAGTCTAAGAGGGAAAGCTGCGCAAATGCCTAGCATGGATGCATCTCAAGAAGGAGCATTTTTTTTTACCACAAATCAGCCTTCGTTGGGGAATGCTCAACCAAACTTGAAATGTTTAGTCCCACTCCCAATGAATAAAACATTGCAATCTATTTGTTGGCCAAACTTGTGAGTGGCACTGAACATAACAGGGACACATATTTGTTAAAAATATAATTTCTAATGGAGTCAAAGGGTGTCCCTCAGTTAACAACAAATAATGGGACACATATATACCCTCCAGTATCAAAAAAGGAAATGAGGTGCATTCTGCCATAGTGAAACACAAACGGTTCTTTGTGAAGCTGAAGAGTCTAAATCCATTCGATTTTGAACTATGATAAAGCTAACATTGGCACCAAGACTTCAATAGTGATGGCTGGGAGGAGCACCTCAGAGGCTACAAATATGCCTAAGAAAGAGTTAGAAGAGGAGCAAGGGCCCCAGAATGTGTTGTCAATGTTTCAAAACAAGAATCCTTTCAGAAGACCTAAGAAAATAAAAAATAGAAGAACAAAAAAGTATGAGATCCCTTGTGCTTTTATCCACTTGGAAAAAGGGGAATGAAAGCAACTCGGATACTCACAGTCCTTAAACCTTCAATCTGAGTTATGTCATAGGGTGAAGCAACACATATCTCAGAGAAATGAAACATTAGATATTCTGTCAAACACACAAATGTACTTAGTGCCAGTGGAAGGCCTGCAGGAGAAACCTGTGATACGTGGCTCCCTTAATCCTTCAATAGCTACTTCGAGTCTGCTGGTAAATAATAGGTAAGTTCCATAATAGCTCTTAAGAGCCTTTTTGTAGTGGGTCAATGGTATGAAACGGTAGGGACATCAGAGGTTAGTTAGTATGTCAAGATGCTTGGAAAAGATGAAGGAGTTGGTATACTTTTAATACGGAATAGTTGCGGACAAATATACAAGTTGTACTGATGATTTCAGATGCTCCATGAAAGTAACAATTACTTCTCGGAGTAAAAAGGAAGGGCGATAAGAGAACCAGAAAGACATACATTTGGTATGCAAGGCAATAAATCACCTGTACTTGGGTAAGAATAATAAAAATCCCATCACTAGAGAAGTGGAGCAAATTGTATAACAAAAACAGACCAGGGCAGATTAGTTCATATGCATAGTAAATGCATAGTCTCTTTGAGAACTTGCGATTGAAATTGGATTGCGACAGCTAAGTATTAATCTGAGACAAAGGTTTTGAAACGTCTGTTTTAGAAATCCATATATATACTTGATTCATTGCTTGTCTTGGAATTTTGTTGGCCTAAAAAGGAATTGGAAGCCTCTAACTAAAATGTTGAAAAATAAGGATTTTACATTTGTTGCCCTACAAGAAAGCATGAGAGATACAAGTCGTACTTATGAAGGACTTCATATCATATGACATTAATACATTACAGGGTAGTCATGGTAGGCTGGAAGGTGATCTTTTAATATTAGTGGCAGTAAAGAAAGATATTAGGAGCATTAATGAATTCACAGAATTCCCAACAATGAAAACGTCAAATCTGAAAATCAAATTTCAGCAAATGACTCATACGGCAAGAGATCTAATTATTATGATTACATATTTCCAGCCCAAAACACTACAAGATAAACAAGTAAGGCAGATGACCCTTCTTCTGCAGAGTGTAGGAAGAAAGTTTGCCAAAGCTTCCAACCTTCTGTTAGGAGATTTTATTGTTAACATTTTTAATCCTTCCTTTTGAGCTGAATCACTTTCAAGCTGGAAAGTGTCTACATAGCACGACTCAGTCTTTTAAAAATAATTCTGGCGACTCCAAAGGCAGACAATTGACTACAAGATTGAACACACTAAGCATGACAATAATCAATGGAACGTGTAAGGGGCATCATCCCTGTAAACAAATCTTTGATAATGGTAATATGTCTTTGTTGATTGACTATACCATGATCTTGACAGGTGATTATTATTTGGTTGACGATCTAGAAATCGGGTATTTGACAGGGAGTGGCCATAAACCTCTTTTATTAGCCTTAAATTTTACTGTTACAGAAAGGGATACCTAGCTAAACTCTTCCCATAATCAATGCAAGAATGCTCGTAGGATAATTTGGTCAGTGAAGTTGAAAAAGCAGAAAAAACAAATAATCCAGGAGCTCCTGAAAGCATATTAATAATACCCTACATGCAAGATACTGGTGGAATATGAAAAGGTAATAAGTAATGTTAGATGTCTTGCACTGAAGCACAGAAACAAGACAAAGAGTTCAATGGTTAATCCTTGGGCTGAGAAAGCTAAAGCTATAGTGAGTAAGAAAATAAAGAATGCTTTCAAATGCAATGTCGCTACTGGGAATCTCTTGATAAAATAATATAGGAGAGAGTTCAAGAAAGAGATCAGAAAGATCAACTGGAAAGAGAAATATTGTATATGGTCGGAGGTAATCCTGGCTTTACATGAAGGGAAATCCAAAAGCTTCTGATCAGTGAGTGAACACATTTTAGGCGGGATCAAGAAACAGGAAGCATGCCCGGTTGATGAGGATCAGTGCGCAAAATGTGTTTGAAACCTTTACTGTATTAAAGATCATGAATTTAAAGAGGTGCAGGACGAGTTCTAAAATTCCCAGTTGCTGGTCAGTTTAGGAGAGGGTAAGGATAACTTAATTCCATCTAAACAGAAACAATTATAAGAAAACTAAAGAGCTTCCATGCTCAAGGCCCGGATGGCCTGTCATCAGGTATACTAAAACTTGATCCCAATCTATTGGCACGAGTCCTAACACCTCTGATGGTCACGGTAGTACATGGCAATAAAATCCCAGAATCCTGCAAGGGAAGTATATGGGTCCCTATTTTTAAAAAGGGATCACTGTCTGTCCCAAACAACTATGGGATGAAATCATTGTTAGACATTTCGAGCAAAATGTATACAAAGCATCTTCTGCAAGCCATTGAAGATTGTGTTGAAAGGGAGATGATCCTGACCAGAGTGCTATTAGTATTCAGGCGGGGTCAATAAACAGTGGATGGGTGCCATGCATTGAAGTTATTAGTGGATGAATATGCCTTTAAAATAAATCAACCAATCCATGTTGTATACATAGATTTATCTATGACATTTGAAATGATCAACCAGGGATATTTATGGGGAAAAAACTGACTAACTGGAAGATACCACCAGGTTTAATGACATTTGTATTTCAACTTCATGCAGGAGCCTGGACCCATGTTGAACTGTGATGTAATGGTGCCTTGTCAAGGAAAATCATCACCCCTAGTGGGTTCATGGAAAGGTGTATTCTAGCCTTTCTTCATTGTGTATTCCAGATGTCCCAACAAAACTTGGTTCAGCTCATGCATATCCTCCGAAACTGGGAGGAAGTTAATCTTGTCTAAATTCTATGCTGATGGTACCATCTCACTGGACTTTAGGCCCCCTGGTCTCCAAAGAAAACTATATGCCTTTATCTTTATATTGTGCAGTCAAGGACTAGAAAATAAATACTAAGAAAAGTAATGATATATGATATTCTCAAAGTCAAGAAATAAGACAAATCATTTGAAGTGGTAGATCAGTGCATGGAAACTGGCCACTGCAAACAAATATAAATACTTGGGTATCCTTTTTTAAGTAAATCTGTATTTTTAAGGGCACATAAATAGTCAAGAACATAGAGCCAAAGTTGTAGGGGAGTCCCTAAAGAAGATGAACTCAGTTTCAGTCATAAACCGTTGAAAACATTGAAGCACTAAAGGAGATCTACAACCTTAAAACTGCTTTACGACTGCAAACCTTTTGTCCATTCTAATATGATCTGGTTGCATGCTACTGACATGAACATCTGGAATGGTTGACTGGGTCTCCCAAAAGGCTCAGTGAATAGCGTGTTAAGATTGGAGCTGGGGTTCATGAATATTTACTTAAAGTAGTGACAAAGAATTTTAAATTATTGTTAATCTACATGCACATCATACATCATGGTCCATTTAGGCATCTGACCAAATGCTTTTTTCAGCTGCAAGGGCAATTCCAAGAATAGTGAATCTAGATAATATTGTGAAGGTTTTTCTTTTACCTACAATAGCCACTCTTGAATACTCATCAGCTTCTGGTAGGAAACAAAAGTGATAACATTCTTGGTTAAAGACTACGCCTTAAGAAGCAACCTGGATGCTTGCAGGAAAAGAGCTCAGGTGTCTCATTTGCTGTGTACAGTTATGAAGGGTACTTTGCAACAGCGTTTAAAAGATATAAAAGCCAGCAACATTAGAAGATGAATGCTGAAGTGAAGATTAGGTCAAGTGCCTTTGTTTATCAAACTGAGATTAAATATCACAGAGTATGAAAGAGAGTCCTCGTCTGAGTATATTTATCCTTTCTCTAAACAATGGCCATTGTCATTTTGTCAACTCTTGATATTTTCACTGCTTTTTGACAAGAAAGTTGGCAAGTGTTATTGCCTATCTTTAGAGACTTCCAATTATGATGCCTACGGGACTTAATATCAACTATAATGACATGCAGTACTGTCAGATTATCAGTGCTTGATTTGTAAAAGAATAAGTGCCGGAGCCCTCAACAGGAGGCCACCATAGTCTGCACCACATATTGCCACTGTACTTACACAGCTACTAACCATCACACTGCTATAAGTGTGGCATTTCATACTGTTCGAGGCCGCCAAAGCTTTAAGAATGGCTTGGGTGGCAGGTATTAGTTGTTTTTAATGTATATTGAATTAACAAACAACGGTTTTTCTGCTCATCTTTAAATTGCACAAACAGTGCAACCATGTGGCAGCTGCCATAATTGCAGGTTCTGGCTATTAAGTGCCATGCAGGCAATTAAGTGCTTGTGCCTAACACTGGAAATCACCAGCTCAAATTAAGCACAGCAGACTATGTTATAGTGTTGGCAAATTATTGAAAGCAGTAATGAATAGCCAAGTCTAACATGCAGAACTATTATGTTAATGTACTATTAATGATCATGTTGCTAAAAAATTCTACTTTAACATGCATGTTGCCCTCGGTGTCACTATAATGATTTTGCTTTGTGTATTTGTTTTTGTGACCCTGGTCACTATATTGCTAAGTTGCTTACTGCATTGTCTTTGAAGAAAAAGAAGAAGATTGATATTATTTGTCTTCTTGAGTTCACTAGACCTATAGCTGAAAGGACCTAATAATATCTTCATCTATCAATGAAAGAAAATGATTTAAAAAAACAAACAAAAAAAACAATCATCTGGAATTACGCCAGCCACCGCCTTTACCGGTCCTCTTCGTCTTCCTCCAGTCCTGCAGCAGGAAGCATGCGGGCTCCCAGCCTCCCTACAGCCAATCACAACACTGCATGTAGCATTGTGATTGGTCTGAGCGCAATGATTTGGCGTTCAGACAGAGATTGGGGGCCTGGTCATGTTTTCTACCCAGGTTGTAATGCACCCCAGAGGTCCAGTCAAAGTGTCATACACACTTACGGAGTGCACTCACCACTCCTCCCCCTGCAGTGCTCTGGCGTCACAGAGCACAGCTCCGCCCCAACCGAGCCACTGCAGTAGGAAAAATAAAATGATAACACTGCGTTAGTATCATTTTCTTTTTCCTCTTTCAACTTCTTGGAGAGCAGTGGGGCGATGCTCCTCCTCCTTAGCGGAGAAGCCGCCACAGTTTTTTTCACACTCTTGCTGCCAGCAGAGTGGCGAAGGTGGTGTGACGAAATGGAGGCGAGGTAGGAAGTTTGAATGTCCTTTTCTGTTGGGGATAAAATGTAAAGTCACAAATATCACTAAAAAAAATCACCATTGAAGGTTGAGGAGGGAGTCACTGAAAAATACAAACATAGTTTAGATGCATGAGTTTTGCAGTGCATTCTGGCATACCTTGCAAAACTCAGTCTTCACTCTGGCTTGGGGTGCATTTCTGTGTTCATGCCAGTAAAAAAAGAATGGTGAAAGCAGTGAAATACAGAATGTTTTCACTTTATAAAATGTAAACCTACAACATCAGGCGCCTGGAGACATGAATGTTAAACCAGTTGAGAGCTGGACTGGTTGTTTCTAACTGATTTCTACACTATTTATTTTTCACCCACTAGCTCTACGTATGGTGACTAGGTGTCTCAGACTTGACTGGATTGTAATCAATAACACTGAACTAACCATTAGCCTTGGGATCTGGAGCAGCGTGCTGCCTGGAGTACAGCGCGTCTATGCCTCGTCAGGGGTAGTAAGCGCTATACAATGACACTTACAATCTACTCCAGAATATTGAGCACATTTAGCACATGTGCAGCTTCTCAGAGAGGGAGGCACATCCACAAGTATTCCAGTGTTGAATTAATTAGCAGTACTTAACCAATAGCAATTTAGTTAACACAGATAAAACTGTGGGCAAAAGTCACAATGTATTCCTTTAAGTGCCATACTGACGTTACATTCTATAGAGTTGAGAACTATTTATTAAGTAACTCTTTCCCCTTCCATGGATGCACAATTGTAGTCAAACTGTAGCAACATTGTGGCCCTTCTTCTATGAGGATTGCCCTGGTTCTTGGTTGGCAATATTTTATTATCCTGGCGTGAGTCAAGGCTCTTGCTGAATAAGCAAATGCAATCCAGGAGCATAGAAATGCAATTTTGCATCCACCAAGGGCCACAGAATGACTTAACTGACAGTACTCACCAGAATACTAAATACAGTGAGCCGCAAATTGAAATTAAATGCATCTTTTACACACAGTGGAATTTATGTTCACTGGAACAATTAATTTACCCCTCTCGGAAAAGCGGGACATGAGCTGCTAAGTTGATCATATTTTAGCAGCCCAGCCAAAGTGAAATAAAATGGCCCAATAGTCACAACACCTGACCTGAACTCCCAGTGAGGCCTCTGCACCCGCACCCCTCCCACCAGGGCCTGAATGTGACGGCCCAGGAGAGGAGGTTTCAGGGCAAAGATACAGGGTGAGGTGAGACTGGCCCAAAGGCCCCAGGAATACGTTGTACCACAGCAAGACTACTGCACTGACTGACCCGCTTACCTGGCCACCTTGGCGTCAGTGGGATTGACTGACAGGGTAGGGGTCACGGCAAGGACACAGCTGCTGGGCCCACCCATGGAAGTGGCGTAACAAAACTTGAGGGGGCCGCCCTGCAAAGTACAGAGAGGGACCTCCCTCCGGGCTCAGCCAAGAGTTCTCATGCTAGGGTACTGTGCTGAGGAGGCCTCCTGGAGCTCGGGCCATCGGCCCGCAGGGGCTGCGGGGGCCTATGTTATGCCACTGGCCCACGGGGGGCATGGTGAAGATGGCCCAACAACCACAACATCACATGAACCCCCCCCCCCAGTGAGGCCCATGCACACTCCCACATCCCACCCCTCCCCCGCCACCACCGCCTTCCGATTGTGATGACCCAGAAGAGGAGGAGTCAAGGGAAAGACACTGCTTCTGGGCTGCACAGTGGGCGAGGTGAGAACAACCCAACAACCAGAACAACACTAGGACCCCAATGTGGCTGCTGGAATGACACACCTCATCCACTGCGTAATATGGCCTCAATGTACTCCGTGATATTGCCCCAATGTAATGGACTGGTACGCGAGGGCAGGTCACAGAAAGGACACTGGTGCTGGGCCAGCCAAGGGGGGCTGAAGTGAAGATGGCCCATCAACCACGATATCATGTTCCCCCTCCCTCTAATGGCCCCTCCCCGATAGGCTGCCACACTCACCCCACTCTGCTGCTTCAGTTTGAAGACCCAGTAGGGGTGGGGCAGCGGAAGAACACTGCTTCTGGGGTCTGGGTTGGCCTTACAGGCACCAGTGTGAAGTCTGTGGGAAAACATAATGTTCTATTTCTATTGCTTTATCATTAATGTCTCTTTCACCTGTATATCACTGTTGGACTAGGCCCTTTTTGGCTAAAGTTCCCTAAACTTTTTTGCCTTCCCCCTAGACCTTTTTTCTGACATGGTTTTGCCAACTTAGATTAGATGCTTTGGGCACTTTCCCACTGCTGATCCGTGTCAAAGTTCAAGTGCTCCTTGTATTAAGTGTAATGGTAATTGGTTGTGCATAATTAGTATATTTGGTTTACTAGTAAAGTCCTCAGTAAAGTGCAATATATGTGCCAGGGCTGGTAACACAAATGCTACTAGTCGGCTTGCATTACTAATTGTGCCCTCCGCCCAGCAGCCTTAACGAGAGAACTCAGGCCTGCCACTGCAGTGCCTGGGCGCAGTTTGTTAAACTGCCTTGTTGTCCTGACAAGTGCACCCACTTGCCAGGCCTTTCCTTTCCCTTTTTATGCACATCAGACACCCCTATGGTAGGTCCAGGGTACCCCCCTGGGCAGGGTGCAGTATATGTGAAAGGTAGGACATGTACTGAGGTGTGTACAATGTCCTGACAGTGAAATACTCTCCATTTCGTTTTTCACTGTTGAAAGGCCATCTTGCCTATAGGGCATAATGGAGAGGCTGTGTAATATGTTTCCAGCCTATCTTCCCATAGGCTTAAGATGGAGAGGTGAAGTTTAATATGCCTGAACTCACAATTTAATAACACATATTTTTGTGAAGGTGGTATTTGCATTGTGTGTTTAGAAACCACACTTTTAGAAGTGGCTGGTTTTTTGTGGTCTAACATTTCTGTGTGTCTCTACCTGGTTGTGGATTGACTGTCTGGATTTGAATGTGACAGGATCTGGGGAATGTCTTGACCCTGGAGAGGAAGTGAGACAGCAACAGGCTGACCTGCATCTGGAGTGTTGGGGGAAGGAGTTGCCCCTGGAGGCGAAGAGCCTGGGCTGCCACCATTAAACAATGGCTCCATCTCCTGCTGAGTGATAGAGGATCCAGACTCCACTATCAAAGGAAGAGGGTGTCACTGGCAGGGAGACAATCAGAACTGGTTTGGACAGGGATCAGTGCCGCCCTGAACACAAAGACGTCAAAGACATTTAGGGGAATAACTATGAGAGATGAAACCCCTGGACTTTGGACTGATCAAGACTGAAAAGGATTTTAAACTACCTCATGGCCAAGAGGAACCTCTGCCAAGGAAGAAACAGCTGAAGAGACTGAAGGAAAGGACTGACCAGTTCCTGTGTGTTCTGGGGCTGGCCTGAAGTTTGCTGATTTACCCAAGGAGAGGCTAAGGGACTTTGCTGCGTGCTGTGTTCCCCTCATTGAAAGGACTTTGCTGCATGCTGTGTCCTGAAGTAACTTGTCCCCAAGGGCCCGAGGAGAGCTGGCTCCCTGTTGTGGAAACTCAGGAACATATACATTTCCAGAGGTGTCTCAGCGATGCTGTGTGCTTTTTGCAGCCTAAGACCTTTGTGAGAACTGCCCCATGATCGTGTGCACCCGGAATCCAAGGGAGTCTCAGCAACACTGTGTGTGTGTGCTTCGTGCAGCTTGAGACCTTCGTGAGGATTGCCCTGTGATCGTGTATACCTGAAGTTCAAGTGAGTCTCAGCGATGCTGTGTGCGTGTATTTTGTGCAGCCTGGGACCTTTGTGAGGATTGCCCTGTGATTGTGTACACCCGAAGCTCAAGTGACTCTCAGCGACGATGTGTGCATGTGCTTTGTGCAGCCTGAGACCTATGTGAGGATTGCCCTGTGATTGTGGGCACCCGGAGCTTAAGTGAGTCTCAGCGACGCTGTGTGCGTGTGCCCTGTTGCAACCTGAGACCTTTGTCATCGCCAATGGCCCAGACCCGCATCCCCAGAGGAGCTGTGCCGCCGGTCCGAGCCAGTCTTTGGCAAGGAGGGACCTTGAACCATCCCCATCGAGGGACCAGTGTTCCACTCCCCAAGATCAACGAAGTCGCATCGGAGGCCCTAGTCACGGGGAGAGGGGAGGAGAGTGAGATTGCACCCCCAGGTAACGCTCAGCGAGCGTGCGTGTGTCGCGCCTGGGACGGGATGCAGGTTACTAGAGAAACACTCTCGGCCTTTTCTCACTCTGCAGCGCGAGCCTCTGCTGACGTCCTTATTTGGCCGCCATAAGTGTGGCAGGGTATGCTCAGACGTGAGTCCCTTGCTCACTTTGCCACTGGATTCAAGCAAGCCGGGCTGAAGACGGCTGGAATGCCAGAAACCGGTCCTCGGAAGCTTGTTTCCGGTCCAGTGAAGACATGGCTTGGCAGTTCGGGCTGGACTGTTCCCATGAGGCACAGGGTCAGACTGATTTGCATATAGCCATGTCTGAACTGGGGTGGCAGAGTGGGCTAAAGAACGGTGATGGATTAAACCCAGATCTTTTGACTGGGTGGGAGTGTTTGACTGATTCAGATGCTCCGTCCATCACCACCCCCTTTTGTACCGCTTTTGGCCGCCATAAGTGTGGCAGCGTATGCTCAGACTTGAGTCCCTTGGTCACTTTGCCACTGGATTCAAGCAAGCCGGGCTGAAGACGGCTGGAATGCCAGTAACTGGTCCTCGGAAGCTTGTTTCCGGTCCAGGGAAGACATGGCTTGGCAGTTCGGGCTGGACTGTTCCCATGAGGCACAGGGTCAGACTGATTTGCTTATAGCCATGTCTGAACTGGGGTGGCAGAGTGTGCTAAAGAACTGTGATGGATTAAACCCAGATCTTTTGACTGGGTGTGAGTGTTTGATTGATTCAGATGCTCCGTCCATCACCACCCCCTTTTGTACAGCTTTTGGCCGCCATAAGTGTGCAGGGTATGCTCAGACATGAGTCCCTTGCTCACTTTGCCACTGGATTCAAGCAAGCCGGGCTGAAGATGGCTGTAATGCCAGAAACCGGTCCTCGGAAGCTTGTTTCCGGTCCAGGGAAGACATGGCTTGGCAGTTCGGGCTCGACTGTTCCCATGAGGCACAGGGTCAGACTGATTTGCATATAGCCATGTCTGAACTGGGGTGGCAGAGCGGGCTAAAGAACGGTGATGGATTAAACCCAGATCTTTTGACTGGGTGTGAGTGTTTGATTGATTCAGATGCTCCGCCCATCACCACCCCCTTTTGTACCGCTTTTGGCCGCCATGAGTGTGGCAGGGTATGCTCAGACGTGAGTTCCTTGCTCACTTTGCCACTGGATTCAAGCAAGCCGGGCTGAAGACGGCTGGAATGCCAGAAACCGGTCCTCGGAAGCTTGTTTCCGGTCCAGGGAAGGCATGGCTTGGCAGTTCGGGCTGGACTGTTCCCATGAGGCACAGGGTCAGACTGATTTGCATATAGCCATGTCTGAACTGGGGTGGTAGAGTGGGCTAAAGAACGGTGATGGATTAAACCCAGATCTTTTGACTGGGTGTGAGTGTTTGATTGATTCAGATGCTCCGTCCATCACCACCCCCTTTTGTACCGAAGCCCGTATTGCGGCCCGTACTTGCCGAGGAGTAGCAGTACAGGGGCCGGAGAGTAGAGCTACACTTTGTTTTACACCATACCCGTGTTGGGGGCATATTTTGGCAGTAGCTGACCGCGAGTCAGCAGGAGTGGCATAGAGACCGTCCAGAGCAATGTGATCGGTGCCGGAGTACATTATTTTGGCATTACGAACTGCCTGATTGTTGCATTATGCATTACATCATGTTGGTATTACGAACTGCCTGATTGTTGCATTACGCATTGCATTATTTCTGCATAACAAACTACCTGATTGTTGCATTATGCATTGCATTATGTCTGCATAACGTACTATCTGATTGTTGCATTATGCATTGCATTATTTTTGCATAAGGAACTGACTGATTGTTGCATTCCGAATTGCATTATTTTGGCATTACGAACTACCTGATTGTTGTGTAACAAACTGCATTATTTTTACATTACGAAGTGCCTGATTCTTGCATTACGAACTGCATAGCATTGCATTAGGACTGCATTAGATCATCTAGAATTGCTCATTAATACTGCAAGAACCTACAAGGACTGGTTGGCCTAATAACAGACCAGGTGAAATAGTACAAATACGCATATGTTGGATTTTTATTGTGTGGTCTCATCGTATATCTTTTTATATAAACATATAGTTGTTTTTATGAAACTCGTGGGGAGTCCATTTGTGGTGTTATCATTGAGCTACTGAGAGCGGGCTTGCAAATATTTTACACATTTGCCTTGGAATTAAGCCTGGCTGCTCGTGCCAAGATACCGAGGGGGTGAGCAGGGGCTATCTGAGAAGCTGTCCTTCCTTTTCCTGACTTAGAAGCAAGGGCCCCTATTTGGCCTGAGGTACCTACCTCAGCCAACTAGAGACCCCCAGGTCTAACAATCACACTGTGAACTAATATGTTTTATAATAAATATGAATGCTAAATGCTGTTTTCAAATTAATCTGAAGTGCCATTTAACCTCAATTCATGCTACGTTTCATGACTCAGATAGGCTTAGAAGCCATTTTATCCAAGGTAGTACATTTTAGCATGTTTTCCATATAGTAGTAAAGCATGGCCTTTCTCTCAATACTGGCAAGAAGAAGCGCCATTTTAAGAAAATAAGTGTATTTATGAATTGTATCTCTACTTCAAGGATGGCTGGTTAGATAAGTTCCCCTGAAAGTTACAAGATTCAGTCATGTGCTTGTGCCCAATAGACATGTATATAAAGCTATATATAAACAGTTTAATGTTGTGTGCATTTTACCATTTAACATGCTTCATTCATGTGTTTGTGCCCAATAGACTTGTATAGAAAGCTATATATAAACTGTTTAATGTTGCATGCATTTTAGCATTTAATATGCTTCATTCTTGTGTTTGTGCCCAATAGACTTGTATAGAAAGTTATATATAAACTGTTTAATGTTGCATGCATTTTAGCATTTAACATGCTTCATTCATGTGTTTGTGCCCAATAGACTTGTATAGAAAGCTATATATAAACTGTTTAATTTTGCATGCATGTTAGCATTTGACTTGCTTCTTTTTATGTGTTTGTGCCCAATAGACTTGTATAGAAAGCTATATATAAACTGTTTAATTTTGCATGCATTTTAGCATTTGACATGCTTCATTCATGTGTTTGTGCCCAATAGACTTGAATAGAAAGCTATATATAAACTGGTTAATTTTGCATGCATTTTAGCATGCTCCAACTGGCAGTTTTGGGCGCGCGCTCTGGACAGCTGAAATGGCAATTGAATCTTAATGATTTGTTGTGCCGCTCGTATTTTTCAATTCCGCTTTTTGGCTTCCCGACGTGTTGTTTTATAATTCCACTGCCAAACCATGGCCACAACAATAATGGCCTCCAAGCAGCTGCAGGAGCCCGCTCTCCACCTCTAAGCACCTGACTGTGTTCCTATGGCCCGCCTACTCATGCTAGCCTCGTAGGAAAGTGGCCTGAGCTGGTAGGCCAAGCAGGGGTCGGAGAAGACAATAGCACATCATGGGCCGGTGAGAGAGGCCTCCAAAAAATACTGGCTCTCAGCCACTGGCCCATCAGCTGGTGCCTGACTGCCCACTTTGCCCATCCATCCATTGTCCATAGCGAGGTTAGATTTGAGGACTGGGGGTCTGTAAACCAACCCAAACTCAGCAAAAAGCAGAGCCAATGGCAATGTTTTTTATTTATTGTTAAGGAATTTCGGCTGGCTTAAAAAGAAATGTAAGAAGTATATTTACCTGAAAGAAATGTTTTCAAACAATAGCAATACATTCGACCTTGTGGAAGGCTCTTTAAAACTGAACAATGTGCATGGGCCAGGCACTGCTAAACTATCTTAGGACCAGACAAGTGGAACAAACAGGTAGTAGAACTGGCATAGTACTAATCATAGTATCATGACCATCCACTCCTTGCCATCCATTGATCTAACATGAAGCTGTATGCATGTAATGGCAGTGTTCCCATTTGTATTGTCAGTTAGACCATTACGAATTACTTGATGTGCGGCAATATTTGCAAACTAACAGACCCACATGTCCACCGCTCAAATTAACTACATTTTCAGTATATTGCTCCACCACTAATCCTTTTTGGGTTCCTGAGTAGCGTGCTACTCACTGGAAAGCACTTTGATGCCTCATCAGGGGTGGTAAATGCTATATTAATACAATTATAATACAATTACAATACCTGAAATAAGTAATGGGGGTGGATTGAATTCTTTGGGAGATAGAAACCATCCTATGCTGTAGGAGTTGTCCTCTTCTCTGGAGTAGCAGATGTGTGAGACACCAGTAGAGATTGAGGTAGCAGGTGCAGTGAGGCAGGCCCAAGGCTAGCCAAGGCGCGGATGAGCATAGATGGGATTGTCTTGAGGGCTCCTTTGGTGCACTGATGGTGTGCTCACTGCATGCGTTCACTGCATGCCTACACAGTGGCAATGTTGCAAATAAAGCAAGCTGACAAGAAGACCGCCAGCAGATCCACCCAGCAGGGGTAGCAGCCAAAAGGTAAAAAGAAACAGAAATGGTAGGAATACTAAAACACAACTGATGCCCAGCCTGTTCCCCTTTGATCCCAGAAACTGTTTGCACGGTGCTGTATGAGGGGAAAAATACAACCTAAAGTAAGTGGAAGTACCAGAACTTAAATTAACAAACACAAACAGAGAGAACTCAGTGACAAATCCTGAATAAGCACAGCTAGATGAGCACCTGTGAGGTGGTCACATTGAAACAGGGCCAGCTGATAGGAGTAGCACTGGCAACTCTGCCCCACAGAAGAAGCTTTCACAAGGAAAGCAAGCATTGGCAATGCCAATAGGTCTGGTTTATAACTAAAAGTGCTGCTCAGCCACTGGTGAGTTTAGACCCTCAATACAGTATCATAAATGCCTTGTGACACTCATCCTTGCACTCATGCATTCATTCACCCACCCACTGACTCTGTTTTTTTTGTCAGTCAAACAAAACTTTATTTGATTTGTTAAAACCTTAAAAGTACATTTCCCACATTCCGTGATAAGAGAAAGAACAGCAGCAAAACATGACAATATTCAGCAAAGAGAAAGAGCAACAGCATAACATGATAATATTAAACCCACAATTACACCTCAAGATACATGTAGTTTAACTTCTCTTGTTCCTTTTAAAACAGAGTATTATCACATTTATTTGTTAAAATCGCTAAAAGTTTACCTATACACAACTTCTTCAGAATGCAGTTTTTACTACTGTTATACCTTGGTATCTCTACCTTTATTAAAGGTAAGGACTGATCTTCTGCGCATTTGAGGAACAACTTAACTTTATTCATATATTTCCCCAGTGCACAGGCTATATCTAAATTCTCCATTTCCACCAAAAGAGTAGCAGCTTGCATTCTGTGCGTAATCTTATATTTTTAAAAAATCGGACATAAAAACTCCTTTCAAAAGTCTAAATATCTCGTACAATCTAATAAAATATGTAAAATACCGCAGGTGGTTCATAAAGTGCAAGTGCATTTCCCATTACATCCTATCATTAGGTTTCGAACCCCGTTATTCGCATAACCTGAGTTTATGCCAATTCGCATTTTCAAGACTTCTCGCCTCAGACTATGGCTGGGTAGCCGATCCACGTAGGGGAAGTGTTGGCTACTCTCCTAAGCCACTTTCATGTGTGCTACTGAGGTCTTTTGAGCGAGGTAGTCCCGATCATAACTACGGGACATATTGACCCCTTGAATCTTTAATTCTTTTTTCCCAATTATTATGGGGTCTTGCGGCGAGCATACCTTCAAATCTAACACCCCATACGCCTTGCTTATTGAGGCTCTCACCTCTTTTGCCCAGGGAAGCTCACTAATGGTAATTTCCTCCTCAGCCCATTGGGAGATTTTAGCGATTTCCCCTACTCCCAACCGCTGCCAGAAGCGTACAAGGCTCATACGAGCTGGTATAGTCCAGGAGGTTATTCCCAGCTCCAGTCGTGCTGCCTGCACCATAGAGGATTTTGGCAGTGCGAATAAGCTTTTTAATATATTTCCCTCCTCTCTATCCCAGGAGGTCTTGCCACTGAGATAAATACCCTCGGCTCCATACAAAAATTGTGGGGGGACCATTGCTTGATAGGCTTTTACCTGCCTATCTGACCTTTCACCATAAGTATTATTAAATCTTTTTAGGCCTTTGACCGACGCCAATGCCCTTATTTTTAATGCTTGCAGGTGTGTGTGCCATTTCAAGTTACCTGAGAACCACATTCCCAAATATCTGTAATTAGTCTCCCTCTCAAGCAAAATTGTGCCAAGATACCACAAGAACTTCACTTTCCTTCTCCCAAAAAATACAATTTTAGTCTTATCCATATTTACCACAAATTTTTTACTCGTACAGTATTCTTTAAACCTATTTAGTTTTCACTGGAGGCCTATCTCCGTTTGATCCATAATTACTAGGTCGTCGGCATAAAGGAGGCACGATATGTGCTTTCCTCCAAATTTCGGGTTCGCCCCTCTGACATCTCTTAATACTTGGGGTAGATCAGCTAAAAACAGGGCGAACAGCAGGGGGGCAAAGACGCACCCTTGCTTTAAGCCGTTCCCAATTGGAATTCTCCCGGTCAGTCCTCCATCCATGTCCAATATTATCTGTGCCCAATTTTCTGTATGTAATGCTTGGATAAGGACCAGCAGGTCATCCTGTAGTTCATACCCTACTAGTGTTGACCACAGCTGTTCCCTGTCCACAAGATCAAAGGCTGCAGGGAAGTCAACTAAACAGCAGAATAAATTACCCCTCTGATCAATTGACTTCTGTGCGATGGACCACAGAGCAAAACAATGGTCAATCGTTGAGTGGCCTTCTTTGAACCCCCCCTGCTCTGGGGGTATTATCTGTTTGTCTTCCACCCACTCCTTTAGTGTCCCTAGGATTACCTTGGAAAAGACCTTTTCACCTATATCCAAAAGGTTTATTAAGCGGTAATATTTGGGGGAGTTTGCATCGCCTTTTTTATGGATTGGCCTAACAATAGCCCTTTTCCAATTTGCAGGGAATTCACCTGTATTTAGGATCCCTAAAAACATATTTGAAAGGAACTCTGCCCACCATTCTATGTTTGTTTTTATTATGACAGCTGGCAGGTTGTCAGGGCCAGTTGCCCGTGTTAGGTTTAACCTAGATATTATGGTTCTAATTCGATCTGGGGAAAAGTGGATTTTTAGTTCTTCATTTATTTCTGGCCAAGCATTTACCATTATTCCCTCCCTCATTGGCCATTTCCCATACATTTCCTCTAGGTAGTTCAGCCACTTGTCCTCTGGCACTGAGCACTGCATGGTCCCTTGTGCTTTTCCCATATAGTCCTATATTAACCTCCAAAAGCCTTTCACATTTTTATCTATCAATTACCACAAGTAAGTTATCTCAACATTTGTCCTTAAAACTCCTTTTTTTATCTCTGATAACTGTCTTATATTTTAAGTTCATTTTACTGAGTTCAGATACCACTTCCTCACTGTAGTTACCTCTGAGGCGTCTTTCTTGTTTCTTAATACCGGCCTTTAGTTTCCGGCATTCAGCATCAAACCAATGTTTGGTATTATTAGGGTGTAATGTCGCATTGTTTACTGTTTTATGGTTATTACATTTTAACTTAATCCGGAGGCATTCCACCAATTGCCTTATTATACCCTCGTACCAGGCTATGCTCTCTTCTGGTACAAGGTTACCCAAATTCACAGTTAACTGATATGCGCTTAGTTTCTGTATATAATCCTTGGTGATTCGTGTTGTTAACCGATTGGGGTATTCTACATCTACTAATAGCACTTTTTGTCTTTGCGGGGGCCATTTACCTGAAGTTCAACCTGCAGTGGATAGTGGTCGCTACCCTCCACCCCCAGAATTTCAAACTGTTTGATAAGATGGAAATGCCAGGCCTGTATGAATACGTAATCTATGGGGCACAATTGTTGCCCTACCTTAAAGGTGCGCTTCGCAGTCCTAACTGCTTTCTTTCTACCGTTGGTACATACAAATCCCATAACCCCCAACAGTTGCCCAAGCTCATCATCTTTAGTTGAAGTCTCGCAGCTGGGAAATTGCGCACGCTCTATTTTATATGCATCCAACAAGTCCTTCAACCAAGAGTCCATCATTTTAGGGTTCAATTTATGTTTGAAGTCTCCCAATATTATGAGAACATCCCTTGGAAACCGGTTACACACCTCATCCAGGTCAGTTTTTAAACGTTCCAAGTCTGCCTTATATTCATTTGCTTTCCCTTTCTGAATATTTACATTTATAATGCATAGGCTTTCACCCCCCAACATATTGTTAAATGTTCGCACTCTATTGCCCAGTGCCCAGTTGCACTTTAGTTCCAGGGGTTCAATGTCCTTGGCAATCCTTGTAGAAATCAACGTCATCAAACCCCCTGAAGGTCTCCCCACTGTGTTCCTTTTAGCGGCTTTTACATAATAAGTAAAACCTTCGGTAGCAGGGATTTCGCCACACAGCCAAGTTTCCTGGAGGCAAACGATATCGTTTTTCCTCAAGATATTTTTAAAATCCTCCTGTGCCACTATTCTATTGTACCCATTTATGTTCCAGGTCATTATAGATAGGCTGTGCGGCGATCCAACTTCCTTATCTATCTGACTCGTAAAACCATCTTCCTCACCACTCATGTATGCCAGCTCTCTGTATCTATTCCCAGCAAGTACATCTTCCATATCCCACCTTTGGTCTTTAGGTCTTATCGTGATTTCTAGGGCGTCTTTAATATCTCTCCCCAGGTTGATCATTTTTATTTGTCTCTCGCCTAAAACTGCATGATTTCTGAGGAATGAATTCCCTAACTTATCCCATAATACTTCCTTCCTTTTTAGTATTCTAATGCCTTCCCGTAGCATCTCGGTCTCTGCCATTTCTATAGCATCCTTTATTAGGGATGAGTGGAGTAAGACCTTTGTTATTTCCTCCCCCTTACTGTTTACAGTGAACCCCACTTCTTTAAGATCATCAGTGCTAACATATCTTACGCTGGGGCACTTTCCAAATGAGGATAGTAGCTGGGAATGATTCAAGGGGTTTAATTTCTTGATTCTTTTCCCCCCTTTCACCTGTCCTATTGGCTCTACAAATATCCATGTGTCAGTGGGTGGTACTATCTGCTGATGTTGGCAATTCCCTCCTAACGTTACTACCCTTAAGTGCCTACTAGCTTCTTCTCCTCCCCCTTTTTTGGCCCCCTTCCAGTTACTTGGGTGGGGTCCCTCCGCACCTGGGGACATCTCCCTCTCCCACTCTACTCTTGCACTCTTTTTTATCCCTGGGGGATTTCTCCTGGTAACCTTTTTGTTCTCTCCCATATCCATCCTCGTTATCCCCCTGAATTGTTCTTCAGGTCTGCTGCTACTTGCACCTTTCTTTACGAAATTTAACTTTTTGGATCCTTGCCTTGGTACCTTATCTATTGTCTTATATACCGGCGTTACACCCCCCCTATGATCCTGGTACTTTATGGGGTAGCAACTGGGTCGGGCCTTAATCCCTTTCCTTCACCTTAGTATATTAGGCCTTCTATACCTCTCATCCCTAAACCTCTTTATAAGCATGGGGCGGTAGGATACATATTCTGTGAGTGCATTCTCTGGGGGACTAGTCACCTCTTCCACTTCTTCCCCCCTGGCCATCTTTATTTTCCTCCTGGGTTTCCAGAGGTCTTACTACTGAGGGTATCAAGTTTTTAATCTGTGCTAATTCCCCATTTATGCCCTTAAATTGATCACCATTTCTTTTTAGAATGTCATTGTTTAGAACTGTAACCTCTAAAATGCCCTGCAGAGTCTTCTGGAGCATTAGCATAACTTCGAGCATGGATTGGCCGGTAGAACCCGTCACCTCCAGGCTACGTAAAGATATGCCTGATATATCTGATCCAACTATTTTTGGGAACCCTGGACTTTCATGACCCTTATGACAGGGAGCCTCCCCAGTAATGTTCCCTTCTCCCAAGGAGTCACTACAGTCTACTTGTTCTTCGTTCACCATATCTGCTCCTAAGTCCCACTGGCTCATTCTTATAACCACCCACTTAGCCATCCAAAATAAAACTCAAACAAAAGTTTGATAATATACAACATAAATTAGAAGAATAAAAGTAGAAAAAAGAAAATAAGCCATTGCCTTAATGTATGGTTACAATAGAAAAGAAAACTAACAGTAGTGGTTGGTATCTTGCAATAATATTTACATTGCTATAGTTATATAAATGTTTTCACATGGTTGACGAGTTTAGAAGCAATGTGTTGGCTATGTTAGAACAATAAACAATTATACTCTATGTACAATACTATCTACAATAGCTATCCAGTTTAGACGCAGTGGAAACAGGATATTGCTGTTGAAATGAACAGCAAGCGAGGGGCCAGTAGTATTGCCTTGGGAGCTGCCTTGCGCTCTAAGAAATAATACTAAAATAAAAAAAGTAGAAGGAAAGTAATGAACAAGCACTATAAAAAGAGAAAATGGAAAACAAAAGGACTGGCCTACCAGCTGTGGCACTAAAGTGCTCTAATCTTCTGCAGAGGTGCATGGGTGATGAGGCAATGCTGTCACTCATAGGGCAAAGGAGCCAATAGCCGAAGTGAGCTGATGCATTGCCCCATTCATCATGATGGAATCAGATTTGGAATGACAATAAAACAGATAAATGGCAGAAGAGGGCTGATCCGAAGCTCCTCTATGTATATATATATGTATGTATTTACATGTGCAGATGTATGTTTTATTACAAGCCTGACAGACAACTAAACTTTTCAGGTACTCCTAAGAGGATCTTACAAATATTATCACAGTGCAAATCCTTACCCCCAGGTTTTGTCAAATGGGATAGTTGAAAGCAAAGCCCTTACATACTAAAGGTAATTAGTAAAATGGCTTGTAACAAGATACCTATTTACAGGCTTTAGGAAAGTGCATAACTATCCACCGTTAAGGCCCAGTTGGCTTTAACATTTGCTTCTCATAATATATAAGTAAGACTACTGTCTTTGTTGTGCGTTTGCATAGCAGACACAAGTTGATTCACCCCCACTGTTTTAGCGCTCTGTCCATCATCTCCTTGTGTTTGCTGTGTTTGCCCTAAGTTGTCAGGGTATGCCCAAACGTGGGTCCCTGGCTCACTTTGCCACTGGATTCAAACTAGTCTGGCTGATGAGGGGTGTTACCCCGAAATCAGTCCCAGGATGCTTGTTTCCGGTCCAGGAAAAACATGGCTTGGCAGTTCAGTTTGTACTGTTCCCATGAGGGACAGGGTCAAGACTTATTTGCATATAGCTGGGACTCAACTGGGGTGGTGAAGTGAGCTAAAGAACGATGATGGATTCAACCCAGATCTGTGACTGGGGGTGAGGGTCTGCAAAGTTTCAGCACTCCGTCCATCATCTCCTTGTGTTTGCTTTGTTCATTCTAACTTGGCAGGTTATGGCCAGATGTGGGTCCGTTGCTCACTTAGCCACTGAATTCAAGCTAGCCCATCTGATAAGGGGTGTTACCCTGAAACCGGTACCAGGATGCTTGTTTCTGGTCCAGGGAAGACCTTGCTTGACAGTTCGGGCTGGACTGTTCCCATGAGGCATAGGGTCAAGACAGATTTGCATATGACTGGGTCTGAACTGTGGTGGTGAAGTAAGATAAAAAATTAAGATGGATTCAACCCAGATCTGTGACTGGGGGAGTGTCTGAAAAGTGTCAGTGGTCCGTCCATCATCTCCTTTTGTTTGCATATTAGACCAGACTATTGGCATCTGACATAACATTTTCCAATAAACCAATCAAGTCTTTAACCTTCATCATTAGTTTGCCACCATAAGATGCTCAGACGAGTGCATTGTGCATACTCTGGCAACCACCGGGCATACACTACTAAAATTATACATATGTACAATATAGCGGTGGGCAAAACAATATGAAATGTCTCTCAAAAGGGAAGGCATGAAAGGGATTATCGCATTGCAAATTTTCAGCCCGATTATTTTTTTATAGTGGTTCACCAGCACTAATCTCGAGATTCCATGTAGCAAAATACCTTTTTACAGCCTTTAATACAGTGCAATAACCATACATCCTTCAAGGCCTACTGTCTTTAACAATTAATATGCCAGGCCTACTGTATATATCTTAACATTTCATAATAAACAGATGAGACCCATGGCATCGGACATAACTTTTTGCATTGAACCAATGAGGCGTTCAGCCTTTATCATTCGTTTGTCCCCATTAACAACATTGGCCTCTTGTATTGAGCAACCCTCACAAGACCCTCATAAGAGAGTCAAATAAGGTTTATCACAGTGTAATCGTCTACCCTCAGAGTTTGTAGGTAAAAAAACATCAAAACAGTTTAGTTGTGAAAAAAAAACCCACAAAACACAAGCCCACTACAGTAATCCAAGAGATTACCTGAAGCTAAGTATTGGCATAGTACTTTTAAAACAGATTAATAACCATCCAACGATAAAGGACTGTTGGATTTAACAAATACTTTTCACATTAAATAAACAGGACCGACCTACGGCACCGGATATAACTTTTCCTAGTATACCAATCCGGCATATAGGGCCAGATGTAGGTAGCCAAATACCGGTCAGTAACGGCCGAAAATACCGATTTTCTGCCGTTACCGACCGGTATTTGAATAGTGAGATGTAGGGACACAAAAAATACTGATTCGGTAAAAACCAGTCGGTAATTTTACCAATTCGGTAAAATTACTGAATCGGTAATTTTATCTAATCGGTAATTTTACCGATTCGGTAATTTTACCGATTCGGTAAATAGAAATGCAAAAAAATGAGTTTTGAGATGTAGGTAACTTCTAAAATACCGAATTTCATGAAATTCGGTATTTAAGAGTCAGTATTTACCATGGATTGAAAGCAGGTGGTAACCAGGTGCAGGCTACAAAAAAGGGCCCAAATGCAACAGTGTGACCAGAATGGCGGCATTCTACATGATTGCAAGGCGGCTACGGCTACAGACAGCAGGAGAGAGTGTCTGGAGAAGGGAGGAACAGGTCTACACGCAGAGGATAACGCTATTTCAACTAACTGAGCCAGAGATACTGCAAAGGTACAGGCTACACCCCAACACCATCCTGGACTTGATCAGGGACCTGCACCCACTTTTGGAGCACCCAACCCCAAAGGCGCACGCCATCCCACCCCATGTGCAGGTGCTGTATAGCCTACACCTGCTTGCTTCTGGGAGTTACCAGAGTGTGATTGCAGCGGTAGGTGGGGTATCCCAGAGCTGCCTGTCCCATTTGTTCCGCAAGTTCCTAGAGGCCATGATGCAGAGAATGCATCATTACATCAGCTTCCCTGAAACTCAAGCCGAACTTCTCAAGACCAAGACTTACTTTTATCAAATTGCACATTTCCCACTTATCATCGGCTGTATCGATGGCACCCACATCCCAATATGCCCACCTGCTGCCACAGAGTACATTTACAGAAACAGGAAGTCAACCCACACAATCAATGTACAGGTAATCTGTGATGCCAAGTATATTATCACGGACATAGTGGCTAAGTTCCCAGGTAGTACCCACGACTCTTACATCTTCTAGAACAGTGGGATCTACACACGCCTGACAGCGGGGGAATTTGGCAAAGGATACCCGCTAGATAAAACACTGTGTCAAACTCCCTTGATACATATTGCAGATGTATGTGTATGTGTGCATGTGAGTAATGGCTTTCTCATCTACATATAGGGGATAGTGCATATGCCGTCCGCTCTTTCATCCTGACGCCCTACCTCAAACCTTCAACCCCCAGCAAGAGATGATACAACGTGGCACGCAAATCTACTAGGAATATTGTGGAGCGCACCTTTGGGCTGTTAAAAAGCAGGATCTGCTGCCTCCACAAAAGTGGAGGGGCACGGCAGTACTCACCAATCATCTGCTGTAAGATGATTGCAACTTGTGCAATGTTGCACAACCTTGCTACTAAAAAGTGTACCGAGGTTGAATTGAGTGACCATGAGGACCATGATGATGAACATGCACTGCCTGAACCCAACACTTTAGGAGTTGCAACACCAACAGATGGCAGACAAAGAGATCACACGCAACTACTTTTAAGTAAGTAAAGAGACACAGCCAGGGATTCAATGTGAAAGACGTAGTTTAATGGGCACTACGGTAAATGTCAAAAGACACATCTTTGTACTCCAAAGTGTGCCTAGCCTAAGTAGGTGGACACGGGTTACCTCACCCTAACATGTCCTCTGGAGTGTGGGCAGCATTACTGTCTGCGCCCAGGCACAATACTGCGGGATGCCTGTGGTTGGGATTGTACATTGGCTGTTGAGCCAGGGCCTGTAGTTCGTCGTCTGCTGCTCCTCCTAATGTCCTGTATAGGGGTGCTGCTCCTGCTAGTGGTGTCATCAGTGTCCCCTAGCCATTCATCTCCTGTGTTGGCTGACTGGTTTGTCAGCAGCACTTCCATCGCTGTTGTAACTCTCCCCATCCCCCCTGGTAAGATCTGTGCAGCAGTGCACCAGCCCCTCCTGCATTGCAACAGAACGGCGACATAACAGGGATGTTGATGTTGCTAGACGGTTCATGGCCTTTGTCTGATGTTGCATGCACTGCCTCTCCCTGCTCCTCTGTGTGCAGTCTTCATGCAGTTCGTCACAAAGTGACATCACGCACTTGGACATGTCCCTCACCCCATCTGCCATGTCCCTCATGCTAGCCGCCATTGAGGAGATTCCCCGGTTCATGTTTTCCATGTTACTGTTCAGGTCGCACATTTGTCTTTGTACTGCAGTAATTGCTTTTGCCTGCAGGCGCTGCACCTTGACCATCGTGAACTCACTTTGGCTTCCCTCCCGGACCCTACGGCACCTTGCGCCTCTGAGCACAGGAACAGGAGTGGATGGAAGACCAGCAATGTTTGCCTCCACTGGCTCATTTTGATTCTCCACCTCCCTTTCCTAATCAGAGGAGGTTTGAAGGATTTGTAGCAGGGGAACATCATGCCTCCTGGGACTGAAGACTTCCGACCCCTCTGAGGCTGCTGATGGAGAATGTGTTTGTGGGTCCTGCTGTGGAGAGTCATAAAGCAGACGCGATGATGGATGTTGTATGGTGCCTGCCTCTACTGTGGCAGCTACATGTGCACTGGGTGCTGGAGGTGTTACAGTGCTGGGCCCTGCACTCCTGGATCCATCCTCACTCCACTCCCTTTGGTTTGCCCTCTTCTCCCTCTCCTACACAGTCTTGCGCGATGACGCTCCTGTGGACAGATATGGACATTGGCTTAGTGGCGCTTTCACCGTGTATTTCTATATTAAATCACAATTCAGTCACTCAATTTCATGGTCCTCAACTGCCTCTAAATATAGTGTGTGGCATGCCTGACATTCTTTTATGATGACTGGACTGATGTATGTTGAAATGGCTACCACTCCCAAGATGCATTGCTGATGGATGCAAAATCCTGTACTAGAGTGTGAAACACAGAGCCACATTGGGGGAGGGAGACAGGCAAGGGGGGAGGTATTATGGACATGTCACTTACCTTTTTTTGATGCAGCTCAGGCTGAGCTGTCAGCATCACCAATCCTAAATATGCTCTCTGGGTGAACTCCACTAGCTGTTCCAGATCCATAAGGGCAGGTGCCGTGTTCCTTCCTCCACCTGTAACATTGGCCTCTTTTCTATGTAAAGCTAACTTCTTCGTGATGATCCGCAGATCATATCATCTTTTCTTTAGGTCATCCACTTCTCTTGTTGTCACCCCTATGGCGTTCACCTTATCCTAAATAGCCAGCCAGGTATTCCTCTTCACAGCCTCTGCTACCTGCAGAGACTGTCTTCCAAACAGCTGGGTATGGTTTTTTACCACCTCTTCCACCAACACCTGCAGTTCACCTGTGCTGAACTTCAGGTTTTTTTTTCCTGTCAGCACCTTCCCTCTGGGAGTCTTGTGAATCCATCCTGCACTTCTGCACAGCTCAGCTCAGAACAGCCAGTCAGTTGCTCACAGCTTTCCAGGTTGTTCAGTTAGTCTGCACCTGCATGGGTGTGGCCACTTCCTGGTTGTGGTGTGGGGTGTATGCACAGGATTGGTTGGGTCCTCTGTTGCTTGGTTGAGGGGTTGGGTGGGGGCATGTGATTGGTTGTTAGCTCAATTGCTTGTTTTTCATATCTCCGATTCGGTAAATACCGATTCGGTAAATACCGATTTGGTAATTCCCATTCATTCCTATGGGCATCCGATTTTTTCCTACATACCATTTTCCATTTCTAAAATACCGAATCGGTAAAATTCGGTATTTTAGAATCGGTAAAAAAGATTTACCTGCATCTGGCCCATAGTCTTTATCATTGGTTGGTCACCATAGCCAATTTAGGACTACTGTATTGAACATGAGCATTTCCACGAAGTGACCATCGGACTTACTGTCACAAAATATAAATATATACAAAATTACAGTCAGCTCAAAATATTATCCTCCAAAGAAGTTCTAACAAAGACTATCACATTGAAAAAGCACCCACCAGGGTTTGTCAGGGAGTGTAAACACAACCAAAACGTATGCTAACTGCAGTATTCTGTGACATTCCTTGAAGCAAATTACATATCTACAGGCAGGCTTTAACACATTGTGATAATGATCAACCATTATACCTATTGGTTTTCACAATAAACGAACCAGGCGTAATGCCTTTTAAATTTAAATAATAAACTGTTGTGGTCTACAGTCTTGATGGCTAAATTGGCATCATAGCCAACTCTGCCCTGCTGTATTGAGCATAATCTTTCCCTCAAGTCAAAAGTGCAATACAGGCACTATTTTTTCAGAGTAAGCGCACAACGTCTGTCCAGTAAAGTGCTGTACCCAAGTTAATCAACATGTAGGTGAAGCCAAAGCCCCTCTCTGAGTATTTCCCCAGTTCAGCACATAAGATCTGGTGCCAGATGTGCTGTCAAGTCAGACCTTAAAAAAGAAACGGAAAATGGATAAAACTAAGACACAAAAAAAGCTCGGACTTTCCTCCTGTCGTCCACAAAAGCTGAGACAACGCCAGCTAAATTATTATATAAACTGAATGGTTACATCTCATTAAGCATGACACAAGTTCTGAACAATTGTCATTTCTTAGAAAAATAGATAACAAAAGAGTACTGTGCAAATCAAGGACCCCATGCATCAAACCAAATACCGGTCGCAAACGGGCAGATTCTCAGAATCCGCCCCTTTGCCACCGGTATTTTACATTTGGGATGCATCATCCCAAATGCAAAAATCACAATTTAAGGAATCTCTAAATTGCGATTCCTTAAATTTTGATTGCATTTAAGGAATCCCAAATTGAGATGCCTTAAATGCAATGCATGAAAGTTAAAAAAATTAGCGATTTCGCTAATAGGAGTAGCAAATTACCATGAAGTTGAACTTCATAGTAATTTGCTAAAACTTTGAAAAATGCACTTTTGTGCATTTTTAAAAGTCTCATGTTGCGCACACACATGCCCCTAGAGCATGTGTGCGTGCAACATATGAGCAGAGAATAATTTCAGGGGTGCGACAGGGTGTCATGTTGACACCCTTGCACCATTGAAATTGCATGAGCAATTTGCGAGTACCTACTGGTACTCGCAAATTGCTCATGCAATCTCCACTTCATTCCTATGGGCCTGTAGGCCCATAGGAATGAATGGGACAGCATTCCTTAATTGCGACTAGCAATTTGCGACTAGCAATTAAGGAATGTTTAGGAATCGCTATTTTTTGTGATTCCTAAATAGCGATTCCTTAAACATCGCTATTTAGGAATCTCAAAAGCCTACGTTGATTCATGTGCCACTAAGCCGTATAACATGAAGAAAATAAATAAAAAATGAATTTTTGTAGTTTCTGTAAGATACTGTATTGATACGGTTATGTTCTTAAAATAGAACAAAATGGAGTATATTTTTTTAAATAATTTTTAAAATGATTATTGTGAAAATGGACACAGATATTACTATACTGTGAAAGTTCACACACTATACTTTGCCTTAATTGTGGTATTGGACCTGTAAGGAATGGTTGGGGAGGCTCTGGTTCTGGAACTCAGGCCTCTTCCCGGAGACAAAAAGAGAAGCCACACCAAAGCTTCACCACGTAAGGTGAATCTCTAGGCCCTGCAGAGAACTGCAGCAGTTGCTGAAGCCCATGGGCAGAGCAGTGGCCATTATTGGTTGGGAAGGAGATCAACATTTCCTATGGGTCTGGGTAAAAAGTTTAATGAAGTTTGTACTGGTCCAATGGATTCATACCGACAAAAGTGCCATGTTGGCTTCCTCCCACTGGAAAGGTAGGGGCATCCCCGAAAAAAGAGAGTGATACCAAGAATAGTGTTGTAAATATGTTATATCTCTTCTGTGTCTATTGTTTAGGAATGCTTGATGCATTCTGGATTCTCGGCTGAGGATTCTAGATACCAGTTGAAGAATAGATCAGCTGGCCTGGGGACCTCAATTGCTGTGCTCTCTCAATAAACCTATTGCTTTCATCATTCATCGTGTGATGTTATCTTCAACATTTGTGGCAACGATCGTGAGCCCAGGTGATCCTTAAAGAAGAAGAATTCTTCGTATTTTTCAACTCAATGAAGCACAGCTTATGAGAGTCACCAGAACAACGAATCTTTCAAAAGAATCTTGCACACCTGCTTTTCTCATGAAGACGTCGGTGTAAGCTGAGTAAAGTTCTCTTCATAAAGCGGCAGTGCACTGAAAATTTGGAGGAGGGAAGAACTGGTGTCCTCAGAATCAACCAAGAGTCTGGGTTGGCGCATGACTGTTTCTTTACAAGTCTGTTGCTAGGCAGTGCAAACGTGTATGATGCGCTCGTTGACACGTCATTGCCTAGCAACACTGAATCATCTTAGTCGCTGAAGTGTGGTTCAAAACGCATAATCGCATGCGTTCCAAGCCTCGCAAGCGTGCGCTTCAAGTCTCGTAAGCGTCAACGTTAGTGCCGCCATTTTGAGCACTGTTTCTCGTTACCTAGCTACAGATAGTAGCGCAAAATACGAGTACACACGGCAAGAGATGAACGCTTTGCAAGATGGAATAGAAAGTGTTTATGGAAGAACATTTTCAACATGTTCAGAGGTTGGTCCATCCGCATGAATGCAGGTATGCATTAAATCTTGAATGCATACATTTTTAAAGTACGACGCTCATCCAAAAAATATTCACGGTGATGCACACACCTTCATTATAAGACTTCCTCTTTGTGCACACCATTTTAGCAAATTTCGACGGTGATGCTCACACCTATATGGCTTTCTTTTTGATTTAAGATCATTATTTTTGGAACTACTCTCACCATACCTTCACTGTGTATGTTTTTTGATGCATGGTTACATTTGCTTCTTTATTAGGGTCTAGTATTAGTTAGAGTCATTCAATATTTAGTCAACTTATTAATAAATTCTAGTGACAGTCTTAGTTATGTCTCAACAAATAACAGTAACCCTTCCACCACCATTCGTAAATGAACCTGGCACACCACCTCTCTCTTGGGAAGACTGGATAATCATCTTTGACAATTACCTAGACGCCCTTGATGGTCAAGAATTTTCAGGAAAGTGTAAGAAAGCCTTATTACTGAGTACATTAGGGAATGAAGGCCAATGTATTTTTAGATTTCTTCCCCAGGCACTTCAGGCAAATGGCCAGCCTCTACCTGATGAGTACAATTAAGCTATTTTTAGGTTAGAGACATGCTTTTCAAAGGAGGAAAATTTGGTTTTGAATCGCTACAAATTTTACACGCAGCACCAATGTAATGAAGAATCCATTGATTACTTTGGTGCTTGCTTAAGGGAACTTTCAGTAAAGTGTAAATTTGGTGGCATGTGTGACAAACTAATCCGTGACCAATTAATAGTACAGTGTAATAATAAAGAAATTCAAGCGCGTCTTTGGGCTGCTAAAAATCCAACTTTGAAGGTAGCAATTGACTTAGCCAAGGTGATTGAGGAGTCAGAGATCTGCATGAAAGAATTGCAAAATAAATCAGGCGCTCAACATGGTGTGTCAGAGGTTTCAGAGAAAAGTTTACAATGAGAAGGTGATTTAGAGGAAGATTATTCTGTGGATGTTGTGAAAAATAAAACTACATTCGGAAACAAAAAAAGTTTCAAGATGTGGCAGCAATGGACATACCGCCGATTCCAGATTTTGTTTTGCATCAAACAAAGAGTGTTTGAAATATGGTAGACTCTGTCATTTTTCAAAAATGTGCAAAACAAAAAACCTAAAGCCACAGGTTGCAGTAGTTCAAGATTCTGTTTGTATAGTTAAGAAACAAAAGGATGGTATTTTAGCTATTGATGATGTTAGTGCTGTTGTAGATAATGATAAGAGATTGAATAGACCGAATGAAATGCTCCAGAGTGGTGTTATAGAACCAGTTGAAGCGTCATCTTGGGTTTCTACGGTTGTTATCACCAAGAAATTAGATGGGAAATTGAGGTTCTGTGTGGACTTAAGATCACTGAACAAATGCGTTGTAGCAGGTACCTTCCCACTACCTAATATAAATGAGCTACTTTCCACTCTACAAGGTGCTAGGTACTTCTCAAAGTTAGATCTCAAGAGTGCCTATCACCAAATCAGACTTCATGAGGCATTAAAGCATCTCACTGGCTTTATTACAACAGAGGGCACCTTTCAATTGAAGCGCCTTCCTTTCGGCCTTATTTCAGCCGCAAGTGTCTTCCAGAGAATGGTCACTGAACTTTTCACTGGTATCAAAAAAGCAGTGTATTTTCAAGACGGTTTTCTTGTTTTTGGAGATTCTGTTGATGATCATAATGCTGTATTAGTAAATGTTCTCTCCAGAATCTCCGATGCTGGTCTGACCCTTCGTAAGGACAAAATGTTCCTTCTTGGTTGAAAAAATAGAGTACCTTGGTCATGAGATATCTACTTCAGGAATCAAACCAAAATAAAATCTAGTAGAAGCCATTCGCTCAACCCCATGTCCATCAGACAAAGATCAACTCAGATCTTTCATGGGATTGATAGAATATTATTTAAAATGCATCATGAATTTCTCTGACAAAACTGCTAAATTACGACTGCTGTTAAAAAAAGGGGCAACATTTTTGTTGGGCAGTGATCAGAATTCTTGTTTTGAATGTATTAAAAGGGAAATCAGTGATACAAATGTTCTTACTCATTTTGACACAAAAGAAACGCACTCCAATTCTTATGGTTGATACCAGTGCCACTTGTTTAGGTGCTGTTTTGCTGCAAAAATACAGTGATGGAGAAAGAACAATTGCCTTTGCTCTGAGCACACTTACCTCATCAGAACAAAATTATTACTTCATAGAAAAGAAAGCACTTGCTGCAACTTTGGGAGTACAGTACTTCCGCACCTATCTTTGGGGAACAACATTTTTATTAAAAACAGATCCCAAACCGTTGATTCTTAGACTTTCTCCTGGTGGTGCTACCAAAACGTCTGTACAAAAAACAGGAGGGGGGAAGAAGAGTAAATAAGAAGGATTCTTACTCCACAGATGTACTTGTATAAACAAAAGGAATCCAACTTAAGGTATAAGGGAAGTGTTCACCACAGTGGTGTGGGAGCACACATCAAAAAGCCCCTTGGTGTCATGCTTCATCATAGGGGTCTTCGCACCCCTCTAACAGAATGCGGCGTGCTACGACCTATGATTACGCGGGAGCACTATTTTTGGTTTTGACCATCTGTGGTGCATGTGGGATATTTATGTGAGTGGTGGGACGTGGTGAAAAATTTTAAAGTACCTGGCTCGTGGGTATATATCTGGAAAAAATGTATTCCTAACCCCGGCTGATACTGTTAAAAGAAGTGCAGTGTGAGGTGGATTCTCTGACTGTCGTGTTAATGGACAGTACCTCGTGTGTGTGTCGACATGTTTCGGAGACAGAGCTCCTTCTTCAGGACGGGGGCACAACTTCCCCACCTTACTCACGTTTCACTAGTATTATTACAAAAATTGAATTAATGTTAATAAAAAGTGAAAAAGAAAAATATCTATGTGTATAGTAATAAAGGCTACAATGTGCCTACAGCGGTATTACTCAGGTACAATGCCTGGGAAAAGAAAAAATACAAAATGTAATGGTTACCCATGTACCGGGTAGTTCAGACAGGTGCAATCACCTGGAACCAAACCATGCGCTTTTATAAGCCCTTTAAAGGAAAGACACTGACAAAACACACAACATAGAAACATAAATACTCTAGTAATGTAATGGAAGCTTTTGCCATACTTGTCGAGTATTGCTTGCTTGCTTCATGAGCATTCGGAACGTCTGGGGGGCGATTGCTAATATTCAAACTAAGTAAGAAACATTGCAGGTATTAGTATGGTTCCTTACTTGCTTTCTAGGTCTTAGAAATGCTTGTTTGCACACTTCATACTCATGAACTCGGGATGAATTGTCCTCCGTCTTACCCCACACGCTGCTCCGCCGAAGTGAGGACAGCTCAGGGCGATCGGTATTTATACCCTGTTCTCTGTTAATTGTTTGCCTCATTAGCGGAACAACGGAAGTAGGTAAATACCCTAAGTAGGGTTTTCCGCCTTTAATTGAGCCCTAATGGTGTTAATTGAATTATTGTAAGCACTTGTATGGGACGTCCGACCGGACTCGGTAAGTATTTCGGCCCCGTTTGATGGTGTGAGAGCTGTGCGCCTGTGTACTGCTCTACCACTTCTTGGTGCGTTATCAGTATGGCGCATGAGCGAAAGGTGTACATGCTGTCACCCGCGCATGCGTGTAGTTCTGAAAATATAACCTGGACAATGGAGACTCGTAAGTATTTGGCCCCGTTTGATGGTGTGAGAGTTGTGTGCCTGTGTACTGCTCTACCGCTTCTTGGTGCGTTATCAGTTTGGCGCATGCGTGTTGGTGTACATGATGTCCCACGCGCATGCGTGTTGTTCCGAAAATATTACCTGGAGATTGGAGACTCGTTTAAAAATTCATTGAATGATTTTGTCAGACATATCCTGAAAAACGAGGAGAAAGTCATCATGTGCAAATGTACTTGTAAATCAAACACTAGGTCACATTGTTGGGTAGAAATGATGTTATAATGCCCGGATATATATGTCCAGCAGATTGAGATTGCAGTACTGATTAGCCCCTATCAAAGTACTTTCTAATGTTGGGGCGTATGCTTGTTAATCAATCTACGTGTTGGCTATATGTAAGATGAGGGGCATCGTGAGACCAGTTAGTGGGACAGCTGTCCCCAGGGAACATCATCGTTCAGACCCATAATGTGGGTGCCCAGACGGAACACCCATCTTTGTTCTTTGTGAAAAAAGGCCCACATTTGATGGCAGTTGTTCAATCACTGTCCACCTTAAATCATTGACGCAGTGTTGAGCATTGAGGTAGTGTGCTGCCATCTTTGTAGTGCTCTTTTTGCAATGTACATTGCTTTTATGCTGGTTCATGCGTGTTTTGACTGTCTTAGTGGTCATGCCCACATACTCTAAGCCACACAGACACGTGATAAGGTAAACTACGTTTTTGGTATTGCAGTTCGTCATTTTGCGATGCTCCCATGGGGTGCCATTCCTAAAAGTTAATGTGGTGCTCTTTTGTGTTAAATGGCAACTGCTGCAGTTACCACACGAGAAATGACCTTGTATTCCTAAGGCAGGTTGTCTGGGTTCAAGGACAGGCTTCAGTCTTGTGTGCACTAGTATGTCCTTTAAGTTCCTTCCTCTGCGGTGTGCGACATTGGTTTTTCCAGGTTTAGGTTGCCACACGTTAAAATGCCCCAGTGTTTGTTGATGATCTTAGAGACCTCGTTGGACATGGTATTGTAAGTTGTCACCCATATTGGTCGGTTGGCTTCCGGTGTCGCTTGCTGTCTGTCCTCCAGTAAAGCCTCTCTGTGGTTGTTTTTTGCGCGTTTCATTGCTTTGTTGATGATTTTTACAGGGTATTTTCGTAATTTTAGTTTCTCTTTCAGATCACAGGCCTGTGCTCTGAATTCCAATACCTCTGTACAGTTACCCCGTAGGCGTAAAAATTGGCCATATGGTAAGTTCTCTCTGAGATGCCTCGGGTGGAAGCTATCAAACGTTAGCAAACAGTTCCCAGCCGTGGGGTTGAAGTGGGTCGTCGTTTTTAGCCTACCACCTTCTGCATGAATGTTCAAGTCCAGAAAAACCAGTGTTTGGTTGGAGACTGAACTTGTAAATTTCAGAAATGCATTCTGGTTGTTTAACCAAGTGAGAAAATCGTTTACAGACTGTCGGTCACCCTCCCAAATGACCAAAACGTCATCAATGTACCACTTCCAGGTCTTGATGTTATGTCTGTAAGGGTTCTGAGTGTGAAGAATTTTAGTTGATTCTAAATGGTGTACGTACAACCCAGCCAGACTAGGAGCAAAAGTGCTGCCCATGCTGGTACCATGGCTTTGTAGGTAGATCGTTGACTTGCATTGGAAGAAGTTCTTCTGTAGTGCCAGTGATATACATTCGAGGACGAGACCTCTAGGTGTCTGGTATTGCCATGGTGTTGTGAAAAGGACCTCCTCTATAATCAGGAGCGTCTCATCATGTGGCAAGCTTGTATAAAGGCTTTCTATGTCCAAACTCACTAGGAGTTGGGTCGTGGGGTCAAAAGTCATGTCTCGTAGGAGTTGTAAGACTGATTTGGTGTCCTTCAGGTAGGTATCAGTGGACTGTACCAGAGGGCGGAGAAATGCGTCGGCAAACTTAGATAGAGGTTCCAAAATTGAGCCGATACCCGATACTATGGGTCTCCCTGGTGGGTATGTGATGTTCTTATGAATTTTGGGGATGCAGTAAAAATAGGGAATGCGTGGTGATGTCTGTGCCAAAAATTTGCCTTCTTTTTTAGTCAGCCAATCATGCGCCAAACCCTCTTCAATCATGCCTCCTATTTTATTGCGGAGGTTCTCAGTGGGATCTTCCTGTAGGATGGTGTAGTTGCGTCTGTCTGCTAACAGTCTCATACACTCTTTGTCATATGCCTCTTCGGTTTGCAGGACAATGGCACCGCCTTTGTCTGCAGGCGTTATTATTATTTCCTTGTTATCAGCCAGTCCCTTAATGGCTTGTTGTTCCAGTTTACTGGTATTGTGAAAGGTGTTAGTATTAAGCGTGGGCGGAAAATCCGTTCCGCTTGCGGATTTTTGGTAAATTCACAATCCGCGAACTCTCGCGAATTTGCCGAAAATCCGCAAATTCGCACGCGGCGGATTTTTTTGCTAGGTGATACAATATTGCGGCGCGCGGCGTTTACTTACTGTTATTCAGCGTTTTCGGAGTTGTTTTTCTCGATATTTTGCGAGTGCTGCACCATTTTGGATCTTGCTGCGGGATCCCGCGGGAGTTTGGCGACCGCGATTACGTCATCGCGGCTTGCCACCTTGCACAGCGAGAGTTTGTCAACGCGAGTACGCCGTGATCACATATCGCGGGAGTTAGCAATTGCGAAGACGTAGATGCAGCGGGCAGCAACAATCTTGCACTCGCGAAATTACAAAATTTGCAATTCTGCACAAGAAATCCACCAGCAAGCAGCATAAACCTTCTGAAAATGATGATTTTTATCAGAATAACTCCTCAGGTTGACATTTGCCTGCACGTTTTTTTGCAAGGAGTCCATTTTGGGGGTGGGGGGGGGGGGAGGTGGGAGGAAGGAAGTGCCCCACAGTCTCCAACTTCCTGTTCCTGTCCAACAGGCTCCTCCCAGTGCTTTCTTCATGTGCTGGTCACTTTCATTTGGATCTTGACCTGGAAGGATTACTTTTTGTGGATGCTGCTGGATTTTTGGATTTGAGGCCTTTTTGACTTTCTGTGGATCACTTTAGGATTAGAAATTTCACAAGTAAGTTTGTTTGGGGCATTACAGTTGCTGCAACTACAATTTTGGAATTTTCGATTTGTGGGCTGTTGTTGGGGCCTTTTGCCCAGGGGTAGTGAGTGGTGCATAGACTGAGACTTTCTGTGGTGTCTGTTTAATGTAAACATCATGGAGGGCATGGATGGCATGGGATTGTGCTGATTTTTGTGTGTTTTTTGATTTTTTGGGCTGCTGTTGGGGCCTTTTGCCCAGGGGTAGTGAGTGGTGCATGGACTGAGTCTTTCTGTGGGTTCTCTTTAATGTAAACATCATGGAGGGCATGGGTGGCATGGGATTGTGCTGATTTTTGTGTGTTTTTCGATTTTTTTGGCTACTGTTGGGGACTGGCCATGTGGGTGGGGGCCATTTTGAGTGCTGGTACAGACAGGCCCTGGCCATGTGCTGGGGGCAAGGGGCCATTTTGAAGGCCGGCAGTGTTCTCAGGCCTGCACCCATTTTGCCTAGCTTTCATCCTTTATGGCTAGGGGTAGTGAGTGGTGCATGTGCCTAGTCTTTCTGTGGGGTGTCTTGAATTTAAACATCATTGAGGGCATGGATGGCATGGGATTGTGCTGATTTTTGTGTTTTTCGATTTCTTTGGCTGCTGTTGGGGCCTTTTGCCCAGGGCTAGTGAGTGGTGCATCGGCCTAGTCTATCTGTGGGGTGTCTTGAATTTAAACATCATTGAGGGCATGGATGGCATGGGATTGTGCTGATTTTTATGTGTTTTTCGACTTTTTGGGGTGTATAACTGATGTTCCTCTGTCTAGGTGCACAAGACTCAAGAGAACCACCAGTGCCAGGAAGAAGTCCTGCAGTGGTGTGTGTGTGCAGCATTACGTCACGCGACGTCACGTCTGGCCACAGACAACTCTGCAACTCGTGCAACTGCGGCCTGCTGTTCTGACCTCTGAAGAAGATGGCCCCAAAAAAAGTTCCCCGTAGCTCCTCTAGCAAGAAAGTTGTCAGTAAGGAGCAGAAGAAGCAAGTTACCAAGGAGACTGGTGTGCCGCTCGCCACATTTTTTGGAATAAAACAAAAGTACGCCTGCAGCAGCAGCGGGATCTGCTGGGGACCAAGCTGGGAGCAGCACCCCCGCTCCATTGGGCTCAGTGCCACCACCACCACGCCAACTTAAGTCCAAGCCCTTGAGTGCTGCAGAGGCAGCCAGTCTACTTGTTCAATCACCATCGACCAGTGATGTTGGCTCATCGCAAGAAAGTAGCAGCAATGTCCCTCAATCAACACAGGTTGTTTTAACTCATCTGACGAGTGTTCAACAACCACAGCCGCAACAACAACCACATGTTCAAGTACAAGCCCAAGTACATGTAGAAGGAGAGGCATGGCAAGGAGATGCGCAAGCAGAGGTGCATGGAGGGGCACAAGTGCCCACAATAGTTGTTCCTCCCGAAGTAGGGGCACATCAGGAAATCGTCACTCAAGCCGAGGTATCATTTGAGGAAGCCAATCCTCCTGATCATTCATTATCTTTCACATCCCTTGCAAGGAAAAGATCAAGGATGGTGTCTCCATCTTCTTCAAGCCTACCTCCTTCTGATGATATGGATCAAACTTGGGAACCACCACTGCCGTCTGAGAGTGAGGCACACCATGATCTGACAAAGGTAGCTAAGCGTAAAAGGAAGGTCCCCGAAACTCTCGTACTTATGGAGTGTGGTGCTGAAGAAGAAGTGGCGTCTACTACTCCTGCTGATGAAGACTCTCACGCCGACGAAGCAATCATCATCATACACGCCACTCCAGCCTCAGTGGGCATGCAGCAAACAGACATTTTGACCCTAGCCCGAAAAGCTGCTGAGCGTGATGTTGTTGACGAGGAGGCAATGGGAACACCATCATTGGAGTTAACTAGTACACCACCACCTACCGCTTCCATATTTATTTCTTGCCAGAAGGGACATCCATCCACCTCGACCTCAATTAGTGGTGGTGCAAGTGCACAACGTAGTAAAGTTCGGCAACACACATCCTCCACTTCATCTGGCATTATCAGCATGACCAGTATCGCCTCCTCCGCCCCCCACAGACATTTCAAGTCCGCAGTTTGGGACTTCTTTAGTGTTTGCCCAAAAAGGGAAAACATAGCCATTTGTAGCATTTGTAAGCTTGCAGTTAGTCGTGGTATGTTTGGTACCAACTATGGTACCGGAGGCCAGAGAGGTCATCTTGAGAGACAGCACACTGTCCAATGGCTTGCGCACCTAAAGGAGATCAAGGAAGCCCGAATTGGAAGTCAACAAACTGTATACGTTGATGTTTCATCTGATGATGACGAGGAGGAAGAAGCGTCAAACACTTCACTTACACCCAGTACTCCTGTCAGCAGCACATCCTCTGTGAGCCACACTAAGAGTGTGGGAGAGAGTGAGACACCAATGCAAAAAAGTTCATCATCAGCGAGCGTAACTGGGTCGAAGAAGTCATCATCATCATTCCGTAAAATCATGGTCCAGCCCACCATTAGAAGCATGTTTTTTTTTCAGAAGCGCCATTTGATCACAACCACCCACTGACGTGTCTGTATAACACAAAGCTGGCTAAAATGCTAGCTCTGGACCTTCTCCCTTCTTCTTTTGTGGAAGGGGTTGGTTTTCTAGAATTAGTGGCAACGCTCAGCCCTAAATGGAAGGTTCCTAGCCGGTTCTATTTTGCCAGAGTTGCGGTTCCAGCACTACATGAAGATGTGCTGGAGGCACACTGGGTCTCTTTTTCAGGAGTTACAGCAAAGCTAAGTGCAGGTGTTGACCCGGACAACGTTTTTAAAGCTGCTCGGAAACATGCAACACTAGCCATGTTTGGCATGGAGACAAGTCATACAGGAGAAAACATTTTGAAGGAGTTTAACACAAAGGTCTTTCAATGGCTGTCCCCAAAAAAACGCAAGATTGGTTATGTTTCCACGGATAATGGCGCCAATGTAGTTAAGACCATGGAGCTGGGTAAATATTTCAGAGTGCCTTGTTTGGCGCACTGTATAAACCTGGTTGTTAAAAAATTCTTGAGTGAAGAAAGTCCAGTGTGCGAGTTAGTGACCACCTGCCGAAGAATGTGCAACCATTTCAGCCATTCTTTTAAAGCCCGGAAGCACCTGAGGGGCCTGCTACATGAACGTCGAATGCCAGTGAAAGCACTCATCCAGGAGGTGCCAACACGTTGGACCTCAACCTTCTACATGCTTGAGCGTCTGTATGAGCAGTTTACGGTACTCGGTCAGTATTTCTTAACACTGGGTACAACTCTGAAGGACCTGAGGCGAGATGCGGCGCAATGGGAGCTACTTAAAAGCCTGACAGACATGCTTCGTCCTTTTGAGGTCTTCACGCGTGCAGTCAGCAGGGAGGACTGTAATTTGGGAAAAGCTATCCCATTGTTGCGCATGCTAGAGCACCAACTGAAGGCGGTGTCTTCTATGTTTGAAAAAGATGAAGAAAAGCAAGAAGCTTTTGTATTGGCTGAGAAATTATTACAGCGCCTACTTGGCGATGAACGTCTTCAAATGATCCACTCAGAACAGCATTACATTTGTGCTACTATTCTGGATCCACACTACAAAAAGGCACTGGCAGGCAGAGCATTCCTTGCTTTTGGTGACGCAGAAGTTTTAATGTACAAACATTGGCTAGCTGTGTCAGCCATGAGGTATGAAAGAGAACGGCAGAAAATTGAAGGAAAGGGCAGTACATCAGCATCAGCGGGCCATCCCCAGTCAAAAGAATCCACTTCTGCACCTGTGGCTGTGGCAGAAGTGACCTCTGAGCCGTTAAAGACACCGGCAACTGGATCATCTGCACCAGACACAACAGTAACATTGGGTGAAGAAGAGGATTGGCTAACTCAGCTTGGGTTTGCTTCTCAGAAGGTCCCAGCAAAAAGTAAGCAAAGTGGAGGAACCGTGGAGAACCTTGAGTCGATGGTGCAGGACTATCTGAATGGCTCAACAGAGGTCTATGTTCATGAAGACCCATTGGTGTATTGGCATGGGAAAAAAGAATTGTGGCCAGAGATCTCCAACCTGGCTATAAACTACTTGTCTTGCCCACTCGCAAGCGTGTCTTCTGAACGTGTTTTCAGTGCTGCTGGTGGCATTGTAACTTGCAAAAGGACCCGCCTCTCGCCCAAAAATGTGGAGAGGTTAACAATGATCAAGATGAATCAACACCTCATACCACCAGATTACAAAGTACGTGAATACAAGCCGAAAGAAGACGAGGAGGACAGCAACTTAGATGAGGGAATTTCTTCTCTGTTAGGTGACCTACTCCCGCCTGAATTCGCAGAGTATGAGGATAAACTCTTATTCCCTGACACCGAGCCCTGAAAATGAGCCAATGAATCAATAACTTTCTTTTTTGTCCTTATTCACTTTTATTCCTGTGTGTCTGTCTTTCTTTGTTTTGCACAGTTAATATAAATAAAAACTTTAATCACCTAATCACAAAAACAAGCCCATCAGCAGAACTGTCTTCACTTATTTGCTTATTGATTTGAAGGTGCCGCAGTCTGCATTCCTCAGGTTCACAAGTTCACAAGAACATGCTCCTCTATCCTCCTCCTCCAGACTCCTATTTCCCTCAAAGCAGAGGGCTGGATTACGCCCAATGAAGAAAGACTCTGCACTTGTGGGGGTGTTCTACTTCTTTGAGGGTGAGTTGGCGGGTCTTGGGGCATTGCTGGGAAGGTCTAATACCGGATAAAACTGGCTTGGACAAAATCAGACTTGAAATTTTTTTTGCCTTTTTGCTCACTATCATGTTTTCTGGGGTCTGTTTGGGGGGGCTTCCTGGTGTTTGTGGGTGGGTTTCGGGGTCTGGGAGCACTGCTGGCACAGTATAATGTTGATTGCATTTGTTTTCTAGGACATCCATGGTGGAAAAGTGGAGTCATGACCTAGCTGCACAGCGCGTTTAGACAGAAGGCCAAAAAATATTGTAAGTATGAGATTTTCCATTTTTGCTTTTTGCCTGTTTGGGGGTGTTGTGCTTTTTTGCGGGTGGATTGGCGGGACTTGGGGCATTGCTGGGAAGGTCTAATATCGGACAAAAGTGGTTTGGACAAAATCAGACTTGAAAACGTTTTGCCTTTTTGCTCACTATCATGTTTTCTGGGGCCTGTTTGGGGGCTTCCTGGTGTTTGTGTGTGGGTTTCGGGGTCTGGGAGCACTGCTGGGCTTTTGATTGCAAGAGGTTTGAAGCAAATCCATGGTGGCAGAGGGGAGTTAGGGCCTAGCTGCAGAGCGCGTGCGGAGTGATTTTGGGAATTGCCCTGAAAATGACTAAGTCCCGATTTTTGTACTTTTGCTTTTTGGCTGTTTGGGGGTCTTCTACTTGTTTTCGCCTGGGTTGACGGCTCTGTGGCCATTGCTGGGAAGGTCTAATACCGGATAAAAGTGGTTTGGACCAAATCGGAGGCGACATTTTATTTGCGTTTTTGCTGACTTGCTTGTCTTTGAGGTGCTCTTTGGGGGGGTTCCGGGTGTTTGTGGGTGGGTTTTGGGGTCTGATGCACTGCTGGCACATTCTAATTTTGAATGCATTTGCTTTTCAGGAAATCCATGGTGGAAAACGGGAGTTATGGCCTAGCTGCACAGCGCGTTTGGACCAAATTGAAAGAAGGCCAAAAAATATTGTAAGTATGAGATTTTCTATTTTTGCTTTTTGCCTGTTTAGGGGTGTTGTGCTTTTTTGCGGGTGGGTTTGTGGGTCTTGTGGCATTGCTGGGAAGGTCAAATACCGGATAAAAGTGGTTTGGAGAAAATCCATGCGGAAAAGCCTTTTGGCACTTTTTGTAACTTAGGGTTCGTTAGGGTTAGCACTAGGAGCAGGATTGCATGTGTTTCGGGGTGTTCTAGATTTTTGCAACTGAGTTCTGGGGTCTTAGAGCACTCGTGGGAATGTGTAATTTTGGTTGCAAGTGATTTGAAGAAAATCCATGTTGGGAAAGGGGATATTTGGCATAGTTAAAGAAAGCGTTTGCCACTATTCTGAACTTAGGGCTCTTTAGGGTTAGCAGTATTTGTATTGCATGTGTTTGGGCGGGGGGCTGTATGTGGGGGGGTTTGCGAGTCTTGGAGCGATGATGGGTATGAATACTTTTGCTTGCTTGCAAGTGGTTTGAATACAATCCACGGTGGGTAAGGGGGGATTTGGGCCTACTTTTACTTTCAAAATGCGTTTTGTCACCAGTTTTCTACTAGGCCTCGTTTTTGCAGATCTGATTGGGGGTCTTCTACATTTTTGCGACTGGGTTTAGTAAGGGTCTGGGAGCACTGCTGGGAAGGTCTAATTTTGTTCTAAAACACAGTTTACAGTACACCTAGCTAGAGGGGAAAGATCCGCTAAATTAATTCGCCCATACTTATTTATCCTTCAAAAGGAGACTCAGACAGAGTACGCACTTTCAAAAATATTGTACTGTCTATTAGGAAACTCAAAGTGTGACTTTTTGCACTACACAGCGTACATACCTTATATTTATTTGTCAGTGGTGTTCTAATATCACCCTCTATTTTTCCATCAATAATTACAGGCCGGGTTTCAGTCTGTGCAATGGGAAAAAAAGGGTGAAGTCAGGCTTCACATTAGCGAGCCGCAATTCAGCATCCGCCAGGCAGGCAGTGGACAGGGTATATTCTGGTCACCAACATTGATGGACGGAGCATCAGCTGGAATGGAGGAGTCCGGCTAATAAGAGGAATGGTTAGATGCATGCAACTTACCAAATTCAACAGGACAACTACAACAACATACAGATACAGTATCCGTTCTTTTCTAATTATCTTTTAAGTAATGTTATTGCTGTGAACTTCTATGAGTGTGACTCTGCATTTCTTTGATCTCTGCTTCTAAATTCATCCCTACAGCCATTCTATAGGTTTTACTTCTGCTATTTTTTAAACCTAATTTAATGTAAGAAGTGTTTCTCTGAGTGCAGAGATAGGCAAGTGAAAACGCTGCAGCCCTGTACTGTCGCATTCTTTCATTCACGGTTGTCAAAAGTACTACTTACTTTTCAGTAACCATGCATGCAGTAGTGCATGCACTTCCTTTATGTCACTTAAAAGATTTATGGTTAGCTTTGTACCCAAAGATTTCTTTATCTTCAATTTTTGTTTGTCCATGCTGTGCTTTTTTTTTTCTTCTCTCAACAAAACTTTCCCAAAATCCCCCATTCCCATCCATTTTCCAAACCCTAACCCTCTTTCCCCGGGCTGTGTGGTTTTGATTGATGTGTGACTAAATAACAGCAATAATTCCACACACTAGCTGGGGAGGATAAGGTCATAGCAACAGGCTGGTGAAGGAATCCGAGGATATATTCTATTCTTACTCAGCTTGACACTCAGTCACTATTGGCAAATGAAAGCAGATTTTCATGTGCGCCATCAACTTGATTGAAGAACATCCTCCTCCTAGACGTGGCAAAATATTACGCTGCTGTGTCCTTCATTTTCGGTACTATTTCTTGTAGTAGTAGCCAATGTCAAAGAAATTTAACGCAAGTACTAGTTATACTTTCAATACTTTACCATTTGTTAGGCTACATTGTGGCACTGTTCTAGTGTACTGTCACCTGCTATATTCTCTATCGTACCGTTCTAATGCTACGGTAAGGACAAACAAGGTTTAATTTTCTTTTTTTCCAGATGCTGCCACTGCCACTGTGTAACACCACTAGTACCAACGCAATGATGACATTTCATCCGCCCAGGATTGCTAATCTTAATCGCCATTTGCTGTGCAGCCAGCCCTGTGCCTAGCCCTATTTCCAAACATAAATTACAGGTAAGATAAGCGTTTGGGGGGAGGAAGTATATTGGAGTATTAGGAGAGACGAGAGACTGACGCTAGTACTAGTAAAGTCCTAGGACTATTGAATTCACTTACTCTGTGAGAGGCACTTTGTTTTGAAAAGATTTGGGCAATTAATTACACAACTTGAATCAAGATGCCACTTAAGTTTCACGAAAACAAAGTTACTGTTAAACCCCCACCCACCAGCCTCAAAAGCAGTAAAAAAAAACATGTATGCTAAGATAGAGTTTAAAGTATATTTATATCCCTGACAAAAATAATCTCCCGCAAGACCCAACCCACCGCCACTCCCTAACCCCAACGAATGTCCGTGAAAAGTCCAAAAAACCCAACTTCCAATTCCCACCCCCCAGAAATCTTTAAAAAAGGGGCAAGGGACAGTCTCCTCCTACTGCTGGCTGCTGCTGTTGACTTTCCGGGCCAGGTCGGAATGCTCCTTGCGGAGGGTCTCGAGCACGGTTTTCGTGTTGAGCAGCTCCTGCTCGAGGTAGGAAACCCTCAGGGAAAGGCGGTGCATCCGTTTTTTGCAACTGCTGTGGGGAGCAGCTGATTTCTTTGCTGCTCAGCGGTGGCGGGTGGCTGCGGTACCCCGGCTCCGTACCCCTGGAGACCTGCTGTGCTGACTGGGTTACCCAGGGAGCGCGGAGGAGGATGCAGCTGCGCCGGTAGATGTTATTGTAGACTGCGTGTCCCCCTTCTCCTGGGCCATCAGCCGCTGATATTCAGCGACAGTGGCCACCAGCCTCCGTTGCCGGGCCCGTCTAGCCAGCTCCTTCCGGGTTGGTTTGGAAGGAGCATCTATATGAAGAAAGAAAGACATAGTAACCAATGCTCTTTAAGATTAACATAAAATGATTCAGCAGAAAGTTGTGTCACAGTAGAACTAGCAACTTGTAAGTGCAATACATAACTATTATGGCCAGTATCTATCTAACCTCCCACTTCTTCACCCTTGCTCTAACATTAGTGGGAGTTTAAGGAATCAATTCTACGAGCACTATGGACTCACTCCATTAGAGTCGACTATGACAGTACACCAGTCTTATTATTCTTCTTCTCTCTTGTTTAGCAAAATTGGTACGTTAACTTCTGCAAGCCGGCATAATGCCAGCGCAGTCAACTTGCACCCGAGAAAAACAGACGCCCGCCATGATGAGTGAGACAGACTTCCGTTACTGTACCAGTCCAGAACATGCAGGTGGTGATGCTCTTACTTTTCTATTACGGGTGGCACTCTGTTACAAGGGCTACTGCTTAATTAATTTAACTTTCACCCTACAGTGCCAATGAATACTAGAAAAGGAAAATGAAGAAGATAAATAATCTGATTATCTATCACTGCACATGGTATGTATTTGCTTACATATGGGATGACTTTAGGTGCTTTGCTTTTTATTGAGTGAACAGTGATACATCCACACATGAATGACCGAGTTCTACTAAACTTATTAACAGAGGTAGTGAGTGGCCATCGTAATAGCCGTATATATGCTGTGCTTGCAATACAAACTACTGCTACTATTCATGGTAGTATTCGGACAAAATTACAACTTCTTTTCCTTGCCTTTCCTACACTGGGACGGACGTGCGGGTGCGGTGTTACATGCTTTCCAAAGTAACACTTAGTTCATCCAGTGACCGTCTACTCTCTCTAGATACACATATGCTAGCTAAGAGTCAGATAGTACCATGATCCAGGCATCCATCCATTCAAACTACGGGTCAGATTAGGATTGCGGATTTCCCGCATCCTCCGGGCCGTCAGAATCCACCGCCGGCCCGGAGGATGCGGGAAATCCGCAGCGGACTGCAAAAAGACCCCCCGCCAGATTAGGATGGCTCGGGGATCGTTTTTCACTCCGCAGCTTTTCCGCCGCGGTCGCCTCCCGTCCGCGGTGGAAAAGCACTAACATGGTTGGCGGTGTCTATCAGACACCGCCAGCCATATTAGGATGTCTGGAGGAACATTCCTTTACACGGCGGCATTTCCGCTGTGCAAAGGCATCCAGATTTTTGTTTGGGGGCCCGTTGCGGGCCCCCAGGGGTGAAGGGGGGTGGGGGGTGCTAATGGGGAGTACCTATGGTACCCCCCTGCATTTGCCTGCACAAAGCATGCAAATGCACAACTTACATTTTTATCATTGTGGCGGGTGCTGCTTCAAGCAGCACCCGCCGCAATAATAAAAATACAGGATGTGACCGCCAGGGTGGCGGTCACATCCTAATTACCACGGAGGGACCGCCGCTGCCCCTGCGGACGGTCCCTCCTACTCTATGGTGGCGGACGGACTCAGGTCCGTCCGCCATCATAATAGGCCCCTAAATGTCAATCATTCTTCTTCATGTCTCTCATCTGGACAAACCTTACGTTTTCTCACGGGGAGCAGCACACTATGCAGTCTGCAATCTCAATAATTAAGGAATATAAGAGCTTACCACTGCCCGCCACTACCATGGCAACCCGCACAGCAGTTTGGTCCGGCGCTTCCACCGCCTCCTCCCCAGAGCTTTCCTCCTCCACCTCCGCGCTGGGCCCAGAACAAGATGTTCCACCTACAAAGTACATTTAGGAATGTTTGATGTCATAGACATACACCACTCACTAGTATTTTGTCTAGGAATGAAGAAATGTGAATACAGAAACCAATCTAATAATTTGTGACTGTCTACTCTAAAGTAAAAATGTCCCTTTTTCCAGGGAAGGGTGTTGTCTTGCTACACTTTTTGGCACAACTGATAAATGCTTGCTTTTTAACACGCACCATTTTTCTCATAACAGACAGAAGCTTCACTTCTAAGAACAAATCATCATAACTAGGACGAAGGGACCAATGATTCAGCACCAAAAAATAAAATGAAAGTTCAAAGCAGGTGAGGGCTCAGCTCGCCCACAATAAATGTGTGAAATAAAAAATCACTATAAGCACCTTTCCATTTTTAATCAACCGTTTATGTTTTATGACAAGCTTGATTTTAATAAATATTTTTACTTTTAATAAAGCTTTAAAACTTAAATAGACTCTGTGGTTTTTTGTCATGAGTGAATGAGCAAAAGGTTTTGCAATTTGCAAGCATGAGTCCGTGCCTCTGACACTTCTGGACTCTGACTCTGTACTCTTGTCCTGCATTGGATAATCATCATTGGGGATCAATCATCAATGAATTCAGGAGCTAAATGACTCTGACACACTATCTAGTCAGTAAAGAGATTGGGGGTTCTTCAAAGTCTGATATCACTGAGGTATGTGGAAAGTCTACCTGCGCCTATTATAATTGATAAACAATGCACTATTTATTGTCCATAGTTCTGTTTGTGCAGATTTGTCCCTGCAACAGTAGTAGTATGGATTGTCCTCCTATCCAAACCAAGAGTAAAGTAGTATCTTATTCTTTCTTGGTGGTCATTCACCTTTTTATTGTTGGTAATTGTTAAAGCATAAACATTTAGAAGGCTTGAAAATACATTATGGACAATCCCAGAGGACTGCACTCAGTGCATAGAGCTATTGCTGACTAGAATGGGAGTTTCGTTTTACACCTTTTGCCAAATATGCAATCTTAGTTAGCTACACAGACAGACAAATAAGAATAATCTAGTAATACCACAGGGAGTCATAGTTGAGGCAGGATAAGAATTTAGATACAGTCTACAAGAAGATCAAAGACGATTTAGAAAAAATCGAATAAGGAACGCTAGGAAAAATAGGTACTCTATATTAAAATTAACTTACCGGGGCCAGCAAAGGAGCCCTCGCCTGCCCGATCCTGGCCTTGTTCAGCAGCAGCAGCAGCCTCCTCCAATGCCCAATTGCCCCTGGGGGGAGCTGATGTAGAACATGAAAGAAAGGAAGACCAGAAAACATGAATGATATTTGTCAACCAAATCAAACATTTCAAAAGAACAGTAACATAATATTTTGGCGAAATAGCAAATAGACAACTATTCCATGGGATATATTGACCTATCTCATGTGGTCTACTACGATATTAGAATTGCTTGATTTGCGGACCGTCGACTTGGAAAGTTATGTAACTCACTAAACAAGCTACTAAAAAGGTTCGCCTAGGACTGGCAGGCAGCAGTCCGCAGCATGCAAAGTGACAGACATAGTCCATCGTGATTGCAGATCAGCGACAACACTAAAAAGTTTCCTACTACATTAACCAGTCATTAAAATACTCAAACTATCAATCCACCACCACTATTTCTTCTTATAGCCAGGTGTACAAAGGAAGGACTGGACTTGAGTCTGTAGGGGCAGATTTACAAGCCCCTTGCGACTCTTTCGCTCCATTGTTGCGTGACTTTTGTGACGCAGCGGCAGAACAAAAGAGGCGCCACGGTGCGGTGCATATTAACAACATGACGCATATGGGAGATGCATCACGTTGTAAAGCCCTGCGCCATCAGGGGGCGTTCCGGCGCAAGGGAGGGCGTTCCTGCGCAGGAACGCATCCTAAAAGTGGCTGAGGGAAATCTACAAGATTTCAATCACTCACTTTTAGGACAATGATGCGTGACTCAAACCCTGCGCCTGCTTGAAGCAGACGTACGGCTTGACGCAGCATTGGGGAGATAGGGCAACCCAGAGCATTGCTGGAGCTGCGCCATCGTTGCGACGCAACTCCAGCAATGCGCCGCCTTTACGGCACAGATGCGTAACGCTTCGTTGACGTTTTGGGCCCATGGTGCGCCGCATTGTAAATACGGCGCACCATGGGTGGTGGTGGTGTGGCGCACAATTACTGGCGCATCCCTGCTACTTTTCAGGGATGCGCCGGTAATTAAAAAAATCTGACCCTTAGTGTCTAGCATTACGTAGTTCTTTAAACTACACTCATACATAATTTCTCAGGCCAATGAAATGAACACAAGATTGAAAACAAATAAGCATAGTAGCAACGCTACTGAGAAGGAGAGCAGTGCACCTGAAATGCACAGAAGATTTTGAACTATAATTTACCTACAATGTACTCAGCAGCATTATTGCTCTTGGTAAAAAACTAAAATTTGCAATATAATAACACACAGAGCAAGAGAAAACAGAGTAGTGAAGAAATAGCTACTACTACTCACCAAGCCCAGGGATCTCAAGGCCGAGCAGGTCGATCAAGTCGAGTTCCGGGAGATCCGTCCAACTGTGGGTGGCCTGGTTGTAGGTGCGCCGGACCCGAGAGTTTTTTTACATGGCCCGGCACACCTTCTCCTACCGCTTCTGGCGCTCCCGGATCCCGTACCCGCTAGCGATCTTGCCGCCTGCCATGATGGTCCTGGGGAGGGGGCGCTGAACATAAAAAACTAGGGCGGCCACCTCCTCCACGCTGAAGATCTCCCGGGCTGTGACCTGCTCCCCCCTCAAACGCCCGCACGGGAGCCGGGCACGGGGTGCGGGACTCTTCCCCTTCTCAGGATGCTTCCCGGCTCCCTTTACCATGGTCTGGGCAGAGAGGAAGGTAAATAATAAAGAAGAAATAGAATCAGGAAGAAGAAAAGGGAAGAGTTTAAAAAAGTAGTTTAAAATTAATCACAAGTAGCAGAAAACACAAAAATATAGAGCTAGAAAAATAGAGGGATAGATAATGAGTAAAATAGATCAAGAAAAACTTCAAACAAGCAAAGGATGGCAGAGATTCAGAGAGGATACAGAAAGCATGCCCAGAACCATAGCAATGAATGAGAAACAAGATGGCCGCGCCCGTTCACGACCGCGTGGGTAAGTTCGCGCGAGATTTTCCTCACGATCACACGCGAACTTGTACTAGCGAGCCGCACACTTTGCGAGATTACACATCGCGCCCGGAAACGGAAATATGTCATGCAAACAAGATGGCCGCGCCCGTGAATGACCATGAGGGTAACTTTGCGCCGTTGCACTACAAGCGGCTCGCTAAAACGCACAAAACCTTGCAAACGGGTAGGCCGCAAAAAAAATCGCATATTCTCACGAATTTGCGGCTTCCTAATTCAATCTCACGCAAATTTGCGCCCCACAAATTCCGCGAAATTGCTGAAAAACGAGTTTTGCAAAACTGAAAGCGCTCAGCAGGTGGAAAAGTTCAAACTCATCATTAGTAACCATTCCCTGTAGTGCTTCCTGAGGGGCCCCACCAGAGTTCAGTTGCCTTCTTGCAACTATTCTATGACCCTGCTCTGACCCTCACAGCAGGCTCATAGAATAGCTACAAGTAGGCCACAAAGGTCCTGTGAAAAGAATTGCACTGCAACAGAAAGCAAATTACAGATAAGGAAGCAGGTGCCAGACTGGAAGTTTAAATTCAGTGACACATTAATCAACCCCAAATTAATTCATGTCAGTTGATGCAGGGCAGGTGTGCTTGCTTTTCACCCCCATAATCTACAGTGATGAACCAGAGGGTGGCAGTGATGTACCAGAGGGTGGCATGGGTGAACCAGAGGGTGGCAGTGGTGAAACAGAGGGTGCTGTGAACCTGTGATGATGAACCAGATGTAGAAACAACATAGTCGCGGCCGTTGCGAGCCGACATGTAAGTTCGCAATTGCGAACGGTACAAAACCCTTGCAAACGGGCAGAAACCCTTGCAAACACAAAAAAGTAAAAAATTCTGCAAATTCGAGAGAGTTCGCGGATTTTGCGGATTGCGAATTCGCAAATACGCAAATTCGCGAACCACAAATTCGCAAAATTCGCCCATGCTTAATTAGTTTTCGATGGATTCAGTTTGTCGATTTCCGTCACAATGGCTTTCTCAAAGGTTAATAGTTCAATTGGAAGCATTGGATCAGGTGGAGTGAAAGTGGACTTTGGTCGAAGGCCTGTGTCTGTTGGTATAATGGTAGGTGGTTTGTCTTGGAAAAAAGCCTGCAACTTCAATTTTCTAATAAAGTCCTGTATCTCCATGTTTAGCCTGAAAATGTCAGGTTTTTGTGTTGGGTCAAAGCCCAAGCCTTTTTTCAACACCGTCTTCTGTATCTCAGTCATGGGCCAAGGGGTCAAATTAACCACTAGGTCCCTCTCTTGCTGGTTGAGGCTTGGTTCGGGAGGGATCCTGTCATGCTCCTGGTCATACGGGAGTTGCCCTGATCCTGATCCTCCCATGCAACATTGTTGCACTTTCTGTTCTTCCCTCCTGTTTTTTGTACGTTCTAGGCAGCGCACAGCTGCGGGAGTTCTTTTACCTACACTGACACACACACATAGGAACACACACTCTATATTAAAAGAAGCCAGTGGTCTAAGCAAAATGGAAGACGAACGCAGCCTCACGTTTGGGGGAAGACGAGATAGACAAAATTCTGACGGCCATCAATCCTTTCGAAGTCCTGAGCAACCCGGAGACGGGTCCTAACATCGTAGATTGGAATGAGATAGTTAACCTGAGACGTAATCAATTCAAAGCAGCTCTTCATGGACTGCTCATTACTGAGTAGCTAAGTAACAAGTTGGCACCACCGGGTTTGATCGTTAAAAATGAACCATTGATATTTCAAACTGACATGCAGTTCAAAAAGGAGTGGTCCCTCATCTCCTGGCACTGCACAAGGGACTGGCTCGTCCTGATAGTAAAGACAGCAGCAAGGTTCACTCAGGAACTAAAGATAGAGATCCAAAAAATAGAGGTGCAATCGAACACGTATATAAACCCTGCTGACCTGAAAGTGAGGTTAGATGAACTTAACCAACAGATGACTGATTTTGAGTTCACGTTGAAACAAAGCAAGTTCAACAAACTCCGCAAGGACAAAGACAGATTCACACCAGAGGGGGTGTACCCATACACCAAACCAGATTATGTCTCTAAAAATTCAAAGTGATGGCTCTGACAATGGTTCATCAGGCTCCAACTCAAGTGGTAACCAATGATAAAGACCCGCAAGGGGAGGTTGGAGACAAAAGAGGCAGCAGTTCCCAAGACAACGAGGGTGGAGAGGATACCAACCCCCACCCCAGTTCCAACAATTTATGGGACCCCCACCATTCACCCCGTTCCAGTTTGGCCCTCCAACCACTGGGCATGGTTACCCACAATGGAAACCGGAATACGATGGCAGATTCTATGGCCCACAACCTTTTTTAGGTACCCGCCCCGGACCACGAGAGAAGAACAGAAAGGGCAACAATGTTGCATGGAAGGATCAGTTCAACTCCCGTATGACCAGGAGCATGACAGGATCCCTCCCGAACCAAACCTCATCCAGCAAGAGAGGGACCTAGTGGTTAATTTGACCCCTTGGCCCTTGACTGAGATACAGAAGACGGTGATGAAAAAAGGCTTGGGTTTTGTACCAACACAAAAACCTGACATTTTCAGACTAAACATGGAGATACAGGACTTTATTAGAAAATTGAAGTTGTAGGCTTTTTTCTAAGACAAACCACCTACCATTATACACACAGACACAGGCCTTCGACCAAAGTCCACTTTCACTTCGCCTGATCCAATGCTTCCCATTGAACTATTAATGTTTGAGAAAGCCATTATGACGGATATCAACAAACTGAATCCATCGAATACTAACACCTTTCACAATACCAGTAAACTGGAACAACAAGCCATAAAGGGACTGGCTGATAACAAGGAAATAATAATAAAGCCTGCAGACAAAGATGGTGCCATTGTCCTGCAAACCGAAGAGGCATATGACAAAGAGTGTATGACACTGTTAGCAGACAGAAGCAACTACACCATCCTACAGGAAGATCCCACTGAGAACATCCGCATTAAAATAGGAGGCATGATTGAAGAGGGTTTGGCGCCTTTGCATAAAAATTAGTCCTTGGTTTGCTACTTTTAATAAAAAATGGTTTCAGGTGTTTTAACAGGTCAGTATGGACCTGGGGGATAATAGAGTTAATATCCTCCTGAGAGTCACAGTTAAGTTTTTTACTCAGCCTAGCTGAGTGAAAAAGAAGGCGAATTTTTGGCACAGACATCACCACGCATTCCCTATTTTTACTGCATCCCCAAAATTCATAAGAACATCACAAACCCACCAGGGAGACCCATAGTATCGGGTATCGGCTCAATTTTGGAACCTCTATCTAAGTTTGCAGTGGCATTTCTCCGCCCTCTGGTACAGTCCACTGATACCTACCTGAAGGACACCAAATCAGTCTTACAACTCCTACGGGACCTGACTTTTGACCCCACGACCCAACTCCTAGTGAGTTTGGACGTAGAAAGCCTTTATATAAGCTTGCCACATGATGAGACGCTCCTGAATATAGAGGAGGTCCTTTTCACAACACCATGGCAATACCAGACACCTAGAGGTCTCGTCCTCGAATGCATATCACTGGCACTACAGAAGAACTTCTTCCAATACAAGTCAACGATCTACCTAAAAGCCATGGTACCAGCATAGGCAGCACTTTTGCTCCTAGTCTGGCTGGGTTGTACGTACACCATTTAGAATCAACTAAAATTCCTCACACTCAGAACCCTTACAGACATAACATCAAGTCCTGGAAGAGGTACATTGATGACGTTCTGGCCATTTGGGAGGGTGACCGACAGTCAGTAAATGATTTTCTCACTTGGTTAAACAACCAGAATGCATTTCTGAAATTTACAAGTTCAGTCTCCAACCAAACACTGGTTTTTCTGGACTTGAACATTTATGCAGAAGGTGGTAGGCTAAAAACGACGACCCACTTCAAACCCCCGGCTAGGAACTGTTTGCTAACGTTTGATAGCTTCCACCCGAGACATCTCAGAGAGAACATACCATATGGCCAATTTTTACGCCTTCGGCGTAACTGTACAGAGGTATTGGAATTCAGAACACAGGCCTGTGATCTGAAAGAGAAACTAAAATTACGACAATACCCTGTAAAAATCATCAACAAAGCAATGTAACGCGCAAAAAACAACCACAGATAGGCTTAACTGGAGGACAGACAGCAAGCGACAACGGAAGCCAAACAACCTACATGCGTGACAACTTACAATACCATGTCCAACGAGGTCTGCAAGATCATCAACAAACACTGGGGCATTTTAACGTGTGGCAACCTAAACCTGGAAAATCCAAAGTTCGCACACCGCAGAGGAAGGAACTTAAAGGACATACTAGTGCACACAAGACCGAAGCCTGTCCTTGAACCCAGACAACCTGCCTTAGGAAGACAAGGTCATTTCCCGTGTGGTAATTGCAGCAGATGCCATTTAACACAAAAGAGCACCACATTAACTTTTAGGAATGGCACCACATGGGAGAAGCGTAAAATGACGGACTGCAATACCAAAAACGTAGTTTACCTTATCACGTGTCTGTGTGGCTTTGAGTATGTGGGAATGACCACTAGGGCAGTGAAAACACGCATGAACGAGCTTAAAAGCAATGTACGTTGCAAAAAGAGCACTATAAAGATGGCAACACACTACCTCAATGCTCAACACTGCGTCAATGATCTAAGGTGGACAGTGATTCAACAACTGCCATCAGATGTGGGCCTTTTTCACAAAGAACAAAGATGGGTGTTACGTCTGGGCAGCCACATTACGGGTCTGAACGATGATGTTCCCTGGGGACAGCTGTCTCACTAACTGGTCTCACGATGCCCCTCATCTTACATATAGCCAACACGTAGATTGATTAACAAGCGTGCGCCCCAACATTAGAAAGTACTTTGATAGGGGCTAATCAGTACTGCAATCTCAATCTGCTGGGCATTAGTATCCTGGGCATTATGACATCATTTATACCCAACAATGTGCCCTAGTGTTTGATTTACAAGTACATTTGCACATGATGACTTTCTCCTCGTTTTTCAGGATATGTCTGACAAAATCATTCAATTAATCTCAAAACGAGTCTCCAATCTCCAGGTTATATTTTCTGAACTACACGCATGCACATGGGACATCATGTACACCAACGCGCATGCGCCATACTGATAACGCACCAAGAAGCAGTAGAGCAGTACGCAGTCGCACAGCTCTCACACCATCAAACGGGGCCGAATACTTACGAGTCTCCATTGTCCAGGTTATATTTTCAGAACTACACGCATGCGCGGGTGACAGCATGTACACCTACGCACATGCGCCATACTGATAACGCACCAAGAAGCGGTAGAGCAGTACGCAGGCGCACAGCTCTCACACCATCAAACGGGGCCGAAATACTTACCGAGTCCGGTCGGACGTCCCATACAAGGGCTTACAATGATTCAATTAACACCATTAGGGCTCAATTAAAGGCGGAAAACCCTACTTTGGGCATTTACCTACTTCCGTTGTTCCGCTAACGAGGCAAACAATTAACAGAGAACAGGGTATAAATACCAATAGCCCTGAGCTGTCCTCACTTCGGCGGAGCAGCGTGTGGGGTAAGACGGACGACAACTCATCCCGAGTTCGTGAGTATGAAGTGCGCAAACAAGCATTTCTAAGACCTAGAAAGCAAGTAAGGACCCATACTAATACCTGCAATGTTTCTTACTTAGTTTGCATATTAGCAATCACCCCCCAGACGTTCCGAATGCTCATGAAGCAAGCAAGCAATACTCGACAAGTATGACAAAAGCTTCCATTACATTACTAGAGTATTTATGTGTCTATGTTGTGTGTTTTGTCAGTGTCTTTCCTTTACAGGGCTTATAAAAGCGCATGGTTTGGTTCCAGCTGATTGCACCTGTCTGAACTACCCGGTACATGAGTAACCATTACATTTTGTTCTTTTTCTTTTCTCAGGCATTGTACCCGAGTAATACCGCTGTAGGCACATTGTACCCTTTATTACTATACACATAGATATTTTTCTTTTTCACTTTTTATTAACATTAATACAATTTTTGTAATAATACTAGAGAAACGTGAGTAAGGTGGGGAAGTTGTGCCCCCGTCCTTAAGAAGGAACTTTGTCTCCGAAACATGTCGACGCACACACGAGGTACTGTAGATTAACACAACAGAATCCACCTCACACTGCACTTCTTTTAACAGTATCAGCCGGGGTTAGGAATACATTTTTTTCAGATATATACCCACGAGCCAGGTACTTTTTAATTTTTCACCACGTCAGACCACTCACATAAATATCCCACATGCACCACACATAGTCAAAACCAAAAAAAAAGTGCTCCTGCGTACTCGTAGGTCGTAGCACTCTACCAAAACTTCTCCAAAGTTAGCCAGATTAGCTTCAAAACTTCAGGATTACCAGTTTGAGATTTCACATGTGCAAGGGTGGTGCAATGTCCAAGCGGACTGTCTTTCGAGACTATCATTTAGCAAGGAGTGGAACCTTAGGTGGACAATTTTTAATGGGGTCCAGTGTGTGTGTCCAATTCACTAGCAACAAGGGAAGTACACACAGTTCCCCAGAAGGACTGGATCGAGAGGAGGGAGTGTGTGGTGTAGTGTAGAAGCAGAGACCAAGAGGGAAGGGGGAATTCCCTCTTGGGAACTAGAACCCTCACACTCCCAGCATGCTAGGTGTCATGCTTCATCATATGGGTCCTGCTCCTCGTCGGACTGGCGCTGCAATGTCCGACGGGCACCCGCGAAGGGGCTCTTTAGCGGAGATCTTTTGTTCCAGCCATATGGTGCATGCGTGGGAGAGGGCAGGTGAATGTGTAGTCGTGAATAAGTGATTGATTAAAAAGGGTGAGTTAGTCCACAGGGAACTTTATTAACGTGGCTAACTCCCTTGAGACTATCAGTCAGGTGGGAAGACCTTGAAGATAAATCTTTCATCATGGAAGATGACAAAGAGTTGGTTGCTTCTATTAGCGATGTTCTTGAGGTTAAAGAGTGTACTTTTACTTGTGAAGAATGGTCTGAAGGCATGGCAAAAGATCAGGTGCTTAAAGAAGACATTCTTCTCATCAAATTGGGTTCAAGAAGGGAGAGTTGTGTCCACGTTTCTGTGCGTCCTTTCTTGAAAATTTTAGATGAATTATCTATGTGTGGCCGGGTTTAGATGCTGAAGTGTCTTCTTGGATAGTCAATTGTTCATCGTGCAAAGAAGGTGAAAAGAGGTTGAAAATTGCTGTGGGGTCATCTTCTGGTAATCTCACTTATCCTGAAATTCCTTGGCATAGCATTGCTCTAGATTTTATTGGACCTATGGAAGAACTTCCACTAAACCAATGCTTTGCATTTGCATGTATTGATTTGTTTTCAAAATGGCTTACTGTCAGTTTTGTAAAAAACATCACGACTGATACCACTATATCTTTCTTGAAAACTTTCTTCAATGAAGATGGTTATCCCAGCATACTAGTCACAGATAATGGCACACAATTAGTCTCTCATAACATGTGCTCCTTTTTATCAAGTTCTGGTGTCAAACATCACCGCACATCTCTTTATAACCCACAAAGTAATGGTTTGTGTGAGAGAATCAACAGACTTGTCAAGGGTATAATTCAAATGTCCTGCTCTATGGGAAATTTTGATCAGAATATTGTTTCCAATATGGTATGGGCTTATCATACTACTGTATAAGCGTGAGCGCAAAATCTGTTCCGCTCGCGGATTTCGCGGATTTTCGGTAAATCCGCAATCCGCGAACTCCCGCGAATTTACCGAAAATCTGCGAATCCGCGAGCGGCAGATTCGGGGGGCAAAAGTTCAAGCCTTCAAGCTTGAAGTTGTTGTTATAACTATTTTAGGATGGCGCCGGCAAGCTGCCAGCGCCATCCTAAAACAGGTACTAAGTTAGCTTCAACAGGAAGCACTAATAGATAAAATAAAGCAGGTGCTCGAGCACCTGCTTTATTTGATCTATTAGTGCTTCCTGATCAAGCTAAATTAGTAACTATTTTAGGATGGCGCTGGCAGCTTGCTGCCGCCATCCTAAAATAGTTACAGCCCAGGATGATGGATGGACAGCTCACTCAAGGGACCCCTGCGCCCTTCGGGGCGATTGCATAGTAACACACACATGGCCGCTGGAATTAGTTGAAGCTCAAATTCAGTGACTCATTCATCAGCCCAAAAACAATTGTGAGTGTCGTCGAGGCTGGGCAGGTGTGCCACCCTTCTTCCCTAATCTACCGTCGAAAATCAGCTGTGATGCTGGATAGAGGCCTTTGTATCCTTGACTTTCACGAGCGCAATCCTCGTGCTGTTCCTGTGACCAGCAGCTTCTTTCTCTTGATTTGCTGCTCTGATCGGTCTCTGACCTTTTATACACACAAGAGGCATGTGAACTCGCATGGAAGCCCTGCCCGTTTGGCCCTGCTCACACACTCGCGGTGGCTGTGCACCGTCTTCCCGCCATTTACCCACTATGATGGACAGCTCACTCAAGGGACCCCTGTTCCCTTCTGGGCGATTGCATAGTAACACACACATGGTCGCTGGAACTAGTTGAAGCTCAAATTCAGTGACTCATTCATCATCCCAAAAACAATTGTGAGCGTCGACGAGGCTGGGCAGGTGTGCCTTCTTCCCAAACCTACCGTCAAAAATCAGCTGTGATGCTGGATAGAGGCCTTTGTATTCTTGACTTTTACGAGCGCAATCCTCGTGCTGTTCCTGTGACCAGGAGCTTCTTTCTCTTCATCTGCTGCTCTGATCGGTCTCTGACCATTTATACACACAAGAGGCACTTGAACTCGCACAGAAGACCCCTCCATTAAAAAATCCGCAAAATCCGCAAATCCGCAAATTAGCGGATTTTGCGGATCCGCGAATCCGCAAATTCACGGATTGTGAAACCGCGAAATCCGCCCATGCTTACTACTGTACATGGTGATAGTGAAAAATCACCTTTTGAAAAAATGCGTGGAAGAACTCCTGGTACCAAACTTACTCCTTGTTGGATTAAAGAGTGGATTTCTCAGGGTGGTCTTAACGATTATACCCCCTCAAAAACTCACAGCGACTACAGTACTTCTTCAAAGATCTGGTTAAGATTAAATCTGGAAGAATTTTGAAAGGACTGTCTAAGTTTAAAGGTCCATTTTGTGTTAAAGAAGTTTTTCCTCATTACATATTTTTAACAAATGGAGAAAAGTGGAATCTTCGTTGTGTGGCTTTATACTAGAAGAATTATGTTGTTTCCACTGATGTCACTCATTCTTTTTCTTCTAACAGTGGGAATAGTGGCTACACGTATACCACTTCTGAAGAACCCAATTCTTCTTTGAATTCATTCAGTTGACAATGAGTTGGTGGCGGCGATGCTTCTGATTCGGTTCAGGTACAAGCCAGTCATAATATTCCTATGCCCAATGAGTCTAGGATCCAGAGGTGTCGCAGACCACCAGCTTATTTGAATGACTATTGCTGTTAATTATATTTGTTCCTTTTAATATTACTTAAAGCTTTGACTGAATAACTTTTTGCATGATGTATTGTTTTGTTTCCCTCAAGGAGGAAGATATGTTGTAAATATGTTATATCTCTTCTGTGTCTATTGTTTAAGAATGCTTGCATGCATTCTGTATTCTCGGCTGAGGATTCTAGATATGCCCGTTGAAGAATAGGTCAGCTGGCGTGGGGACCTCAATTGCTGTGCTCTCTCAATAAACCTATTGGTTTGATCATTCATCGTGTAATCTTATCTTCAACAAATAGCCTCCTACAGGATGATCCAAATCCCATAGAGTTTCAGCCTTGGCCCCTCCATCGAACCCCTCCAAAACTAAACACAGGGGTCAAGAGGAGGGAATGTCACCTACTTACAGATCCTGTGTGAAGCCAAATCCAAGAAATGCTCCCTCACTTGTTGCAGTCTCTTTTCTACTGAAGCACCGTAAACCCATTAACTCTATGGCCAATTGAGTATCTGGTTGGAGGCTCCTGGATCATGCCGACCTCTACGCCTCGGTCAGCCTACAGCTAAAAAGCAAATCCATCCTTGAGGTTTGCTTTCAGAGTAGTAATCCCATTCTTAAATAAACCAGGAACATTATCAAGTTTTCATTACGCGTCAGAGAAAGATCTTAGAAAAAATAGTGTCTGATCAATTTCGATACTACTTTAAGATTTTAACTATCACTGTCCACTCCAGCTCAGATTTATATCCAGACAAGGAAATGTGACTGCACTCCTTGGGTTCTAGAAAGAGCCCTTAAAATAGCTGTCATGGTGCTTGGGACGCTACTTGTTCTTATCGATATCTTATTGAGAGATTGTATCTAGAGACTTATGCCATTCATTCCACCACCTAGTGGTTCAAGGGTTTGTGTCCAAAAGTAGAGCAAGTGCCCTTTCATTCAGACTTCACAGATGTGTCATGAGGGCTCTATCTTAAGGGTTCCAAAAGAACATCTGATCTCCGCTGTCCTGTATAACAACGTTCTTGTCTAACAGTGTTAACAACTGGAAAAGTTTAAAGTAGGCATTTATTTGTGATGGTGATGCTCAGATCTTTGTTAGGATTGTGGAGAACCCATTGTTTACCATTCTTTGTAAAGTGCATTTGATTTATTTGCAATAGCAAGTACGACAATTTTCTCAAACTTAGTAGCAGGGAGATAAGGGTCACCATTACAGGTAGTTTCTTCGCGGGGCTCTTCGATGTTACAACTATATTCCTCATCAAATGTAAAAGGTTTTGGCACAATTCCTCTTTCCATTGATCTCTAGTCATGAGCATTGCCATTAACTCCTGCATTGAGCAATCAGGGCCAGGCTGGAAATTGAACTTAGCCATGGCAAAAGTGTTGAACCCTGTCCCACACTGCAGGGGGCCAAGGATAAAATGGAGGATTTCACGGATGGGTAATGGCACCCCTTCCAGCCCTGAAAGCAGGTTACTAGCATGCAGTCCACCACGAAAATACCAGAGTGGCAAAATGGCCTGTCCAGCTCTGAGTGTACTCAGAACATAATTTTAGCAAGTATCTACGGCTGCACCACATCAACACTCGTTCTTTTTTACACTGCGACCTATTTTTCGTCACCAGATTTTGACCACGAACAAGAGGGAGAAAAACAGTATGGGAAAAAGAAGGAGGAGGAGAAATAGTGAAAAAAACTTGAACAGGGAGAAGGCAGGGATGAAAAAAGAACCTTGCAGCAGTGAGATAAATTGACAGAGTGTGTGACATTGGTGAAAGAATCGTGAGGTGGAATTAGGACTAGAAAACTTTGGTATTCGGTTAACCCCAACGTTCTACTGCACCGCTGGTTGGTTTCTGAATAAAGTTTGAGCCCCAGCTGTTATTCTTTGGCAAATAAAACACTAATTATAATGTGATTTATGGGGAGCTGTTTGGACAGCAAAGTCCTCTGTAGGGAAAAAGACACGTGCCCCTGGCCTAAGTGCACAACTGTTATGTTGTCTGGATCCCTAATACTGATTTTTTTTGTCCTAGACGAACATGGATCGTGCATGTGCACCATGACATATGCCTGTCTCATGGATCGTGGTCTACCCTCATAGTCGTGGAAGGCTTGCGCCTTCACCAGTAGTTAAGAAGCACAAGCGTGGTGGTGGGAGCATACCATGTAGTGATCAATAGTACCCTCTGTCACTGGAGTGAGGCCTACAGGTTCATTAACCCATTAAAAGTTCTGCTGCTGTATGCTTAACTCACCCGTGGCCAAAATCAGGTAGATTTGGAGAGCTGCACAGTGCAGGAAGAGTGACTCCGTGCTGGATGTATGTGTGCCTGGGAAGGTTACATTACAGGGATAGAGCAGTACTGTGTAGTATATGTGTGGTTAGTGAACGTACTGAGTGTGTATGCCTGATGGAAATATATTACATGAGGGATGTAGTAAAGTGCAGTTCATGCGCAATAGAAGCATGTACTGGGTGTGTGTGGGCTTCCGTGAAGTACAATACATGAAGGGTGGAAGTGTTGTGCAGCACACACATAGTAAGTCTGAGTGTGTTCAGAAATTGCACACCCTGGTACAATACAGGAAGGCTACAGTACTGAGCAGTGCATGCAGAATGAATGTGTGTGCTGTATGCATGCGGGTCTGTAGTGAAACAATGCATGGAGGTAAGAGTACTGGAGTGTAAGTGTGTGGGGAAAGTACACTGAGTGCAAATGTGCCTACAAAGGTACATTACATGGAGGACCCTGTGTTCCACTTTGGGAATCCTAGGCCTTCCTGGTGAAGACCTGCGGAAGACAATAATATCCTCAGATAGATTTGTGTATTGCTGCATTCCTGTGAGCTGGGTGGAAAATGCACTGAAGGAAGTGACTTTCCCTTTGCACTTCAAAAAGTTGTTCTTCGATTCAAGGAACAAGGAAGGGACTGGCCACGTCTCAGGAAAGAGATGGAGCTGATAAGGTACCTATGAAGGACCCTGAGCAGAACAGTTAGAGATTAGGAAACCCCATTATAGGTTGCACCCTCTGTTCCGCTGGCCAGAGGTGCACAGGCACACAGAAATGTTGTGTAAGACCTGTTGAGCTTGCCAGGTGAGTGGTAAGATAGGAGGGAAGACAAATGCACCATTAATGGCACTACCAATTGAAGGTGTTCCGTTTGAGCAAGTGGGAATTTACATAGTTGGTCCATTTGACACCCCCCTCCCCCTCAGTCGGGCAACATGTACATCTTGGTTGTAGTAAATCATGCCACCAGGTGCCCTTAAACAAAACCTTTGAGGAGCATTACTGCAAAGGTGGTAGTGGAGGGCCTTGTAGGAATCTTTCCTATGGTTGGATTTACAAGGACGATAATTTCCAGACAGAGAACCAACTTAATCTCTTCCTATATAAGAGAGATATGGGCGCATGGCGGTGCGACATACCACTTCTCCAAGGCATACCACCAACAACCCAGTGGTTTGGTGGAGTTTAACAAATCTCTGAAGAGCATGATGGGAAATCTTCCAGAAAAAGTCAGGAGATAGTGGGATCTTCTCCTGCCATGTATTTTGCTTGCCTACCCAGAGATTCTACAGAAGGTAGTAGGGTACAGTCCCTTGGACTTCTGTATGGACATGCAGTACACGGTCCACCTGCTTTAGTAAGAGAAGAGTGAGAAGGAACCTCAGAGTCTCCACAGAAGGATGTGGTGGACTATGTGATTGGCCTCAGCAAGCTGATGGCGCAATATATGAGTCATGCAAAAGAACATCTTCAGGCTAGCCAAGCGCTGATGAAGAAATGGTATGACTAGAAAGCTATGCTGACTGGGTGTAAAGAAGGTCAGGACGCGTTGATACAGATGCCTATTGGCCCTAGGGCTCTGGAAGACAAATGGTGTGGGCCATACAAAGTAGTACAGAAAGTATCTGAGGCAAAATACTTGCTGAACACAGGTGCCACAAGGGAAGCCAAGAGGGTGTTCCAAACCTTACCTCTAGAATACTACACATTGAATGTCATGCTAAGGCTGAGTAAGTTGAGGAAGACAGTGAGCCTCTTCCTGACTTACTGCAGAATGACATGAAGGATGTCACAGTGGAAGGGGTTCAATTAGCCCCTGAGTTAATGCCCTGGTGATCAGCTGAAAGAGAGTGTAGAGAGGTGTTGGAATGGTTTACTAACCTCTTCTCGCTAACTCCAGGTTTGACTCCTGTCTGTGTGCATGACACAGGAATGGCTGGCAGTCTACCAGTGAAGAGCAGAATATACAGAATGCCTGACAGTAATAAGGAATGTATTAAAGCAGAAGTTGCCAAAATATTGGACCGGGGGGCCATAGAGAACTCTCAGAGTCCTTGGTCAAGTCCTGTGGTTCTAGTGCCAAAGCAAGGGTCTACTGACTTGCTGTTTTGTGTGGAATACCAAGCCGTCAATGAGGTAACGAAAACTGATGCACAGCCATTCCCTAGAGCGGATGAGCTTGTGGATTGGTTAAGTGCTGCAAAGGACTTGAGCAACTTGATATGAACACTGGATACTTGCAGATTGCTTTGGCACCATATGCTAAGGAGAAGACTGCATTTTCTGTGCCAAATGGGCTGTATCCTATTATGGTGATACCAGTGCTTCATTTGGGTTAAAAAAAGGAAAGGAAAAATAAATGCCAATGCCTATGGTATTTGACAAGAGGTCACTCCAGCTTGCACTGTCCACTTCCCACGTCGGTGCTGCCAACTGTCAGTGCCAATGCTACCCTCTACCAGCTGTCTAATATCTGTCACACCAGCAAAGTGTTTACCTATTCATTAGACATAAAAGTAATAATATCAGCTTATGAAGGCATTCTTACATCTGGGGGTGACATGGCCTAGTCCATGTTGTCATATTTGTTGGATTTGAATGGGTAGAGGGCAGCTGCGGTCTGTGCAGGTAACAGCGGTGGGGCCGGGTGAGAGGGGATTTCGAGGGACGATGCTGAGAGAAAATTAATTATTTAATTTTCCCTCTGCATCATCCCTCAAAATCTCACCTCACCCGGCCCCACTGCCACACAGCTGTTACCTGCACAGACCGCAGCTGTCCTCTACCCATTTAAATCCAACAAATATGACAACATAGACTAGGCCATGTCACCCTCAGCTGTAAGAAGGCCTTGATGAGCTGATATTATTACTTTTATGTCTATTGAACTGGTAAACACTTTGCTGGTGTGTCAGCTTAAAAATAGACAGCTAGCACCACCATACTGACTGCTTAGCACTTGGAAACAATGGCACAATTTAAGCACTGGTTGCTGCCTCTTAAGTTGAAAAATGTTCCTGACACTTTTCAGCATCTGGTGAACCATGTTCTCACAGGATTCAAGGAGCTCTGTGTGGCATTCTTGGATGATATTGTGGTGTTCAGCAATTCATGGAGGGACTACCTGAGGCACCTTGAACTGGTGTTGGTAAGGTTACAGGAGGTGAAACTTACCATTCATGCACCTAAGTGTCAGGCGGGGCAGTCCTCTGTAGTGTACTTTGGACATGAGGTGGGGAACAGGAAGATTCGCCCTCTTGGTGCCAAAATTCAGTCGGTGATGGAGTGGTATGGTACTTACTACCAAAACTGAAGTAAGGGCCTTTTTAGGACTCACCGAGTATAACAGCGAATTTGTGGTGAACAATGAAAGTATAGTTGCCCTATTGACTGCTTTGACCACTAGAAAGCAGCCCATGACAATAAAATGGACTGGGGAGTGTCAAAAAGCATTTTGAGGAACTGAAGAAGGCACTATGCACTGCATCAGTACTAAAAGCACCTGACTACAGTCAACCTTTCAGTGTACAGACAGATGCCTCTGACAAAGGAGTTGGAACTGTGTTAGCTCAACTGGGTGTCAAAGGTAGATTGTCTCTGGTAGCCTTTATTGGTAGGAGATTACTACCCAGAGGAAGGGAGAAAGGAAATCTCTCCCTTTACACTTCAAAAGACTGCTATTGTTTCAGTGATAGGTCACAAGGAAGGGGCCTGGACAAACCTCAAGAAAGGAGATGGGACTGATAAGGGAATCATAACCAGTAGAGCTCAGAGCCTGAGATTGACCTTTTGATGCACATATCACTGTGGCTGACATTCAGGTATAAACTATGGTCACTCACATGAATTGTTCTGTGGGGCAATCAGCTTCAGAGTCTTGCTTGTTGTGGCAGACACCCTTACAGGAGGAAAGAAGAAAAGGAGAAATGTGCACTTCAAAAGAAGAAGAATCCAAACATAAAACTTCAAAGACTCAGACCCTAAATCACATCTGATGTCTGGAAGGTGACTATAAGAAGTTGAGGTTGAGACACCAAAATGTGTCATCTGCCAGGCATCCAGGCGGGCAGTGTGAGGAGGGGAAGCTCTGCAAAACTTCTTCCTGTGACCAGTACTCGGGGCCATGTAATGCTAGTCTCCATGCTGGGTGAGGGGACATAAAACAGGGAAAACAAAGATCACCTGCCCTGAAGCACCAGTACCGGGCTGGTTGCCAAGACCAGTGTGCCCCGTGAAGAAGAGGAAAGCATTGAAGTGAGTGAGGTCCAGTGGGGAATCCTATCATGAGAACCATCTTGTACGAGGTGTGAGGATTCAGCTTTGCACCGATCGGGTCCTAGTCTGTGCAGGATTGTTTTCAGGCACCCGCCCCTATGCCAGGGGATGGCAGCCATAGAATGAGCCATGCAATGAGTGATGTGCGGGGAGCGCTATGCCAGTACCACCTCGTAGTGGTGACTGACCCCGTATGCCAGAGGGGGCCACTGTGGAAATAATTCTGTGACCAGTTAACCAGGACTCGTGAAAGATTTGGCGCAAGAGATCAGGGCTAGATCCAACACCGTTTTTTAGCTCACTGCACCATCCCAGTTCAGAACCTGGCTATATGCAAATTAGTCTGTTCCTGTCCCAGTGCATGATGGGAACAGGGCAAACCAAACTACCAAGCCAATTCTTACACTGGGAAGGAAACAAGCTTCCGGGGACCGGTTTCTGGCATTTCAGCCGTCGTCGGCCCGGCTTGCTTGAATCCTGATGGTGCAATGAGCAAGGGACTCACATCTGAGTATACCCTTCCACGCTTAGGGTGGACAAAATATTTAACAACAAGGGGTGGTGATGGACAGAGTTTCTGAATTAAGCAGAATACTCCCCCCTTTTCTGAATCGGGATACATAGTAGGTCAGGAAATCATGAGTAGAAGCCCTCAAGCACTATGGTTGGTCCCAGTATCCCCTGCATGCCCAGTGTCCCTCTGAAAGGGGTTCTGACAGGGGCTTTCTCACTACCTAACTGGTAGGTTTCGGGTGGCAGTGAAAGCTGACATTTGCTTATGGAAAAGATCCCAAATACGATTACTTTTTTGGGACACGCTCAAAATTGCATGCCTCACCTTAGCGTGAAGACAGACCCTGGATCCTTATCTCCCTCCCCACTCCTAGGCACTGCCTTCTGCCACTTCAATGCAACTAACGGGTGTCATACAGAAGTGGCCAGCAGCAGTAGTAAAGTCACTTCTGCCCACAGATAGCGTGCTGTATTAGTTTCATAAACAGGGCTTTAAGTGGGCCAGGTCTCACCGATGCTGAGCACCAGCAGTTTTTTTAAGGGGGCCTCGAAACGGGTCCCTATCGAGCTCTATTTTGAGCCTTGGCACAGGGGGTCCATGTTTTTTGGGACTGCCGTGACAGCAGGCACATGACATCGATGTGCTCATGCTCACACTGCTCACTTCTCACTAGTAGAGAAGTTACGGCATGACGACATGCCAGGTGAGCATTGTAGGACAAGGGAAATCCTTTAAAGAGAAGCATTTTCTCTCTGGATTTCCCTTCTCTTTTGAAACTCAGGAGCAGCAACATTGTTGTGGTGTCACCAGGGCTTTAAGTGGAAGCGTTTTCAATATTAGATACAAGTCATAGTTGCTGCTTAATTATCTTATGAAACTAACAACCATTGACAAAGCCAATAGTCCTGACTTGTAGGGATGTTACTTATTGAATCATATATCTGGATTCAATTACAGAAACAGCAAAATATGTTGGGCGGCACACCATGCTAAGCACAGATTTATAACATGTCTTTTTAAGCCACACCCTTAATTACATTGACCACGCCCCTTTGAGAGATCCCACAGTTTTTTTATCCCACTTAAAGCCCTGTTCATAACCAGGGCACGAGTCGGAGTACACGCTGTGAAAAAAGTGGGTGGATGTCGTCCACCCTGCCAAGAATTTGGGCCCCACTGATAAAGATGCTGAATTTGTCCTGGTGTAATTTCCAAATTCCGGGACACTTTCAGCAGTGCCTGCACGTTGTTATCTGCTTTCGATCAGCAACAACGTGCAGGAGGGGATGGGGCTCTTTTATTTCTGATTCTATGGCAGGACCGGAGGATTCTGATTATGCTTTCTCATTTCTTTACTGCACAAACAGTAGCCAATGAAAGTAAAACTACAATGGTAAAAAACAACATTTCCCATGAGGCTTTGAACCACGCCTCTCATAATAGTAACCAATCACAGTAGTACTAAGCATATAAAGTACAGAGACACTAAATTGGCCTCCTCTTTCTTTGCTGCTCTGCAGCCCAGTTAAGTGCTCTTTATCTTATATGCTTTTACTTCTGCAGTTGCAGGCCTCATGTGTTTCGTACTGCCTTTGGCGTATATATATTTTGTTATTCTTATTGATGCTGCGTATAGATTTTGCACTAGTACTTCTCTCCTTGTGTGTGTAGGTGTGCGTATACCGCTAATGCGGTTCCAGAATCTGCGACACTAACGGTTTCACTTTCTTCCCATTCCTGGTTCCCCTATTAGTTTTGGAGCGCGTGTTGCGCCAGTAGGCCCCGTTCTCTCCCTTTTGCTGCTTGACCCGCCTCCGCCTGAGGAGTGGTCCGCGGGTACGAGGGACTTAGCCCCCCCCTCGGGAAGGAGGACCCTTACGGAGCCCTTTGGGGCCCAACGTACGCCTTCAGGGCCGTGCGCGCATCCGGGTACGCACGCAGTCCCTCTTAGTGCTTACACAACGCTCTGCCCCAGGCTGAAGTGGGGTATCACGCAGTTGGCCGGGAGCCGAGGGGCTGTATTCCACATTCAAGCAGCGCTCTTTGCACTTTTACATCGGAGCTACGAGAATTTGTCCCTTGCTTCCCAGTGATTGACGAAGCGGGACAAACGTATTCCCTCCAGTGGTCCAAGAACTGGACTTATCTGACTGAATTTGATTAGTATTCCCGGCTCCTGCGCCTGGCACTTCCCCTGACTGACGCCCCTTCCTGGGCTGGAAACTTCGCTCCCCTCTGGGGACTTGAGTGGAATCTAATGATTCTTTCGATCATGGCAGACACGGAATTCTGCGAAGAGGAGGGTACTGCGTGTGGTTATCAGGGCAATGAGGAGTACTACGAAGAAGAGTCCATGGAGGACCTCATTGACAAGAAACTGGACGCTAAACTTGGTAAAGCCCTCTCCTCGTCCCTGCTCCCGCTAGCCAAGAAATTAGAGCTTTTGGCCCCTGGTAAGCCCCTTCCTCTCCCTAATCAGGATCGAGTCCGCCCTCCCCCACCCAAAAAGGCAGCTTCAGACTTTTCCTGGCCCCATTCCCAATCCTATGATAAAATATATAATTCTAAGGAGTCCGCAGGCGACAAGACGTTGCGGTCCCGCACCTCCCCCCACCCCCTCCCCCCTTCAGGATACCACTACGGACACTGGCACTGATACGGACTCATCAGACGCTGCCCCGCGCAAGCGCACCAAGAAATGAAGCATGCTTCCCCTGTCCACCCTTCCCCCTTCTCCTTTGACCCCTCCGACATTGTTCACCCCAGGTCCTCTGATTGGGTCCCCCCCCTGCAGTGGTGGAGTACCTGCAGACTCACCTCCGTAAGAGTTTCGACAAATAGGTGAGGGCTCGCCTTAAGTCCGAATGCCCCCGTCCTGACCTGGCCCACAAGGTGGCCGTTACCCCGGACATTGACACTTCCATGACTACCGTCCTCAAGAAATATAAGAAAGACCCCAAAAAAGGAATTGATCGCGCACTCAGAGCGTGCCAGGATAAGGTCCTCGACCTTTCAGGGCCGTTGGCCAAGATCTTGGAACTAGCCCTCCAAGCCCAAGAGACGGGGGATGCCATCCACCCTGAAGTCCTAGCGGGCTGGGCGCAATGGGCCATCTGCATGCTGGGGAACGCCAATTGTGCGTTAGTCTCCGATAGGCGGAAATCAGTCTTGCTCCGAATTGATCCTCAGTTGGTGGAGTTGGCTTCTTCGGAGCCAGGTCCTTTGGCAGAAGGACAGTTGTTTGGCGACAACTTTGTGAAGGATATTGCAAAATTTGTTAACACATTCGCTTCCTTGGATAAATCCCAAGCCCCCTTGAAGAGGGCCTTGCACCAGGTCTCTAATAAGGCCGGCCGTGGCAGAGGACGTTCGACCGGCCACTATTCGAACACCAGTCTAGGCCAACACCCTAGGCGTGGCAGAGGATACACGCAAGAGCCGGACCAGGCCGGCTTCTACCCTTCCAGATCCCGCGGTTTCAGAGGCCGCTATAATCGGGGTGTCAACAGGGGTTACAAGAACTTCGACAATCAATACTCTGGTAAGTCCCATGTGTCCCTTGGCCCCTTTGGGGGGCAGGTTGCGTCATTTTGTGATGAATTGGACGAGTCTCACTACAGATGCTTGGGTCCTGCAGACCGTCCAAGGCTACCAAATAGAGATGTTAAAATGTCCCCTTCAACCCCCCATCCTCTCCTTTTTTCCCGTCTAGAACAGAGTTTTATCGACTCAGAACTCGAAGAATTGTTAACCAAAAGGGCTATTGCTGTAGGACCCTTCATTCCCAAAGGGTTCTGCAGCAACGTCTTCCTGGTTCAAAAGAAGGGTGGCGGTCAACGCCTAGTTTTGAATTTAAGAGACTTCAATCCCTATGTCACTTATCGGCACTTCAAGATAGAAGGTATCCATCTGTTACGAGATCTTTTATTGGAAAACGACTGGATGGTCCGTCTAGATCTGAAAGATGCCTGTCTGACAGTCCCCATCTCCTGCCCCTCTCATCAAAAATTCTTGCAGTTTCCTTGGAAAGGGCAGTGGTACCAGTACAAGGTGCTCCACTTTGGTCTGTCATCAGCCCCTTGGGTATTCACCAAGCTTCTCAAACCAGTGATCTCTCGCCTCCGAGAGATGGGAGTACGACTCATCGTCTACCTAGAAGACATGCTCATTCTAGCCCAAGATCGGTCTCTTCTCTCCCATCTGGAGTGGACGACGTCCCTCCTACAGAATCTGGGGTTCGTCATCAACACCAAAAAGTCGGTGATGATACCGAACCAGCAGATGGAGTTCTTAGGATTCCTGATAGACTCTGTGTCCGCTCAACTTCTTCTCCCTCTTCCCAAGATCAGGTCCATCAAAAGGGAAATAGTCTCCACCTTGGCCAAGGAGAAGATCTCCTTACGTGTGCTTGCGAGGATTGTGGGCCTCCTGGCTTCGTCCATCCAAGCCATTTTCCCGTGACCCCTGCATTACAGAGCCCAGGAGAGACTAAAGATCTTTTATTTACAGAGGAAATTTCACTACGACCACCTTATTCCTCTTTCCCCCGAAGCACGAGAGGAGCTTCAATGGTGGCTGGATCACATGTCGGCCTGGAATGGCCGAGCGGTCTTCGGCGCAGCCCCAGACGTGGTCATCGAATCGAATGCCAGTCAATGGGGCTGGGGCGCTCGATGTGGAGACTTTACCACAGGAGGACGGTGGTCAGCGGACGAGCTCTCTCTACACATAAACTGCCTGGAGTTGTTGGCAGGGTCCTTTGCCATCAGGTCTGTCTCACCGCTGAAGAGCAATTGTTGTATACTCCTTCGAATGGACAATGTCTCAGCGGTGAGATACATCAATCGATTAGGAGGGACGAAGTCTCGTATGTTGGTTCACATTGCGGAGGAATTTTGGCACTTTTGCCTGGATCGCAAGATCTCTGTGGTGGCAGAATACCTTCCGGGGAAGTTCAATCAGGTAGCAGACTGGAATTCCCGGTTTCTTTGGGACTTCAGCGACTGGAGGCTGCATCCGTCGCTGTTTTCTCAGACCATGACTATGCGAGGCCCCTGTCAGATGGAGCTGTTTGCCTCTCGCCTCAATACCCATCTTTCCCTCTTTTACAGTTGGAGACCGGATCCGATGGCGATGGGAACGGATGCGTTCCTTCACCATTGGGGGCACCGGAGGAATCATGATTTTCCCCCGTTTGCAATGATCCCGAGAGTGGCTGCCCTGGTGCGCCGGCAGAAAGCGACAGTAGTGTTGGTGACTCCGTTTTGGTCGACTCAGTCGTGGTTTCCCTCGCTACTGGAGTTGTCTGTGGACCTTCCCTTCCGGTTCCCGGTGTTCCCGACGCCTCTGCAGGACCCAGTGGGCGCTTGTCACCCCCTAATCCTGCAGAACCAGTTGACCTTAATGTTGTGGATGCTCTCCGGAGACATGAATGCTTTGCAGGCCTTTCACAAGAAGCTTCCAGTTTTATGCAACAAGCTTGGGCTCTTTCCACCCAGAAACGATACTCTGCATCTTGGAAGAAATGGGTGAGTTGGTGCCTTCCAAAACAGGTGGATCCCGTGGGATCAAATGTGACTCATGTGTTGAATTTTCTGTCCGAATGTGCTGCTTCAGGTCTGGCCTACAGGTCGGTTAATAATTTCAGGTCTGCTATTTCTGCTGGTCACGATCACATCGATGGTAAGCCTGTGGGGATGCATCCCTTGGTTTGTAAGGTGCTCAAAGGAGTGCGGGTGGCTAACCCTCCTCGACCCTGGTATTCCACACTTTGGGATGTGATTAAAGTTCTTTCACTGTTTAAATCCTGGCCCGATATTGGTGATTTATCCTTAAAACAGCTCTCTGCTAAGCTTACTATGTTGCTTTGTCTCATATCATGTCGCAGAGTTTCAGATGTCAGAGCCTTAGATCTAGCTGGTAGGATGTTTTCCCCACAGGGTGTCTCCTTTGTTATCACTCAATGAACTAAGACCATGTCACGCTCAGTGGAGTATCCCACCTTTACACATAACAACAAACTGTGTGTGTTGCAGTGTCTCAAATGTTATGAAGAGCGTACTATGGCGCACAGGGTTGATCCTTTAGGCCAGTTGTTAATATCTGTTCAGAAGCCTTTCAAGTCAGTTGCTGCGGCTACATTAGCCACATGGGTTAGATGGATTATGTCTGAAGCTGGCATCGATATTTCTGTGTATGGCGCTCATTCAGCTAGAGGTGCGATGGCTTCTAAAGCCTATTTACTAGGTTCTCATTTATAGGACATCCTGAAAGCGGCTGATTGGTCTTCAGATTCAATGTTTAAAGTGTTTTTTTATAAACCTATTCATCATGTTTCTGATGCTGTGATTGATGAGCTTTGAACCAGCATATTCAGAAGCCTCTGGTCCTGCCATAGATTACAAAATTTTCTAGCTATCGCAACAAGAATTTTAGATTCTATTAAGGACACGGAGGCGAGGATTATCCCACCCGTTGGGACAGTTAGATAACTGTAAAGTTGTTTGAAATGTTATTGTTTAACAACTTTTTACCCACCCTATGAGTATATAGTTGGAGAACTCCCTTTTCTCAAACTTCTTTTTCTGTTTCAGGAAATGATTCCAACAAGAGTTGAGTGCCTTTGTTGGATTGTATTGCTGTCACTTCCTGGCGGAAGATGTTCTTCGTGTCTCTGGATTATTCTCCGTTGAGAATTCATAAAGGAACTGTTCTCTCTGTTGAGAGTTAAAGACTTTTTTCACTATGATAAGACTGTTCGCGCAGAGAAAGAGGAGGCCAATTTAGTGTCTCTGTACTTTATATGCTTAGTACTACTGTGATTGGTTACTATTATGAGAGGCGTGGTTCAAAGCCTCCTGGGAAATGTTGTTTTTTACCATTGTAGTTTTACTTTCAATGGCGGCTGTTTCTGCAGTAAAGAAATGAGAAAGCATAATCTTCGCCTCCGTGTCCTTAATAGAATCCAAAATTCTTGTCCCGATAGCTAGAAAATGTTGTACTCCTGCTGGATCTTAACAAAGGCCGTGTCTGAGGGGTCATCAGGGCTCCTTTTGTTTGAGTCTCCTGGCTGGCAGCAGTCAGGACCCTCACATCTAGAAGCAAATGCAGCAGAGGAGAAACAAAGGCTCAGACCTTGTTAGCAATTCACACATACTTAAGAGAGGCAACTTTTCACTTTGTTCAGTCCCTGTTTATGAGATATGCATGCACTGTAAGAACGTCAGATGTGTTGGTCTTTCTCAGTATTTGCACAAAATATATAGCATTTATGTAGTGCTTACTAACCCTGAGGAGGCGATATAATAATTTAAATATCACTATTTTTCCTTTTAAAGCACTATGGCTAAAGGAAGTTTTACGCTGACAAAAGGCAACATTGTTTTATGTGGAATGTATGTCGTAACTTTGCATACCATTACTACGCATGATTTTAGTGCGATGTTTTTACTTAGCATAAACCATTATTTCTCAAGTTTTAACTCTGCACGCATTTATAACGCAAATGGTTATAAATGTACTATGGTTTATGCTAATTAAAACATCACACTAAAATCATGCTTACACTACACTACCTTACACTACTTAAACACCACTACACTACCCTAAACCCTAATACACTACCCCCTACACGACCTTCCCCCTTCCCGGACCCTACACTCTAACACTACACTTCACGACCCCCGGACACTACCCTAAACCCTAAAACACTACCCTACACTACACAAACACCACACCCCTAAACTCTAAAACACTACCCTCTTCACGACCTTCGCCCTTCCCTCAGTCTGCTCCCTGTACTACAACACTACCCTGCACGACACCCCAACACTACCCTAAACCCTAAAACACTACCCTACACTATACAAACACCACAACATTTACCCTAAACCCTAAACACTACCCCCTGCACAACCCTCCCCTGACCCCCAGTCCCGTCCCTACACCCAAACACTACCCTGCACGACATTCTGACACCACCCTAAACCCTAAAACACTTCCCTACACTTCACTAACACCACAACACTACCGTAAACTCTAAAACACTACCCCCTGCACGACGGCGTGGACTTCAACTGAAACAGACTTATCCGAGGACTTTAACCTTTCAAAAACTTTAATGTTCTACTGCAACATCAGAAATACTGCCCACTGCGATTTCATGATAAGAACTACTGTAACTACTTAGCCTTGAGAAAGCCCTGGCATGATCTGCCACATAGGGCGAAACACGAATCGGCTGTTCTTTGCCACTGTCAACAAAAGCTGGCTGCTTTTCTTCAACAAAAGATTTGATTAAACAAACAAAGAGCATTATGGATTAAATGAGTGACAAAATATTGGATATGAAGTATTAACCGTCAACCAACGAAATATTTGATAAAAAGGATTCATCCTAGGTGTCTTAGCATTTGTCCAAGACGAAGGAACACCAGCGTACTAATATATAACACTATCCCCTGCACGAGCCTGTCCCTACTCTCAGTCCGGTCCCTACACTGAAACACTACCCTGCCTGACCCGACAATACCTTAATCCCTAAATCACTACCCTACACTACACAAACACTGCATCATTACTCCCCAACACTACCCTTCACGACCCCCGACACTACCCTACAATCAAATACACTACTCTACACTACTCAAACACAACCCTACAACCTAAAAGACTACCCCTGCACAACCCAAAAATACTACACTTACCTCTCACTCCTCCATTGTTCCTCTCTTGTCCGGCTTCCAGCGACGTCAGATCTGCACGTCGTTGTTTGGAAACGGAAGCGCCTTCCAAACAACGATGTGGATAGCGCATACCATTACAACGCATGAGTTGTAACAACGCTTGCAGTGTAACAACTTGCGAACTAATGGTACGCGTTGTAACATCGCAAGTGTAGTAACGCTTGCGAAGTAATGGTATGCGCACTAGCAGCTGCTCACTAAAGGTCGTTTACCTTTTATGTGTAGCGTACAAAAGTGTGGATCTTCTGCCTAAATCAAGAGAGTTTGCAAGTATACTCGAAATGCGCTTAAATGTACTGATAATACACCTGCTAAATGGGCTTAAGATCTGACTTCACTTCTTGTGATGCCACTTCCTGTGATGTCACGCGTGCATGCGCCCGATGTCATGTGGCATGATGTCACGAGCTGTGATGCCACTTACTTACTGATTAACTAGGTTAGTCCCCGCCCTCTTCTTTTTTTAGAACTTGTGCCCTGTTCATAACCCATAGGAACATTTCTTAAAACACCAAACCACAAACAAATGTTAAAACACAAACAGCTTGGCTTTCAAAGCAGCGCAAGGAGATGTGTGGGTCAGCGTCACAACTGCTAAGCTGACTGACTTCATGGATATCACCTCTACTAGCACGTGCAAACTGGACCACGCAGGCCGTGGTGGAAGGGGGGGACTAGAACTACAAGTCCCAACATGTAAAGGGCTGCTGGATGGAAGCCAAGACAGGCTGCGGGTGTCACTGTCACGTATGACACAGTGCTATAGATAATCTATTCATTTAGCACTATATGTTAGAACGCCCTCGTGTTTTTTTTTTTGGTTTACCTGGTCATTAATAGCTCAGGTGACAGATAAATAAATGTACGAAAATATGCGCGAGGCTACCGCACCGTATAAACTATAGTCCAGCGGGTAGGGGGGTTTGGGGGTGGGGGGGCTATTTTGCGCCACCCGCTCCTGTGCCGAGTAAACGTGCTCGGGACTGGAGGTAGGCGCAGGGGCGACCGATCCTCAGCCGCCCAAGCAGCAGCGCCGCCTCCGTGTCCTGCCACTGCGCTTATTGTACCTGAGGCGGCGGGGAGTCGGAGCATATCTGCAGAGAGGAGGCGGAGGAGGCGGGCGGAGGGGGAGGGGAGCTCCGCGGGGCCGGCCGTCTCTTTAAGAGAGCTTCCTCTGACATCACGCTGGTGCTGATGGGAGGAGGCAGGAGAATTGTAAATTCTTGGCCAGTCAGAGGAGGGATAGCGCTCCTGAAAAGCTTCGCGAAGGGGAGACAATGAGGGTGGCTGCTGGGGAGGCCGCGCCAGTGGGGCGCGTGACCCCCCCCTCACCGGCTGCCTTTCTCCGACCCTTCCTGTCTCCTGTTTCGCTGTGGATGATTAAAAAAGAGAACCGTGGAGACAGAGCGGGGAGAGGGACTGCTCTCCGGCTCAGAGAGATTAGGGGGAAGACAAAATGATCCAAGCACACAAGCTCTATCTCGTTCTAGCTCCCTTTCCCTCTCCCTCCGTCTTTCCTTTTCAACCCTCTCCTTTTTTCAACCAAACTCTTCCTGTGTGCTCTCGCCGCATCTCTAGGCCTTTCGTGCCCTGTTCCATGCTTCTAGCTAGATTTCTTTCCCTTCTCTCTATCTATTCTCCTCATCTGCTTCCTTCATTTCTCAGTCACTCGCCCTCTGCCTTCCAGTCACACTTCCTCCCCCATCCCTCTGTCTCAATGTCTTTACCAACACTCTGGTTGACTATTTATCTCTCTCGCCTCTGTGCCTCTTTCTCCTCTCTGCATATTTTATCTCCTCCCTCCCAGTCGCTCACTTCCTAAATCAATCAATCAATCAATCCATCCATCCATCCATCCATCCATCCATCCATCCATCCATCCATCCATCCATCCATCCATCCATCCATCCTTTATCTATCTGTCTGTCTGGCTGTCTATCTATCCTTCCTGCTTCTGGCTCTGTTTCGCAGCAGCATATACCTCGCTATCGCTCCCTATCTGTCCCGTTGAAGTTCTCTATTTCGTTCTCTCTCTGTCTCAGCCCGTCTCTCTCCGAACCTTCGATCCCCATGAGACCCATTTGCTTCGTTCATTCTTTTTATCATTCCTTTTCAGAAAACCTCAGCTTCCCCTCACCTCACTCTGGAATGTTGCACAATAATCAGGAAGTGGTCATACTGGCGATTTTACCCTGAATTCTCTATTGGGTACACAGAACTCCTCCCATCTCCTTCACGTATAGGTCAAGACATTATTTATATGTATTTACATAAAGGTTTCTGTTTATTCAGGTGCATTAATGTATAGCTATATAATGTACATGTAAATGTGTGCATACATACTATATTTACATAAGCTTACACACACATCAAAAATACACTGACGCGCTGCAGTGCATAGAATGTGCCGATCTATAAATAACTTAGCATCTATAAACATTCACAAGTCGGTGGATCGTTAAGCACCACTGCAAATCTCCCACAGAGAAACCTTTTTATATATTTTCAAATCTTAAAAAATTAAACTTTGCATATTATTTTTGTTAACAAGCCCTCTAGGTGAAGTCGTGATCTGTCCTGGAAAGATTTCGCTGTTGTAAAGTAAAATTTAGTGTGTGCAAAATTAGCATACTTTGTTTTTGTACAATTTCACACAAAATATTCTGTGTGCTTACTGACACAAATTATGCGCTATATTTTTGCAAAAACCCCTACGTCACATCCGTTTTAGACGTGACAAGGGTATTTAGCGCGCGCAAAAAAAGCAACTTACAACTGCCCCAAACAGCAGGCGTTTGTATTCTGGTTGTCCACATTGTGCCTGTGCACTCTTGCTACATATGCGATGCGGCATATAGAGTAATTTCGGGAATGTTACATAAGAAGCGTAACACAGAATTACGCAGCAAACAGGAAATTCACTTGGGCCTCGTAAAATGAAGGTGTATGCTTATACTATATGGCGCCTTTTGCACTGCCAAAGTCCCGTTCTGAGTGGAAAGATGGAAACTATTGTTTTAATGAATATCTCTTTCCAGTTAAGTTATTTACTAAGAAGAGCTGACTAGTGTGAAAACTGGTAACCAACTCATGTAGACGCTGACTGGGTATTCTTCGCCATGCATTTAGTTGTTCTTAATGCACATGTTTAGTTGTTTGTCAGTCTTTCTGTTTTCCATCTGTTTCCCTGGAAGGCCACCCTCAGTCTGCCTGATTCTCTAGCTTCAAACATGCCTCTCCGCCCCCCCCCTAATTTGCCTACATACATCCCCACCTGTGTCCCTGCCTCTGTGTTCATATTCATCTACCTGTCTGCCCCCAGGCCTGCCTACTTGCAGACCTCCCTGTCGATCTCCCCATAGCATCCTGCGGGCATAACTATCTGCCCACCTAGTGCCCTGCCTGCCAGTCTTCCCCTTCCTACCTACCCACCTGTCTGCCTGCCCGCACTAGCTGTTTATGTCCTCATCTACCCACATTCCCATCAGTATGTGCCTCCCTACCAGCCACCCTGCCTACCCATCTACCCACCTACCGGTCTGAATGCCTTTCTGCCCAAGTCCCACCTACCTTCCTGTCGTTATCTCTAGCTATCAGCCTGCATTGCCCACTTACCTTCAGAGTTGTGTACAATGTATATTTGTATACTTGTTGTGTACAAGCTCACACCTACAGACACGTAGCTTTACGTAATCGTGTGTGAGCACGCACACACACAGCAGCAATATAATCGTGTCCACCCGCGCGGACATGCAGGGTATGTACGCACGCATACCTGCACGTACATGTGCATATATTTATTTATGCGTGCATTCATTTTATTCCACGCTCTGGAGCGAAGACCTGCGCCTGCATCTCAGAGCTGGTGTCAGGCTTCCCAAGTGTGGGATTTACTTCTCTGCTGATGTTGGGGGACGGAGGGGAGGGTGAAGAGGAGGGGTGGGGGAGAGGGATGCGGGAGGGAGGCAGGGAGGGCTGTGTGCGTGTGTGAGCCAGGATTCCGCTCGGCTTTCCCCTCTCTGCAAACTCACCGGATCCGTCAGCTGGAGGAAAAAGGCAGGTCGCCCCCGGTGGTCGCAGGCAGCCCCCCCTGCAGCTGTCCCCTGCTGAGGATGAGCTGCCCTCCCCAACCTGGTGAGTCCGGGGGACCTCGGCCCCTTGTATGTGCGGAATGTTTGGGGGTGCCGGTGGGGATGGAGAGGGGAGCCTGGGCGGGAAAGGGGGTGGGGGGTGCCTATCTGTTTCATCCTTCTGCGAAGCAGGAGGGGGTAAGGCACGGCAGAGGAGGGGGTATGACTGCAGTACATCAATCGGAGAAAAAACTCGATTCAATGCCTTGCTGGAGAGAGGCATTTTGGCTGAAAGGTACGGAGCCTGGGACATGCAGGGGGCATCCGCGGCGTGGTTTCGCCGCAGTGCCTTGTGCCTGAAATGAGGATGCTGTGCGTTTTCTTTTTTTATCTAGGGGACCCTTGGCCGTACTGTGAAGGAGTAAGTATGCGGCTTGGCTGTGGGGGATCTTGCAGGCACTTGTCCTCTTGGGCGTCAGAGATGGCCGAAGACTGCACTTGCCGAGAGGCTGCAGATGCGTTCTGTAGCTCTGCCCGCCTCATGCCCATCTTCTGTGAGCTCGCGCACTTCTGCGAGCGCGCACACCTCGCCGGGGCACCGAGGGGGCTGGGGCGCTGAACTCCAGGGTGCAGGGGTGGCCGAGGAGAGCTTGGAGGTTACGAGGTGTACGGAGAAGAGTTAGTGGTTGACGCACGGCAGTGGCAGTTCAGGGCTGCCCCCCCCCCCCCCCCTTGTTGAATTCCCCCACTTCAGACCACTTCTGTCAGGCGGTAGACGCAGAGTACAAGCACACAAGTGAATGATTGAATGAAACGCATTGATATAGCGCATGCTAAGGAGGTTCCTGGTGGCGAGGTGGCCTCCAGAGCCCGCGCAGCCAGGACCACACTCCAGAAGCACTGCGTGGAGGGACTCCAGCTCTTAGTATTTTGGTTGGAGGTTGCCTCCTGGAGGATTCAATGGCCCCATCACCAGCCCATGCCCGAGGTTCCTATAACGTAGCCAAACAATGGGCCAGTGTGTGGTCTCGGTGCACAGCCCATCATTTGTGGGTTTTCTATTACAAGAAGCCCATCTGGAGAAGGAACTGTTCCTTGCCCATCACCCCCACCACACTACACTCTCAAAGTGCCACAGTCCTTGGCTGGGCAATGGAGCACAACCCACCTCGACTGGGGTGGTACCAGGGGTTGCCTAATGACAAGGACAGACCCGCAAGCCACGATCCCCAGGGCAAGGTAGCCTCTTGGTTTCATTGCCAAGCCCTCCGCTGGAGCAGTGCGTCGATGCCTAGAAGGCCAGTCTGCCTCAGGCTTCAGGCCCACTGGGGCTGGGTTAGGAAAGCGTACCCTCTGGTCATTGGTCATTGTTGCTGTCCGAGCGATTCCATTTCTGGCTGCGGACAGGATTAGTGGACACAGAGCCTGTATTTCTTTACCAGGTGTTAGTTCTCCCAAACCAAATGGGACAAGATGGAGGAGCATGTGTTGATTCAATATATTTTCTGAATTCATGAGAATGTGGACCACAGTCGTATCTCTGACAGGGTTTACACACAATGCGAGGAAAGCACACCTAGATAAATTGCCAAGCAGCTTCTCTAAGGCATTAATAGATGTGTTGACTCTGCTGGTGCACTTTTTTGATGGGTTGCAAACTTCAGCCAAACAAACAGCCCCCCTTGTGCATGGGCTATTAGATATCATAGAGGACCGGCTTCATGCTGTGAGTGGTCCATGAATAGCCACAAAATAATTAAGCACCTGATATTCCAGTAGAGGTCCCCACCTCTAGAGCCAATGTGATGGGTGGAATGCTGGGGGTGGTGGGAATGTTATGATCACAGGGGGGTTCCTATCTGCAGTGTCACTTTGCTGTCTTGTAATGCTGGTGATGGGTAAAGGTGGGGATGGTGTGTGGATCAGATATCCCTGCGTCCTGGGGCTTTGTGATGTCTCCAATTGCTGGTGGTGGGTTATGTGGGATGGAATGAGCACCTGCTATCCGGGCCCCTATAACGCAAAATACAGGTGCACAAAAAAAACGATTCTCACAAAAAATGTCATTCATTAGATGCATCTTATTTACGCAGCAAGCCCAGTCACACAACTATTTGCGCCTTGTTGAATATATGAGACAAGATACTAGGAAATGTGTAGGGTATTACTAGTTTAATCCTTGATACTATTTGACAGAAGTTAGACTTTTGTGTTTTTAGATGTCTTTCAGAAGGCCGTGGTTCAGATGACTTTCATGAAATGTTTGTAACTGTTGTTTAATCAAAGAAGCCTTGGCAATGCCAAAAGGTCTACTCAGCTGAGCTATTTGGCTTACTAAGTCTTTGTGCTGATTGTGGATTTGAGCAGGACAGGGAGCATTGGGGATCAAGGGAGTAAGGAAAGAGATCTCAGGGCAGGGACAACAACAGAAGGAGAGAACAAGGAACCACATGCAACCCCATGGAGTGCTGGGAATCAAATAAAAAAATAATTCCCACAAGTAAGCAGTGGAAAGATACAGCGAAATTAGTCAGAAATTGCGAGACCAAACTCTCAAAACAGAGTAAAGAATAGGGAGGGAAGCCATCAAATAAAGAGGACAGAAGTGGGATAGACAACAAAGCCACCCAATCACGAGCAAGTGGCTGACCCCTCCAACTCTTATTACATGTTATGTATTGCAACCAATATTTCTGCCTTCATGCAGCTGAAAGTGTCTATAACCGAGGCCTAGAAGGGGAAGTTTCCTGTTTGGATTCCTCCTGTTGAGTGAAAGTAAGGACTTCTGTGGAGTGTCTGGGTGTGTTTACATGGAGTAAATGAGTTTCTGAACGAGAGACTACCCTAATTATTTTTATTCAAGGGAAAAGTAACATTGTCTTGCGTATGTTGCCATCTCAGAAGACTTCCTTAGGCTCAGAAATAAACCGACCATGTACTATCTTCTTGATGCTGTCACAGAAACACTTAAGCGGCAGCACTGGCTGCTTCTTCTCATGAACCCACTATTAATACTAAAATTAGTCCCACTAAGGTACATAACATGTGTATTTGTAAAGCGCACTCTCACCCCAACCAGGGTATCTTGGCGCTGAATAACAGATTTTATTGTTACTCAACTCAATGGTACTCATTTTATTGACCTTAGATGGATGAAAGGCTGAGTGGACCCGCCAGGAATTGAACCTATGACCATGAGGTCAAACACACCCCCCTGCAGTGAAAGCATTAGTCCGCTGAGCCACCAGACCCGGCTTCCCATAGGTTTCTGCTGCCATCAGCTCACATTGTCTGTTTCCTCACTCCCTTGAACGAAAGTGTCAGAAAAGTGTGGGGCTTGAACACGAGCCCACTCAGCTAATGCCCTGACCCTGTTTTTTTATTTTATTTTTTTACAAAGATGCCCCGTCTATTAATTAAAAGTTTAATGCAAGAAGTGATAAAAAAAATCACTGAATGATAGTGGTGATAGAGGGCACAGGCTGGTGCTAGCCGTCCAGGATATGATAGCAACAGAAGTTAATATGACTGTGTCTCACCATCATCACTTGGCAGTGCTCCAGTGCTGCAAAGCCAGCAGTTGCGAGAAGGTGCCTGCCCAGCTCCACACCAAGCCCATAATACATACACTGTTAAACAAAACTCCCACAAGCCTAGATTATATATCATCATTAGTACATGCGTAGAACAAGCCTCCGCAGAGAGCAGTAGTGTCGTGAATATTGAATTGGGAGATTGGCATCAATCTGAGGTTGTCAACGTAAGGGGATGAGAGTGGAGAAGACTCAGGTTTTTGGGTTCTGAAACTAAGGAAGCCCGGAGGTTCCTCATCTTTGGAGAATTAGATCACTGTCAGTTTCTTGAACAGAGTCCTAATTAAGTAAACTGACTCCATCTTTTTGAAGATAATATAATTCTAGGTGGCTAGTTCAAACTCCCGTTGCGTTCTGGGTTTCACAGCATCTAGATTTTATCCGCCCGTGCCCGGAAATGTTGCATATTATCAGGTGGAAAACAGCTATCGGGGTTGGGGGGTTCTACTTGACTTCAATGGCATGATCACCAGGACACCTAATACATCAAGGCCAGGCTCAAGACCTTGAATTCTTCTTGTTCCAACTTGCTAACCAGTCAAAATATTTGTGATCATTCCTATTTGCTTGTCCCATCGACACACCAGCCTTCACATTTTGACCCATTGAAAGCTGCTTGAATTGATTCCTTCGAGAACCAGCCAATATGTCATTGGCATCATCCATTTCGGACTGCTATGATTGGTTGAAGGCAAACGTTATTGAAGGGGCTGACTGAGCAGGACTGTCTCGCCCGAAGGAACAGTACATTTGTCAGTGCATTTATTTGAGTGTTCGTACTCAAGTCCTAACCAGCATCTGCACTCAGGACATTTACTGCCCTGGCTGAATGGTCATGAAGAGAGGCATTGATGGGAGCAATGCTAATGCTCATAATTCCTTCATTACCTGTGAAAACTGATGGCACTCTTCACTGGTGACTGTGCAAAATATCAATTGTCCCGCTATGCTTTTACTTTGCTATTGCGGCTTCTTGCACTGTGGAGTGAAACTTCCAGTGACATGATGGCATCTTGAGAAGTTGAGATTGCAGCTTTGACGAATGACTTCTTTAAAGTATTGCGAGTCACGTCTTAAAAATGAACACATATTTAAGGGAGTTTAGTTTCAGCAGTGGGGCAGAATCAGTTTGAGATATGTGGTCTACAGTCAAACAATGGCAGCTCGATAGCGGACAACTCTTGATGGTATAGAACTCAAGCGCTATAAGAATTAGAACTTCTGCAGTTGAGTTATGAGAGGAATTTAGAAGACCACAATGGACCCTGAGCTCAAGGCCAGTTATGAAATGAAGGTATGCAAGGAGAGAAGCTTTTACACTTGAGCACTAGATCTATGTGATCATGAATCTCTGGTTATGGGAAACTAACCCCCACATTCATCATGGTCATGTTTTGCGAGTCCTTGATAGCAAATTTTAAGGATTCGCTATTAAAGACTCGCAAAACGGGATGCATGTAGAAATCGCAATATTTTATGCGATTTCTACTGCTTCCTTATTGGTGATTCGCTAATTGCTAATCGCAAATAAGGAATGGGTTTCCCATTCATTCCTATGGCCCTAAAGGCCAAAGCAATGAATCGGGAGTCATTCCTTATTTGCGATTCGCAATTAGCGAATCGCAAATAAGGAAGCAATTTCAAGGGTGCCAGGGTGTCCAAAGGACACCCTGTAGCACCCCTGAAATGGTAATGTACACTGGTGTTGCGCACACACATGTCCAAAGGACACGTGTGTGTGTAACATACAACTTAGAAAAATGCACTAAAGTGCATTTTTCTAAGTTTTTGCTATTTACCACGTAGTTGGCCTTCGCGGTAAATAGTGGCCCCAGATTGCGAATTCGCAATTTTAAAATGGTTCATGAATTGCATTTAAGGAATCTCAAATTGAGATTCCTTAAATGCAATTAATCGCAATTTAGCGATTTCTAGAATTGCGATTTTTGGATTTGGGATGATGAATCCCAAATGCAAAAATAGCGCTCGCAAAGGGCCAGATTCTCAGAATCTGGCCCTTTGCGAGCCGATTTCGGCTTGATGAATCTACCTGTAAGTCCTTGAACTCCAAATATAAAGTTGTGAAGTACAAAGTCATCTGGACTGAGTTCTGTTCTATGGCTCCAGTTGTGAATTGGGCAGTTTGAGTTGTTTGCACCAAGGCACTGTTACTACCCACTCTTAGCTGGACAGGTGGTAATTCATCCAGCAGCCTCAGACGCCATATGACCCCTTGTCTAGCCAAAATACAGGCCAACACAATGATCAATTTAAAACCTGAATTATGGGAGATGGAGGAAGCTCAGAAAGGGAAGAGAGATGAGACAGCCTCAAGTTAGGACTAGCACTTTGGTCAGGACATGCCATCCAGGATCGAAGGAAAGCTATGAAGCTAGACCAAATTGCCTTCTTGTCCATTGCTCTGGGAGCCAGAAAGTATTCCCAGGCTATTAAGATGACAAAAGAGAGTTTTAAATTCGGTAATCTTTTGAAGAAATATTGCTGGAAGTGAACCAGGGCTCAAAATATTAAACCCAAAAGGTTGTGAGTCAGTCACACTAGAAGGTGGATGTCGACTATTTAAAAAAGGGTCTGAAGTGCTCCTTCAAGGGGTAATAAAGCATCATATCTTTTAAGTGTATATTACAATGAAGTGTTAATAAATGTGGTAAACACAAAGAGGGCATTGTAGAAAAGCTATTCCTGAAAAATGGTTTCCTATAAACTATAAAAGATAGAGAAAACTCTATGAAGAATTGTTCTAAACACTGTGAGGCAAACACATTCCAATTTCCCAACGCGGAAGCGAGATCTGTGCACGAGTTAATATCGCTACAGACACCAGAATAATGAATTACTTTAATTATCACCTATCAGCTCGGACCTCTCCTGTTGGAATGTAGATATATCACCAGAGTCTAATAAAGTGAAAGTTACTTCTGGAGTCTCCAGGCGCAGGTTATGGATGCGCAACGCTGATGTGACTAGTTTCCCACAACAAAGAGCCCGGCCTTCCATGGCAACAAAGCATCAGTTTCATATTTAATTAATAACCATGCATCATTTCCCAGTGTCCAGGCGGGAGGAGGAAGCCTCGGGCTATTCATCCAGGTGGCTAGGGAAGCCCTTTGCTCAGGGTAGACCTTAAGGGGCCTGGCCAGAGGGATGTCTAATATTCAACTTCTTTCCCCAGTTAAGGGGCAGAAGTGAAATCAGGTTTCCCCATGTTCATGATCTGTATTAGAGTTGATGTTCATGACATAGTGAATGCATATGAGGTGCATTTTAATCTCCTGTTTGCACTGTGCTTTCTCCCAGGTCAGGTACCATCTGGTGCTGAGCCAAAGGAGGTGCTGGCATCCTTTTGTGACTCAGGGATGCTCTTGCATATTCACCAGCCAAACAACAGGACTCCAAAAAGCATCTATTTAGCGTAGGCCTGCCTGCACGAGTAAAGCAGAAAATTGAACAGATTTAGCCCAAAGACACCTTCTGAATGTGACTTTATGCCTCTCTTATACTAAATATAAAAAGGGTGGGTTAGGCCATCCGTGATTGGTATCTTGAGGTAGACCGTATAATCCGTGGATGCTGGTGAAGAACTGTCCAGATGTTATGTTATGTTGTGCTAAAGTATATTGTGGGAATGAAAGCTGTGTCGTGTTATGTTATGTTATATGTTATATGGTTGCTTGTAACGCGCACTGTTAGTCGAGACTGTCCTGGCGCGAGAGAGGAGAGAGAGTTATGTCATACTATTAAATGGTATTATGCCCACTATTTGTATGACATTCAGCTGCCACTATTGTGACATTGTAACACTTTCGCCGCATTAGCAAGCATTGTGGAACACTAGCATACATGAGTGGGTGGGAGGTGTCCTTTGCATGAGAGCTGGGAATGTCAGTCAGTCAAAGAACTTTATTTCGGCTGTACAGCCATAAAAGCAAATAAAATAATACGATTACATATAATACAAAAGACAAATACACAAGATAATACAAAATATGGTCATGAAGCCGAGGGGGCAAATACAAATGCAAATTTTACAATATTTTCTGACTCAGCATCGACTGGTCTCCCTCTTATTGACAAACGAAGATATCTATCTTTGACTGATAATCCATAAGCATAATTTTAAAAGACATTAAAAAGCAATTAAGATATAATCATTAAAAAGAGGAATAAGTAGATAGAGCAGCCCAAAAAGGGAAAATTTCAAAACAGTATTTCTAGCTGAAAAATTGTCCAAACATGACTTAGCAGCATAATTAATGGGCATACGATTAAGTGTTTTCCAAGCTCTTATTATGACCCTGCGGATGCACCACATCGCAAATAGGAACCTGGAAATAGCATACACAAATAATGGTTGTGCTTCATATTTAAACAGCCTATAGGCCTCGATGTAGTGCCTAATCCCCAGATTTCTACAAAGCTGGAGCACCCACTTGGACCTTGGCCTTCTATAGGCAGGGCAAAATAGGACCTGGAGTTCTGTTTCTTCGACCAAATCACACCCTGGGCAATCTAGTTTTATTACTCCCTTCCATTTGTTTGTGAATGCTCAAAGCATGTCTAAATTGGAGGAACAATTTCTTTGCCAGTAATGGTTGTATACAATCCAGAGCCGGCTCTATCTTATATTGCTGTTTGACATTCAGAAACCTGGAGGTCAGATTACTTGAATTGATGTTCTGGCATAGTTGGGCAAATTTATGTCTTCTATAGGCAAGAAATAGGGTCTTTTTGGGGATGGAGGGACAGATCTCTTCATGTGTTGTCCACATATTTGCCCTCCCCAACGCCGGGCATGTATTCCTAATGTGGAACAGCCATGATACATTCCCTGAACTCAGAATAGTCATGACATCCTTCAGTTCCTCCCTATAATTGGCTAGCTCAGGTGTACTCCAGAGACGGCGCCAGAATAGGAGTGGCCAAGAAGCGATTATATCAGCAATGGAGCCAATCCCCAAGCCCATCCTTAATGGTGTTAAAGGAGTGCTCATGGGGATGCCCAACAGTTGCCTGAGGAAGATGTTTTCTGTCATGGATAACGAGTTAGATGGACAATGACCCCAGAGTTTTGCTCCATATAGTGAAGCTCTGCTTGCCTGTATTTTGTATATTTCTGCTGGGGGCCTATCACTTTCTCTGTGCAGTTTGTATGTACTTTTATAATGCCCCCTATAGACTGTGTCAATTTGAAGCTGGCTTTCTTCACTTGGGCCCCCCAATCCATCTTATTATTAAGTGTAAGGCCCAAGTAATAAAAAATGGACACCCACTCCAAGGCCCTGCCTTCCATTTGGGGGTGTGGGCAATTAGTAGTGTTGGCATTGAAGACCATGTATTTTGTTCTCTCCAAATCCCTCTTCCTGCAAAAGGCAGAAAACTCCTCCAATATCCGCTGCATGCCCATGGGAGACTTAGAGAGTAGCAGCGTATCATCCACAAACATCAAAGCTGGGATTTTGCGGTTCGCTAACCTCGGTGAATCTATGTCTTTCCCTGCAAGTGGAGTTTCAATTAAAACATTTAAAAAGAGGGTGAACAGGGTCGGGGCTAAGACGCACCCCTGCCTCACCCCTTTCTCTACAGGAAAGGGGGCTCTCAATTTGCCTTTTTTACCATATCTTATTCTTGCATAGGTGTCATGGTGAAAGCGTTTCAGCTGATGGCATAGATAGGCTGGTACTCCCATGTCATGGAGTAGGCCCCATAGCTGATCACGCTTAACCATATCAAATGCGGATTTGAGATCCTCAAAGGTGAGGTAGAGGCTGCCACCCTCTAAGACCACAGTTTTCCAATGGATCAGTTGCAATCTAAAGATCTGGTCGATGGTTGAGGTTTTGGTCCTAAAGCCAGCTTGTAAAGGTGTTAATACATTATTTTCTTCTATCCAAGATTGTAAAAGATCAAGGAGGACATGGGCAAATATTTTTTGGGTGACGTCTATAAGGCTTATTGGGCGGTAGTTTGCTGGATTGAGCGGTGTGCCTTTTTTATAAATAGGAATATTTTCTGCCCCTGTCCAGGTCGGGTGCAGCGCCATACCTTGTAGGATGGCGTTGAATAGTGTCCATAAATAGGGTGTCCCCACTGCTTGCTCATTTCAAAATAGATCACCTGGAATTCTATCTAGCCTGGGTGCCTTAGCTGGAAGCAAATTACCCAAAGCCGCTGTAATCTCTTTCATTGTGCAGGGGTGGGCGTTAATATTTGGGGAATTTATATCTGCTAATACTTCCCTATCAACTTCAGCTCCATCTACAGACCTTGAGTATAACATTTTAAAATGGGATCTCTAGACTTATTCCCCCAAGTTTGGTCCAATAGCTAAATTGCCTTCAGGTTTACCTGTTTTAACTAGGTTACAGAAGCCTCACATGTCTGGATTATCTAAGGCTTTTTGATTGCTTCCCATTGATCTATCTACCAGCTAGATTTAGCTACATCTATCATTTATTTTGTATTGGGCTCTGGTTTCATTGATTCATGAATTATCATTCTCTTTAATGCCCATTATTAGAGCATATTTAACTTTCCTACACGTTTTGTTATACCAGGGATGCTTGGGTTTGAGGTCCGGTCTAGTCTTATCACTGTTATAAAAAATACTCTGCCAGTTTTGAAAACATATCCTGATGTTTTTTTCCTATTGCCAACAGAGACTCTAAACCCCAATTATTTTCAAACAATCGAAATGCAGTTTCTAAAAAGGGGATAATTTGTTTGTACAGGGTGGCCACTTTTTCCATCGACTGTGCAAATGTTCCTTAACTTACTCTTCTGCCTCGTTCGATTGATACTACATTTGGGGTAGGGTGTGTGGGTGTGCTGTGATGATCCTTGGGCACAAGGAGATCTATTTTTAGGACCAGCAGATTGTGATCGCTTTCATGTCGGGGATTAATCAAGAAATTTCTGATTTTGTGCCATAGTTCGATATACCACAATATAATCTATTATAGATGCCTGTCCCAACTCATTAAAAGTAAAGTTTCCCGGGATATCAGAGTCCCTTAGTGAGTGGCTGAGTGTAACTGAGTTCATCTGTAAGACTAGTGGGGTCCAACCCCTTATGGGCTTGATGTTAGTTTCTGGGATTGACCAGACCGAATCTTCTGATGGTGGTAGTAATGCCGTTGAGAGACTCAAAATGGCAATTAAAGTCTCCACCTACCATTGCATTCTCTGGTAAAGTGTAGAGGAAAGTAGCAAGACAGTCCAACGTCTGAGAGGTTTGCCCCTGACTCACTGGACGAGAGTAGACATTGATGATTGCAATCTTCAAGGTGTTATAGAAAGAAAGAAGAATGCACAAAATGTCAGGGGAAGAGGTATCTATCATTTTGATGTACATCCCAGATGTGTGCCAACCCAGGTGCATAGGCCCCCTGATGGTCTTCCCCTGGTCCCCTGGGCGGCTGGAATACAGTATGTAACATATCCCACGCTATGTAATTCTGACCTTGACCATGTTTCCTGGAAGAGGCATAGCTCGTGTTTATCTATAAATTCTCAGCAATCTGGGAGGTCCAATTTCGAGCTAAGACTTGCTATATTCTAGGATAGAATCTGGGTATTCTGTATTTCGTCTGGGATTCCTGTCTGGGTATGCAGAGTGTGCCTATCCTGTGGTGTGACTTGGTGCATAGTCTTGACTTGACCGTAGTTGCCTATCTCGTCTGTAGGCTACATTCAAAAACCCAATGTAACTTACTAGGAGGGCTGGGTGTACTAGTTGTAATAGTGGCCTCACAGATTTTCTCAGACACTTGATTACCCTTCTTCATTCCTACATGCTTTTGGGACTCAACTCGCAGTATGTTAGTATTAGTGGGACTTTTACTGTTAGGATTTAGTCAATCTACCAAGTCCAAGGAGCTAAATCTATGACTGACAGGGATGTTAAATGCCATTGTATTTTGGCATCCCTGACCACGGTTTAGCATGCTACCAATCTGAGCTCTCAGTTCCCGCTTTTTATGCGCAGTTCCTACTTTGTCTAGCAGGGGACTAGGGGGTTAGAAATATTTCAAGGGCAGTGACTGAATGGCCCCTAGCTCCCTAGGGTGCCCCATTCAAGAATGTGTTGGACCTCCCTACTATCTCTAAAATTGATCACAATGCAATCCCTCAGGATATCCTTGCGCCTCTGCCCCAGCCAACTAACCCTAAGTGTAAATGGGATTTTACTTTGTGCTAAATAGGGGAGTGGCCTCTATTTATTTAGCCAGAAAGTGTTTTTTTATTTAGATCAAAGTGTGTCTCCCCTCGGAGTATTTCCAACTCTGGTACTCCGACAAGTATAACAACATAGGGAGTAGAGGCTGGGGGCAGATCTATACAGGGAAGTGTAGATTTTGGTTCCCTTGGTATAGGGTGCACTGGGATCCTAATATCGGCATCACATGTTCTTTGTGCTTGTTGTTTTGCTGATGGGCCTGGTGTTGTCGCTATAGGCCTACTATTGTGGGCATTTTTGGGGCAGTGGGAAGACCTATGTTGAGGGTTGACTAGGTCCTGATTTTGTGGGACTGATGGTTTGGTCCCAATAGGCGCATTGGTTTGCACAGTCGATTTGTGCTCTTCAGAGGGGGGGGGGGGGTGCTATATGAACAAGTGGAGTTGTCTGATTATGTTGTGGGGCCATTTCTGAAATCGAGGATTTAATAAATTCAGTGGTGTGCAAGATGGCATCAACTTTGCTTCGGCATGAGTCCATCAATGTTGTTAAATTATCAATGCGTCTCATTACAGCATCAAGTCCAGATTTAATAGACTGGACAAAATTTGCTTTGAGTTCCATTGCCAGATGGGATACCCATAATGGGAGCTTCGGAATTTTCTGACGTCTCTCGTCAGCGACTTGTCCCCCTGGTGGTTGGTTTGATACCATTCCAGGAGTATATTTTGCCTGTTTTCCTCCCTTGTGTACAGTTTGCTTTCAAGTTCTTCCTTTCTTTTTTGCCACCCCGTCCCATGTTGGTCATAATAGTGTTGTCAGGAGCTATGATTTCTTGGGGGCACAACAGCTCCAAATTTATGGGCGCGATTGGTGTTTGGGATGAGTGTAATAGCTTTGTCTCCATAAATGTTGGGGCATTTGGGAAGATTGGTTTTAAAGTGAGACGTATCTCAGTGCGCTCTGTTTTGCTGGAAACGGCTCCTATTGCCTGCTGTAGCATTTTATCAATAGCAGTCGGTTGGACAATTAGAGTTAACAAGGGAGCTGTCTTTCCGTTGGTTTGCCTTGTCAACGGGGGGTACGTTTTCCCATGACTATTTAGTGACCAGGCCTCCCCAGCCCACAACAGTATTTAATGATGTTTATTCAATATTTGAGGCAGGCGCTGGCCACACTGGGCTCCACAAGGTTTAAAATTTGCTGTTTTTGGAAGCTCCCGGTTGCTGGCCCTAAGCCAGTTTAGCTCTATTGGAACCAATAAACAAGATTTGGGGCTAATAGGGAGCAAAATGAAAGGGAGTGGCCCACCCTAGCCTTGATTGGTTTCGGACCGGCTCATCGGGCGCAGCGGAGTGCGAGGCAGCGCTTTATAGCATGATGGGGACGCCTCTGACCTCAGCAGCTGTGGGCAATTGCGGGCGGTGCACTCTGGGACTCTGACTCCCACCAGAGTGTGGCTGTTACCAACGGTGGAAGTGGGAGACCCCTGTGATGCTTTGCAGCTCCTCAGGGGAGGTGGATTGTCCCCAGGGTCTCTGGTGATCCCTCCAGCAAGTGATCCGGCAGACAGGTACAGACCAGCAGCCTCTGTGGATGGTGGTGAAGAACTGCCCAGATTTTATGTTATGTTGTGCTAAAGTATATTGTGGGATTGAAAGCTGTGTTGTGTTATGTCATACTATTGAATGGTATTATGCCCACTATTTGTATGACATTCAGCTGCCACTATTGTGACATTGTAACACTTTCGGCTCATTAGCAAGCATTGTGGAACACTAGCATACATGAGTGGGTGGGAAAGTGTGTCGGTGGGAAGTGTCCTTTGCATGAGGGCTGGCAATGTGATTCAGGTGTGTCACAGAGCTCGTGTGGCAGCAGCAATGGGCAGTAGTGTAAGAGAGGAAGTGTCACATCCGTACACAGTGGAAGGTCCTATGAGAGATAGAAGAGATGGTGTCAGACCCATTACTTGGGGCCACAGAGCAGGCGGGGGCTCCTGGAACCCAAACGTGGGGTTTGAGATCATTTGCCGCTGGTGCCCTGGAGCACATCCTACTATGGCTCTGCGAACTGGGCCAAGTGCACCCTTTCTGCACTTACCTCTCAGGATAGAGAGAGGGAGTAGGAGACAGTCATGAGGGCAAGAGCCCAGTACTTCAAAGTGAAACGAAAGACATAAAATAGGAATTGATCAGCCCAGTGTTTATTTTTCGTAAACAAATCTACTTTAATAACCCAGTAATACACGACACTACAGAAATCAACGGGACTCACCTACAGGGTTTTGATCTTAACTACAATTCCCAGGTAAGCATTTACAGCCTATGGCACTTCTCAATTGTTGATGGGATTCTACCCAATCACAGGCATGGGCAGAGGCACAGTTCACTTGGTTTCTATCCGTGTAAAGCCTTAAGTAGTTTAGTTCAACAACAATTCACATTACAGACAACATTGATTAAGTAACTTACGTAACAGTCAGTGTTCCAGTTGCAGAGCACGGTCAGCTCATCCTGATCAGACTTTCATGTGTAAGGATCTGTTACCTACCCACATTGCTTCAGTCGTGTTGCGCAATGTTCTGGCTGGTGCTTTTTGTGGCGCTTCGGCTCTAACAGGACCAAGGCTGTTGCTCCACTTGAGGTGTGTGCCATGGCTTGTGAGCAGTACAGCAGGCCTGCTCAGCAGGCACTTGTGCAGTTAGATATTACCTCTTGGCCAGGATCCAACAGGTGCTCCTTGAGGGCAGTTGCGGCTTCCGGGCTTGGATCACAGAGGTTGCTCGTCTGGAAGTGCAGCCTGAGGGCTGGAATCAGGATTCTACTATGGCAGCAATGGCAGATCCTCCACAGGATTTGCTTGGAGTTGGGCAACAGCAGCACCAAGCTATGTGGGCATTGCTGAGGTGCCAGACAGCACATGGTTACTTCTTGGACTTGATTGCTGTACACAGCCCACTGTGGGGGCTGTGATTGGAGACTGGGAGCACCCTCAAGACACAGGGTTGGCTCCATATTCACTCCCAAGGGCAGCCAGAAATTTCTGCGTGTTCCACAAGCCAGAACACAGTTGCTGTCTACTCCTGGAAAGCTTCTCCACCCACAGAGCCAGAAACTCTCCTTCCATCTCTGAGCAGGCAGATAGGCTTTAAGGTGCTAATTAGACCTAAGAAAGTTGTGCGGACTTTAGGGGATGTTCGCTCACCTTTGGGAGACTGGCTGTAATACAGGCACCAGTTCTGGTCACACAGCAGACCTTGGTTATGAAGAACTTGAAACAAGAACAAAGTGGTGTGGTTTTGATCCAATTTTATACTTTTTTTTAGATGGGTATGGGTCATAGATCCAATTTATAAGGTTTCAGACCTGTGAGGGGGAGGTTCTCTTTCAAATGTCATTTTCTGGCTGTTTCTCTGACACACCTTCCTACACGGTGATGGCTGTCCAGGTAGCAATAGGACTGGATCCTAACAGGAGTATCCAAAACAAAGACACAATGAAGTGCGAGATCTCTGCACTTGCCTATCAAGAGTCTTTTTGAAGCAGTAATCATGGACAGACAAAATGGTAGTCCTGTCCTAGAAACTTCCTTAATTTGAACAGCAGACACTGCAATCCTACCACTCACCCCTACCATCTATCAAATGGCAGTGCTGATGAAGAACTAATCAGCAGCCATATGCGAAGAAGGTCCTCAGTGAATTTCTCAAGACAGCTCTTCTCCATCCTCCCTCATTTAAGTGTGTGGATTGCTACCTCCAGCCACAAGAATGCAGTCAATGCACTTACAATTTTTGGGGAAGCTGTATGCCCCCCCACCCCCAAGTGCCAAGCTAACCCAGAGTCCATTCAGAGTGGATTCCTCTGTTCCCAATACTCCGACTCTTATCACACACTGAGTCCTGCTACCATACATGTGCTACACATCTGGTCTTCATACTGACACTCTATATGCACATGGGCATTCTTTATTAGTTGTAGGACCTTATCCGATAAAAATGTCCTTTGAGTGTATGACATTAGATGTATTTCTATGATTTTAAAGAGTCTAATACTTTTGGTGTATTTATGATCATTGGATGATATGTCACTTTGAACACAAGAAGAATGGCCTCTTCTCAAGGTTTGCACTGTCTGCTGGGCTAGCCACATTTAATTGATTGCTTTGGATTTTTATCAATCATCAACACATGCATAATTGACTCATGCAGAATAATTATCAATGTCTTTTTCTTTGAATATTGTGCAATACAATACATTGTACCACAGGATGATAAACAGTGTCTATACTGTCTTCTGCTGCAAACAGGTGTTTAAAATGTAAAATAATATGTATATGGAATCCAGATGCGTGACCATATCTAGAGAATATGAGTCCGTTGATCCGTGGCCAGTAGGGAACCCCTTTCTTCATGCTGTATTATGTTTAGTTCATGATCTTTTAAGGTGCCATCTAGTCATAATCATTTCAAAGGAGCTCAGGTTCTTAAAATTAGAATTGTTCACATTTACAAGACTTTACACTTGACACGTTGTATGAGACTTGGCAATTCGTTTAGAAATAAGGCTTGGAAAGTTAGGTTTTCTGAGAGAAAACCCTTCAAATTAACTTTTGCAGACATTTTTATTAAAAATAAGTGATACATCTTTAGAAAAATGTTTCATGTAGTTTGTTGTAAATAACACTTCTTAATCAACTTTCCATTGGAGGATTTTCCCACAACTATTTCTGTGTGTAAGATTATTTGAAAACATAATTAGAAATCGTGTGTAAAACTTTATAGCTTTCTGTATAACTTTCTGAATTACACAAATCATGAAACTTTTATTTCTAGCAGAATTGTAATTGCACCCACTTATACTTAAAGCCGGATCGGTTGCACAGTTGCAGTTTTGAGTTTCTAAATATCGGTGAGGTGAGTAATGCATTTGAAAACGATGTAACTACCAACCAAGCAGAATAGCCAAATGTAACTTGACTCTCTACATTGGAAAATGACAAAGATATATATGCCGGTTGGTCATACTACATCACATGTGTTGTGGTAATGTCTGTGAGGTTCCGTAGATAACAGGCGTACATTCGGAACAAGTTAGAGCACCCTCTTCAGATAAATTCACTGAGATGTATTAATTATCACCTGATATGATGGAGAGTGACTCTCAGACTGCATTAGTTGTGGACTGATTTGAGTGTAACTCAAAGGGTACTGTTCAGACAGCGCGTCTCATAAACTCGCCCTGTCTTAAGGAATTAGTGTAACTGAATAGCAGTGTTCTGGCGTTTTGAGCACAGGATGGAGAAAGGTTTGAGTTGGCAGGCGTCTCTGAGGATACACATTTAATTTGAAAAATTATATATCCCATCCCTGTGATAGTCTGTACATCATTCAAGATCCGAATTCTAGGAGATGCTGATGATATTTTGATTTTTTTTACTATACCCTCCTCCATCGGTCTGCGTTATTTTGGCTCCTGACGGTTCTTATTCCATCCTTCCTCCTCTTAATCACTTTTTTAATCCTCCTTCTATTCTTCGATGTCATATCACCTGGGTGCATCAAGAGTGCGTATTCTGCTCCTGATCTGGAGTTTGGAGTAAAATGTCCACTCCACACAAATTGTAATGCTGCTTTCTAACCCAGAATGGAAATTAAGGACCACTCAGAGTTTAGGTCTCTCAATCAAGACATGGAGGTCATCAGAGGGATTTCTTTTTTTGTCTTTTCAGGTCAGGCAGCTGGGAGAAGAGCTTCTCCAGCAGCAGGAAGCTGTTGGTTGTGTTTCTTTTTTTGGTAATGATGATAAACACGCATGCACGCTGATGTCATTACTACAATATCTACAAGTGGATGGAGCAGATCGTCTTGTTTTAGTTTCACTGCATCAGTGCTCGGGGGTGTACCTCAGCCTCCCGAGCAGCAATGTATTTTGGGAAGGTATCGTTGAGAAGGGGAGAATGCATCCTTTCCAATGGTATCACTCCCAGCTGGATGCCTGCTCAGGGGGCGATGTCCAAGCAGAGATCTACCTACCAGACAACTGGGATTAGTTTTTTGAGGGAGGGACCAGCCTCAGACAATCAACTAGTGCTCCCTCCAGGCACACCAGTCTTTCTGGACTCTCAAGCATCAGATAGGAGGTCTTTACATAAAACAGGGAAGGGGGGGGCGATCCTCCGTGCCATAGGGCCAATGCCCTACGTCAGAGGGGAGAGTCAGTCTTTCTACTCCCCTCTGGTGATTTGCCTATAGTAATCCCTCTTGGGGACGGGGCTAGCGAAGCCGACTAGAAATATATATTTTTTATAAAAGGGGAGGTGCTGCTTATCCTGCACAGGGTTATGCCCCATCCCAAAGTGGACAGTGCCGTCTTTCTGCCGCCCCAGGAGGTAATTTGAGGCCTTTGCCTACAATCTGCCCTCTAGGAGGTGGAAAGCCCACAAGACCCCAGATTTACAGTTAAAGGGAGTGAACCATCCTGCTATAGAGCCATGCTCCCTACTCCAAATATGGCAGTTTAGTCTTTCTGCCCAACCTTGAGAGAGATTGGGGGGATTGCTCCCAATGCACAATCCCTAGACCATATGGACCCTGGGTTTTAAGCCAGGGTGATCCTTCGCTCAAAACCCAGGATCCATATGGCACCGCATCTTAAATCCCTCCATTGGCTTCCTATGAGAGAGAGGATATTGTTCAAGGCGCTAGTAATATTTTTTAAGGCCTTCCATGGCAGGGATCCCATCTACCTTAGAGGAAGAGTTGACTGGTATGTCACAAAAAAGGGCTTTGAGATCAACTTTGGGGGCCTATGTATGTGTTCCCAAGGTGCGGTTAGCACGCAAAGGTGGCAAGTCTTTTAGCCGATTTGGGGCACATGCTTGGAACAAGCATCCGTTGCCTATTAGACTTGCCCAGGACCTTTTGAGTTTCAAGAAGATGTTAAAAACTTGACTTTTTGGCAACCTATACTTGTCTATTATCTCTGTTCAGTAGTCTGTGAATCTGCAGCGCCAGGACACAGCTACAGGAGTAGCTGCGCACTTTATAAACTTTGTCATTCATTCATTCAAAAAATGAGAGGTTACTGGAAGCCAATCAGAGTAGCTGTGGGTAGGCTGCGCAACCCTAAAATATGGCCTGCGGCCCATTGAGGAGCTCTTCTAATCTAGTCCATCTGCAAAACAGGAAGAGATTGTTACACATTTTACAAACCGAACATGCTGCATAGGCAGACAAAAATAAAAGGGCAAGTTTGAATGTATCACATTTTGGTGAGCAATTTCGCCTATCCCTTCTAGGTAGATGCAGGAGTATGTAGATCTTTCGAGATGATGGGCCTGCTTTTCGTATATTATTTGATCGGTTTAAATAAAAAATTTTCGTGTAGTATTCATCTATCAAAGTAGTCTCTTAGTACTAGGACTAGGGAAGGTGCTGGTGAGAGGTGAGCAGTTGCTGTTATCACGCCTAGTTGTGAAAGGCTTAATACTAGTGAGGTGGTTGGAGATGATGTCTGTGGCTGCTAGCAGAGGTCTGTGGTGAGGCTGAAGGGGATAATAACGCCCCCCTCCTCCTCCCCAGGCAAGGTGTAGTGTTATTTATTGAATCGTTTTAATAACAGCAAGAACAGATTCATCAGTCAATCATGCTACGTGCCAATTCCTGTTAATTTGTGGCTGTAATTTCCAAATAGTGTGCATTAACTACTTATGTATACATATATGCAGTATTAGGGCCAATGTGAGCAAATTAGCATCGATGTATTATGTTTAATTATATGTTGATCCAGAGGCAGCAGAAAGACATTGTTCAATATGTCGTTTTCATTAACTGATGCAGTGATTTAATTCTGAGAATCATTAAGGTGTGGATTTATATACAGACATTTAAGTTGGTTACTTGTTAGATACTCTTTGAGGTGTCGGTATAGCGGAAAAATGGACCAGGAACATTTTTGGGGTTATTATCCTACGTATTTTTCATTTCCTATTTAAGAGGTGCTTAACATTTTTCTTTAAAAAAAATGTGAATAGTGACTTTTTACGTTGGCAAAAGCGACAAGTAATGGATGATATGGCAAGAGATGTTGGCGTGCTGCGGTTTGTGGGGACACTGGAAATGTCTGAACCTAAGGAAAGCGCTATACTTTGTTATCTTATTGCCATGTTTATAGCACCTCCGACCATTAGTATGGTGCCATTGCCCCTTCTTTATCTAGGAACCATCTTCATTTGTTTCTAGGATGCCCATCAATCGGTCATGCATGGTTGTTTGATTTTATGTGGTTTATTAGGGTTTTGTTAAATGGCCAGTATTGCAATGCTCCCAGTTGGGCAAAGTTTAAAGAGTTCAAACCAGATAAAGGCCGTTGTGGTGTGTTATGTGTATAGACAGGTTTGCTTAATGTCTTGAGGTTTTTGTGGTCTGGGTGGTTGGTTGTCCTTTCACAAACTATGCAGATTATTTTCCAGAAAGGCGTTGCAAGCCAGGAATATGACGGTCTGTATGAGGTGCTATGTTTAAACTAACGTTGGGGGGCGTGGCCACAAGCAGAGCATTGCGGACGTGTAGCGCGTTAGCTCCGTCCCATGCCCGCAATACTTGCTAAATATCCTGCGATCCCGGGGCCCTAACCGACCCATCGCAGCACACCGACGACGAGGTGGAGGTAGCCGACCATTATGGACCAGTGGCGGATCCTGTAGAAGCTCCGAGTGTGTGGGGAGCGATCGGCGCCGGTGAGCCCTGGATGCATAGGTTGAAGCCGCGGCCTCGATTACCAGCTGAGCCGGGCCGACCCAGAATGGTGGAATCCGCACTGTGCGGGTGCTGGCGGCAATGAGCACTACCTGACGGTGGTTTTGCAGACCGGACCGCGGAAGCGTAGACGATCCCACATCCGAGCACGAGCAGGTACCCAAGACCCGGCGGAGGTGTATACATGTGGCGCTGAGGCTCCCGTCGCCAGAAGGTCAGAATCGGGGAAGCGCTGCAGGGTGGCCGGCGAGAGAGTGGCGCATGGTAACTGGCTACCCATAAAGAAGGGCAAACACGCAACTACTACGAAGCGGGGTCCTGGCACTACACCGGGGGGACGTTCTCCACATTCACAGAGGTGCGGCGCCAGACGCCATTTTGATGATCGGCACCGCTACAGACTTGCCGCCCCTGCCTTCATAGGGACTTCTAGACTTTTGCGGCTGGAACGGGACTGCGCCAATGCTGCCCACCGGGCTGCTACTAGACCTCGGGGCACGAGGATACAAAGATAATTGTGGCGCATGGTGGCTGGACTGTAGGCACACCAACGCCTCACTAGCGGAGGAGCCCCCCTGGGAGCATCAGTGACGATATCGCACTGGGTGTATCGAAGACCCACTGAAGTGCTAGGAGCGGCGCAGCCATTCACTCGGTTCAAGCTGCTGTCCCAGGAATATTGAGGGTGCACAAACACTGACACAGAGCTGGGTCACTTTGGGGGCCCGGAGGCTACACTAGAGGCACCACCGACCCTGCTGGACGACCCCATTGAGCTGACCACAGTGCCGCCGGGTGCGATGCTAAGTGTGGAGAGTCGACGAAAGGAGTGCACCGCAGTGCTAGAGACAAGCGTGCTCACACCACCGCCACCCTGCAGACGAGAGCTATGGGGAAACACCGGACCAAATGACAAGAGCAGGGCGCTAACGCTGACGCCCAACCCACTGGTTCGGAGGACCCTCTGGCCTCCTCCAACGTGGAAATGATACCGCCTACGGGGAAGTGCATGCAAGACGCGAAGCTAGACCTCATCCTAGCTGAAATAAAGGCCTCCCGGGAAGCACTGGAACTCCGCATGGACAACATGGCGACAGGTCTGTCGCTACTTCGAGCGGACCATAATAAACTGGCCGAAAAGGTGACAGAGCACATTGATGACCTCATACCTCAACAACCAGACCACTCGACCAAGCTAGAGACCATGGAAAAACAGATTAAACTAATATGGGACAAACTGGATGACGCAGAAGGGCGGGCTCGCCGCAATAACGTGCACATTTTGGGAATTCCGGAGAGGAGCGAGGGGAGTAACCAAACGCAATTTGTTGAAGACTGGCTAAAGACACTTCTGGACCCACAAGACCTGACCCCACTGTACAGTGTGGAAAGGGCACACAGAATGCCAGCAAGGCCTCCCAAACCAGTAGCACCGCCGAGACTGCTGATAGCACGCCTTCTGAATTATAGGGATAGGGATGCGGTCCTGAGAGTGGCAAGAGAAAAAGCACTGATAAGATATGAAAACAAAACCATTTCAGTGTACCCTGACTTCACCCCATCGGTGCAAAGAGCCAGATCGACGTTTATGGGCGTGAAACGCAAACTGCGAGAAAGGAACTTAAAGAATGCCTTGCTGTTCCCTGCCCGTTTTAAGATCATGTACGAGAACAAAGCACACTTCTTTGACTCCCCTGAGGAAGCGGCGGAGTGGATGGAGGTGACTCCGACACCCACGAACTCCCAAGAACCGTTCGAGAAAGAAGCTGGAGAAGGCTCCATACGCACTGAAGGGCGGAAACGGAACGGATCAGGAGGGAGCCACACAAACGCACCAGCGGCGACTGGGAAGTCGAGAATAGACCGCTCTGGGAAGTCGACGGGTGTGATCCACCTGACAACGGCAGCGGTGGCTGCACACAATGCCAGGGATAACTCCGAAATGGGCAGCAAATCAGGCACACAGACGGAAGTATCTGGATCCGCGGACAGCCTACAGCTGTTCCCCAAAATCACGGCGCAGGCGGCCGAAGAATTCTGAGGACTCCATCATAGCACTGGTCGGTAATGTATGTAACTTATGTACGAGTGAAGATGGGTTGGAGGGCATGGGACACACACCAGCTTAGGGCACGCTGTGGTTCCATCAACAGGCATGGAGCAAGTGTAAGTGCGTCTCCACCCCCCAACGGATAGACATGTTTTGGTATAACTCTTGCCCACGTTGGGCAGTAATGTTCGGACCTCGGGGGTTGTTACTCGGGGACCTTGATGTTCAGGGGGTTACAAGTTCAGGGGGCACTCAACATTATACTTATCTTGCGCATGGCCTTCCTGGGACGTGGCTTGTTGACTACAACCTCAGCGGACACTGATGGGGACACTTAATAATTACAAACTGTGCACCTGGAATGTGAGGGGTATGGGGTCAGTACAAAAGAGACACAGACTCTTGGCACAACTCAACAGAAGAAGGGTGATGGTGGCCTGCCTCCATGAAACACATTTGAACAGTGCGGAGAGTGTAAAACTTCAGAAGAAGTGGAAAGGGCAATTGTTTGCCACCTCCTACTCAGCGTTTTCTAGGGGGGCGGCTGTGTGGTTCAGGAACTCGGTGCCCTTCAAATTGGTGGAGAAGATAGTTGACTCAGAGGGTAGATATGTGTTTGTATGTGGTGTGCTAGATGGCCTCCCCATTGTTATTGGTAGTGTATATGCACCGAATTCTGGTCAGTCCGATTTTTTATCAAGCATTAATGGTGTACTTGCGGAATGGGTAGAATACACCTGGGTGTTGGGCGGGGATTTTAATGCGGTCCTAGATTTAACATTGGATAGATCACAACCACCCCTGCAGGCTACTGAAAGCAGAAGACAGGCGGACGCACTGGCACAATGGGCAGAGGGCTGGGATCTAGCAGATGCGTGGCGTAGTAAGCACACGCTAGACGGGGAATACACTTTTTACTCCCCGCCGCACAAACTACATACAAGGATAGACCGGATTTTCTGAGCCAAAACCATACTAGACGCAATTACACTGGCAGAACATATGGGGGAAACGCTGTCTGACCACAATCCTGTTGAGGTCACACTACAATGGGGAAAGGCCCCGACGCCTATACCGACTTGGCGACTTGACACAGAGCTGCTAGACGATACTGTATTCAAAGCATCCATTGCAGAGGCGATTACACATTATTTCACAGTGAACACGAATACTGCCAGCTCTCGTCAGATTGAGTTGGATGCCTTTAAGGTGTCGATTAGAGGGGGAGCGATGGGAGCGCATGTGGGTATGAGACGGAATGTGTTGGAGAAACTAAGGGAGGTGGAAGGGCAACTGGCTATGTTAGAAAATGAAGCTGCGGGCACAAACTTGCCATTCACACCACTGCAGGAGACGAATGTACAACATGCTATACTATTGGAGGAACTGCGCGTCCTAGACTACAGAGAATACACGTGTAGGCAACACACGCAAGCGGATAGATCAGGCCCACTGCTGGCGCACATAGTGAAAGATGCCCCGGCGCACACACCCATACTGGAGGTCACTGACCAGGGGGGGGTCTCAAGCCACGACACAAACAACAATTAACACCACCTTCAGGGACTACTATGAGACACTTTATGGTCCACACCAACCCCTCTCAGTCAAGGCATTCGAAGAGTTCATGTCAGGGCTCGATCTACCGCCTAGAGGACAGACAGGGGGAGGTACTGGCACGACCTATAACGGTTGAGGAAGTTCGGCAGGCTATCCACTCGCTACCACGGAATAAAACCCCGGGAACAGACGGCCTCCCGGCCAAGTTCTACGTGACCTATATAGATCTACTTTCCCCGTGCCTGCACATTTTATACCAGGAAGCACTGCGTACCCACACCCTACCACAGACATCCCTACAGGCTTTAATTGTCTCTTTACTGAAACCAGGCAGGGACGGAATGCACCTGGCCAATTATAGACCCCTATCCTTACTGAATACGGACTATAAAATATTAAGTAAGATTCTGGCGACGAGACTAGCTCAGTATATACCACAATTTATACACACTGACCAGTGCGGTTTTGTACCAGGCAGAAGCACAGCTCTAAACATACGGCGTCTGAGTCAACTAATGCTAAGTGGTCAACAGTTGGTGAGGACAGAGGGGTGTATCTCCCTAGACTTAAAGCAGGCCTTTGACTCCCTCAGATGGGATTATATGTTTGCGACGCTCATTAATTTCGGTATACCACCGGCATATGTGGCGTGGGTCAAATTATTATACACCCACCAACGGCTCGGGTGCGTACAAACAGATGCATCTCTGACCCATTGCTTATAGAAAAGGGAACCAGGCAGGGTTGCCCACTCTCCCCACTCCTCTTTATACTGGCCCTTGAACCATTACTCTGCAAACTGCGCGCTCTGGCCCAGCACCGGGGCATAATTCAATTCAATTCAATTCAGTGATTTATATAGCGCGCTACATACCCAGAGGGTCTCAAGGCGCTTGGAGAAGGGTGGGGAGTTACTTGTCGAATAACCAGGTTTTAAGTTGCTTTCTGAATGCAAGGTGGTTCTGAGTGAGGCGAAGGTGAGTGGGAAGTGAGTTCCAGGTTTTAGCCGCCAGGTAGGAGAAGGATCTTCCTCCCATGGTGGTTTTGTTAATGCGAGGTACAGCAGCAAGGGCTTGGTGGGAGGAGCGTAGCTGGCGGGAGGGGGTGTAGAAGGAAAGTCGTGAGTTGAGGCATTCGGGTCCAAGTTCGTAAAGTGCTTTGTGTGCGTGGGTTAGAAGGCGGAATGTTATCCTCTTCTTGATGGGGAGCCAGTGGAGGTTTTTCAGGTGACCAGAAATGTGATCTTTACGCGGAATATCTAGAATGAGTCTGGCTGATGCGTTCTGGATGCGTTGGAGTTTATTCTGAAGTTTTGCGGTGGTACCGGCGTATAGGGTGTTTCCGTAGTCCAGGCGGCTTGTAACCAGTGCGTGGGTGACCGTCTTTCTAGTTTCAGTGGGGATCCAGCGGAATGTTTTTTTAAGCATGCGAAGAATGTTGAAGCAGGATGATGAAACTGCGTTGACTTGTCTGGTCATCGAGAGTGAGGAGTCCAGAATGACACCCAGGTTTCGTGCGTGGTCTGTTGGGATGGGTGCTTTTCCAAGGGATTCTGGCCACCACGAGTCGTCCCAGGCGGAGGGGGAGGTACCTAAGATAAGGACTTCTGTTTTGTCGGAATTCAGTTTCAGGCGGCAGGAACGATACATGTGGTCTCAGCCTATGCGGATGATATCATCCTTTACCTGCGTGACCTGAGAGGTGACCTAGATCCCATCCCCAGTATTTTTGAGGGCTTCCGTAAGATTTCGGGCCTAACTATGAGCAAACCTAAATCATATGGGTTCCACTTCAGTGGCACAGGTACAAATACCCCACTGCTGTTTGCACCACACACCTTCCAAATAGCGGAATCCACTTCCGATATCTAGGAATACAAATTTACAGGGAAGCGGAGGACATGATCGACGGCAACCTAGGCAAGGCCATTGCTACACTAAATTCGCAAGTGAAATTCTGGACGGCGCTACCGCTATCGGTAGCGGGAAGAATAGCCATTTCGAAAATGGTAGTTCTACCGCGCTTGATCTATTACTTCACGGGATTACCATTTGTGATCCCAGCCATTGCCTTCCAAAAGTTGAACACAACACTAACGGAACGGATTTAGGGGTCGGGACGTAGATGAATTAGTCTGTCCAAACTACAGCTTAACACGGCGTCAGGCGGAATGGGTGTACCGATTACAGAGCATATAACTATGCCTGCCAATTACAGTGGCTGGCCTACTGGCTGGCGGGCCGCAACCCACACGAACTTAGCATGTCAGAGGCGGAGTGGTCAAAAGGGGCCATGCACGCCCTGTTGTTGCCGGGGCGGAGATCCCTAGATACACTCATCAACTACTATGACTAGCGCTAACATATTGGAAAAAGGCTGTGAAGTACACATCCCCGGCGTCCTCGTATGCCCCCACGATACCGTTTCTCGAACCGGACACGGAACTGCTCTCGAACCGGACACTCACAGCGTGGCAGGAAGTGGGGGTCACGCAAATAGGAGACCTGTTTGCAGATGGCTAGGTTATGTCATTTGAAGACTTTCGCGAAACCCACCGCGTACCAGGAGGCACATTCCTCTTACATGCTCGAGTACGAGGGTACATAGCCAGGACATGGGCGCCCGAGAGAACAGAGCCCCCCACAAACTCCCTATTGACGATGCAATACCTCATGGGCATGGGAAGCCATTTGACGAAATGGATTACAAACGGAATAAGGACTGGCAGGGCGATCTCCCTACAACCCTTAAGGACTAAATGGGAAGAGGATATGGGTAGGCCACTCAGAGATAAGGAATGGGAACGTATACTCAAATTCCCCCAAAAAGTCTCCAGGAACCCCAAATTTAAATTCATACAACTCATGATTTTACACAGGGCTTACCTATCGCCACACCGTATACACGCAATGTTCCCTACCACACCTGATAGTTGCCCGCGTTGCAGTATGGCTAACGCGCGCCTGATACACATGCTATGGGACTGCCCGAAATTGGGGTATTACTGGACCACGATACATGACGCATTAACTAAGCAGGCACCGTCCAAGCCATATGCCACTTTCGCTTACTCCATACTTGGGCTTGGCCCTTCAGAGCGTAAAAAAAGTGTCACCACCCGATTCACGGACCTAGCCTTGCTTCTGGCAAAACGTACGATCACAATGCGCTGGAAGTCGGCTAGACCCCCGAATCCGGATGTCTGGAGAGCGGAGGTGCTCCGATGGGGGAAGGCAGAAGGCGAAGCGCTACAGCCAGAAGAACGTAGAGGGTTAAGGAAGAACCTGACCTCCTTGGAATGGAATACGATACTTGGGGCTTTCGAGACAGAGGGGTCCCCAGACTCGGGTTCTGAGATCTCAGTTGTGTAGAAGCTGGGAAGCACGGGGAGTGACATCATGGTCACCAAAGGGGCATTACTGATACACGCCCCGGCAATCCCGATAGATCTGGATGCACAGGCAAACCAAAATAGACTTCACATTAGTTGTACGTCCCCAAGTGTACCGTGATGCAGAGAAGCGCAAGATGCCGCAGTGCCAGTTGTAACCATGTAATATGCATTTTCAAATATACACTGGGACTGGGAGGGAACGGGAGGGGGGAGTTTGGTTTATTGCGGTTGGGATATATGATAAAATCAAAACGAAAATGTTATAAGATGCTTTTACACTTGAAGTAACTATGTGTACGACTCGAAATGTTTGCACTGTGTTTTTGCAAGTACACAATGATATTGCTAATAAAAAAGAATGTAAAAAAATGTTTAAACTAATGTTCAGAATGGTTGCTTGTGTATGTGACTTGGTGAGGAGCAGTGTTGTTGATTTGACAGTGCTTTAACAGGTAAATGTCTTTGGCGCTGCATTGTACGCAGTAGGTTGCAAGGGAACTGTTTCGCCTGTTTTCTTTTGGAAAGTAACATTTTAAGGTTTATTTGACAGATTTTAAAGTTGAAGTGAAAAGCAACTCTCTAATGGTATTATCGGTTAGAAAGTGCTGTTGGGTGTCCTACTGTAGAGGATACTGTATGCTAAGGTGAGTTATGAGGCGAGGAAGGTCAGTCTATTGTGCACTGATTGGATGCTGTATCATGGAGTGGCATTTGTCTCAGCGATAGCCCATATTCTCCTTTTTGAACCGGATCAAACACCTTCAATTCATATAACTTGTACAATATTGTATGCACGTGAGATGTTATGTTAAGCAAAGCATTTCAAGCCATATTATCAAGAAAGGGCGATATATTATCGCCACTTTTATCGGCAGGAAACTGCCGCTAAAGCGGCTATAATGGGCTTGATAATATTCCCTTGTGAATTCCCATAGAAGCCCAGGTTCACATCAGAACCTGTTGGTTTGTCCTGTACTAAAGAAACAAAGCAAGCAATCTAGGTTTTATAATCAGCTTAATTTAGCTCATAAAGGGACATTGTAAACAATAAAAGTTTGCAGGTTGAAGAAACAACATTTAAGTGTAAAAAACTTACCTACAGGATCTCATTTGCACACAAACCTACAATTTTATAGACACACATCCATACAAACAAACACACAAACACACAGTGTATGAATAAAGGAATGAATGCAAACTTATCATCAAACATATAGTCATGGATGAACATGCAGGTGCACATGAACACTCCTACAAGAACTCCATTGAACATGGGTCAAAACAATATAAAGGCACCTATTTTCATGTGAGTGAAACATGTATAATGAGAAATACAAATGCACATGGACACACACACCATATCACAAACTACGTGCCTACAGATGCTCATGCACAAACAGATGAATGGGTAATGCATGACTGTGTGTATATGGTCAAAGGATGCATGAGTGAAAGTGGATGCATGGCTGTGTATATAAAGGTATGAGTATTGGTGGATAAATGGAGGCTATGATGTAATGTAAGGTTATCAGCATTCTTACAGAGCATTTGTGATAGCTATGCTATATGGAGGACCCACAAATCAAGCTAACACTATACCCTGAGTCAGAATAACCAGGTTTTAACAGTTTGCTGAAGACTAAAGTAGAGCAACAGGATCTCATAGAAGATGGTAAGGAGGTCCACAGCTTAGGACCTATTTAGGAGAAAGCCCTACCCCCTTTACAAGATCTCCTCACTCTAGGAGTTACGGCAAGATCAAAGTTGCTGTTAGGCAGATAACAATTTGGCTTTTAAGGTATACCAAAGATCTGAGATGGTGGGGACCAGTTTTTGACATTTATTTATGCATGTAGCACAGTGCTTTAAATTGAACTCGCAGTTCAATTGATAACCAGTGAAGATCATGAAGAAGTCTGGACCTAGATGTGAATTTAGGGGGGTGTAGTAAAAGCCTTGTGGCAGCATTTTGCGCTTTATGAAGCGGCTTGAGCAAGATTTTAAGGATGCCTAGATAAAGATTATTACCTTAATCTAGCTGGCAATAATCAAGGCTTTATCACTGTTCTTTGGGCTGAGACTGGAAGACATCCAATGATTTTCCTCATCCTTCTTAAGATTCCAAAACAGATGGATGTACCCTTGGTGATCTGATGGGTTACTGAGAACCGTTGTCAAGTCAAAACCCAAGACTCTTCACAACAGATTCTGAGGTTCGAGATGCACCCGTATCCTCAGGCCACAGATACTGATACATTCGTAAGGCAGGTATTCAAAGCTTCGGCTCTCCTGAGGCGACAGAGATACTACAATCTTGGTGTTGTCAGCATATGAAAAAAGTATGATACTGCAGCTCTCCGCAAAATCCACGAGTGGCCTTACATAGAGATTAAATAGGGTCAGACTAAGAGTGGAGCCCTAAGGAACGCCAGATGATAGTGGGTAAGGCTTTGAACAATACTGTTAACTATGTACCTGGAAGACACAGCCCTGCAGGAAAGAATTTAACCAGGTCAAGACCTTGTGTTTGACATGGTTAACTATAACATAATTCTCCTCTAATCTTTGGAGAATTATGTTACAGTTAACCATGTCAAACACAGCACTGAGATCTACAAGAACCAAAGAAGCAGTACCACCTCTATGTAACTTGCATCTTAGATGGTCAGTAACACCAAGAAGAAATGACTCCAAACTGTGGCTGGCCATGAAACCCATTAGACAGGGGCAGAGCAGACCATTTATTTCTGTATACACCGTAAACTGTTTATTCACATGTTTTTCCAAAAATCTGACCAAAGTAGGCAAAAGGGAGATTGGTTTATAATTGGATCAGGCAGCAGGGTCTAGATTCTGATTTTTCAACAGGGGCATAACCATTGCCTGTTTCAACACCTCAAGCATGCTACCTTCTGAGGATTAAACAGCCTTTACAACGCATGCTAAACAACGAGATGCCTTTGCAACAAAGGCTTTACAACAAAGAAGCCTTTACAAGACCAGTATTTTAAAACGAAATTATATCTGACACGGATGTCTCATTGAGCCAGGTTTCTGTTATGAAAAGAGCATCTACGCCATGGTCAGTTAGAAAGTAAAACATTTCAGTTTGGTGTTTGGCTAGGCAGTGACCTTTAATGTTAAAACAATGAAAACAGGCAGATATGGGCTCCAACGTATCTGTGCATTTAGAGGGCAGGAGGTTGCTCTTACAGGGAGGGAAGGACAGGTTACTCTGAACTTCAGGCACTGGGTGAGAGTTAAGTGCTATATAATAGAATAGAAACGATTTCCACTCACAGTATCTGGATTTCATGAAGAGAGATAAGGTACTGGTGTTATGGGGAGAAGGATGTGTAAGTGAGTGGCAGTGTAGACCAGCCTACCTGAGGTAAAAGGGCCATAATCTCAGGGTCTGAGTGCCATTCTATTTAGTTCTGGCATATTCATTGAATGGACTGGTTGTGTTTGTATGTATTTTATTGTATATGGTTGGTGTAGATTGGGTGGTCAGTAGTACCCCTTAGTAATGGTTTGAATTAGATAAAGTGAAAACTAAAATGTGTAAGCTCCAATCAGGACATTTTGTAGTGTGCTACATGTATGTTTTTGTGGCCCAATTGATTAGGTATTTTTTTTGTTTCATGTGTGTTTACATTAGATAAGTCATCCCTATATGTGCCTTATAGACCATTGGCCTTGGTACTTAGGGGGTCATTAGGATCGCGGACGGACTTGAGTCCGTCCGCGACCCCAGAGTATGAGGGAACGGCCGCATGGGCAGCGGCGTTCCCTCTGTGCTGATTAGGATGTGACCGCCAGGGTGGCGGTCACATCCTATATCTTTTACATTGCGGCGGGTGCAGCTTCAAGCTGCACCCGCCGCAATGTTAAAAATGCATACAATGCATTTGTATGCAGAAAGCGGCAGGCACCGCGCGGTGCCTGCCGATTTCTGTATACAAATGCAGGGGGGTACCATAGGTACCCCCCATGTGCAACCCCCACCTCCCCTTCACCTAGGGGGCCCGCAACGGGCCCCCGCAGTGAAGATACAGATGCTTTTCCTGGGCGGAAAACCCGCCGCGGAAAAGCATCTTTGGAAGCCCATCCTAATATGGTGGACGGTGTCTGAGAGACACCGCCACCATATTAGAGCTTTTCCGCCGCGGTTGTAAGCCAACCGCGGCGGAAAAGCTGCCGACGGAAACCAGGACCCACCAGCCATCCTAATGTGGCGGTGGGTCTTTGGTGGGTCCGCTGCGGTTTTTCCGCATCCTCTGGGCCGGCGATGGCTTCCGCCGGCCCAGAGGATGCGGAAATTCGGCAATCATAATCGGCCCCTTAATGTATAAAGTGAGACATGATGTATGTCAAAGTCATGTATTTCCTAACATTAAACAGCTTACAGATGCTGTTTTCACTCCATAGGTAAAGTGACATATTCTGTGGAGAACCCTAGTTGTGATTGAAGCCTTTGTCTTCAATTTTGACAACAAAGGTATTACAATCTTCAATCTTTATATCTGTCAAAATCTAATCCTATGACAGAAGTAGATTTCTGATAACTATATTGGAAAAGTAATTTTTTTAAACAAACTGTCTGCTTTCTGAATATCCCAGTAGTAAGTATGCTTGGTTTTCTCCGTACAATAGTTAAACCTGTATTGGGCATCAAACTTTGTAATGCAGTGAAAAAATAGAACTGCTTCTGGGAGCAGGAATGATGTGGAAGAATGGGTAATCACTAGTCAGTTGTTTGTTTATGTGCCACTTTTGAGGGTGGTTAGGAGCCTGCTGCCAAACAAAGCTTCTATATTTATGGCCCGTGGTCCTCTGCCAGCTCTCCTTGCAAACAGTTCTTCTGTTCAGCTTGCCCACAGTCCTCTACCCTCTGCTGACCCTCCCTCAGGGCTTTGAGGTATACCGGCTAGGCTAGCTAGTCGGTACAATAGGTGGTGGCATCGCCATTATCTAGAAAATGTAAAAACTGGCATGTGCTATCATCCCCCTCAAGATTGTTGATAGTGAAGCTTTTGTGTTTAGACTGTCCCTCACACCGACCACCTCTCTTTCGGGCAGCCCTATTTACAGGCCTCCTAGGCCTCCTAGAGGCGATTCCAGATATGCTGGATAGTAGGATGATAGAGAAAAGTGCTTTCACCGTATGGCGACTTTAATATTCATCTCGATGATCAGAACAACCTGTTAACCAAAGGATGTGTGGCAGATCTCGAGGCTCTACAACTAACACAACTGTTGCATCAGGCTGAGCATGAAAAGGGTCATACGCTTGATGTGAGTTTCTTTAACGACCCTAAACTGGAGGCGCTTGCTCCGATCCGGATGCCTTGGTCAGACCATTTTTTTATACCCATCCGATACTTAAAACCACCTATAGTAAAGCCCAAGGGTAGTCGCCCAGTACTAGAACATAAATGGCCAGACTGGTCCCTGAAGTCTGGTACACAGACCTTGAGGCAAACACCCCTTCAGAAACAAGGGCCTTAGAGCAAGCCCAGAAAAACTGGATGACCTGGTTGAATGGAACTGTAGACAGGAATTTCAGGGTACCCAGGTCCAATAAAACCCAACAACGCCAACAGGTCCTCATGGTTCAACCCCCAGCTGGTTGTCCAAAGGTAAAACTGCAAAAAGCTAGAAGGAGCTGGAGGAAGGCACTCAAAATAGCATAAAAAGCTGCAATCCAGCAGTATCACAAAAATATTAAGAAAGCACAAACTGTCTTTTATGAAGAAAAAGGAGTTGATTAAAATAGTAAAATCTCTAACAACAGTTGATTCAGACTCCCATATTGCTCAAAAAAAAATATTCAAAAGAAAGATGCAATGACCTGGCCACGTTCTTCAAGAATAAGGTGGAAAAGATCTATAATTCGCTTCACTCATACATGAGCCAGAGGTCTGCAGTAAGTGCAGTTCCAATGAACTTACAGGAACCTCCCCCTATTATGGAGCAAACAACAACCCTCTCCCCTCCAGCTGTGTGCTCTTTCCCTAAACTGAGTGAAGAACAGGCGGGTTACCATCTACGAAACATCAAGTCAGGATCCCTTGGACCCTGAACCGCCCCACATTCTTGCTCAAGGGGGGAATTGTGTTCAATCACAACTGACCAACCTCATCTCTCTATCTCTTGAAGAAGAGATAGTACCTAAGGAGTGGAAGCATGCCATTGTAAAACCGTTATTAAAAAAATTGCAACTTGACACTGTGGTCATGGCAAACTATCGCCCAATCTCACTACTGCCAATTTTGGGTAAGATCGCAGAGAAGCATGTGAACAGTGCTATTTCGCAGTTTCTGGAAGAAAATAGCATTCTACACCAGACCCAGATGGGTTTTAGACCAGAGCATAGTATGGTCACCGAAACATTAAAAAGCATATCAGATCAGGGAAGGTCCGCAGCGGTGGTGTTATTAGATCTAAGCGCGGCCTTCGACACAGTAGACCATAAAATTCTTGTCAACAGGCTAGAAAACATTGGGATTAGAGGCACAGCCAACCAATGGGTGGCCTCGTTTATGAATGATAGATCCTTTCAATGTATGGGAGGCTATATTCCTGTCAGACACTCTTGCAGCACCTTGGGGAGTGCCTCAAGGATCCTCCCCGAGTCCAACTCTTTTTAATATCTATATGAGCCCATTGGCCCATATAGTACTGGAGTTTGGACTCTAAATTGAGTCATATGCTGATGATACCCAATTAGTGGTGTCAATACCTGACTCTATCAATTCCAACCAGAAGGAGCTAATGGCGTGTCTGTAAAAATTTGGAAATTGGATGGCTGATTGTAGTCTCAAGCTAAATGGGTATAAAACCAAGCTAATGATCCTGGGCAGTAATTTCAGCCCTCGGGCAGAGATCCACTAGCCAGCCCCCCAACTCCGAAATGTTCTATAAAAAATCTGGGCATGTGGCTCGATCAGAATCTCACTATGGAGACGTAAGCCAAAAAACTGGCGGGTAACTGTTTTGGTATACTCTGGATGATCAGGAAAATCCTGAGTCTAATCCCAGAGAATTCAAGAAAGACCATGGTAAAAGCCTTGGTGGTCTCGAGACTCGATTATGGCAATTCGTTGTACATTGGGTCACCTAAATACATCACCAATAGACTACAAGGGGTCCAGAATGAGTTAGCTAGACTGCTTCTCAAAGTACCTAGGAATCATTAAGTCAGAGCCTCCTTGAGAGAGCTGCACTGGCTCCCTGTGCAGACCAGGATCAACATCAAGTCACTCTGCCTGGCGCACAGAGCCATGTATGGCAGTGGTTCACCTATGCTACGCACCTTGATCTCCCCTTACTCTCCTCGCCTCTGTCTTAGGTCAGGGTCAAACGTTATGATGAGCACTACCAGAATTAAGGGATCAAGGTGGCGTGGTAGATCATTCTCCCATCTTCTGCCCAAACTCTGGAATAGTCTGGACCCAGAGGTGCGACGGATTGGAAATGAACAGTCTTTTAAAAAGAAACTTACGACCTGGCTGTTTCCCTAACTCTCACTTCAGATAGCTGTTTGTGCCTGTTATAGGGCTGGGATGCCTGCGGGTAGCCAGGCGCTCTATAAATGCCATAAACATATGAAACATAAACATACCTGCTGTCCTTTGTTTGTGCCTCCTCTGCTTGTTTCTGGCTCTGTTTTGCCTTTTCTACTCACTTTTCTGCCCTCTGTTTTACCTTTCCAGTTCATTTTTCTGCCCTCTGTTTAGCCTTTTCTATTCATTTTTCTGCTCTCTGTTGTGTTTTTTTGCTTCTAATTATCTGCCTTCTGTTTTGCCTTTCCTGCTCGTTTTTAGGTCTCAGCCTGCGAAGGCTGCGCACTTGCGCAGTCTCGCTTAAGAGATTATGGGCCCGATGTAGGTAAATCTACATTTACCACTTCATAAATACCGAATCATACAGATTCGGTATTTATGAAGTGGTAAATTAGAGGGGGGGAGATGTAGGTATTTCAGATTCGGTAAATACCGAATCTGTAAGATTCGGTATTTACCGATTCTGTAAATACCGATTCGGTATCCCCCATTGCTTCCTATGGGCCTTGAAGCCCATAGGAATCAATGGGCATTACCGAATCGGTAATTACCGATTCGGTAATTACCGATTTGTGCAAGGGTGCAGGGGGTGTCACTTTGACACCCTCTAGCACCCCCAAAACAGGCATGTGACCCATGTGGCACACAGACATGCCCTAAGGGCATGTCTGTCTGTCACATGGCATAGGTGTGCATGCACACATGTGCATGCACACCTGGATTCGGTATTTTAACACCCAATTGGAGTGGGTGTTAAAATACCGAATCTGAAGGGCCTGTGGGACAGAAAGTAGTCCCACCTACATCCCAAATTTAAAAATCGGTAAAATTACCGATTCGGTATTTTTGCGATTCGGTAATTTTACCGAATCGGTAAAATACCGAATCGGACAAAAAAAGGTCCCCTACATCTCAGTAGGCCAAATACCGGTCGGAAACGGCCGAAATCGGCCGTTTCCGACCGGTATTTGATACCTACATCGGGCCCTTAATGAGATAGAGTACTTAAACTAGCGAGGTTAAGCCCGCCCCTCTTTTCCATTGGCTGGCATAACCATTCATGCTAAATGGTGGCCAGCCATTGGAAAAGAGTTCCTAGTGACGTACTCTTTTCTCTTTTAAAGCCGTCCCACATTGACTAGCTTCCTTGACTACTGCTGTAGTAAAAGGTTTCTTATCTTCTTTATGGGGTGAAACAGATGGCCCCATAAAGAAGATAATCAACCTTTTACCACAGCAGCAAGTCAGCCCCAGCCAATCCGAGTGGGGCAGATCTAAAAAACAAATGTGAAGAAATAGAAAAAACATCTATTTCTTTTGTTTTAGTATAATCGCAGCACCCGTGCTTTATTTATAACATTTTAAATGTAAAGCGCGGGTGCCGCCATTATACCAAAATGAAAGAATTAGATGTTTTTTCTATTTCTTTCATTTTAGTATAATCGCAACACCCGCGCTTCACTTTTAAAATGTTGTAAGTAGTGCGCGGGTGCAGCGATTATACCAAAATGAAAGAAAATGAAAAAGCATCTATTTCTTTTGTTTTGGTATAATCGCGGCACCCACGCTTTGCTTATAACATATTAAAAGTAAAGCGCGGGTGCCGCAATTATACCAAAATGAAAGAAATAGATGTTTTTTCTATTTCTTTCATTTTGGTATAATCGCGGCACCCACACTTTCCTTTTAAAATGTTATAAGTAAAGCGCGGGTGCCGCGATTATACCAAAATGAAAGAAATAGAAAAAACATCTAATTCTTTAGTTTTGGTAAAATCGCGGCACCCCGCTTTACTTTCAAAGTAAATTATTTCCTGCGCCCTGGGTGCACACACTCCAGGGAAGAGTGTGCTTTCAGTGCACTGGCTACAAGTCAGTGAGTTATCAGTACACTAAATCCCAGGATCAATCTGGCTTAACAAACAGGATCCTTGGAGCTCAGAATGCCCATAACGCTGCAGTGCTGACTTCTAGTCACCGACAAATTGTTTTGGTGCAGGGTGAACACCCCTCCCTCCCCCATTGCTGGGCACTAACAGCGGGGGCCAGGGTGCTGCTCATTTCGTCGAGCTGTGAAAAATCAGATAACTGGGCTCATGACTTTGAGCCCCTGAGCGGGTTCCACCGCTGATCCCCAGCCTCCGGAACTTGCACTGGTCAGCCTGACGTTGTCAGTGCAGGATATCCTGATATGCTGACCCCAGGAGCAGGCTTTATTCACTGATTAAAGCCCCGCGTCTTAAAACGGAGCCCGGGTCTCACGGTGGACCAGAAAGGGCGCTATTGTTACAAATATAATACCCTACATCCACAAATTACATAAAACCCAATTTAAGTCGTCTCAATAAAAACAAATACTTTTACGATAACTCAAATAGTCTCCCGACCACCTAATTGGCATCATTGTTCAATCCTGCTTCTGGAGTGCCCTCCCCGTCGCGCACACGCACTCTCCGTCGCACACACGAACACGCACTCGCCGTTTTGTTGATGTTGTCACTCGACCTGCCCTAGAGCGTTACACAAAGTCACAAGTGACAGCTCTTCAACTGGGTGCTCCTTGCCTGAAGCCGCCACGGGGAACCTGTTACAAAACTAGAAAATGTGCACATTTGTTTTGGCGGGTGGGGCTCTGGAATCAGACCATACCTTCCTGTTGATAGCTTTAGCAGGAGGGGTGTGTGCCCGGGAGAGGGGTCCTAACAGGCGCAGACCCTGGGTGCTCTTTACAAATACCAACACACGCAGCCCTCAGAGTCTGCATGGATGGGGGACCTGTGTGATTAGTTGCGACAGGAGTGCAACCGCAGCCTTTGTCAAGGCGATCCTTACTGCTGTCCACCTGAAAAAGCGAATCGAAGACTCCGCTTCTAGCAGAAGCCACGCTCTATGTCCAGGATGCCTTGTGTGGGCGCTGCGTGAAACTTACACAGAGTTTTAAAAGAGGTGGGTCTGTCACACACACATACACACATTCTTTTCCATGAGTTGTTAGAACTCTCTCCCCTGCTATTTAATCTATATCTCCGGCCATTGATCCACTCACTAAAGAGGTGGGATATCGTAGTGTTCAATCATGCCGACGAACTACAGATCATCTTCCCCCCTCAATTCCCCCGATGCTGCAAACAGCTTTCAAGCTGTTATGCTCCAAATACAGCAGTGGATGAACCAGAACCAACTCAAGTTAAATCCCGGAAAAACTGAGCTTATCCTACCTGGAAACAGCCCTGCACATTGGGGCCCCCAGTTTAGGCCTAAGGAGCTGGGCCCTCCCCCCGCCCCAGCTAGTTCGGTGAAGAGCCTCGGGGTGGTCATCGACGCAGAGCTCTCCCTTAAGGCTCAAGTGGGGGCTGTGATCTCTTCCAGCATGTTCCAACTGCGCAAAATCCGCAAAATTGCCCACTTACTCTCGCATGCGGCACTGGTACAGGTTGTGATCTCCTTGGTGCTATCCCGCCTCGATTTCTCGAACTCCTTATACCATGGACTTCCACAATCACTGGTCCGCCGTCTCCAAATTGTACAAAATCAGGCTGCCAGACTCATTCATAAAACCCCAAAGTGGCAATCTACTAAACCTCTGCTGCGTAAACTACATTGGTTGCCGATCAAACAAAGGGCAGCCTTCAAGACCGGCTGTCTGACGTTCAAAGCTCTCTATTGCACCGCCCTGTCTTCCTTAAAACCTTGATTGTGAAGTACCACCCAGTGCGTAATCTCCGGTAGGCTCACCTTCACCTGCTGGTCACCCCGACCATAAAACTTAAAAAGTTTGGCGGCTGACGGTTTGCCCATTTGGTCCCCAAACTGTGGAACTCCCTTCCCCTGTCAGTCAAATCAAGCTGCTCCCTACTGAACTTCAGGAAGCTCCTAAAAACCAGACTCTTTGCTCTGACCGGTTAGCCTGCCTCTTTGCAATCTCTGCACCCTTCAGCGCCAGGAAACTTATGGTGTCAGTGCACTCTATAAATTTCGCCTAACATAACATAACATAACATAACATAACATAACATAACATAACATAACATAACATAACATAACATAACATAACATAACATAACATAACATAACATAACCATCTTAAAACCCTGCTTTAAAAATCGGGATTAATTTCTATCTATCTGTCTGTCTGTCTGTCTGTCTGTCTGTCTGTCTGTCTGTCTGTCTGTCTGACTGTCTGTCTATCTATCCAACCATCTATCTCTCTCTGTCAGTCTGTCTACAGACACACGTACACATAAACACACCTTTTCCGACCTTTCAGTACATGAATAATACGCATTGGACACATCGTACACTGAGTACAACATGGTCCAGGATGATGGGTGGTGGGTGGCTACCAGGAGAGGGCAGCAGTCAGTTTGTGAGGCTTCTCGATTTCCCATACCAGTGAAGGAAGCACGTGCAACCCAGAAACCAAAAATGCCAGCACTGCTTATTTAAAAAAAAAAGCCCAGACATTCGCCTGGAAAATGGGTATTGAACAATGGAACCGGGCACTCTGCTTAAAAAACACTATTAACCGACGCGGGGGGTCCTCAAAAAATGCAGCGCTTTCTTCTCATACCTACTTCACTTGCATGGCTCCTTGTTCGGTGTGAATGTCTCTCCCTCCATCACCGAATAAAATACCAACTTTAACAAGCATTGAAAATGCAATAGATCTTGTCTTTGATTAAGTTAAAGCCATTTGCTTCGCTATAGAATACCATTAGCAAAGCAAATGGCTTTAACTTAATCAAAGGCGATACCTAATGCATTTTTAATGCTTGTTCTGCCATCTGTTTTGCCTATTTTGCTTGTTTTTCTGCCCTCTGTTTTGCCCTCCTCTGCTCTGTTTTGCCTTTACTGCTCATTTTTCTGTCCTCTGTTTTGCTTTTTCTGCTTGTTTTTCTGCCATCTGTTTTGCTTTATCTGCTTATTTTTCTGTCCTCCATTTTGCCTTTTCTGCAAATTTTTCTGCCCTCTGTTTTGTCCTCTTCTGCTTTGTTATGGCTTTTCTGCTTGTTTTTCTGCCCTCTGTTTGGCCTTTTCTGTTTCTTTTGCTGTCCTCTGTTATGCCCTCTTCTGCTCTGTTTTCCCTTCTCTACCTGCTTTTCTACCCTCTGTTTTGCCTTTTCTGCTTGTTTGTTTTTCTGCCCATGATTTTGCCTTTTCTGCTCAATCGTTTTCTGCCCATGGTTTTGCCTTTTTCTGCTTGTTTCTTCCCTTTTCCCAACATTTCCTCAAGACCTGGCTTTTTAACAGACACCTCACACCCCAGAGCTCAGATACCCCCAGGGGTGACAGTACCACTCACTACAAATGCTGAGTGATTGATTGATGGCTCTTTTTACGTGACATGCCTTTCATCAGAAGAACCCTCTCAGACATTCATCTCAGCCCCCCAGTAGGCGAAAACTATTGCTAAATCGGTAATAAGAGATTATTTCTAATGCTAATAGAGAAGTACCTGAATGAGGACTTGGAGTTCTAATCTTGGAAAAAGGCTTTATGGATACTTTTAAGTCACCCATGTCAAGAAGTACTCAAAGTACATTGGCTCTTTGTGGGAATTTTGCAGTGAATGGAACATGACAGTCCCCAATGGTTAAAACTACACCAGTCCATCAGATCTGCAGAAAACTCCAGGACCTGGATGACTCATCAAAAGAGGGAAAACTCCAGTTAGACTTCCCTTTGAGGAAACCTGGTCTGCTCTTTTTGCTGTCCACATGAACACGGGGACTGAGAATGCTCACCAGTGGTTATTTATCTGGCCTTTTGCACTACCTCAGGAACAAAAAATGGCTGATGAAGTGTTCCAGTTGGGAGTGGACTGAAATAAACCCAGTGGATGCCCAAGCTAAAGAGAGTACCAGACTGTAAGAGCCTTCTGTGATGACCTGGGAGCTGTGGGTGATACCAGGTGTGACACTCCCAGCATCTGCAAACAAGAGCAAATTGTCATATATTGGCCTCTCAAAGTAAAGTGCAAAACCAAACCGTTCAGTGTAGGTATCAACCAATCAGTAGATTGCAGAGAGAAGCTTGTAACCCGTGAGGATCTTGAGGTGCTGGCAAAGTTCTAGCGGTTCAGTTGCAGAGCCAGGTCATGAGCGTCATGTGGAAATCTGGTAAAGAGGAAGAGGTCAAGAGGTGCAGGAGCAGGTTCTTCTATGCCCTGGCTGCAAGGTAGGAGGAGTGTCCACTAGCCCTGCTCTGGTGAATGCTTGAGATGCAGGCAAGCGCGAGGTGTGTGGTTGGTGGTTGATGTAGGCTGGTCCAGAGTTGTGCAGGGCCTTGAATGCTTGGGTAAGCAGCTTGGATTGACATCTCTTCTGAATTGGGATCAGTGGAGCTCTTTGAGGTATGGGGTGATGTGTGATCATCAAAGGAGATTGAGGATAAGTGTTGCTGCCATGTTCATAATGGTTTGGAATCTTTAGAGGAGGGGGGCTGCGATTCCTGTGTAGAGATCGTTCCCGTAGTCCAGACGGCTGGTGATCAGGGACTGGGTGAATGGTGCGTCTGGAGTTTTGGGGAAGATCTTGCATAGCATGCACAGGATGAAGAAGCATGAGGATGATATGGCGTTGACCTGAGATGTCATGGATAGTTTGCTGCCCAGATTGATGCTGAGGATTCTTGCGTGGTCAGTAAGTGTTGGTGTGTGGTTGAGTTCTGTAGGCCACCAGGAGGCGCACCAAGGAGACCTTTTGTTGCTAAAGATCAGTACTTCGGATTTTGTCCATGTTGAGCTTCAGGCAGCTGTCCTTCATACAGTTTACAATGCTGGCCATGCATTGGTGGAGGTTATTCCTGGCAATGGCAGAGTCTTTGGAGAGGGAAATGATGGGTTGTGTGTTGTCAGGGTAGAAGATGAGGTTGAATCCATAGGATCTGACTACGCTGGTCAGTGGTGTCATGGAAGTGTTGAAGAGGTTGAGGCTGAGTGATGAGACTTGAGGGACTCCACAAATGATCTCTTTGGGTTTGGAAGAGAATGGTAGAAGGCAAACTCGTTGAGGTCTGCTGGTGAGGAAAAAGCTGATCCATCTGAGGGCGATTCCTTGAACACCTATGTTGTGCAGCCTGGCATTGAGCATGTGGTGGGAGACGGTGTTGAAGACAGCTGCGAGGTCCAAGAGAATTAGCATCACCGTCTTCTCCCTGGTCAGGCAGGGCATGGATGTCATCTGAGGCTGTACTCAGGGCGTTTTCTATGCTGTGGTTGCTGCAGAAGCTGGATTGGGAGTTGTCCAGGAGGTGGTTTTGATCCAGGTGGGTTATGAGTTGCTGGTTAATGGCCTTTATGAGTAGATTGACTGGGAAAGGTAGCAGGGAGATGGGTCTCTAGGTGTTGAGTCTGTTACTGTTTTTGTTAGCAGGGCATAGACCTCTGTACGCTTCCAGTCTTCTGGGAAGTTTGCCCTGGTCAGGGAGGCATTGATTAGGGTGGTGAGTTCTTGGATGATCCTGGTTATTCCAAGGTTGAAGATGTGGGGACCATTGAGTGTACCGATTTAATGATGGCGGCAATTTCTTCAGTGGTTGAGGTTTGCAAGGCTGTTGCAGAGGTCCTGTGAAATGGTGATGTTGTTTGTTGCTGCTGGGGGGTCGGAGAATTCCTTTATGATACTGAAGGGTTCTTTGCTGTTGTCGGAGCTGATTTCGATGCATGTCACCAAGGCTTTATTCTTTGTTGGTGGAAGCGGTTGAGGTCAGTTTTGAATGTGTTTCTTTCAGTGTTGTTTGATGTTTCCTCTTGAATTGTTTGCAGAAGAACTTGGAGTTTCTGAGGTCTTTGGTGTACCTGCTGGCTTGTTTTGTGGATCTCCAGTGTTTCGTGTTGCTATTAGGAGTGATGCTGTTGGAGCCGTCTGTAAGCCATTGGTAGAAGTTCCTAACATTTTGGTCCAAGCTGTTGGAGCATTCGAGCTGCTTGGTAGCCAGGGCTTCTATGCATTCACATTCTGAGATTCCACTCCATGGGGGCAATGGACAGCATAGGAGAGTATGTCTGTGGTGTGGTGATGTTGAAGAGTATAATGGAGTGGTTGGACCGTGTGAGTTCTGTGGTGTGGCTGTACTATATTCTGTTGCTGCAGGTGAAGATGGAGTCCGGCATGTTGCCTGAGATATGTGTGGGATCATAGACGAGTTGTGTGAGGCCGATGTAGTCCAGGCTGTCAAAGAGGTGGGTGGAGTTAGGGTCGGTGAGGTGGAAGTGAGGTCTCCCAGGAATAGTTGGTCCTTTGAGTGAATTGCAAAGGAGGCAATGAAGTCGGCAATGGATTTGCAGAAGCTGGTTCATGCCCAGGGGTCAGTAGGTGAGGGTTCCCCTAATTGTTGTTTTTTCATCCATATGGAGCGTGAAGTTTAGGTGTTCCATGGCTGGGAAGGCGTCACCCATCATAGTGGTGCATTTGATGGACTCACTGTGGATGATGGTGATTCCTCTGCCTGGCTTGTTGGTGTGGTCTTGTAGCCTGTTGATACTGCAGTGGCGATGCCAGAGGCAGAAGCAGAGTTGATCCAGAGCTCTTTGAGGAAGATGGTGCCTGGCTCCAGGGTGTTGATGAGGTCCCAGATCTCGGCGGTGTGTTTTCAGAGTGAGCATGCGTTGAAGAAGGTGCATGCAAGCTTGTGCAGAAGTACCAGTGTGGCATGAGTAGTGGTCTGGGAGTGGCTGTGTGGTGTGTCAGTGAGCATTTTGGTGCAGGTGAAGTGGCAGCTGGTGCAGGTGAAATGACCTGCTGTAGAGTGTGGGAAAGCACGGCAGCAGCGTTCATGATGCCATCTGGGGTTGAGGTCATGGATGGCGGCTGAGGTGTAACTGCTAGGGGAGCAGGGACCAGGGTGCATGAAACTGGGCGTTGTCCATATGCAGATGGGTGCAGATGGTGTAGTTGCGCTGCAGCCACCATAAAGTAAGTCCTGGGAGCTGGAAGGGTGCTAGAAGGTGGTGGGCGGGGCATGCGGGAGGAAGCAAAGATGCTGGGCAGGAGCAGCAGCAAAGGAAAAGTGAGATTGAGGCCAAAGAAAAAGGTTAGAAGCAGCAGCAAAAGAGATTCAAATGGAGGGAAAAAGAAAGGCTGAAAACAAGGGCACAGAGTCAGAAATTGAATAAAATGGGCAAGAGCAGCAGCACAAGAAGAACAAAAAGTAGGAAAAAGAAAGAGAGACAATGAGTGCACAGAGTCAGAAAGTGGAGGAAATGGACAGGAGCAGCAGCTAAGAAGAGGGGGGGAGAGGAAGTGACACAGGACCTGGACTGACTAGAAAGCCAGACAGAGGTAGGTTGGGAACTGGGCTTGGGCACCTACTTAAGATCTGGGCCTGGGCCCCTGCCCAATTACCAGTTTGACTTGCTTTGAGCTTTTTCCAGTGAAGTTTGAGGCTACCACAGGACCACCAAAGAGACATATCCCACATCAATCAATCAATCAGGACATTTGTTAAGCACGCTACATACCCGTGAGGGTCTTAAGGCGCTGGGGGGGAGGGGGGTTGCTGCTACTGATCGAAGAGCCAGGTCTTGAGAAGTCGTCTGAAGCCCAGGAGGTCTTGGGTCTTCCGTAGGTTGGTGGGGAGGGTGTTCCAGGTCTTGGCGGCGAGGTGAGAGAAGGATCTGCCACCGGCGGTTGTTTTTTGGATGCGTGGCACTGTGGCGAGGGTGAGGCCGGCGGAGCGGAGCTTGCGTGTAGGGGCGTAGAAGCTGAGTCGTTTGTTGAGGTTTGCTGGGCCGGCGTTGTGGAGGGCCTTGTGTGCGTGGATGAGGAGCTTGAAGGTTATCCTCTTGTTGACGGGGAACCAGTGTAGGTCTCTCAGGTAGGGTGTGATGTGGCTGCGGCGGGGGATGTCGAGGATCAGTCGTTCCGAGGCGTTCTGGATGCATTGCAGCCATTTCAGGAGTTTTTCGACGTTCCTGCATAGAGGGCATTTCCGTAGTCCAGCCTACTAGAGACGAGGGCCTGTGTTACTGTTCTTCTCGTTTCGGTGGGGATCCACATGAAGATGCTGCGGAGCATTCGTAGGTTGTTGAAGCAGAATGAGGAGACGGCGTTGACCTGTTTGGTCATGGAGAGGGTGGAGTCGAGGATGACCCCGAGGTTGCATGCGTGGTCCGTGGATGTCGGGGCTGTTCCCAGGCGATGTCGGCCACCAGGAGTCATCCCATGCTGAGGGGGTGGAGCCGAGGATGAGGCTGGCCGTCTTGTCCGAGTTCAGCTTCAGTCGGCTGTTCCTCATCCATTCGGCGACGGCATTCATTCCTTCGTGGAGGTTGGTTTTGGCGGTGTGAGGGACCTCAATAGCTACAACCTCCTGTCTTGCACTGCTGGAGATTTTGGAGAACCAAAAAAGACTAAGGGCCTGATTTCAAAGTCATGGAGGGAATACTCCATCACAAACGTGACAGATATCCTGTCTGCCGTATTACGACCCACATAGGATGGAATGTGATCGTCATATGGAAGACCGGATAGTCGTCATGTTTATGATGGAGTGTTCCCCTCTACCAATTTCTAAATCAGGCCCTAAATCCAAACATAGAACTTGGGAACAGTAAAGAAGTGACCTCATTGGCTATGAATCCAGCTTTGTCCTACCTTGAGCAGCTGAAATGAGAAATCACCTGGAAACTTATATGAATCAAACAAAGCCATTCAATTGGTTGAGGTCTGCAGAGACCGAAAGTCTGGCAACTCACAACTTCACATCATTTTTTTTTTAAAGTAGGTGCTCATAGTTAATAATATAAGGTTCAGTGTCATCTGCCCTTAGTTTCAGTGGGACAATATGTAGTTTACCGCAAAAGGTCCTCAAGCAACAGGGTAACGGGGCCACCTGTCAACCATCCATCACATTCTCTGCTCCCGGCGCTATAGCCCCCAGACAGAGAATCCCTGTTGTCCCAATGCATCTGCACAGTGACTGTCATCTCCCCACTACATGGCCCTTCCCACGACACTGCCCTAGCTGCTACCTTTCCCGGCACAGAGAGGACTTCATGGGACGATGATGGCTGTTAACAGGGTAGCGTTTGGTAATTCAGCCCCATTAACACCTAATTCCCACTAATATTAGATTTGTTCCTACCCATGTTCCGGTATTAAATTTAAAGGGCCACTTGAATGGCTCCTCCTGTCCTTTCTCACACACAGAACTGACACGTAAGGTTCATCCGTTCGTTCGGTTCATTCTTCTAAGAGGACAGCTATACTGGGCGGTCTGCTCTCCTTTGCTTAGATCCCTCAAATCTTATGCAAGCCTGTCTCTGTCCTCGGGCTTGTGGCAAAGATAATCTTTTCACAACCTGTGAAATTTCCGTACACACCTCTCCACTTGGCCGATTTGTTCATCTTCTAGAGTCCTGTGGAAACATTCACCCTTCATTGACAATCTACTCGTTGGGGACCCTCTGACCAATACTTAAGTTCCATTCACTGTTCCCCAGTCCTGGTGAGGGCCTCTTATGAACTTTAGAGTTAGAAATGCCATCAACTATAGAAAAGACTCGTTGATCCTGAATTGCAAATAATATTCTGGAGCTAAGAGTCATGTGTGTTTTTATGTATATGCATGTCACCTATTCACGTTTTTCACACTGTGTGATCACTTTTCAGAGCACTATAACTTAACATACATTCACTAGGTGTAAGTAAATGTATTGAGTAAATCTACTATTTGGTTGGTTGTCGCAAAGTGTTTTTAGAATTATCTCTGATTTCTGGATGGCATCCCCATGCTAATGAATACTAATCTTGCTATGAGCCCACGATGACCCGCTGTCTTACAGTATTGTCCATGAGATGACGCTGTCTGCCATGTACTGTTCCAGCATGCCCAACACTGGGATATCCTGAAGCAAAAATTGAAGATGAGGAGGATCACAAAACTTTTAACTCTGCATTGCCATAACAAGATCAGGAATGTCTGCTTGCCACCCATATACCAGAATACTCATATATTTCCCTGCTGCACAAGTATAATTAAAAAGGCGCACACCCATAGTTTTAGGGTAAGAATACTAGAACTTACCTCTTAGAATGCGAGAGGCTATACCTTATAAATCAGACAAGTAGTTGTAAAGATAATTCTTTTCTCAAACGTAGTAGGTGGGGTGAGATATGGCCACATTTTGAATCCTGACAATCAAGCAGACTCAATTTTGGACAATTGAGTTGATGTATCATCTATACTAAAAAAAATCGAGTATTGGAGTTTTTCTTATGGAAGACACATTTTAACGATTACTTTTATGGAAGCAACATAGTCCTGTGGTTCAATTGGGTATATTTTTCAAAACATTCTCATCTATTAATTGCATGAGAGGGGAACCAGCTTTAAAGTCAAGGTTCTAGATTTATCCATTAAGCTATGGCAGAGCACCAGTGGTAGTTATAAAATATTTGTCCAGACATCTGTAAGGACACCCATTACCATAATCTCAAGAACTATATAAGAATAAAAAACAAAAAATGAGTGAAAATGAAATATCATATACCAAGGCAGGTGTCAGAAACCTCAGGAGTTAACTAGCAAAATAATGACATTTCTCTGACTCCACTATGAGGCTTGATATTCATGTCGTATTATAGTACAACTAAAGTGTGGTGGATAGTAAGGTCCAAATGATCACATCAATATGTGAAAAGATATGTATTTGTCTCTGAATCTACTCAAGCATTTGTACAGAAGTCTGTACATACATCACCGAGTTCACCCAGAAGAGAAAACACTCATGGTGGTAATGTATGCCTTTGCACTGAGAAGGTGGGAAATTGGGAAGTGGGGACAAGTAAGATAAATGTTATACATTATTTACTAATGAACAAAGAGAAGTGCACGTGCCGCTACCAAGTTATCCTAACATATTTCTCGCAAAACATTCGAAATGAAACACTATGTTTTGTGATCTAAATTTCAGTTATTTTATTTACTTTTGTAATTAACTCAAAACTCATCTATTTGGTATTTCGATTTTTTCCGCAAAAGATCTTAAAAGTTTGTATTCATTAGCCCATCTCCCCTTTCCCTAGGGGTTTGAGAGCCAGGCAGTGTATATTGAAAGTGGGACACTGACAGACACACTTAAGTAATTGATGGCAGGAAGGGTGTTTGGTTGACACGCTTTGTGCATCAAGTTGAAAGTGGTTTGTGACTATGGTTTTTCTTTACAATATATTTTTGTTGATGACGGGGATAATTCACCTTCCTCTGGTCTCGGTTGAGCGAGGCTAGTAGTAATGGTAGAGGTAGCCAATATCCAACAGGAATTCATGTTCTAAATGAAGCTTTTCTTTCCTTTATTACAGACTATGGTCCTGATGAGAACTCAAAAATGATATGAGTTCGAAACCATAGACTGTTTCAAAAAAAGCCTGAAATAGAGAAAAAAATACAGAAACTAGAAAAAATAGGCGTTCTGTAGAGAACAAGAAATGTCTATGGCTTTGTTGTGAATATTTGTATTCCGACACTCATTTAATAATTTATATATTTTGTATTGTCTGTACTATTTGTAAAGGTATGAAAGAGGGATGACTGATGGTTCGAATGAAGAATTTTGGAATGTATTATTGTTTTTGTAAATAGGAATGTTATTGTGTTTGTTTTCGTTTGTGTACATAAGGTCTTAAAAAATGCAAATTTGAAAAATAGAAATGCCAAATAGATGAGCTTTGAGTTAATTACAAAAGTAAATAAAATAACTGATATTTAGATCACAAAACATAGTGTTTCATTTCGAATGTTTTGCGAGAAATATGTTAGGATAACTTGGTAGCGGCACGTGCACTTCTCTTTGTTCATTATTAGCTTGTGGCTAGCTGTGCTGTTGGGAGCCCAGACCCAGTGGTGTTTTTTTCTGATACATTATTTACAGCACTCCAGAACGTGCGCAATTGCTTTGGTGGTAGAGGTGCTGTTAAATGTGGTTGCTGGGGAATTCAGGAAAGAAGAGTAGTTTGTGAGAGTTTTTTGGAATGTTTTCAGGTGGTCCCATGACTGGATTAAGTACATTCTAAATAAGAGATGACCAGAAAGAAAAGGACAGTAATCTGCAGGGTTCACACCAGTCTTTAGTCAGTCAGGCAGTTTTGCTTTAACAAGCAGTAGTTAGGTCAAGGGGTGAGGCAAAAGTTAGTTTTACCCAGGTTCTAGTGCATGCTTACATTATAATTTGCAGACTTTAATCGAGAATTATAAGCAACCCTGTTCTGTACAAACCAACCAACCAGCTTATCAGAAGAAGGAGGAAGAGACAATTGTACAGGATAGGCTTGAAAAGATGAAGAATGTTTCCACAAGTAAGAAGGCGTTTTGTGGGGTTAATCCATTGTTATTGGTTACGCTCAATGTGAGATGTTGACAAATACTAGATGGCTTATGGTAGTAATGAGCTGAAAGGGCAGTAGAATTATAAAGTGCAATTGGCATGTGAGTTTTTAAGTTTTTAAGTTTTCTAATATAGATTTCTGGCTGAGAAGAGGAGAATATGTTGTCACGATGGAACGAGATGGAGTAATACTCTTTATGTCGTGGTCAGCATCATTGAATTGCTATGCAATGACAAGAAGTAATGATGCATTTAATCATTTGGTTTTGGTGATTGACGGGAAGCAGAGGAGAGTGAAGAAAATGTCAATATAATCAGCAAAAAGGTGGTACCGGAAACTAAAGGGTGAATCTGATATTGCCTAAGGGGGCATTGATAAGCAAGAAGAAGAAGAAGAGGAAGGGGATTTCATGAAATGTTAATGGCTAATTGTAAAAGAATTCTATGACACAGGGTATGATTTTTCTTACAATTGGAGGCAAGAGAAGAGAGTGTTGTGCCCATGGTGACCTGAGTAGACATCTTTGTTGTAGTTAAACATATCAAATTTGGAAGTGCCAAATAAGTTTGAGTAGTGAGCAAAGTAGTGATACCACTGAAGTGGTCTTGGAACAAGGAGGGTTGTTGCTGAGTTGCTGAGATTTATTAAGGAATATCTGTAGATAGTATGGGGGTAAGTGGGCTAGAAAAGGGGGAGGAAGATGGACAGTTGAAGCTGGTTAGTGGAACTAACGGATTGAACAAGTGAGACTAAAGCAATGGAATGACAATAGCAAGGAATGCCCTGACATTTCAAAGTAATGAAGAATATATATTTTACAATTTAGAAAGAAGAGAATGGAATGAGGAGTGAAAAGACACGATCAAAAGGAGGTATTGGCAAATCAACACCTTGAGTTACATATCTCAATGGAGGAGAAAATGCAGGAAAAGGGTTTAGATGTTAAAGAGAAAACACCGTCAGTCCAATGGTCAATTTTGACAAAAATTAACTAACAATGGAAGGGGCATACAAAACAGCTCTGCAGCAGTAGCAGTTTCTTCCATAGTCTTAGAAGCTTCTTCCATAGTCTCTTTTAGTTTCTATTTAAAGGAATCCAAGTGCAACAATGTTGTTGCTTAACCTGGGTCACTGGTCCAAGTCTACAAGGTTTGGCTTCCCTACCCACTGATGTAGTGCACCAGTCAGGCAAGGCAACGCCTTACACGAATGCAGCAGCTTCCGTTAAGGCAGTAGAATCTGGTACCGTGCCTATCTGAACCTGCATCTGGATCTGGGCCCTGGGTATAGTTTCTCTTTCCTCAGTGGTCAGTTCTGGGGGCTTATATAGGATTTGACTCCTGACTTTTAGTCTGCGTTAAAGAATCGAGTGGCGATTTTAAGACACTAGATCTAACAGGACTAAACCATTGGGATGCAAAGTACATCACCTATGTAAAAAGCCCCTAAGCATGGGCTTATGTTTGCAGATATCAAGAAGATTCTCTAGACTTATGAAGCCTGGTGGTGTAGCATTTCAGGCTAAATAGTGTTTAGACATAAAGACATACGGGGCATGTTATCAAGCCTTGGCGATAAAATTATCGCCGCTTTATCGGCAGGAAACTGCCGATAAAGTGGGGATAATTGGCTTGATAATATGCTCTATGGAATTCCAATCGATGCTCATGTTAAATGTGAAGGACATCTTAAAGCAGCGATAGTTTTATCGCCCAGGCTTGATAATATGCCCCACAGTTCGGTGAAAGATGACAAAAATTCTGACTGTGAACTAAAGTGCAGACAGGCTAACTAAAATGGAAATTGTAGCTAAAATGGAACCTGTACTGCATGTTTTTAAGAACCTGAAATGTTCTACTAAAACTAAAATAAAGAAGTCTAAAAGCAAGTAATTAAAATAAATAAAATGACTCCACTGGACGGACCACAGCTGCGTCCACTTCACCTTCAGAAGAACGACGATCCACCACCACCAGCAACAGGTTGCCCGCAGAAGCTGGAGCAAGATCACAGCCGACCAGCTCGCCGCTTCCCTGAGCCAGCACCCTCCCGCCAGCTCAGCGAACCCCAGCCAGGCCGCCGACAACCTCACGAAGTGGATCAGCAACTGCGCGGACGAACTCGCCCCACTGAGGACCCCGCCCAGCAGACCCGGCAGCAAGAAGGCCCCATGGTTCACCGACGAACTCAAGAGCTCCAAGAAGAACTGCCGAGCCCTCGAGAAAGCCTGGAGAAGGGAGCCAACACCGGACAACATAACCACCCTCAAGCTTGCCACCTGGAAGCACCACCAACTGATCCGCGCCACCAAGAAAACTGCATTCAAGGACCGGCTGGACAACAACGCTCACAACAGCAAGGAACTCTTCAACATCGTGAAAGAGCTCTCCAACCCCAACGCCGGAAACAACGACATCACCCCATCGCAAGAACTCTGCAACTCCCTCGCCTCCTACTTCCACAACAAGATCGCGGACATACACAACAGCTTCAGCACCCAACCGACTAACGCCACGTCCGACACGACCAAACCAACGCCCCCCACCACCACCCTCCGCGCCTGGACCCCGATCAGCACCGAAGACACTGTCCGCATGATGAACTCCATCCACTCCGGATATCCGACCGACCCCTGCCATCACCACATCTTCAACAAGGCCAACGCTGTCATCGCACCCCACCTGCGGGACATCATCAACACCTCCTTCACCACCACCACCTTCCCTGAGAGCTGGAAGCTTTCCAAACTCAGCGCTCTACTCAAGAAACCAACAGCGGACCCCACTGAACTCAAGAATTACCGCCCCATCTCGCTGCTCCCGTTTCCGGCCAAAGTCATCGAGAAGACCGTCAACAAGCAGCTGGCCGCCTTCCTCGAGACGAACGGATCCCTCAACCCCTCGCAGTCTGGCTTCCGGGCCAACCACAGCACCGAGACCGCCCTCATCGCTGCCACCGATGACATCCGAGCCCTGATGGACAACGGAGAAACAGCGGCCCTCATCCTCCTAGACCTCTCTGCGGCCTTCGACACCGTCTGCCACCGCACCCTAGTGCAGCGCCTCTACAACGTCGGAATCCAGGAGAAGGCACTGGAATGGATCATTTCCTTCCTCGACGGAAGGACACAGAGAGTCCGCCTACCACCGTACAAGTCAAAGGCCACCGAAGTCATCTGCGGCGTACCCCAAGGATCCTCGCTGAGCCCAACCCTCTTCAACGTCTACATGAGCCCCCTCGCGGCCATCACACGCCAACACAACCTGAACATCATCTCCTACGCCGACGATACCCAGCTGATCCTCTCCCTGACCAACGACCCCGCAGCCGCCAGAGTCAACCTTCACGAAGGAATGAAAGAGGTAGCCGAGTGGATGTCGACCAGCCGCCTGAAGCTGAACTCGGACAAGACGGAAGTCTTCATCCTGGGATCCTCGCCCTCCGCCTGGGACGACTCCTGGTGGCCACCCGCCCTGGGAACCGCACCCAAACCGACAGACCACGCACGCAACCTGGGCTTCATCCTGGACTCCTCCCTCTCCATGACCAAGCAAGTCAATGCCGTCTCCTCGTCGTGCTTCAACATCCTGCGCATGCTACGGAAGATCTTCCGGTGGATCCCCACCGAGACCAGGAAGACTGTCACCCAGGCCCTCGTCACCAGCCGACTGGACTACGGCAACGCCCTCTACGCCGGAACCACCGCCAAGCTCCAGAAGAGACTCCAACGGATCCAGAACGCCTCAGCCAGACTCATCCTCGACGTCCCACGACACAGCCACATCTCCGGACACCTAAGAGACCTGCACTGGCTCCCGGTCAACAAGAGAATCACCTTCCGTCTCCTCACCCACGCACACAAAGCCCTTCACGATCAAGGCCCGAGCTACCTCAACAACCGCATCAACTTCTACGCTCCCAAACGACACCTCCGATCAGCCAGTCACGCCCTCGCCGCCGTCCCCCGCATCCGAAGAGCGACGACAGGAGGAAGGTCCTTCTCCTACCTGGCCGCCAAGACCTGGAACTCCCTCCCTCCCGACCTGTGCCTGACCCAAGACCACCTCGCCTTCAGGAAGAAGCTCAAGACCTGGCTGTTCGGGTAGTAGCAGCACCCCCCCCCCTAGCGCCTTGAGACCCTCCGGGTAAGTAGAGCGCTCTATAAATGTCTATGATTGATTGATATAATTAAGAGGAACAGTCTTAGTGACTATGCCACCCCTGAAGTAAATTCTCAACTAAACAATCACTGTACGTGTTTTTGCATGATCTTGCCTATCATATCTTCATGACACGTTTACAGAACAGAAGCACGTGCTAGAACCGTGCATTCGATGGCACCACAGTCCATTATTGGATGCATGTTCAATAACACATTTTTTCAAGCTGAAATGAAAGAGATCTCTGCATTGGAAGATATGAGTTTTACGACAATATCATCTAGAATATATTAGGCTTACAAAATGCTCATTACTCACTCACTCAATGCATTGATGTGACCTATGTACACTGTAGTCCGTAAAACACCCCATTTAATTAAAAGGCGGCAATTGGTGTTATTAAGAGCAAGTAAGCAAGGTAGTCTGCCAGAGAGGAAGCACGCAAGTATGATCAGAAACAACAAAAAAAGACAACTGTTTCCTGTCGCGAAGGATACAGATAAACCTAGCTCATCATACAGGAAGAAGGCAAATATTTTCATTCATTCAAGTGTGACAAAGATGTTTCTGCTCATACTTCTCCACAAGTGAGTGAGTAATGCCTATTGTGGTAGCTGTGGATCTCCCTTTCCCTAGACAGTGATAAGCAGAGGTAGTGGACACTTGAACCATCATGTCTGGACAGTGCTTAATTTGAGTGGTGGTTTCCAGTACTCGGCACCAGCAGTTAATTGTCAACACCAGCACTTGTGACAGTCTGCCACAAGTTGGCGCTGTCTAGCAAATTTAGAGATGATCATAACAACAGTTAATTGTTTGTTCAATATACATTAGAAATGACTATTACCTGCCGCCCAAGCCCTTCTTATGCAGGGCCACAACCAGCCCTGAAAATAGTGCTCGGCCGCCCCCCATCCACTATCCCCCCTCCTCCCCACTTGGGGGGGGAGGGGTTTGGAGGCCAATTTTGGTACAGGGCTGATCGGCCCTAAAACAAAAACAGCCCCCAGGGGCCCAAAACCGTCCCCCACCTGTTCGGCACACCGGGGGATAGCCCGGTGCCCGCTATGGCCAGTCCGGGCCTGTTCTTATAGCTTTGGGTGCCTGTCATAGCCTGAATTGTTACACTTGTAGGAGTGTGATGGTTAGTAATTGTGTTATTACTATCAACGGCCCAATGGCAGGAGCAATGTGTGGTGAGAGCTGTAGTGGCCCCATGCCGAGAGCCCTGCCACTTATTTCTTTACAAATTAAGCACTGCATCTGTATACCTAGTGGAAGGTAATTGAGGTGTGACTCCTAGTGCTGGAGAAGCACTTCGGCACAAGTTCACCAGCAAGTGCTGGAATGGAACTGTAGCAGGGAAAGAGCACTTACCTCAGTCTCAGAATCCTTTAAAGGTTTTACCGCATCACTGGGCCTAGGTATACATTCCCCACAGACTTTGAGCATATTTATGAGTTGTGCACGTGGGCAGTTAAGAAATCGAACGGCGTGAGGAGCGCTCCAAAGCACTTGTCCTGCATGTTACTATTTAAAAGTAAAAAGACTGCACAGTGACAGATTGTGAGATAAAAATAGGATAAGTCAGTAAGACAAAAAAAAGTTGGAGGAGAGTTAACCTACTTGAGATATTGTGAGGGGCCGAATCCCAGCGCACGGGAATAAAGAGAGGGAATGTCGAAAGAGCGGTGAGAAAGGAAGCTGATGCGAAGGACAATTCTTTGTATTATAAAAGGATGAAGAGAGAACGCAGTCGATGCTTCCTCCTGGGCCAAGAGCATTACCGGACTCTATAAACAGGGTCTGAATATGACAATATCACCCGCACAGCACCATTTCCTTGTCTCGATGACATCATTGACAAACTAGCTTGATTTGTTTAACACTCCAGATAAAAATATTATTCGCACTGCTCAGTGTGTTGGGACACCTAGCAGCCGGCTGGGGGTGAGGTGTCACCGTGCAATCACACCAGGCCCAGCCGTCGCACCTCTCATCCCGGCTGTCTGCATAAATTCCCACCGCCGCGTCAGCGCAGCGAATCCGCGCGGCTGGAACCGGTGACTTCGGGGAGCTGAGGGCCCACCGGTGTCGAGGGGGCGGCGCGAGCCCCCCGAGGATTGCAGAGTCTCCTGTCACTCGACGACCTTCTCGTTCGGTTTTAATTAGGTTCTAATCATCCATAGGGGTTGCTCTCCCTCTAACAAGTTCTCATTTCCGTTAACAGGATAATGGCTTCGAAGCCCAGCCTCTCTTCACTTGTCATAAGAAGGTGCTATTGATGACTCAGGATCCGCAGCCTCGCGCTGGAGGCCTCCGGATCCATCCATTTTAAACTCTGCCGCACGAACGTGTGAAGGTGATCACATCTGCGAAATTGCTGGAATGGGGCTCAACGGCAGACACATTTACAATAATTTGGAGAGCGCCTAAAGGCCCACCTCTTTCAAAGAACACCTAACCTAAGTCATACGACCTGTCATGGCTTCACTGGCCCCGGATCTGGCAAAGGGTATCAACCGCCTCTCACTTCCCTTCTCCTCTTTTTATTGTGTTCAATCTCTTGTGTCCTTTCCCTTTCCAACAAGGTACCGGTGGCTCCTTGGTGCTGTGGACAGTGCTCTGTATCTCCACTGTTACACAAATACCAGTGCATACATATATGTGGTACACACATATTGGAATTCAATCAGGTGCATTGTAAGCGCGCTACTCACGCGTGAGGGTCTCAAGGCGCTGGGGAGAGGGGGGGGGGGGGGGGGGGGTAGGTAGGCCCGTTCAGTCGAAGAGCCAGGACTTGAGTTTCTTCCTGAAGGTGTCCAGGGAAGGGTGGGGGCTACTGTCGATTGGGATTTTGTACCAGGTCTTGGCCGCATTATAGGAGAAGGCCCTTCCACCTGTTCTGACTTTGTGGATCTGTGGAGTTTCGGTGAGGGCGAGGTCGGCGGCTCGGAGGTTTCTCTTGGGTACTTGAAAGGAGATTCTTTCGTTGAGGTATTGAGGTCCGGTGTTGTGGAGGGTTTTTTAGGCTCTTTGATTACAGCTTGACAAGTTCTTAGCCATCTTTCGCTCAATTCATGTGGTGGCTTTCAATCCAAGTGGGTTATTTTTGGCTGCTGGTTTCAATGCAGGGATCAATCAATCGATCAAGAATTTATATAGCGTGGCTACTCACCCATAAGGTTCTGAAGGTGCCAAGGGGAGGGGAGGCTGCTGATCCATCTGGGTGTGGAGGTTCAGTCGAAGAGCCAGGTTTTGAGATCCTTCCTCAATTGGGTCAGCGAGAGTGATGGCCTGGGGTGGAGGGGCAGGGTGTTCCTGGTCCTGGCGGCGAGGTAGAAGGAGGATTTTTCTCTTGGTCTGAACTTGTGACTGCATGGAACGGTGGCCTGTGCAAGTTGGGTGGAGCGAAGCTGTATGGCAGGTGCGTGGAAAGACAGGTGGGGTTACAGATATGCTGGTCCTGCGCCGTGGAGCGCATTGTATGCATGTGTGAGGATAATGTATGGACACACTACCAATGTTACCCATTGTGAGTTATGCCACTACTTGAAAGTCTTTTCTGACTAATGTGTTCTTGGAATATATTAAAACCTTCATAACTCTGGGGTCTAAGACCCGAGGAGATCTGAGGAGGTGCCAATGGGCACAGACTAAGCAGGGAATGAGCAGCCCATTGGGGAGGCAGAATGTGTTAAATTGAGCTCTTTGCTTCATCCGGAGGCCACCAAAGAGAACTGGGTATTTGTACTTACAGTGTGGTACCTCTGAAAGTTTGCTTGGGTTCTGGTGGAATTATTTAAAAAATAAGGCTGCCTACCTCTGGAAGGCCAGTGGGATTGGACGTTTTTTAGCTATAATTCTGGCACACTCAGCTTGTGACCTGCTCGGATCCAGCCATGTTTTCAAAGATGCTGAACTGCCCGATAACTTCTGACACTCATGTGGACATACAGTATATATGAGTGGAATCCCGCCAGTGCTTTTTAACCACTGTCCATTATAAAAATGGTCACTTTATTAAGCACTATTGATTACTTGATTTATGAGAGAAAGTAACAATAGCTTGTTTATATGGTCTGTTGGGTGTTGTAAAGGTTGGAACTATACAGCCTATAAAGTTTTCTCACTAGGCTTTTGTCCCTGAACTAAACCCCAGTAAAACGTTTAGAAGTGGACATGACTGGAAGACATAAATCACTCTCAGAATTCCTGTGAGGTTACCAGCATCTCTTAGTCCTATGGTTGTATAACATAGAATGACTACTGTACCCGCCATTGAACAACATTGCTACCTACTTCTATCATGTTCCCACTGCTCTACTGTCAATCCCTATGTCAACTTTCTCCTTCACCACCTTTATTCTTTTGAGCCCACTGAACTCTCACTCCATGTGAATTAAACTCTTTCTTTACTGACCGCCACATTCTTAGCTAAGCGAGCCTTTCAACTGAATCCCATTTCTCCTTCTACCATGAACCCCTGTGTCTTTAGGGGTCTAACTATTTCCACTCCCATCTCTCTATGTCTCTTTTCCATAACAGTCTCTTCCATTTTTGTGTCACAACTCCACTCAAGGGGGCATATTACCAAGCAATAGCGATAATTATCGCTATTGCTTGGTTAGAGACAAAAATTTACCGCTGAGCTGCGGCGATTTTTATCGCAGATAAACCTTGGTATTACCAAGGTTTATCGCAAATGTGATAAAAATCGGCCGCAATGCATGAATATCGCTGAAAAGTCAGCGATATTCATGCATTACCGAGCTAATGTTCTTAGCCATGTTATCCACCCCCATTGGATAACATGGCTAAGAACTGCTCAGGGCAAGTGTTAGCTTTTGGAGATATTCGCGCTTAGCGCGAATATCTCCAAAAGTTGGTAATAGGAGATAGCGATGTTAGCGACTGTTTCCAGTCGCTAACATCTTGGCACACCCACTTTGCATGTCATTAGTGATAAATATCACTGACATGCAAAGTGGGGCCCAAGATGGTCGCTATCTCCTACTAGCTGTCGCTAACTGGTGTTAGCGACAGCTAGGTAATAGGGAGATAATTTTATCTCCGCTTTCTTGGCTTTTAAAGCCAAAAGAAAGCAGAGATAAACCCCCTTGATAATATGACCCTCGGTCTTTTTCATCATCGTTCTGTGGTCCATTTATCCATTCACTCCCCTTTGTCTACCTTTGCCTCACACTGGTCACTTTTCCCCTCTCGCCTTCCACAAACCTCACATCTATAGTTCCTTGTCTTCTCTTATTAGAAAGCTTCGCATCTTTTTCACTCTTTTTTCCTTCCCCTACACAGCTCAGGGGTTTGTTTAGTATCTTGAAACTGGTGTTCAACGGTTAACAATGTTTTATATTCATTTGCTCACAATGGTTTCAAGATGGGCTTTTTATAAGAGGTTGCCATGCACCCACTGTTCATATCTTCCCTTTCAGTGGTGCTTTATAAAAATTGTAAAGTAAAGAATAAAAACAGATATATGACAGCCAAAAATATATAACACATCCGGCTGCCTGAAACAATACAGAATGGATAGTGGCAACTCTGTGGTTATAGTTAGGCCGGAGTTTTCAATTAAAACCCATATTCTGATTCGCTCATAAAATTGTCACTGAGGAATCTCCCAGAACATCATCCACATGAATTTAGTTTCTCATCCAATGGGTGACTCGAGCTTCTTCTGACCCCTTGCCGCCCATAAATTAGTTTTGGAGCTGACAGTCCATTTAGGTGCTGACAGCCCCGTGCTACTCCAAAGAGCTTCACCATTCCTCTTTGATTCATCGGCGTCCTCTTTCTCCATATGAAGGGTAAACACATCTTGACTACTCTGATTACAATCAGGGCTCTTTGTTAGCCTTCTCTTGTAGAGAGCAGCTTCACAAAATTCTAAGTTCCACAGACAGAGTGTGCTTCCAAACACAGCAAAAATAAATGACTTCACTAAACATCAGATTACTAACGACACAATTTTTTTTTCAATGCAAATGTCTTCAAAATAAACACATAACATACAAAATACATAATAGGTAATATGTAGTGTGCACAATTAAATGCATCGATGTGTTGTGATGATATTTACAACCTAATTGACTTTCAGACTAGTGTTTGTGTGTGTATGCACGTGCGTGCACCCGTGTGTGTGTGTCTCTGTAACTTAGTGTGAATTAGACTCTTACATGTTGTACCAGGCCTCTCTCAAGACATTTTGTGTTCCTGCAGCTCAGTTTTCAACAGTTCATTTATTTCCAGTCAAATACTTGCTCAGTTCATGCTGATGTGATTCATGGTTTTTCCTGTTCTTCAGAGAAGATCATTCCTTGCGTTTGAAGGTGCTCCCATTCTGGCTGTATGTCACTGTGGGGAAATACCATATGAAGTGGTGTACGACACCACATCAGACAGCTAATATAGGACTTCTTTTCGGCTAAAAAGCAGCACGGTTGAATAACTAACAGAGTGTGGCTAGCAAGTGGAGAGCAAGACCATACAACTAACCCCAGTCCACAAATACATGTAAACAACCTCTAAATCTGACCTATCCCATAATGCGTTGATACAACAGCATCCGCTACACCCAATTAAACTATTCGCTTACTACTGAGTGTACGACCCATGTGAAAAAGAAAAGAGTTACATGTACAGGACAAGTAAATCATGGTGCATTATTGGTTCTAATGTTTTAGTTGTTGCATTAATTGATAGCAGTTCATGAATATGAATCTGTGTATCACAGTCGAATGACCTGTCAGCGAGGTGTGGTGAGACAAAACTAGGCAGTTTGTTACACATAATGTCGAATACTGATGTAAAAGACTGAATAGTTGTGGTACTATTTCCTCCAACGCCACTGCATTGTAAAACCAACTAACTCATTAAAAAAGAGAAAAAATAACAGGGTGTGGTTTTCACTCTTAAAAGTTGCACCAGTTTCAAAAAGTTCATTCATTTTTCAGCTGACATGTGTCATTTCTTTAGCCATAATTCACAATAATAATCCTTCAACGTGATGTTTATATATTAATATATTAATACCGTGAAATATTGAACTCCTGTGGTGGATGGCACGTAGTGCAAGGCATAAATACAACGAAGCTGTCTGCATTGTCAGGTTGTTTACTCTCTGGTTATGAAGTGAAAGTGACTAAAGGAAATACATTGACACCCCACCCTGAAAAGTCCTGAATACTCTTATCTGATGATTGCCAATAAGCATGGAATGTGCATAAGTTGATTTCCCCTATTTACTGGACAGTTTTGGAGTGCAAAAAACAATTAAATCTGCATACACAATAACTGTGTGTCTGATATTAGACTGATAATGTTGAACACTACACAGGCCAGAATGTTTGTGAAGACTAGCAGCTGTGCCAAATACTATTTTACCGAGGAGTTAGTTATTTGCCCAGAATGGGTCCATTTTGTTATTTGGTGTGAATCCATTCCGTTTTTTGAGATATGTATGCAGCATATAAGTGTTAGGTGAACTTTAACATAGTGTGAGAGATGAGTTCTAGTGAACTAATTTGTGCATCTTTCTGTTTGACACTCCATCCGAATACAAATCAATTGGGCAAAGATAGGTATTTTTCACATCATGAATTTGATTCTTAGATGACACTAAAACCATTAGAGATCCACAACATGTTGATGACTGAAAATGTTATTGTGACTGTCTCATACAATGCAAACGATTTTCGAATCCATGCTGTGGAATAAAAACATCTTGGAAAATGTCCTTTAGTTCAAAAGAGGTTACATTAAAACAGAAGGTTCGAAAACCAAAACTCCGGTTGAGGATTGTTTTCGAACAGAAGAGAAACAAAACTAAAATGTGGAAAGCAGATAAAAAAACATAACGAACCAAATGCTCTTTGCTTTTAAAAGCCCTAGGACTAATATTTGCACCTAGGAGCATTGAATACACGTAAGCCCAAAATGCAACAATCGTTCATGCACATTGCATTGTATTTCACCCCTGTCTAGTTACAGTACAGTCAGGATACAGAGCATGGATTTCCAGTCAGACCCTCTGCTGAATGTCCCAGACCCCGAAACAGCTGGACTGATGTCAATGATGTGAGTTGTGATAGCATCTCTAATAGGTTTGTGTGGTCATGAGCAGTGAGATTGGAGAGTTAAGCTTGCACAGATCCAAAGTACTTGTTAATTGATGTCACTGGTGAGGTGATATGTGCTGGCCTTTGTGACATCATCAATTACTTCACATGTAGGGTCATGAACAGTGTATTGGTGAATTTCTGTTGTTTTCAGAGGAAAACTATACCAATTACGCCTCTTCAACTGACGTTTTTAAGGAAATTTCAATTTATTTTATTCAATTGATTTTCAATCTGATGAGTACTTAATCATAACACTCCTTTAACATTTTTCAGTGAATTCATGTTTTTATAATTATATACTACTCCCCGCACCATCCAAACCACATCAGCTGCTTATAACTTACGGCCATGTTCAGCAAGCTTTGGGCAAAGGACCTTGCCATTAGTCAGGCTCAAAAAACAATTCCCAACCCACTCAAACCAGCAGGCCTTGTCAATGGACCTGCATCCAGTGCCCTTCTTAGCAAGGCGCTGGGAGCAGAAACTGGCCTTTGGCTGGTCCATGCACCCTTGTCCCCATCTCACCCAATGTGGTCGCTGTAACCCTATTCATCCATCCTGCTGTTCAAGACCATTGGTCATGTTCAGCAGATGCCCACAATCTACAATTACTGTTTTGACATCAGATGCTGTTTGATGCTTCACGCCATAAGCAGGTCCAGCAACCATGGTGATGATGATAGGCTGATCGCAGCTGGGGAGTTTATGTTTATGTTTTAAAAAGCACATGGCTACCGAAGCCTTCCCCACGCTGGTGAGTACTGTGCTGAGAGTAGGGCCTCTGGTACATTAACGGGGAAACAGCCATGTCTTAAGTTTCTTCCTGAAGGAAAGTTCATTTTCAGTGCTCTGAGACTGGGTGGACGATCGTTCCACAACTTTGGTATTATGTGTGCAAACAATCTTCCTCATCTCATCCTTTTTACCCTGGTTGTACTGAGGAAATAAAGATGTGAGGATCTCAGGTGTCTAGTTGGAACATACGTGGTTACCAACTCTCGGAGCGTACCTGCGCCCTTGTTTTTTATGGCCCTATGAGTAATACAGAGGGATTTAAACTTAATCCTTGCCTCAATTGGGAGCCAATGCAGCTGTTTGAGGGGTCTTTTGAGGAAACATAACTAGGAACCTTTAGAAGGAGCCTTGCTTCCAAATTTTGCACATTCCGAAGTCTTTTTGTTATGTATTTGGGTGCACACACATAAAGAAAGTTGCCAAAATCTAGATGGGAAACTATGAGGAAACTATGAGGGATGGAATGGCCGTTTTCCTTAGATGCTCTGGGATCAATGCCAGTATCTTCCTGAGCATTCGGAGTAAAGAGAAACAGATGCCAGACAGTATATTTGCTTGCTGGTCCATTATTAGCAAATTGTCCAACCAGATTCCCAAATCTTTGATCACCAGTTTGGGAATGGGGGGGGGGGACAGCAGGCCAGCTGATCAGAGATCTGTGTATGGCCTGGTTTCCAAAGATCATTACATCTGTCTTACCACCATTCAGCTTTGGCCAGCAGTTTGACATCCAGCAGCGCAGTTTATCTAAACAGGGTGCCAAATGTTTATTTCCTGGATTAGGGCTTTCTGTAAGAGAAACAACCAGCTGGGTGTGATCCGCAAATTAGACCGCTGACAGGTTAAAGTCCTGCACCAAGGTGGCAAGCTGACACACATATACATTGAACAACGTGAGGCTGAGAGACAATCCCTGAGGGACACCGTAAATCATTGAAAAGCTGTCAGAGAGGCAGTCTTTGTTCATGACTTGGTAGGATCTGTTTTCCATATACAAAGTGAGCCAATCTAATGTTTTGCCCTGAATTCCCACCTTGCAAAATCTATCTCTTCGGATCTTGTGATCCACTGTGCCAAATGCCATACTTAATTCCAGTAGTAGGATGGCCTGAGCCTCCATTATGCAGTATAGCTTTGAGCTCCTCTGTGACCACCATAAGTGCTGCTTCAGTGCTACGGTGGGTACGGATGCCCATCTCGGTTGGAAGAAGAATGTTGTTATTTTCCAGAAAGTTTGCTAAAGTCAGATTGTTAATCTTTTGGGCAGGCTTGGGAAGTTTAAAGAGAATAAGACAATGATCAGATCAGGGGACAGGGATTATTCTATAAAGAGTAACCAGAGGGTCATTGGAAAAAATTATGTCCAAAGTATGCCCTTTCTCATGTGTGGGGGTTGATACGAGTTGGGTTAGTAGTAATGCCTCAAGATCTGCTTTTAGGTTTTTGACCGAGGGGTATTCCTGTATGTCGAAGTACAGGTTAAAGTTGCCCAAAATAGTCATGTAGATTTTTTGAAGAACTAGGCTGGCCAGTATGTCTGGGATTGCCTCCAAGAATTTGGAGCTAATACCCAGAGGTCTGTAGATAAGGACACCTGAGAACGTATGGGTGGGGCAGAGTGTGATCTGGAACGAAGGCTTTCACATTCTAGAAGGGAGAGGGAAGAACTAACACATCTAAAATCATATTTTAGAATGATGGCAATTCCACCCCCAACTTTTCAGACCAGATCAAATCTGTGGATCTGGTAGCTCACCGGGAGGGCGAGGTGGATATCAGGATCTGAGCTGTTGTTAAGCTACGTTTCTGTGACAAATTAAACGTCCAGCGGATCCTCTTTCAGCAGGTTTCTAATGTCAATGGCATGGCATGCCTGGATATTGAGTGCACATTGACCCTTCCCAGATTCCATGTTGCTACTTGTCTCTTTCAGATGCTGGGAGAGTCTTCTGGATCTCCAGAGGGTTGGACAAATCTTTTTTTCCCTCAAGAGATAGGGAGGTTAATCCTATGATATCTATGTCTAAATTACTAGTGATGCAAACTCTGTCTGTGCACTGCTTATAATATTGCACAATAATATTAGACGCAGGGACTTTAGAGAGTCCCCTATTGTTATTTCAAGGGAGAGCCCCTTGAAGCTGAGACTATTCTTTGGATCAGGATCAACCTGCCACATCCTTTCTGATTCCCAGCACTACCCAAACCAGCTGCTCGCAGCCCTTTGCCACACACAGTCACTTCTGGGTGAATGGCCTAGACTTTAGCCAGACACTATGCCCTGCTCCACAACCCACCCAATTGCACACAACCATTTGCCATGAAAAGCAGCTTCTGAGTACATGTAGTGGACTACGACCAGACCATTTGGCCGGTCATACACAAAGCCTTGAAAATTTAGAATGAGGATTAATGTGTTGTAAGCCAAATCTCATTAAATGAATCTTGTTTGATCGCCCACCTTTAACTTTGCCTCTACACAAATGATTTAGGCAGGATAATAGGTAGGTATAGGACCTGGACCAGGCACTGTGCGCAAAGGCTACTAAGAATAACAGCTGTTTCGGTTGTGGATGTGTACAGACAGCCTACTGTACCAATTACAATTATTTTTCTCAAGTTTAAATTACAAAATAAATTCCATACTAAAGCGAAAACATAAAAAGAATTATTATGCATTAATAATTATTTAAAATGCCATATAGATTTAATTAAAAGAAATGTAATAATATGTTGAAGCTATTTATTGTTACATTATTTTTAAAGTGCAAAAATGTTTTTAAAATATTTGCTCAGCAAATAAAAACTGGGCACCGTTTGATATATTTTTTACACATTACAATATAATCCTTTACATTTTTAACTATTTTAAATAAATGATTATAAATTAATATTATTTCCTAGGGGGTTTACCTCTAAGCCTCTACCTCCAATACTAGGGGGCTGGAGTACCTGGGGTTGACCATGTGTGATGCTAGACTTACTACTATCAGCTCAAGCATTGAAGACTTGTTGTAACTTATCTTGTGGACTTAAAGCCAACACCCTGCTTTTGATTTTTTTGTTTCAGTGTCCTTAAAAAATCTTTGTTTGCTAGTGGTCAGTCCTGCCTTTTCGTTTCTCTTTTGGTCCTCTCACAAAGCAGGGACTAAGTACTCTTTCATTCCGCTATGTGTTCTTTGGGGGAACATTTTTTTCTTGGTTCTCTTGTCCTTTACTTTGTGCTGTTGTTCAGCGTTGGTGTCATAGCTGCTTACATGTAAACATAGTATTCCTCCCTCCCATCTCCTCTTAATGCCACAGTTGTGTTAGTGATTCCTCCCGCACCGTACCTCCAGCTCCGTCGATTGTATTTATAAGCTTTTTTGCACTTTTGATGTCCACCATCAGTTGGGATTCTTTTTGGAAGGGTAGTTTTGTTCTGGGCTTTGTTTTAAAGGGGATTGGACTTGTTTTACCTCCCACTCCTTAGTTCTAACCCTCTCAGCCCTCTCTCCCACCCTTCTCTTGGCTTTTCCACCTTTTACTTTTTGCCCTCATTCCTCTGCAAGAGAAAGTAAAAATACATCACAGCGGGTCAGTTAAACAAAGCGTTGCACCCTATGATACTGTGGTCCCAGCAGCGGCTGACCCAGTGTGGGCTTTCCGGGACCCTTCACTGCACCCCATGCCTGGTTCATATTTCAGACCGCAAGCTCTCTTCTCTGTCTAATGTAACCACACAGTGCTCCATGTACATCATTGCTCTCAATCCCTCTCGGTGAACTTGTACATGTCAGCATACATTGAGCCAGTGTAACAGAGTTGACAGTCCAGTAGTTGGGGTGGGAGGAGCTAGGTGGGCAGAGGGGAAGAGGTGGGGACAAGACAGGAAAGGGTCAGATAGAGTAGGGACGGGGACCGAGGTAGATGCTAATAAAGAGTTCGGAGATAACCAGTCAGTGTCCGTGTATAATTTAAGTGGGACACGACAGCTGGCGACGAGGGTGGGATAAGACAGACCCCCCACCCACGAGTGCCCCGTCCTGCAGCGTGGAGTGAGCTCCGCTGCAACGCAGCCCCTGCGGCGCCGGTGACGAGCCCCCAGGAGTGGCCTGATCTCCCCTCGCAAGTGGAAGAGGGTCGAGAGGAGACACAGCAGCCCAGCGAACGAGCGCTGAAGCGCCACGAGAGAGCGCTGAGCCAGAGCGCAGAAAACGCTGCAGAAAGGGCGCCAAGTGAAGAGCGCCGGAACGCCGGTCGCGCTGGACGCGCGGAAGAGCCTGCAGTGAGTCGAGACTGACGGAGGGCCGGAAGCCCACTCCGACGCTGCCCAGGTGAGCCTGCAACGCCGCGAAGGCGAGAGGAGGCGAAAGAAGGGCCCCCAAGTACGCGCAGCACCACACAGAAGCCAGCGCTAAATCGGCCGGCAACAGCAAAGACCAGCCAATCAGCAGGCGGTGCGCGAGGCCAGCAACCCTCGCAGGACAGACAGCACTTACCCCAAACCCCGCCGAAAGAGTGGAGATCTGCCCAGCACAACCGTGAGTTCCCCAGCACCGAGTGTGTGTGTGCCCAGAGAGAGAGGAACCTCGTGGACTGCAGAGGGGGGCGGCCATCTTAAGGTCAGGCAGCCCAAAGGACAAGCCCTACCTGATTGAAGGGCGGCCATCTTTAAGTCAGGCGAAGATCGAAAACAAGCACTGACACCTCCAAAATTGATGCACTGTGTCCTGATAACCCAGCAATTACCGCCAGGCAAGCGCTAGCAAGTGGAACAAAGAAGCATTGGTAGCTGCAGCAAACAGTAGTGAGAGTGGACGTCGGTGACCGCGACCAGAGTCAAGTGCAAGCCCGGAAGGACTACTACCAAGATGTCCAACCCTCCCGCGCAAGACGCCCAAAACCCTCCTGCGAAAAAGGAAGTCAAGGGCACGCATCTGCGTGCGCCGGAACCCTTAACGATCACCACAGGAAGTAGCATGGGCCTAAAATGGCAGGAATGGCTGGAAGATTTTGAGGACTATATTGAAGGCTCTAGAATTGAGACAGACAAAGACAAAATAATAACCCTTCGCAATCTAGGAGGACGCGAGATCAGCAAAATAGTGCGAGAAATCCCAACCGACGACGGCGACACCTATGCCAAAGTGAGAGATGTATTGAACAACCGTTTCTTGCACAAAAGAAACGTTGACTACGAGCGACACAAGTTTCACCAACAGCGCCAAGACAAGGATGAGCCACTAACCTCCTTCATACACCGACTGCGACGCCAGTCCCAATACTGCGACTTTACAAATTTCTCACCGGACGCAGCCATCAAGTCCCAAATAATCTCTGGGTGCCACTCAGAGTCATTGAGGCGACGACTGCTGAGGAAACCACAAGAGCTAGCAGAAATTGAAGAGAACTCCCGGCTGTATGACCAAGCTGAAGAAAACGCGGCGGATATCGAAGTCAAGCCTAGCACGAGCCGCGAACACGCCAACCGTGTCTCCGACCGACGACATGGAAGACAGGACTACAGAGGCAACCCGCGTGACAGATCACGCCGATCCAGATTCTCACCCAGACGTCGAACGGACCACCGACCAAAGGATTCGGAGAGGAGAGATCGCCGACCTGAACGCACAAGACGGTGTTTCAGGTGCGGGTATGACTACCCTCACATTGACTCATGCCCTGCTATGGGCCAACGCTGCCGAAAATGTGGACGATCCAATCATTTTGAAGCTATGTGCAGCGATTACCACAGAGAGAAACGTGGCAGCAACGACCGGCGTGCCAGCCAACAAAGATCCTCGAGGCCTGAAACCAAACGGCACCATGTCAGAGCCGTCCAGGATGAACCTGATCGGTCCCCTGCATCTTCTCACTCCAGTCACGAATCCAGACGCTCCAGATGGGATCGTCGCTCTCCCTCAAGAGACTCCAGATCTTCATCATCCTGGTGATCTTCCTACACCACAGAGTATATCAACATCGCTGACAACGATCAGCTCAAGCGCTACCCACGGCTTGACATCATGGTGGGTAACCATGCAGCAAAATTCGTAATGGACAGTGGTGCATCCCTCAACTACATCTCAGTGGCTGAACACGATCGAATGGTTCCCAAGCCTCATCTACGCTTTGCACCCGTCCGGGTGTACACCTGGATGTCAAGAAAGCCACTCCCGTGCTTAGGCAAGTTCGACACCACCCTCACACATGGCAGCGTCACTGTCCCAGCTGTCATCCACGTCATCAAAGGGCCGGATGCTGATTGCCTGTTGAGTCTCCCCACGGCTGAACGCCTGCACCTGGTGCACATCCTGTTCAACGTGAATGACAGTTCCAACTATGCCTTGAAATTTCCTTCCCTGTTCCAGGGCCTAGGCAAACTGAAAGGCCGGCAAGTGCATCTGCACATCAATGAACGTGTCAAGCCAGTTGCTCAACATCCGCGACGAGTCCCCTTCCATCTGCAATCCGCTGTGGCCCAAGAACTCCAGGACCTATTGGATGCTGATATCATTGAACGCACCGAAGGGCCCACTCCCTGGGTGTCCCCGGTCGTTATCGTCCCCAAGAAAGGGACTCCAGACAAGGTCCGCCTCTGTGTGGACATGCGCCTGCCGAACACGGCGATTGAAAGAGAGAGACACCCAGGTCCACACCTGAGCGACATGATTACGGCACTCAATGGAGCCACGGTATTTTCCAAACTAGACCTCAACAAGGGCTATCATCAGCTCGAGCTGGACGACAGCTCTCGTCCCATCACCACCTTTGCCACCCACCTTGGTCTCTTCCGCTATAAACGACTCAGTTTTGGCGTCTCCTCAGCCGCTGAAATCTTCCAAGAGGCAATACGCTTAATCATCCATCACATTCCGAATTCCCTTAACTACAGTGATGACATTCTGGTGTATGGCACGGATCTCCGAGAGCACGACATTGCCCTTGACCGTGTTTGCCATGCCCTCATGGACGCAAACTTAACTCTCAACAGAAACAAATGCGAGTTTCATCAGTCAACACTGAAATTCTTCGGTCATATCTTCTCATCGAGCGGTATGAAGCCAGACCCCGACAAGGTAGCGGTGCTCAACAACACCAAGAGCCCGGCTGATGTGAACGATCTGCGTTCCTTTCTCGGAATGGCAAGCTATTGCGCTCGTTACATTCGGGACTATGCCACAATCAGCCACCCACTGAGGCTCCTCACAAAGTCTGACCAGCCTTTTGACTGGACTCCGGAATGTGAGCGCGCCTTCAGGGACATCAAACATGCGGTGGAATCATCTGATTGTCTCTCATACTTCAATCCCAGAAGGAAAACAGAGATCACTGTAGACGCCAGTCCGGTGGGCCTAGGGGCGATTTTGGCCCAGTATGATGACGACTCAGAACAACGGAGAATCATCGCGTACGCCAGCCGAAGCCTCACCAACCCAGAAAGGAAGTATTCCCAGCCCGAAAAGGAGAGCCTGGCTGTCGTGTGGGCGTGCGAGCATTTTCACATCTTCATCTATGGGAAGCATTTTACGCTCATAACTGACCACCAAGCGCTCGTCACGATTTATGGAAATCCGAAGTGTAAGATGCCCCCCAGGATCGAGCGGTGGGGCCTCCGTCTGCAGGAGTATACATTTACAATTGTCCACAAACCGGGGAAAGGGGAGAACCCTGCCGATTACATGTCCCGACACCCCCGGGACTCTGCAGAGACAACTCCTTCCATTGCAGAGGAGTACATTCACTTCGTGGCCAGTCACGCTCGCCCACCAGCCATACCCATGCACACCATCAGGGAAGCAACCAACCAAGACGCCACTCTGCAGATGGTAATGAAACGCATACAATCCAGCAGATGGAGACACCACCCACAAGACGACAACGAGAATCCAGACACCAAGAAAGAGCTCCAGGCCTTCCGACACGTCTCTGACGAACTCTCAATAACAGAGGACGGCCTCCTTCTAAGAGATCACCGGATAGTCATCCCAGCCCTCCTGAGACAAGGAGTAGTCGACCTAGCACATGAGGGCCATCGAGGGGTTGTGTCCACCAAGAGGGCACTAAGAGAGCGTGTCTGGTTTCCAGCTCTAGACCAGATGGTCGAGGACACTCTGAAAGACTGTCACCCCTGTCAACTGACCAGCCACAACAATCCGCCTGCACCACTACAGATGACCCCATTGCCTGACGGGGTGTGGCAAGAAGTCGCAATGGGCCCCTGCAATCAGGGAAATACATAATTGCCATCGTGGATGAATACTCCCGGTTCCCGGTAGCTCAGTTTATCTCTTCCACCAGTGCCACCTGCACTCTCAGGGTACTTGAGGAAGTCTTCGCAACCTGGGGTGTCCCAAGAATCATCAAAACAGACAACGGGCCCCCATTCAATGGACACGAGTTTGGCGACTTCGCGAAGCAAATGGATTTCCAACACCGCAGAGTCACACCACTCTGGCCACAAGCCAACGGCACCGTGGAAAGGTTCATGTCCACCATCAAGAAAACCTTCCAACAGGCCACCGCCGAGAAGAAGGATCTGCAGTCGGCACTGAACGAAGTCCTCTGTGCCTACCGAACCACTCCTCATTCCACGACAGGCGCATGCCCTGCCACTCTCATGCTTGGGAGAACAATAAGAAACCGGATCCCAACCTGGGAAGGGGCACTGAAGAAACCCCTCTCAGATCAACAGCTCAAAGACATGGCTGTGACGGATCAGTATCACAAGGAGAAGATGAAGGAACATGCTGACCACAAACGGAGGGCACGGTCACCCTCCCTCAAAGAAGGCGACAGGGTTTTCGTCAAACAAGAACAGCGCCAGAAAACTGACTGCCGTTTCAAGGACGAGCCTCTCACAATCGTGCAGCAAAAGGGCACCATGGTGACCGCTGAATCAGAGAATAGGCGTGTTACCCGCAATGCATCTCACTTTAGGAAATGTCCTCCTGAAAGACATGACTGCACACCAGCAGCTTCTACGCCTGAGAATCACAGTGACCCAGAGGCTGGCGCACCTGACTCTGCACCCCCCATGGTGCAGGAACCAGTAGTAGAGAACATTGTGTCTACACCGGCTCGACCCCGACGTCAAGTGCGGCCTCCAAAGAGACTGATCGTAGAAATGGATTAAGTTTCGTTTTCACTGCTATTTTGTTAAGAAAGGGGGAGATGTAACAGAGTTGACAGTCCAGTAGTTGGGGTGGGAGGAGCTAGGTGGGCAGAGGGGAAGAGGTGGGGACAAGACAGGAAAGGGTCAGATAGAGTAGGGACGGGGACCGAGGTAGATGCTAATAAAGAGTTCGGAGATAACCAGTCAGTGTCCGTGTATAATTTAAGTGGGACACGACAGCCAGGTGTTGTATCAACGCGCTCTCTTTCTACCATCCTTCTCACGCATGTGCTCAGTCGATGGATCTGACTCCCTGATCCTTCAGTGCCACTTGAGTGTTGCCACTTGCATCAGAATGAGACACAGTGCCCAGTCCTCTATCAAACTGCAAAGCAATGTGCTATTGGACTTGCACATGTCCCTTTTGGACTGCACATGTCCCCACTCAAGAGAAATGTGCAGACTTTCGCGAAGTCCCTTATCAAAAAATGAATCATGTATTATTAAGGATAGGTCACCGCACTCCACCTCATCATAGACACTGTTTCCAACCCCACAAGTTGCTGTTAGGAGATACAGTAGTCGGACCTAGCATAATAATATAATCAGCCCTAGAACATCTAGAATGCCAAAACTAGAACAGCCAGCGAGGTCGTCACTTTAGAACGCTGGAACGGAAGTAAAGTAGAAACCCTCACAGACAGTGTAGAGTAGGTTGCACTACCTATACAACAGTGAATATGTAAGAAATGGATGCAATCCAGAGATATGCCTATTTATAGCTCTGTAGCTGAGTATGACGGGTATGCCCAGCCATGGGTCCCTTGCTCACCATGCCACTGGAGTTAAGCTAGCCTGGTCGATGAGGAGTGATACCTCGAAACCAGTCCAGGAAGCTTGTTTCCGGTCACTTCAGGCTGGACTGTTCCCATGGGGATCAGGGTCAAGACTGATTTGAATATGACTGAGTTTAAACTTGAATGGTACGGTGGACAAAATAATTATGGTTTAGGCACAGATCTCTGTACAGGGCTTGAATGGTTGACATTGTTCAGCATTCCGTTCATCAGTTGTTCTTTTTGCATCTATAGCAAGAGCCAGCAGACCTTCTCAAAAGCTAAAATTGACAGAACGTGTAGTAAAGGTCATTAATGAGCAACGAGCTAAGAACTGAATGCTGACGCAGGATATACCTACAATACATGACTTTCAGTCCTGGCAAGGCCTACTCACATTTTCGAGCTTCCCAAGTTGATACATTGAGTACTACTGATAGTACCATCGGCTGTTGGCAGCAGTTAAGACTATAGGCCGAAGTGCTATGTGAAAATACATGGTGGCATATTTTGCAGAGTTGATTGTATATTTACTTATTTATTGATCAGTTGAAACATTTCACAATGAATTAGTTGAAGCTGCCATCATGAATATTAATTGTAAACACAGAGTTACTTTTGTCGTGAGGGTATGCTAGGGTGAAGACAGACTCTTGCATGATGCGACGCAGCACATGCGCACTCTGGGGGATATTCTCAAGGACTTATCGCTGAGTTAGCAGCACTTTATCTCAGCCAAAGTGGTGATAAATTTATCGCCCTATTAACAAGTTGACCCTAATAGCCGATATCACCAGTTTCCCTGCGATAGCAGCCGCAAACAACATCGCCACAGATAACAGCGGCAACTAACGCTAATGATATGCAGAAGAGCTGTTCCTGTGCAAAAAGCCACAACAACACCACTTCACAACATTCTCAACTACTAGCCAGATCGGCAAAAAGATCCCAAAACAGGGGATAAGGCGCGTTAGCTGCAGGGATTTAACACCTGCTCTTACCTGGTGTTAAGTCGGATGACAACCGGTACCATAAAAGGGAGCTCAGCACAGAGCCACACCTGAAGAACAACAGATGCCATGGAGCTACTGATCAAGCAGCTTGGACACTCAAGAGGGCTACAACACCCACCGCCACCACCCCCAGGATCCCCCTCACCTCTCCCTCTCAGGGCCCTACACCGGACCCCAGGACCCCCCCCTGCCAAAGATATTTCTCATCAACTTTATAGAATTATGAACAAAGCAATTCCCCTGATGTCGCAAAATTACAACAATTAACATTCATGTGTGGTCAGAAGAAGGAGAATCATTCATTCATCATTGAAATTCCAAACAAAATATTTCATTCAAATTTAACTCAAAACAACTATTCGGAAGAGTCATGGCGGGTCTTCCCTGGACAATCTGTAAGCCACTGCATGCAAGACAAAATTCAAGATAAGAAGGTGTGTCATGCGCTCATCAAAGGATTGAGAGAGAGAAAGAAAGAGAGAGAGAGAGAGAGAGAGAGAGAGAGAGAGAGAGAGGGAGTGAGTGAGTGAGAGAAAGAGAGAGAGAGGGAGAGAGAGAGTGAGAGAGAGAGAGGGGGAGAGAGAGAGAGAGAGGGGGAGAGAGAGAAAGAGAGAGAGGGAAAGAGAGGGAGAGAGAGAGAGAGGAGAGAGAGAGAGAGAGAGAGAGAGAGAGAGAGAGAGAGGGAGACAGAAAGAGAGTGAGAGAGAGAGCGAAAGAGAGAGAGATAGAAAGAGAGAGATTGTACAAGGAGCGCAAGGCCGCTCGGGCTCTTGGCTCATACATGCCAACTGTATTTCTATTGGTGCATCATAAGCCTAAGGCCTGACCTCAACTGCAGCGCAAAATTGATATCACATTTCCAGAATGCAAGCAGTAGTCAGACTAACATTAGGGATGAATGCCCCTTTGTCTCAATACATAAGACAGAAGGACATCTGCACCACCAACCTTGGTCTTGAATGCGGCTGGCATCCCTTGAGAGAGATACCATACCAGATGATGACAACTCCCACACCACGCACAGCGGAAATGAAAGACCAACGTATCTACACCCTGCACACAGAAGTCCCTCCTTGAGGTACTCCTGCATGGGAGGCCGTTGACACTTACATACACAACAACCCAAACGTCCAAATGTTGCACACATACGACTCATTGCTTCGAGCTATGGCATATCATCCACATCACTGACACAGGTCAGAAGAGTGCTGGTTCTACGAGAGCCAACAACGCAATGGCAGGACATCTCGGCACATGCACAACCCCTGTCACGTGGAACTGTACCATGCACGTATGTTGCATTTGTTGGGGGCACTGCCACTGGCAGTGTTGCGCATCAATCACTGTCTGAGCTTCTGTCTTGCGTACGTCTTCTGTGTCCAGTCCTGGTTCCAGTGTAGATCGTGCACATCCGAGTGGCCCATGAATGTCTGCCTATCCAACACAACGGTAGCTGAACTGGATTATGACTTGTGTGTGCGCCCCCTGTTGGCCAACGACCAGGAGTGTAACTGTGATACCCGTGCATGGGATGCCTTGATATTTGGCGTATGTGCTGGCATTTGGGAATGGGAGATTGCACAAGTCCCCATGTGCAGTGACCACATCAAGGTGCTCCCCTATTGGGCTGTGTTGTGGATTGGTGAAAGAGCATGGATGGAGCACATCTGTCCGGACCAGTTCATGGACTGGCTCTCCCTCGTGTTCGTTGAACTAAACAACAATGTACTCTTGGAACTGATTGCCAAGGAAGCTGCACTCGCATTCCTGGATGAGTAACTACATTCCTGCAGCCACAACTGATTGTAACCCAGAGAACAGGTCCCAACATCTTGTTGCATCTTGGAGGAATGGTCACATATCCCACCACAACAGTGGACATGTCTGCATTCGACTGGACTCAGAATGCATGTGTGTGCACCTACGCATGTTAGCACACACTTGTGCAAGGTGAGCCAGTCCCATGGGCGGAGCTGCACAGCATCGTTGGGCAACGTTCCTAAATCTGACATACTGCTGGAGGGAGAGTGCACACAGGGCAATGTAGTACTACTTGTGACCTTGTTGGACCCTTTCACCTGCTCACTATCAGCATTGCAGGCAGTCAGCGCAGTCTGGTGGTACAGCACTATGCAGATCCCATGGGCTGTGAGTCGTGTTCCCTGACACGGAGCAATGAGCATACGCCAAACATCACATGACTCGTCCTGCAAGGCAAGGTGGGCTGAGACCGCTGCCATCCATAATGATTGGCGTTCATTTTTGTCTCCCCATTTCTTGCACCTTTACATGTTCCTATGCTGAAGTGTTAGTGTCTGAAGCATTGGTCTGCATGCTGTGGCCCTTGTCTTGCCCGTACTGACACGCACATGCTAATAAAGTCTACGCAACTTCACTAGTGTTCAACTGTGATGAGTGTTGATTAGAATTACAAATCGTGTGCCTCAATGATCATTGTCCATACACAGGGAGGGTGTGACTGACACATTTCACTTGGGCGTGAGTCCCTATTGACAGCTGCACCTCTGTGAGCCAGACATTGTGGTTGGGATAGTTGCTGGTAGACCTGTGCTCTTATGTGTCTTAGGCAATGTGAGTATGGTGTCCAACTTATTGCCATGTGGATCAATGTGATCCATCAAAACAAGCTATGTCCACACAATTGAGTGTGAGTAGGTATGCAAAGAGATTTTCTGTTGTCACATGTCATGAGGGACACTATTTTGGGCCTGCTACCGAATTTGACATTTTTACACACTGCTCTATTTAATACATGGACGTGGGGCTACGTTGGGGGGTTGCAAGATTGTTGTTCATGAGCAATGAGGCCACAGCTAGTTCAGACCGTAACAGTCATCTAATTGGCCATGTGGGTCAGGGTCAAACATGCACATTGCTGTCATTTCCCAGGGTGTACCTTTTTGTACAATCAATGTCCCTACATTTATCCATACTTTTAAATCTGATTGAAATCGGGTCGGGGCTTGCAGCCGAGCATGATGGCTGCTGCTTGAGAGAGCTCCGAGGGCAGGGTAGACTCCCCCGTAAATCCGCCATACAATCCGGTCATAAATCAGGCCCCAAATGCATACACTAGTGTCGGAGTGCAGGCGGATGCTAAAGACCCAACTCCGGTGGTTACCCGCTGCATGGTAGTGCAGATCTGAAGCGAGGACTGGAGCGGCCTGGCAGCTCTGCTGCAACCGGGGAGTGGAAGCTGAGGTGAGCTCACCTGTCTGATCGTGGTGCGGGGATCCCTGCGAGGGGAGATGGCCAGAAGACCCTGAAGACAGTGCCACTGGTGAGGGCTTGTCTTGCTAACCGATCGTTGGTGCGCCTGAGTGGTGTGAGGTGCGCCCACCTCCTTCTTGAGGCCCGGTCGTGGCTGCGTGCGGAGATACGATGCCGCCTTGGAAGCTGCAGCAATCCTGGAGCGGGGCGGGCCCGACACATGCAGTGTGGTGGGGGCGACCCCATGAGACCGGAGGCCCCGCTTTGAACCCCGTTTGTCAGCTTACGGGCCCTGTGGTGAGTCTGGGTGCAGTGCGGCTTGCTCGGGGAGGTAAAGCCGTGGCATCAATTAAAGTGAGGGCCTAGCAGGAGTAAGACAGGGGTAGAAGACACCCGTCGCTGCAACAATACCAGACCAGGGAGGGATTCATGGCCTGAGGGTCTTCTGAAGGGTCCCCATCATCGGGAGGGCAGGTGCCATCGGGCTGCATAAGGAGAATTGTGACTCCTAGAGGCAGTGAGGATCTGCTAGATACGCCGGAGGAGGCAGGGCTTACGAACCCCAAACACTGAGAAGAGCTGAATGAGCAGACACGCGAAGACTGCCCGGCTGCTGGCCCCTGGCAATAGAGAGGTGGGATTCTTGATCTGTGCGCTGCAGGGAAGTGGCATGGGAGACCTTCCTGGCCCCGCATCAGCACCTAAAACCTCATAGCAGTTTCCAGTAGCGCAGAGGGAAAACGTCAGGCCGCGCGGGGCGGACGGTCTCGCGGGATGCGGCAGCGAATATTGAGTAGTGCCAAATTATCCGGACCCAGATGGGGCGCACGCCCGCCCAGACCAAACTGGAAAAGGTTGCCTATGGCGAGGACTTCCTTCCATTACCTGAGAGTAAAGGCCCTGTGCACCAGACCCATGGCGAAGATGGGGCACACAAGGTAACCTTGGAAGACATAATGACTGCTCTCACCAGTGTGCAATCCACGGTGGGCTCGATATCAGCACATGTCTCATTCCTGCAAGCGGACTTTCAAAAAATGACAGCCAGGGTCACAGAGGTCGAGCAGGTGCTGAAATCTCTGAAGAAAGATACTACTGCTCTGATGCAAAAAGTAAATCGCCTGTAGGCAGAGAACAAACTCATGGCAGTAACACAGGCGTAACAAAGTCAGAATAACGGGAATTCCTGAAAGCGAAGGGGGCCCAGCCATGGACTTATACATAGAGGACCTCATAAAAACTAGACTCCAACCCAGGGGGCTCTCAACCTTTTTCTCAGTTGAGAGGGCCCACAGAGTGCCGGGGGTAAGCCCAAACCCGGCCCTCCTAGACCTGTTTTGGCCCGCATCTTTAATTTTAGGGATAGAGACGCTATATTACAAACAGCAAGGGTGGCTCCGCCGCTGCGTGTCCAGAATTCCCTGGTGTCATTTTTCCCCGATTATACAGTAGCGGTCTCTACGCGCCGCAGGAGTTTGATGGCGGTCAAGAAGGAACTGAGAGCCAGGGAGCTACCATACTCAATGCTATTCCCAGCGAGACTGCGTGTGGTGGCATATGGGAAAACGTGTTTTTTTGAAACACCTGAAGAGACACACGACTGGCTCGAGGGATGGCGTTGGGTGGGAGGACCCAAACGGTCGGGGAGAAGCCAGCGACGTAACGGGATGGCTGGGGACCCAGAGGACAATGCACAGGAGTGAGAGGAAGAGCACCTGCACCAGAATGAGGCCGACGAGTGTGATCGAAAGGGAATGATGGACTTTGCGACTGGGAGATGTGCGGTGGCGCACAGATGAACTTACCTGCACGAAGTGATGAATCATATTTTACGGAACAATGTTGTCTTTGGGGTGGTGAAGGACTGCGACCGCCCCCTGACCTCTCACCTCCCGCATGTAAGTACTATTTCGGGGATTTGGGACTGAGCAATCTGCAACATTGGGGAGGCAGGTAGTTTTGAGTCCTTCTGGCAGGGATGCAGGGTGCGGGATGGGGGGTTGAGACTGTTATTATGGTTTTGTATGTTATTGTTTTTTGTTCTCAGCGGCTGTTTTAGGACTGTAGCGCTCACACATATTGGCCGATATACACAGGGCATGGACACCTCCGTACCAGCATCCTGGCACTGTACTCAACATGGCGATACACACTCCAGCTGATCCCGACTCAGAGTCGTACCCCACAACCCAAGTGACCCCCCTGTCCTTACTCACGTGGAATGTGCAGGACCTGGGGGACAAAATAAAGAGGGGCCAGGTATTACAATGTCTGAAGCAGTGCGCCCCAACGGTAGCCCTGCTGCAAGTAACGCACCTCAAAAGTACCACATGTAAGGCAATGGATAGATGGGGGTACAAAATGGTAGTGCACTCAGAGTTCTCTTCTGGTTCCAGAGGAGTTGGCATCCTGGAAAAAAAACAATCTCCATTAATAGTGCACAAGACAAAAACAGACGATCTAGGTCGATTTGCGGCTATACTGGGTCAGTGGGAGGGATGGTCGATCAATATAGTATCCGTGTACATTTCTCCAGCACTACACGCTATATCACTCCCAGCCCTTAGCGAGTTTTTACTTGACCTTCCGGAAGGGGAGCTTCTGATAGGAGGGGACTTCAACGCGACTATGAATGGATGGTACACTGAATAGACACCCTGTGAGGGTGCCTGTGCCTGGCGTCTCTCATTTTCAAGGTTTTCTGGAGGCACTTGGGCTTATTGACATGTGGAGACGGCACCACCCCACGACACAGCACCACACTTTCTACTCTGGGGTACATAACAGACTCTCTAGAATAGACAACTTCCTGGCATTGGCGGATAGTATTAGGAACATTGATGGTATAGAAATCAAACCTAGGGGCATCTCGGACCACTCCCCAGTACTTTTGACTTATTCACGTCACCACAAGATTCGGAGGCACATTTACCTCATTTACCCTGGCTTTTTACCGGTCCCTAAGAACAAAAAAGCGATGGTCACGGCGACAAAACACTACTTTGAAGAAAATGCTTGGTCGGTCAGCTCACCGACTACTCTATGGGAGGCTTACAAAGCTGTCATTAGAGGCCCGGCCATAGTCTCTATAGCAAGGCACAAGAGGGAGAAGCAGCGGGAATTACATGATATTGAGTTAGAGTTGTAGGAGGCTGAGTCACACCATTCTACTAACCCCACATCAGATACTTCCCAGACGCTGAGCATAGGCTTGATAAGAGGGAGCGAAGTAATACGGGGATAGCACAGATTCAGACCGGGGAAGGGCAGACGACGACGGACCCACAAGTAATAGTATGCACACTAGCACAGCACTTCCGAGGAGTATATACATCATCCTCCACGATGACAATGGAGGATGCGTTGTCTTATATTAAAGATATAGCGTTGCCTAGAATCACCCCGGAGGAGGCCCTCAGGCTCGTGGCGGACCTCACGGTAGAATAACTACAAGGGGCGATCAGATCGTTGCAATCTTGCAAAGCTGTGAGACCTAACGGTATGCCTATTGAGCTATATAAAAAGACGGCGGGACTATTGCCCCACACTCACTACGCATGTACTCCAACAGCCTGAAGGGCGGTGAACTACCGCTTGATCAAAGATTAGCTACCATAGTAGCGATACCTAAACCAGGAAAGCCTGCTGCAGTGCAGAGTGCACCTCATATCACCCGATCTCACTGATCAATGTGGAAGCCAAAATCTTCGAGAAATTATTGGCGAATAGACTAACACCGCATCTCAAGACCCTGATACATCTGGACCAATCTGGGTTTATGCCGGGCAGAAACACGGCACTGAATCTGATACGCCTACATGGAGTGCTGGCCAGAATTCTATATCTTCAAGAGCCGGCGGTCATACTCTCCTTGGACACGCGAATGGCGTTTGATATGGTGGAGTGACCCTTCCTATTTGCAATACTTCATCACTTGGGATTTGGCCCCAAATTCTGCGCGTGGATTCGTCTTCTGTATACTAATCCAGTAGCACATGTTACAGCCAATGGGCACATCTCCGCTGATTTTCCACTTGCAAGGGGAACACGTCAGGGCTGTCCCCTGTCACCACTGCTCTTTGCCCTGGTGCTAGAACCGCTGGCAGCATGGATCAGATGAGAGCCAATGATACGGGACCGCATCTCCCTATAAGCTGATGATGTTTTGCTATATCTGGTATCCCCCCAGGCGCACCAAATTGATTCTCCTCAATATCTACAAGCTTTTTGGAAGGGCATCAGTTTACACCATAAACTGGTCCAAATCTATCTTATATGTCTTGCATGGCCCCCCGCCACAACTCCGTGCTGACTGCCCACACCGGGTGGCGGACAACACATTTAAGTAACTAGGTATATATTTTACAACCAACCCAAATGTCTTCTTCTCCAGAAATTAAGTGCCCCCGTTGGAGCGTCTGAGGAGAGATGAAACACACTGGGAGTCGCTACCGCTGACACTGTTAGGAAAAGCAGCACTCTTTAAAATAATGGCGTTTCCCCACTTCCTGTACGCACTAGAAAACAAGCTGTTCCCTGTACCTCCAGGCTATTTAAAAAATTAGCAGCCCAAGTAGCCAACCTGTTATGGGGTAATAAACCAGCATGTATAGAACAGAATAAGTTGACCCATGGGTGGTACGATGGGGGAATAGCACTCGCAAATATACAATTGTATTACTGGGCATCGCAATTAAAGGTGATCAACCAGTGGATACATGCCCGCAGTCAGACCCCGCATACAGTGTGGACAGGTTTCTATTGGGACCTGGAAATGTACTATCTGCACTTTACAACAGGGAGCATACCCCTGTGTGAATAGGGCCCACACAGCACACTCTTAAAATATGGCATGTGGCGCAGGAAAAAATGGGCTGGCAAGGGGTTCTGACCCAACTTACTCCTCTTTGGGACACTAAGCAATTGGGACGACTCAGGAATAGCAAGAGTTTTGAGCAGTGGGATGCAATAGGAATATCCACGGTGGGGGACATGTGGTCTAAGGAGAAAGTAGTCACATTCGAACATCTTCAGCAACAATGCGAACTGGCACCCACTGAAATCTTTCGCTACATGCAGATAAAATATGCACTGACCAAGGCCATTCCACACGGCACCGAGGTACCTGAGGCCTCCCCCTTGGAGGACAGGCTACTGACGGAATGTATGCAAAAGAGGGCTACGTCATTCACCTACCGGAAATTAGTTAATAACCTCCCGGATCCTACGACACTGCTCAGGGACAAATGGGCCCGTGACTTAGGCGACCTTGATGACACAGAATGTCAGGAGGCGCTGGCCTTGCCACGGGACGTGGGCATACCCTCGTGACATTGCACCTATTACACTAGACACACCATATACAAGATGGGAAAAACACAGCATCCCTATTGTCTTAGAAGTTGTGGGGAGGAAGGTACCGTCTATCACACCATATGGCACGGTCCGAAAATCGCGGAATACTGGAAGAAAATAATGAGAACAATATCGCAGACAGCAGGGGTGTCATTGGTACCAGAAACAAGGATGTGTTTGTTAAACGTATGGGAGCCAAACGACCTTATTCATCCGGAGCAGAATTGGGCGACGATGGGGATAATGGTTGCTAAACCTAATATTGCGCAAAAGTGGGGGGCGACGGAAGTGCTGTCCCTAACTGCCTGGTGCAAAGACATGGACACGGCTATGGTGGCTGAAAGGACAGTGTTTATTAGTTGGGGTTGTCCCCTGGAAGGAGTAGGGTGTGGGAAGCATGGAACAAATTCAGGGAGGACATTTGTGAACTGCCACCAGAACAAACTGAGGACAGTTCAGAGGAGGAACATTGAAAACAGTGTCATGACCTATATGGGAAGATTATATATGGACTCTGTGGATCTAGATAAGACTCTGTATATTGTTACTATACTAATGCTACAGGAGTGTGGAGTGATGTGTTATAATATGATTGTATTTCATTTGAAGCTATGGCTATGCTGATGATGAAAATAATAAAAAGATTAAAAAGAAATCTGATTGAACATGTGATTTGGAATGTTTTATTCACATTCTGTGGTGTGTCGGAGCTGGAGGAGTACATGGCCATGCAAACCACACATTACATGGTTGCCCGGTGGAGGGCCAACCAAGGTCCTTTGGGGAATGATCAGTTAATCGGAAGAGGAAGAGTTCAGTCCGCAGCATGATTGCTGTGTCATTGGTAACCAGAGCAGATATGGCAGTCCATGTTGGGGTCCAGGTGATTGTCGCAGAGTGTTTCGGTGGACAGTGGAAGGTGTTGTTACAGGGTATGATGCAGAGGGCTGAAACAAGCAGGAGCAGGCCATATGGGGGGATAAATGCTACAACCTCCTTTCGCACACAGAGTCATTACCATCCACATCTTGGTCCTCTGATATGTCTCCTATGTGAGGTGTGCCTGATGGTGTAATGGCTGCATCACTGTGTGCCACTGACACATCAGGGGGCGGAGGTGGTATGGCTGCATCACTGTGTGCCACTGACACATCAGGAGCGGAGATGGTATGGCTGCATCACTGTGTGCCACTGACACAGCAGGGGGCGGAGATGTGTGTGTCGAAGTTCTTGCAGCAGTCATATGGGACAGCCTCTGTGGCAGAAATGGCAAGACGAGGATCTGCAGGGCATGGAATATCCCAGCTACATCTCGCTGGTGTTCAGCGTGGCAGCCATCCTTCCAGCCTGCATCCGCTCCATGTTCTCCATTGTCCTCTCAAGCTGTGCCAACTCTGTGCTGTCGTCGCTGGAGCCTGTCTAACTAGACAGTTCTTGCATCTGAGTAATGGCTCTAGCGAGGTCAGCCAAGGATTGTTGTAGAGCATGGAACGGACTGTGGGTGTCTTTTAGGGACTGTTAGTGGTCCCTGATGGGACTTAGACACCCACATATGGCATCTAGTTTGGCTGCCATGAGGTAAAAACCCACCCGCACCTGTTCAGCCAGCTCCTTCTGGCAGTCTAACACACGGTATTGAAATGCCCTGTGTCTTTCTGTGAGGTGGTGGGAGCCAGCCATGGTAGTCGGTGCTTCTTGCTGTGTGGTCTATGCAGGGAGTGGGGTCACCTCAATGCAACTGAGCTGCCCTGCTCCTGGAGGTGGGATGGGGTGCGCAGGTTGTCCACGAGCCATAGGAGGGTGTCGGAGCAGATGGACAGGGGGTCCTCCTCATCATCACTGAAGAGATGTCTGTTATACTCTGCAGGAGGTGTTGATTCTCCCTCTGCAATGTAAAGGGGTGATGCAGGTTAACAGTGTGTTCCATGTATTTATTCATTTATTTATAAAGTTTTATATAGCGCAGACTTGACCCTAGTAGGGTATCAGAGTGCTTTACAATTGGTTAGGCTAGACAAAAATATGTCAACCAAGCAATACAAATGCTGTCAATACTCATTGCAAATCGAGAGGAGGTCAATGAGTTGACCAGCAAGATGATGCACGGCAAGTGTGAGCCCATGTTGGGATACTGCAACAATAACATTCCATTGTTGATGCATTGGCGAAGTTTAGAGACAGACAGCATGACAATGTACATCGTGACTGTTTTGGAGGAGCTGGCTATTTGATGGGAGACAGAGGACATTTTGACTACATGACGGATGACAGGTTGTACTTGTACATTATCATCTCACAGTTTCCTGCTATGCCAGATGGGATTGGCCAGTTTCTATGCAAAAGCGGCACCAGTTGTGTCCTCTGTCCTGTAGTGAAAGTGTTGCACTTTGTACCACATTGTCGTCAATGTTGATGTACTGTGATTGCTATGTTTGTATGCTGCATTGTGGGAGGGTCGTCACTGCAGCTCTGATTTAGCAGCCCCTTATCTCTTTGAGGCGGTGTGCCTTTGACTTGTGTGCTTTTACGGTGCTGAGATGTTGACGACTTGGGTCATTTGTGCTCTTGGAGGGTTTTTGTACTCTTTTGCATTGTTTGTCTGCAGATGTGTTGTTGACATCAGGGATTGTATGTGCACGTGGATGTGTCAGAGTGTGACCTGCTACTTTGAGGATGTGATCCACACTGGGCCACCTCAGTGTTGTGCCATGCACCATGTCATGTATTTTGACTGCAGCCATGCTATTGGTCATGCAGTGCCACTTGCATTGTCAGTGTGGCTCACGGAGCTGCTGCTTTGCTGTATTCAGCACATGTGCATGGGTAGGTTGTGGGATTGGTCATAGGGAGGGGGGACTTTTTGTGCACATAGGGGACAGGGGCCTACTTGGTGTTTCTATGTGTGATGCAGTGTGCCAAGGCTATCATGGGCATGTTCCACAATCATTGTTGGTGTTTAGTGTGCCACACATAATTGTGCATGTAAATGTGAGCCATTTTGCCCATCTCCCCCCGTCCCCTCAGTCCCTGGTCTTTACTCACCCTGTTGCTGTTGGGTCAGGTCATATCGAGCTGTGTCTGAACTCCCAACTCCTTGCACCGTCTCCACACTGATGACTGTGGGCACCATTTCCTCCAGCCCATCCAACTCTTCCTGTGACGCAGGACTCCCACCTACAGTCGCCGTTGCTGCCTTCCTGTTGGCAAAGAGTTTTTGCTTGGTTTGTTCACGATGGACTGCCATATTTCCGTTTGTTTTGCCAATGACACAGTGGAGGTGACGAACAGTTGTTGGTAGTGTACTATCACCTCCGTGATGATGATACGGTTTTCCTGCGGACTGAACCCCGTCTTAGTCTTCCTCTTCTCCTTGCCCTTCCCCGACCACAGGGTTCCTGGCTGGTCCTCCGTGGGGTTTGTGGGGTTCAAGTTGTCCTCTGCACTCGGTCCAGGTGCATCCATGGTGCTACGCAGTTTATTTTGGTGTGGTTTTTTGTTGCTTTTATAGTGCATTTGCCTGCATGACGCGAGGGAATTGCAGGCCAGCCGCTGGTTGTCGCTGATTTTTGTATTTCGATTTGGTGCATCACAACTTTCTTCGCGTTTTGCATTTTTCTGTGTCACGTCAATTTAAATGCAGTCATTTGGCGCGTTATTGTAAGACTATCGCATGGTGCCGCCGGGTTGGAAATACAACGTTAACACAGTGTTATTTTGTCGCGATAGACTGCAATGTGCAAAGTTGCGTTAAGCTAGTTTTGCGATAATTATCACACGTTCATGAGAAAATCCCCCTCTATGTGCAGTCGTAGGAATTCTGTACCATTGGAATCCTTTGCTGCATTATTTCGAGAGGGATGTGTGGTCGAGCGGATAGGCTGCGGTTTAGAACATGATGACATGGTTTTTTTCCTCTATTCATGTAACTGAAAACGGTATCATTTTAGGAGCCTGTTTCTGACTGGGATACCTGAAATACAAGGCAACTGTAAGCATGTGAAATATAATAGTTTAAAATATGTGTACAATCCCCATTTGATATTCTCTATTTTATATTGTCTACAATCCACACAGCAACGTTCTGCGCTCGGCGAACTCCAGCCAGGTTCATGTTGTAAAAATACCAAAATATACATAAAAGTTTTAAAGATTTTATCTGAAATCAGTGCAACCGCAGTTTTCTGCATGCAAATCTATAGACACTCGTTTTTGCAAACGAAACATTGCTTTGAAAACGACAAATTATCTCCACTGTGCTCCAAGTTCATAATAAGGGAAAGAAAAAAAATCCGCTTAAGCAGCCAGGGTTAAAAGACTGCAGCACTGAGCACCCAGCAGTGACGTGTATGCGTCGGGAAGGGAATGGACGTGGAGTTGGAGAGGGTGACGCATGCGTGGCATGCAGTGCAGACAGCGCGGCCTGCACGGGTTCTCCAGGCAGGGCTGATATGCGCAGACAGTACCGTAACATCCTGTCGTCTCGTGCTCTAGATCTCCATGTGGGCCTCGCAGACAGCATCTTGTCGCCTCAGCGTTTTTTCTCCTTCTGCATTTGCTCTTCTTCTATTAAAGAGTTATCCCGCCAGGGAAAGTGACTTTGCAAGAATGAGTCACTGGGCCTGGATTTGTGTGTCTGGCTCTTTGTCTGTGCCTTCCTTTTCCCTGCCCTTTCCTTTCTTTAATCCCATCCACTACTCATTTTCCATCTCTCCCTTGGCAAGCAACTCTTTGGTTACTGCAGCGTATTGGTATCCCCGCTTTCCTTTCTCCACCCTCTATCCTCATTCCCCACCATTCGGCTGCATCGCATGTGGTACCTATCTGAACCCTTTCCTTTGCCACACGATGTCAGACAATCTCAATGTTTCCTCTTTTTGACCATCTCAAATTCATTCCCCTTTTTCTCAGTTCCGTGTCCTAGCTTTTTCACCTCCCATCTCCTGTTTAATCTTATGCTGACTTCCAAACTCCATTTCCTATACTGAAGAGCCTTCAGTATAGCCGCGGCCCACCTATGGAACAACCTCCCTGCTGATATTAGAAAAACAAATGAGTTGATGACCTTTCGCAAAAAGGTGAAAACATGGCTTTTCCCTAAATAAAAATCTCCCACAAAATCTCCCGAAAATCCACCAAAGAAAAAAAAAATCTAATCCGATTAGCACATTGTTCCCCGTCCTCTTCTGTGTCCACAGGGTTTAGCTATATGTACTCGGCGCCAGAATGCCCGTAGGGTTACAGAGTGCTTTACAAATGCTATAAATAAATAAATAAATTCCATTTCGCCCCACTCCCTCTTGTTTTCTAGTTTCCCATTGAATTCTCTTTTTTTATCCCTTATTCCCCCTTTCTCTCCCTTAAACCTTTCCTTTAGCTTCCTTCTTCCTTCTCTCCCTTCCTGAAATAGTTGGGCATTGAATTAACTTCTCATTGCCCACAGGTTAGATGTAAGGATATATTACATTTGGTAGAGAGGCAGAGGGGATGAGATGGGCCAGACTTTTAGAAAAGTTGCGTTCTTTTTTCTGATCAGGCCTGGGTGAAATTGTTATAACATCAGAGTAATTTCCCATTATTCTTTTGACCCAAAATGTATCCTCGGTCCCATTGTGGATGTGCGGGTGCATTTTCCTCTAAGAAAATATCTCTGAATTCTGGATTACACTCCTTGTGTAATTCCACATAATATTGCTGTAAATGCATTTGAGTTAAGGCCACCCCTAGTACTGATGATAACAAATAAAATATTACTAAGTATTTGCTTTTATGCGAGTTAGATTTGAAGTATGTTTGACGATATATATGAATGGCGGTAAGCGCGTCCACAGTGCTCCTGTGTGCAAAGTGATAAGAACCATAGCATCATAATATGGCTTTCAATGTCAATAGAGAATCCTTGACTGAGTGTAAATTGATTCCACACACCTGCTGCATTGTTAGCGGTGTTATTACCAGGGTAGGTGGGAGTCATAATATTAGGTATTTCAATAAGTTAAAGAGGGAAATTTACCAAGGTACATGAGCCACCTCCATGGTGACCCTTTAATGAAGCCCAGGTGAAGATATGCTTTTCGTGAATATTTCCTATAATGAAGTATGTCCTTGGGTCAAAAATTGACGTAAGGGCACATGAAGCGCTAAAATATAGCACTAAATAAAGGATTTTCATTTTGTGTAATTATGTGTAATTTTGTATTGTATTCCAAAAAATTCACATACTTACACAAAAGAAAAGAATGCAAATTTCACACACCTCTACCATTAATGATCTTCTCTAGTTAGAGGACTTCGACCTCTACCCTGGCTTGTGCTGGAAAGGGCAGGAGGGAGGGATGTCGGGCTCACCAAGCAGACAACATCATCCCTGTGGAAGCACTGATGCTGAGACAATTTACAATGAATAGTATGATTTATCTTGAGATGAATGGCAAATGTCATGAGTTTAGGATCTTATTGATGGCACATGAGAAACTGAATGTGAATGTAAACTAACCTTTCATTATATATATAAATATATATTAATTGAAAAAACACATTCGGGTTATGTTTCTTGCTCAAACACACAAAGCCACTGAAATTTCCCAGTTATGGTTAGCAACAAACAAAACATAAGTCATAACTCACGCCACCCTCCATGTTTTCCTCTAATTAGTCTGTCTTTTGTTCCTGTGCTGTTGGCAAAATGATGCATTCAGCATGGAGAAAGGCATGAGTTAAGACATGCGTTGAGGTGAATTTCATTAGTTCGGGTGTATCAATTAATTTTAAAGGTTTTATCTGTGATTTCTTTATTGACTTTCTAGAGTTTCTTATATAATTCACTTTATTGTCAACTTCTGCTTTGCACAGCTATGGTCATTTGCAGAGGTGCATAGACAGACAGACAGGGTTGGCTGCAGTGGCAGGCTTGTGGCAAGGCCCTCCGCCTGGCTCGCAGTGGGTACTCTAGCCACAGCCATGTGTAGCAGGACCTAGGCTTCAGCCAAGTCCTCCACCCAATCTGCTGTGGGCAGCCAACTCCCCGCCTCTGCACACGGCCCTTAGCTGTGCGCAGCAAGATTTGGTCACAAGGCCTAACCTACAGCTCTGCTCAGCGAGGGTTAGCAACAGGGCAGGCACTTGATTTTTTAACAAAAACATAGGGGTGCCTCACAAACATATGTATGCTTTTTGAACAATTTGTGAGCATCCCATAGACCCAGTAGTCAGTCTGTCAACCAAGCAGAAGGCCCAACAAGCATGCAAGACTCCTTGTCGTAGTATCATGGAACCTTGTCCTGGGTTTGTAGACCTTCGGGAGCTGCACTGGGGACTACAAATCCAGCAAAAGGTCTGCGAACCCTATGGTGACATTGGCATATTGTCCTTACATTTTAACACTGGTGGTGTGCCTTTGCCACCCCTCAACCTTTGCTAGGGGCTCAGGGGAGACTCCCATTGTCTCTTATGGCTCTTTCATGATATTTGGTACCAAAGATTTGTGTCCCCACATCCTGTAATGGCACAACGGGGCATATTATCAAGCAGGGCATTAAAAATTATCGCTGTTTTAGCGGCAGAAACCTGCAGCTCAAGTAGCGATAATGGGCTAGATAATATGGCTTTGTGAATTCTAATAGAAACCCATGTTCTGGTGTGAACATGGGCTTCTGTTGGAATTCTCCAGGGCATATTATCAAGCCTATTATCACCGCTTTAGCTGCAGTTTTCTGCCGCTAAAACTGCAATAATTGTAACGCCCTGCTTGATAATATGCCCCAACCTTTTTGTTCAAGCTGAGGCAAGCCAATCAGAGTGCTTTGGGTCCAAGGCCCCGGCACTGGAAGCTCCCTCCATTAATTGAGTCTTAGTATTTTTTTAACTATGGGTCTGAGGAGGGTCTGAGTTTGTGTACCATCCTTGACGAAAGGTCCAAATAACTCTAGATTTCTAAATTTGATTAACAGGACAGCTCAATTTGAGGCCTACAAATCTCATTTTTCTGATACTAACTTATTAAAAACATCTGCATGTATTTACAACAAACAAAGCAAAGGCACTTCCTTGAGTAAAGGTTTACTTTCATGCCAAGATTTGTATAAGTCCTTTTTCCTGGTTTTTCTGTAAAGCCTCCAAAAGCTTCCTATGGAAATTTCATTCTTTGACCTCCTTATATTGCTCCACTGCTCCGTGGATCTGCACAAAGAGTGACATGCCAAAACCACATTGAAAGCATTTTTTTGAAATCGTTTGTGCATATTCGCTGAATGGTGGCAAAGTTATTAGAAAAAACTAAGCAAGTCTTTTCAATATACAGTTAGACCTAACCATAACTAAAGTGGCACTATCACTTCCTCTGCAAAATATATACATATATACATATTAATATATGTACACACCTAGTAAACCCAGGCCTGGTATTTTTTCACATTAAGTTTCAGGTGTAGGAACATCAAGCTACATAGAATTATACAGTAAACTCCCATCTCGTAATTAGCTATTCTGTGTAAACAATGAACGGGGCTACAAAAGACATTTTACAATAAGACCTGTCCTCGCAACCATAGGAAATGGATATACAGTGATGGCTCTTAGTGGGAGAGGGTGCTTCACGTACAGCTCCGTCGCCGAGTAATGAAATAGACACTATGAATCCATAGTAATCTGGGACACCAGTTGATGATGGTTTTCGGTAAAAACAAATAATAAAAAATAAAAATTATCACATTGATCCAGAAGTCCTTGGCACTAAAGGAGCTACTTTGGGGGTGCATGGGCTCTTTGATCATGGTGAAATTAGCCAGTGGCTGAAGTAGACTGACCTAGTGCCCCATTGTGTATGCTGCAAGGGGCGGAAGCAGAATGGGAATGGCACAGCAACAGACCAATGGATAAAGAGGTTAGGCTGAGCACCCCTATATGTTTATTATACACAGAGGGGCATATTCTCAAGGACTTATCCACAAGTTATCGGCACTTTATCGCAGACAAAGTAGCGTTAAATTTATCATCCCATTCACAAGCTGGTGCTAACAGCCCATATCACTAGTTTACCTGCGATAGCAGCCGCAAAAAACATTGCCACAGATGACACCGGCAACTAACGCTAATGAGATGCAGAGTAGGCATTCCCGTGCAAAAAGCCGCGACAACACCACTCCGCAACATTCTCAACGACCAGCCAGATCGGCGATAAGATCCCAAAACAGGCGATAAGGCTTGTAAGCAGCAGGAAGCTAAAACTTGCTCTTACCTGGTGTAAAGTCGGAAAACAACCTACACCAGAACAGGGAGACCAGCCCAGAGCCACACCTGAAGAACAACAGATGCCATCGAGCTACTGATCATGCAGCCCGGAGCCCCAAGAGGGCAACAACATCCACCACCACCACCCCCACCCGCCACTCCTCCGGACCCCCTCCGTTCCTCCCCCCTGGACAGGAGGCAGCGCAGACCAATACAGTGGCTGTTTTGCATCTGTTGGCCTCTGGTACCTTCCAACCAACAGCTGCAAGAGTCGGAGGAGTCTCACAGCTAGCTCATCAAAGTTCATCAAAACTGTCTTGGATGCCCTCGTCAGCTTGGTACCCCTGCACTTTCACTACCCTCACACTGCGCAGGAACAGCTGGAGACCAAGCAAGGCTTCTACGCCATAGCTGTCTTCCCACATGTGTTGGGGGCAATCGACTGCACACATGTCCTACTTGTGCCCCCTGCCGACACTGCACACAATTACCACAACAGAAAGCACGCGCATTCCATTTATGTGCAGGCAATAGTGCGCCACCGGGGACTCTTCACCAATGTTGTCGCCTACTACCCAGGCTGTGTGCATGATTCCTATATCTGCCAACAGTACCTCATCAAACGGCACTTCCAGGATGGCACCTACGGAAATGCTCTGCTGGTTGGCAATTACCAAATAAACAGACCACACACCCCAACTCCACAATCATGCAACTCGCAATTCTGTGAATGTACACGTTGCAAACTCACATACAACATGCCAAACAACATGCCCACCCACCAGACACGGCAGCACAACTTATTGTGTGAACCTGGGCCAGCCATGTACATGAGCCATCAATGGCATGGCACCTCAGCCACACAATAGCAGATTGTGGGGAGAGGTGGGAACCAGGCATGTGTGAAGGAGGCAAGAGACCCATGAATAAGAATGTACACAATGCCAAGTGTGGCGTGGATGTGCGGCCAGACTGCAGTATGCAGACCACAGACATATACATGTTGACATACACTGCTGGTGTTTGGAGTGCAGTGGACAGTGGACACAACCATGTCACTCCAACCTGTGGGGAAGATCGCAGAAATGTAGCTTGCTACATCCCCTCCTGTAATTGGCGTACACCAGGGCAGGATAGGGGTGTGAATAAAAAGCACGTAGCTCTGGGCGTGTTTCTCTTCTGGAAAGCCCAATATGTCGGCCAGGGCGGTGCCTCTCACCCCACCACGAGGCCGACGCCATCGCCGTGAGCGGTGTTGGCCGCAATCCTGTGTGCCTGCAGCACCCTTGACCACTGTTCCCCGGACCCATCTTGCCCGTCACTGCACACCCTGCTTACTTGCAGACACTGGTGTGTGTCAAAGAGGGCCCACCACGTGCCGGTGCAGGCTCCAAGCCCGAGGCCAGCGACCTTGGCAGCCTCCTCAGACCATCACAGCCTACACAACAGAGGCCCGTAGTACTCCTTTCTCATTAACGTACTCCACGCTGCCTCTGGCCTACACTGTGCTCAAGTAGGTCACACATTTGGAACTGAGTCTTGATATCCTAATGGGCGAGTTCATATGTTCATGGAACTTTTGATATCACTATATCCCTCAATGTGGTGCCACCAACTCTGTGTATAGCAATCCAACCACATGTGTCTGTGATCCCTTGCTGACTACTGCCTTCGGCCCACACTGCTGTCCAGTAGGTCACACATATGGAACTGGGTCTTGATTTCTCACTGGCAGAGTTCATATCATTGCCCGCAAGAAGAGGCGTAAAAGGAAGATGCATTTCAGTCTGGAGGAATAAAGAATCATCATTACGGAGGTGATCGAACACTACCAACAACTGCCATGGTGTCACTAACGCTGTGCATTGCAAGCCAACAACATGTGGCTGTGGGCCCCTGCTGACTGCTGCCTCCGGCCTACATTGTGGTTGAGTAGGTCACACATTTGTAACTGAGTCTTCATTTATTCATGGCAGAGTTTATATCATTGTACAAGCCTCATCGCAGACTGCATCCCCTTTCAGCTCCGTTGCCACTAAGTCTGTGCCCCCACATTCATGGCACTGAGTCTATGGCCTGGGGGTTGTCTTCATCATCTTTTTGTTGTTGTTTGTTTTGCAGAGTTTTATATAGCGCAAAACTTGACCCGAATCGGGTATCAGAGCGCTTTACATAGCACCAGTTACGTTACAAGAGGACACACATTCATTTTTGTAGGCACGGGGAGATTAAGTGATTTGCCCAGAATCACAGGATGTTTACTGTCATTGCTGAGACTCAAACCCAGTTCCCCAGATTCGAGGTCAACCGCCCTATTCCACTCCTCCATAGCTATCTTCTGCTCTCTACATCATGCCCTGTAATGACACTTTCCACTGTCCCCCGCAACCCTCCGTGACATTCACCTACGACATCGATGACGACCCGCTCAGCTTGCATGGCCCTACCTCAGTGCACCACAAGTCACCAGCCCACGGCAGTGTACCTGTATCGGCGGCAGTGCATCCAGGGCCACTAACTCTGTGCAGCTCAAGTCAGGGTACCTGTCTGATAGAATATTGGATGGCCTCTGGGTCGATGGCCTTGGAGTCATCAACACCATGTGTCTGTGGCCCTGCACTGTCCGCTGCCTCCGGCCTCAACTGCAGTCCACCAGGGTTCACACATCAAATCGAGTCCTGACCGGCCGGACGTCGCATCACCGCAGGAGGCACACACCACCACCGCCAGGACCACCTCCAAACAACAACTGCCAGAGTCAAAAGAGTCTTACTGCCAGACTGTCAGAGTTGCTCACACCTGTTGTGGATGCCATCATCTGCTTGATACCCAGCTCAGCTCTTCAGTTGCCACTAACTCAGCGCACCACAACTCATAGACCATTTGTGATTGAGTTTTGTGCTGTGGAGAGCTCACGCAGCAATGTCACCTCAGGCAGTGTGGGAGACCTTAGATGATGATGAGGAAGATGATGCAGGTATAGCATCCCCACTGCAGCTGCATCAGGAATATCCCAAAAGGACACAATCCTAGCCAATTTATTCACATGCGCATGCTCAGCTCTAGTACCCCAACCTCAGTGCACTGCAACTCACGGACACTTCTGTTTGCATATGGGGTGACCTTTGTACTTGCTCCAGCTACCACCATGATGATTCGGAGTTGTTTCTGTAATGCTGGTGTTTTCTGTCTCAGTTTCAATAGTTATCACTGTTCAAGTTGTTGCCAGCACCAACCACTCAGTGAGGGCTGGCTTACACTCACTCCACAGCACAGGCATCACTGTACATGTTACCCTGCCAATAAAGGTGCCAGGCGCACGTGCCCGTAGCCAGTTCCACAAACTATCTGAGTATGTCCGTGTGGTCATAATGTATGCATGAGGGACCCGGGCCCTACAACATTACATTGTGCTGTGTACAGCTGACCCAACCATGTCACGGCAGACAACGGGTAAGACCTTGGACATATAGCTTTGTCATCACCCACTCAATACATAAGAGGTGTGGACTGGGCCATCATATGCAGGTCCAGCGTGGGGGTATGAATGATTATTCTGGGGCGCTGGCCCTGTTCAGTACAGGAAATGTGCAAATGCATGTGTCTCTGTCACAGTGTGGGTCTCTGTTGGGGAGTGTAGGTGGTCCCTGATGGGACTTAGACACCCACGTATGTGATGTAGTTCAGCTTTCATGAGGTCAAACCCTACCGCACCAGTTCGACCACCACTTTCTGCCATTCTAATACCTGGCCTTGGAATGCGATGTTTGCTTCGGTGAGATGTTAGGAGCCAGCTGTGGTGGCGGGTGCTTCCTGCGCTGTGGTGTAGTGGGTGGGGTCTCCTCGGTGCAGCTGGGCTGCCCTGCTCCTGGAGGTGGGTTACATAAGATATCCATGAGCTGTTGTAGGGCCTCGAAGTCGAAGGTGTGGAGGTCGTCTTCAGCATCACTGATGAGTTGTCTGGTCTAATATGCTGGAAGAGTTATTTGTCCCTCTGCAATGTGAAGGGGAGATGCATTTTGACATTGTGTTGACATGTATGTTGGCGCAATCTTCAGGTTTACATACAGACTGTATGACAATGTACATTGTGACTGTTTGGGAGGAGCTGACTATTTGATGAAGGACAGTGGACATTTGGACTACATGACGGAGGTGAGGTTGTACACGTACATTTTCATCTCACAGTTTCCTGCTATGTCATATGTGATTGGCCAGTTTCTATGCACTAGCGCACCTAGTTGTGTCCTCTGTTCTGCAGTGTAAGTGTTGCACTTTGAACCACATTGTCGTCAATGTGGATGTGCTGTTATTGCTATGTGTGTGTGCTGCATTGTAGGAGAGTCGCCCCTGCAGCTGTGATTTTGCTGCCCTTTATCCCGCCTTTGACTTTTGTGCTTTTCGGGTGCTGAGATGTTGGCGACTTATGTCATTTGTGCTCTTGGACGGTTATTGTACTCTTGTGGATTGTTTGTCTGCAGATGCATTGTTGACGCCAGGGATTGTTTGTGCACGTGAATGTGTCAGAGTGTGACCTGCTCCTTTCTGGATGTGGGCCACACTTAGCCACCTCAGTGTCGTGGCGTGCACAATGTCATGATGATTGTACTGCAGCCATGCTGATCATCATGTAGTGTCGCTTGCATTGTCAGTGTGGCTCAGTGATACGCATCTTTGCAGGGCTTTCCACGTGTGCATGTGTTGGTTGTGGGATTGTTGATGTGTGGGGTGGGACCCCTTTGGGTACATGGTGGACGTCGGCCTACTTGGTGTTTCTTTATGTGCTGCAGTGTGCCACAGGGATCAGGGACATGATCCAGGGTCATTGTGGGTGTGCAGTGTGTTACACATTGTTGTGCATGTGTGCCATTGTGCCCATCTCCACCTGTACGCCCAGTCTCTGGTCGTTACTCACCCTGTTGCTGTTGTGTCAGGTCCTATCGAGCTGTGTCCAGAATCCCAACTCCTTGCACCGTCTACACACTGATGACTGTGGCCACCCTTTCCTCCATCTCCTACTGTAGCGCAGTTCTCCCACCTCAAGTCGCCGTTGCTGCCTTCATGTTGGCAGCGGGTTTGTGCTTGGTTTGGCTTTTCACATCATGCCAGAACATCTTGACCTGTGGAAAAAGGTAGGGCTAGGACCTTTCTCAGGATTTGCCCGGCGCTAACCGCCCTTGTACCATTCAAATTTACCAACAATGAGGCAGGCGCCGGAGACCAGGAGGCAGGAAACAGAAGTTTATTCCGACGGAGCAGAACACATCAGATCAGACAACAAGGTATCGTCTCGAGGTGCTCTAACAGCCTCTCCGAGGCCTGGCCTCTTATACACTGGTTTATGGCATGTGACCTTCCTTCACCACAATCAGAACTTTGTAAAGCAAGGAAAAGACATCCCCGTAATCCTCGTGTTAATCCCACCCCCATATACCTTCACAATAGAGGTCCTCAACCTGCTGATAAGAGGAGGGGGTCATCACGCAGCTGAGTGTTCCGTCGAGTCTTAGGATGTGTGCGCCTGATCATGTCACAGGGGGTGGGGAGGCCTGGATCAATAGAGGGACCCTTGAAGGAGAGCGACCTCATACAATAAAGGGCAGTAAATGATATCTCCCGGCTTAGGCGATGGCCTCGGACCTGTGTGGACAGTCGGACACGGGGTGAGGGGCCATCAATGGGGTGGTATTCATGCGGCGTGGATAATCCAGCACAGGAGGGAGATTTATCAACAGAGGGGCATTCATGGGGGTAGAGGAGGTGTCGGTCAGGCGCTGGCGTGACTCCCAAGGACAGGGTCATGCAGAAGGGTCATGCTCATAAGGAGGAGGAGGAGGGGGAGCCAGGGTGCGCGGAGGATGCTTGCTGGGTCAGAGGGGTGCGCTGGCGATCGATCGTGGACAGAGAGACCATGATATCTAAAATGGCTGCCGTGCACGTAATACATAGGTGACAAGCTGGCGCAGATGATGTTCAGATCGCAAATTAAAATTCCACAGTCCTCCCTTTTAACATGTCTCGCCAACTTGTCAGTTTGGATTTATCCCCATAAGGCCACGTATTTCTACTTCATAGAGGGGGCTCATGTGCTCATTTCGGAAGTCCAAAGTCTTTGGGCACATACAGTTAGAAACAAGGCCGCACAAAGGTGGCAGACATTGGATACCTAAGCAACACCCATATAATATTACAACAGGTATCAGCACGAAGGAAAACAACTTCCAACCCCAATTCTTCAAAATGTCCCAAAACCAGCTCCCAAGTGACCATCCTTCCTGTTCTTGGTGTACCTCTGAGGACAGTCTGTGGAGGTGTTCAATGGCTTTGTAGACTGAAGGCGAGTTGTCTGGCACGTAGGTGCAGCAGCTGGATCCGATGATGCGGCATGCTCCTCCTCGGTCAGCTAGGACCACGTCTAGGACAAGTCTATTTTGAAGGGTCACAAGGCGGACCGCCTGAAGTTCCGCAGTGTTGTTGGCGAGGATACCAGCAGTGATGTTGATCGTTGTTTCTACTGCCTGGGTCAGGTGCCGGATAGCACGGCTGTTTGCCATTGGGCCCCACAGAGGAACAAGTCCCTTTGCTGCATCTAGGAACTGTGCTCCGGTGGAGTCGGCTTGTCCAAGGTCGTCTGCACGCCTCTGCCGGTGATGGTTGGCAGGGGCTACATATGTGGGTGGAAGAACGAAGGCAATGTAACAGGCGCCCTTCCAACCTCTCGGGAGCCAGGTGTAAGCTTTGGTGCCACACACAAAGTACATGTTCGGAGAAGCAACAAAGGAAGGGGGGTCAGCTGAGTCCAATGTTCTGGTGATTCGGCAGGCGCTGTGACCCACCAGTTGTGTCCCCTGGCCTTCTAGGCACACATGGCCGGTGACATTGATAACAGACAGGGCCACAGTCAGAGTGGCGGTAGTTTGTTTTTGCAGATGAGAGAAGGTGGTTCTGGCTGGATTGTGGAGCACCTGTACTTCGACTCGTTCCTTGGCTGGAATGTCTTTGAGGAAGGTGGCGCCTGCGAGCGCAGGACACAGGGCAGTAGGAGTCTTTCCGGTTCTGTTCAGCCAGAACCCAGAGTAGAAGTGTGACACTGTCCGGCTGGAGGTGGCGTTGTCCTTGTGGCTCTCTTGCATGAGGATCAGCCAGGCGAGGCAAGAGCCGTGAACTGAGAAGGGTGAAGGGATGAAGGGAATAGAGTGTCCAGTGGCATGCGGGAGCAACCCGCAGATCCAACAGTTCGTAGCATTCGCAGCAAGGTTGTGTTGGTGCAACAGTTGCACGAAGGAATTGTTCCAAAATTCCCTGCGCCTTTCTCGGAGCTGAGGCGACAGAGAGATTAGGTGATGCTCTTTCAGGGGGGTCGGCTGTGCAGTAGGTAGCAATGCCTCATGAGCCGGTGTGCTTTCCTCCAGAATCCAGAAGGAGGTCATGAGGAGGAGGCAGAAGAGGAAGACAATGAAGAGTGCGATTGTCTTTGATTTGTGCAAGTTGTCAGTCTTTGGATTTCTATACTGGGTATTTCCTGTTGCTTCCATCATCTTCTTATCTGGCGCTTCCATCATCTTCTTACCTGGCGCTTCCATCACCTTCAAGGGGGCTCGGTAGCGGGCAGAACCACAGACTTCGTTTAGCTTCTCTCCCGGCAACCCTTGATTGTGTTTAGGTCACCGTTCTGAGATTTAACTTAGTCCGTGGCCTACTTAGCCGAAACTCCCTCCTTTCGACGCAGGAAATACCCTTCTCTGGATGGCACAGTGGGATCAGAGAATTTTGCAAGTTCGAGTGCCTCAGTATCGGGATAACAGTCCAGTATCGGTCGGTCTTTGCTCAGGAGCTCTTCTTGGGTGCTGACGTTTTCTGTCGTGGCCAGGTTTGCAGAGACCTTCCGGCAATGATGCGCGTGCAGCCAGTGCTTCTTCCCCTCCACTCGGAGTGCCGTTCGGGTGGTGATCAGCACTTGCCAGGGGCCCGTCCACCGAGGTTCCAGACTCTTGGTTCGCTGGAAATTTCGTATCAATACGAAATCTCCCGGTTGGATGTCGTGGCCGGGGCCCCTGGAAGCATCGGGGATGGCCTGCTGCACCTGCTGATGAATGACAGACAACGTTTTAGTTAACTTGCACAAATAATCAGACAGTAGGATGTCCGGGATGTCATGAATGGAGGTCGGTTTGGGAGCAGTCCAGAGATTCATCGGTCGCCCAAACACGACCTCGTAGGGGGTCAGATGGTGCTTGGTGGGAGTGGAGCGCATCGATAACAAGGCCAGTGGGAGGGCATCCGGCCAGTTGAGTCCAGTGGTGGCCACTATTTTTGCCAGTTTCAGCTTCAGTGTGGCATTATGGCGTTCCACTAGACCAGCGGATTGGGGGTGGAAGACCGCATGAAATCGTTGCTTCACCCCCAACCCCTTTAGGATTAATTGGATAACCTCAGCTATGAAGTGGGGGCCATTGTCGCTCCATAAAATTCGGCAAAGGCCATAGCGAGGGAAGAATTCCTTCAGTAGTACTTTGGCAGTAGTCATGGCAGTGTTGTCACGGGTTGGATAGGCCTCTACCCATTTACTGAAGGCACATACAATGACTAGTACATACTTCAGGTTTTGGCATCTCTCTAGTTGGATGTAATCCATCTGAAGGACCTCAAAGGGGTGATTGGGGGTCCCAAACCCTCCCCGGGGCACTACAGTTCCTTTCCCGGGGTTGTATTGCAGACAGATAAGGCACTGCTGAACTAGGCGTCTGGCTGAATCGGGGATTTTGTCATTGTGCCAGACTTTGGAAATGAGTTCGATCATGGGTGCAGATCCTATGTGTGCGGGGGAATGAGCCATTGTCAGTATGGGAATCAGGTATGAGTCGGGCAGCAACCACTTGTTTGCATCCTTCGTTCGCCAGCAACCCTCTTCGTCCTTTAAACCCACCCTTGCCCACTTAGTCAGTTCGTGAGGGGTGCTGGCCGACTGTATGTCTCTGATCATTTCCCTTGTGTCACTCCATTTTTCTGCTTGTGACCTGGTCACATATATGCGTGTCACCGTCCTATTCTCAGCTGTGGTTCGTGCAGTGATGTCGGCTAATGCATTCCCTTGTCCGACTAAGTCTGTCACTCTTTTGTGTGCCTGACATTTGATCACCGCTAATCGTTTGGGGAGGAGAACTGCCTCAATCAGAGCGGAGACTAAATCTCCGTGGAGGATTGGGGTGCCGTGGGACATCAGGAATCCCCTCTCCCTCCACAGGAGCCCAAAATGGTGGACCACTCCGAAGGCATACTGGCTGTCCGTATATACGTTCGTGGTGGTCCCTGCGGCTATGATGCATGCTCGGGTGAGGGCTATCAGTTCTGCTGCCTGGGCAGATCGTTGTGTGATGCAGGCTGTTTCAACTACTATTCGGGCTGTCGTTACTGCATAGGCAGCTGAAGTGGTGCCATCTGGGAGTTTGATGCATGAGCCGTCTACCCATAGCTCTCCATCGGGGTCAGGAAAAGCAGTGTCTCGGAGGTCAACCCTACTCCTAGTTTGTTCGTCCGTGAGGGTCACACAGTCGTGGATGGGAGGAACGTCGGGGTCATTTTCAGGCAGGGGCAACAATGTGGCGGGATTCAGAGTCGTGCATCTTTTTAGTGTAATGTGGGGTGCAAGCAGAGTCAACTCGTACCCTGTCAGTCGTGCGCTAGTCAGGTGCTGGGTTTTGGTCTGGTTCAAGAGGGTGTCGACTGCATGGGGTACTAGCACTGTGAGGGAGTTGGAAAGTACGATTCCCTCGCTCTGACGGATAGAGACAGCAGCGGCAGCTACTGCTCGAAGGCAGGCAGGTAAAGCTCTGGCTACAGGATCAAGAGTGGCGGAGAAGTAGGCACAAGGGCGCTGCTTAGGACCAATCAATTGAGTCAGGACAGACAATGCGCATCCCTCCCTTTCGTGGGTGAAGAGGGAGAAGGGTTTGGAGTAATCCGGCGTTCCGAGGACGGGTGCTGAGCAGAGTGCATCCCGTAATTCCTTAAAGGAGGCTTGACACTCAGCGGTCCAAGGAAGCGGGGAGGGGACATCTTTGGTCAGTAGGGCAAGTAATGGTTTCACAATGAGACTGTAGTTAGGCAACCACTGTCTGCAAAAAGAGGTTAGGCCAACCAAAGAGCGGACCTGCTTTTGTGTTTTTGGGATGGGGGTATCTAGGATGGTTTGGATTCGGTCGGGTGTAAGTTTCCTCCCTTCTTTGGACAGAAGATGGCCTAGGTAAGTCACCTGTGGCTGACAGAACTGTAACTTCTTTTTGGAGACTTTATGGCCATTTTCTGCAAGAAAGTGTAGGAGTTGGACGGTGGCTGTCGTTGCAAGCGGGGTGGTGTCGGCCGCCAAAAGGATATCATCGACATATTGGATCAACACCACTCCCTCTGGTAGCTGGAAGGCATCCAGCTGTCTTTTGAGGGCCTGGCTGTAAATGCTGGGACTTTCAGTGTACCCCTGGGGAGCTCTACAAAATCGGTACGAGCGGGATTTTAAAGTGAAGCCGAAGAGATAACGGCTGTCTGGATGGATGGGGATAGAGAAAAACGCGTTCTTAAGGTCGATAACAGTGAAGGTGGTGGCGGTGGACGGGATGAGAGTCAAGATGGTGGTGATATCAGAGACTACGGGATATTGGGGTACAACCACTTTGTTAATCTCTCGTAAGTCGATGATGAAGCAGTACGCTTTCTCATCTCCTTCACCTTGCTTCTTAACAATAGGTAGGATTGGGCTGTTGCAGACGTTGCTAACCACCTCTTCAACCACTCCTGCATCTACCAGAGACTGAATGATCGCTACCAGTGCCTTCTCACCCTCTGGGGATATCCGATATTGCGGGAGCTTCGGGAGCATAGCGTCCTGTCGTACAGTTATGTGAATAGGATCAATCATCATTCGTCCCACATCAGAGTCATTTTTGGCCCATAGGTACGGGGGTAGGGTGTCAAGCAAGGACAGGTCAGCGTCGGTTATGGAGCACATGTGTCGTGGGGGAGGGGATCCGGGCATGTCTGGGTTGTCGTACAGGATGACTCGTATTCCATCTGGGGAACACCTAATGGTAGCTCGAAAATGTTTCAGTAAGTCAATGCCCATAATGGCGTCAGGGGAGTTGGAGGAGAGTAGAAATGTCGCGTCAGTAGTGTTGTTTTCTAGGTCAAAGGTAATAGGTACGGACAGGGGGTTAGTGGAGGGCGTCCCATCGAAACCTATCGACGTTATGTGTGAGCCAGACAAGGGTGCCCTTGGAATCAGTCGTTTTGATAACACACTACGTGTCGCCCCAGTGTCTACCAAGAATGGAGACTCTGTACCCAAGACCTTAGCGGTGACGTAAGGACCTTGCTGGTCAACACAGAGCTCGACTGGATCCCTCCCTTGCCCCTGGCAGTCCTATGCAAAGTCGGGGGCATGTTCACCTTCGGACAGCTGGTATTGATTCTGTCGGGGACGGTCAAATGTGTTCAGTCTTCCTGATCTGTCATTGTTGGTGTCGTTGGAGTTCCCTCGTCCCTGTACTCTATTCCTCGGACCACCTGCCATATCCCTGGAATCCCTATTTCTATTCATCTCTAGCAGAACCGGACACTGGGTTTTCCAATGGCTGAACCCTTTGCAGAAGGCGCATTGGTCATTGCTAATGTCTCTCCGTCCAGTGTGGGATGTTGGGGTGTGATCTTTAGGAGGTAGATCTCTGGGGGTGTTTGATTGGTAGTTCCCCCTTTGATGTTCCCGTCCTAGCGCTATACCCTGTATCTGGGCTATCATTACCCTTTCCTTTAAATCTTTCTTCTTCTTCTCGGACGCCCTATCATTCTCGTTCTTTTGGTGCTCGTAATACTGAGCCATCTGAAGGATAGCTGCAGGTTTGGAGGCCCCCCAACTACTCTCACTTGTCTGCAGCTTTTGGGAGACCTCTTGCGTTAGACCCTTTACGTAATTTTGTACAAACAGGTGCTGTCCGGTTGCGGTGGTCATGTCTTGGCCACTGTAGTCGGAGAACACTGTCTCGAATCGGGAGAAGTATTCTGACACATCTTCCTGGGGTTTCTGTCGACAGGCCGTGACTATCGACCAGTCTACTTTTCTTTCCGGGACCAGTGTTTTTAATTTCTGAACTATTTTATCTGGGAGTTCCAGTATGTCCTTCACTGGTTTACTCCCCGGCTCTCGCTGTCTATCTAGTTTACCGAGTTGGTCCCAGGTATGTCCAAACAGATCCGTGTGGTCAGCCTTCCGGATTTGCCTCCACACGTCAGCCGGCAGACATAACCCAAAGAACAAGTCAATGTCTGCTAAAGTCATTATTGTCGAACCCAAGGCTGTGCCTAATTCGGTATAAAATGCTGTCGGGTTCTTTCTTAAGTCGGGCAGGGTTTGCTTGAATGTTAGGATATCTTGTCGGTCCCATGGTTGGTAAACCCAATTGTACACAACCCTCCCTTTTGCATTTTCATTATTAATATCATCGCTCGTTCCCTGGCCCCGTGGCGGGATCCAGTAAGGAGCCGCTTCTCTGATAGGCATCATAGTATTGGCTACTTCTGCCGAGGTTGTTTCAGGGACTGTAGCTTTGGCTTCTGGTTCCTGTTCCGTGAGGTGGCGGAAGACCTCAAGCATCTGCATGAAGAGCTCCGTCGCCTCACGTTCAGTCCCATCTCCAACATCAATTTTCCTATACAGTGTTGTTAGTTTAGCGGGACCCTTACTCTGATACCTATCTTCATACGCGTTCAGGGTGTAGTAGCTGAATCGCAAGATGAAATGCCGTCTGTGGCTGTCGGCATGTGAATTATATACGCTCATTGTATAATCTTCGCTCTCCCTTCGTTCCACTAATGTCTTTGCTATTTTGTCGATCCCATCCCGCTCATCTTTGCTCAACCTATTTAGTCTGGTTGATGATTGCTTGCTAGACTCGGGGTCGTCTGATGGGGTTGTTAATGTGGCCGGTGCAAAGGCCGTGAGGGCTGGTGCACTAGCACTGAGATCGCTTTCGCTCACACTCGGAGCGTGAAAGCTTTGTCGGCAGGGGGCATATGGAGGGGGCATGTAGATGATTGGGGGACCTAGCAGTAACTCATCGTTCGCCCGTTGTTTGGAGGGCAATTCAGGGTAGAGCGCAGAGGGGGTCCTAACAGGACATTGGCCTGTCGACCCTGATTCTTGGTTTTGCATAGTATCTTTTCTTTCTTTTATTTCTTCTTCCAGTTGCTTCACGGCTAGGTGGGCTGCCTTTCGTAATTCTTTCCCTATTTTTGCTTCTTCTCTTTTCTTTCGTTGTTCCGTTTCTTTGCGCCACATGCCGATACTGTTGAGCATAGTGGGCGTGGTCTTATTCTTCTGGAGCGCTATTTCTAATGTTTTTTTTTTATTTTCGTCAAAGGAACCTATCAGTGGCCACTGACTTTCAGGGTTCTTTTTCGTATATTTATGCCATAGTTTAGTGTAAGCTATAGCGACTAGTCCATACTTAGTGAACATGTCCTTATTAGGGGTGCCCTCCAGTGGAGCTGGATGGTTCATCTCTAATAAGTGGTCCGGGCTAAACAGGCTACCAACCAGTGGGGAGAAGACAGGCATGACGGTTTACAACGGGGACAAAAGTCTGCACTACCTATCTTATCACGGCGGACAAAGACTAGACAGAATATTTCTATTCTACGTTATTTGGAGGCCGTGAATACCTCAAAAGAACCAATACAGAATAATCGGCCAATCAAACAATCCAGTGGGGAGAATAAGTGGGCACGAAAAGTTATCGTTACCCACTCTTTCTCTACCTGCAAAGAGAGACCTTGTTCTTCCCTGTTTGCAGACAAAGAATCTCCAGACAATAATCCACGAACGATAGTTCGGGAAACAGTGGGGGAGGAAGATAGGCACGACGGATTACAATGGGGACAAAAGTCTGCGTTACCTATCCTTCACTGCTTGCAAAGAGAGAGCCTGTTTGTTTTTCCCCGTTTGCAGACAGTGAATCTCCAGAGGGTTTCAACAAAGCGTAATACTAGTATTATCCAAACAAAAACAATTTTCCTCAATTCGTCGTGTTTACACGACCTTACCCGGACCGCATGGACGGTTTCCTGTCCTCTGGATCCAGCGCCCGATCGTCCTCTCTCCTTCGTGTTGTTCGCGGCACTCCTGATGGTTCCCAGTCAGGACCGTAGATCACTCGAGAGAGGTCTGTTCAGAACTAGTGAAGGTCGGATGATCGGCTGTCAGACGAGGGTCTATCGGACACGAGCTCTTCCCGATCGTTGCAGTCGTTCACTCTGTCATCGGGACCTCTCCCACTGGATCCACGTGTCGCTGATGGGCCCCACGCTTTGGGACGCCAATTGTGGAAAAAGGTAGGGCTAGGACCTTTCTCAGGATTTGCCCGGCGCTAACCGCCCTTGTACCATTCAAATTTACCAACAATGAGGCAGGCGCCGGAGACCAGGAGGCAGGAAACAGAAGTTTATTCCGACGGAGCAGAACACATCAGATCAGACAACAAGGTATCGTCTCGAGGTGCTCTAACAGCCTCTCCGAGGCCTGGCCTCTTATACACTGGTTTATGGCATGTGACCTTCCTTCACCACAATCAGAACTTTGTAAAGCAAGGAAAAGACATCCCCGTAATCCTCGTGTTAATCCCACCCCCATATACCTTCACAATAGAGGTCCTCAACCTGCTGATAAGAGGAGGGGGTCATCACGCAGCTGAGTGTTCCGTCGAGTCTTAGGATGTGTGCGCCTGATCATGTCACAGGGGGTGGGGAGGCCTGGATCAATAGAGGGACCCTTGAAGGAGAGCGACCTCATACAATAAAGGGCAGTAAATGATATCTCCCGGCTTAGGCGATGGCCTCGGACCTGTGTGGACAGTCGGACACGGGGTGAGGGGCCATCAATGGGGTGGTATTCATGCGGTGTGGATAATCCAGCGCAGGAGGGAGATTTATCAACAGAGGGGCATTCATGGGGGGAGAGGAGGTGTCGGTCAGGCGCTGGCGTGACTCCCAAGGACAGGGTCATGCAGAAGGGTCATGCTCATAAGGAGGAGGAGGAGGGGGAGCCAGGGTGCGCGGAGGATGCTTGCTGGGTCAGAGGGGTGCGCTGGCGATCGATCGTGGACAGAGAGACCATGATATCTAAAATGGCTGCCGTGCACGTAATACATAGGTGACAAGCTGGCGCAGATGATGTTCAGATCGCAAATTAAAATTCCACAGACCTCCTCCATTGACCTCCTCGACAGTCCGACTGCGTTCACGTTTATCAAATTGAAGTTCAGTTGATGGTAGTGTTCTGTCACCTCCGTGACGCTGATCCGGTTTTCCAGCGGACTGCACCCCGTCTCCCTCTTCCTCTTCTCCTTGGCCTTCCCCGTCCCCGAGAATCCTTGCTGGTGGTCTATAGGGCTTGTGGGGTTTGCGTTGACCCTGCACTCAGTCCGGGTGCATCCATAGTGGTACGCAGTTTATTTTTGTTTCTCTTCGTTTTTGTTCTGCTTTTATGGTGCCTTTTCCCGCTTGACGCGTGGGAATTGCTGGCCTGTCGCTGGATTTTGCGGATTTTTGCAGAGATTGGCTTCATCCAATTTTTTTCTGCATTTGTTTTTTGCATTTTTGCAGCGTGGCGTTAATTTTAACGCAGTCATTTGACGCATTATCGTGAGCCTATCGCATGGTACTGCCGTGTTGAGAATACAACGTTAACATGACGTTATTTTCCCACGATGGGCTGCGAAGTGAAGAGTTGCGTTAAGCTAATTTTGCGCTGATTATCACATTTTCTTGTGAATATGCCCCAGAATGTTGCCTCATTCAGAGCCACCTGGTGTTATTTTATGCTTCGGATGTAAAACCATACCTCCAGATTTTCTGAAATGACTTGTGTCTGGCAAATACTAACACACAGGTGCCATTGCACAAAATATTTCTGAAACATAAATGTGAGATATGCCTGGAAAAGTAATAATTCTAAAATTAACGATTCACAAATCCAGAAGTGCCCTATTTACTTATGTGATTCTTAGCATCTATGGATACAAGCATTACGGAAATGATGTATCAATCCCACAAACATGAATTCCCTGTGGATGTGTAGAAATAGGCCTTCCAAGAGGATGTCCCAGTACTCCTCAGGGAATTGCAAATTAAATGAGGTAACAACGCGTCATAGGTGTATGTTTACCCACAAATATTTTGCAATGCATTTCCAACACTTAACTGCAAATGTAATCACACTTGAATGATCCAGGCATAAGTGGTGTAGAATAAGTGGGAAAGCCAGAAATTCGTCCTATTTTCTCAAGGTGTGTGCTTAAGAAAAACATTTAATTGAATATATTTTCATGACATAAAGAGAGGGACTTATTGAAAAACGATGGGGCATATTATCAAGGGGGTTTATCTCTGCTTTTTTGGCTTTAAAAGCCAAGAAAGCCGAGATAAAATGATCTCCCTATTACCTAGCTGTCGCTAACACCAGTAAGCGACAGCTAGTAGGACCCCAATTTGCATGTCAGTGATATTTATCACTAATGACATGCAAAGTGGGCGTGCCAAGATGTTAGCGACTGAAAACAGTCGCTAACATCGCTATCTCCTATTACCAACTTTTGGAGATATTCGGGCTAAGCGCGAATATCTCCAAAAGCTAGCACCTGCCCTGAGCAGTTCTTAGCCATGTTATCCAATGGGAGGTGGATAACATGGCTAAGAGCATTAGCTCGATAATGCATGAATATCGCTGACTTTTCAGCGATATTCATTTATTGCGGCGATTTTTATCGCATTTGCGATAAACCTTGGTAATACCAAGGTTTATTTGCGGTAAAAATCACCGCAGCTCAGCAGTAAATTTTTGTCTCTAACCAAGCAATAGAGATATTTATCGCTATTGCTTGGTAATATGCCCCTAACTTCCTAATTCCATGTATGTGCGTTGCCTCTGCTTACACAGGACTTGGACATCAGGAATGAACTGTAAATGTACACAAACACCACGGGTATGATGCACACTGCCACATGCGTGTGGAAGCTCAGCTTCTAAGTGCAAGTGACTTGATATATGCATGGTAATTCACAAAATTTGAACTTACACATTCATTTACTCATATGGAATGTATTGTCAGTATGACGTAACAATGATCTGGAGTAAACTTTCTACAGTGGCAGAGAGTGCATGTGTATTCCTACCAGGAGCAGGAGTAAGGCTGTTTCCAAAATTGAAACAGAAAGAGAACAGCCCAAAATTGATGGGGCTATAAACGCAGGAGTTTATTTTTCCAATTACTAAGAAAAAAAGCTAACAAGTATGTTTGCACCTAATTGAATAGCACAGGAGCAAATGTACATTTGCAAATTTGCTTACTTCGCTATGAATTTCAAAGAAGAATTCCGGGAAAACGGATGCTAAAGCTGCTGGTGAGGAGCACTGCACTTCCGAAAACCGTGGTGGTATGTGAAAAGTCTGGATTTTTCTTTGAGCCAAGTGCGAAAACCTCCGATTTTTTTGTGACTCGGATACAATGACTTTGCATTCCTACTTTCAGGCCCGGACTGGCCGTTGAAGGCACCGGGCAATCCCCCGGTGGGCCGCATGGTTGGGGGCCGGTTTTGGGCCCCTGGGACCGTTTTTGTTACAGGGCCGTTTTTGCTGCAAAAACGGCCCTGTAACAAAAACGGCCGAAATCCGGCCCCGGTACAGAGCGCGGTCGCGCACCCCCTCCCTCCCTGGGGGGGGGGGGGGGTGTTTGGGGGGAGTAGGGGGGCCGGCCGAGCACTTTGCCAGGGCCGGTTCTGGTTCCCAGTCCGGCCCTGCCTACTTTATGGTATGCATAATGTATGCAGGGTTAAATAATAACAGTTTCAGCATCACCCACTTGTTTATAAAACACAGTCATACAGAGGCACACTTAACACTTGCCAGAATATACAGCTATCTTTGTGAATTGGCCACAACGTGTGTATTCCAGCAGTAAATAAAGTGGCTATGAGTCTAAAGAGTGGGGGTGCCGCACTCTAGGAATAAAAGAGCAGCTCAGAGTCTGAATGAAGGAGCAGCTCCAGCATAAAATTGAAAAGCAGAGAATCAAGTACCTTAAATAACATCTGAAGGTCATTTGACATATAATATTGGAGTATATTGGGGTTAAAGATGCGTTATAGGTTCCTATCTGAATCCAGAAAAACGGTCACGCACGGACTCATCAATAGCGGACTAGACTACGGCAATGCTCTCTCCCCCGGAATCAACAAGAAATGACTATGCAAACTCCAGACCATCCAGAACACCACAGCCAGACTGATCCCCCAGTGCAACCACATCCCCAGCACCTACGAGATCTCCACTGGCTCCCTATCGAAAGAAGAATAACCTTCAAGCTCCTCAACCATGCATACAAGGCCATCCACAACATTGGACCAGCATACCTCAACAACTGCCTCTCCTTCCACGCTCCCGAGACACCTCAGATCTGCTGACCTCTCTCTGGCCACCATCTCACGCACTCACAAGACCAGAACGATAGGAAAGTCCTTCTCCTACCTCGCAGCCAAGGTCTTGAACGACTTCCCCCTCCACCTCCGGCAAACCCCTGCTCCAGTTCAGGAAGGACCTCAAGACCTGGCTTTTCAGATGACTCCAGCATTCAACTGAGCTGTCCCCTTCTCCACCCCAGCGCCTTGAGACCCTTGCGGGTCAGTAGCTGCACTTTACGAACCCTGATTGATTGATGTTGGAGCATTTATTACTTACAGTATTTTTGTGTTAGAGCATATCAGACATGAGCATGATTAGGAGGTAGTGTGGAACATTTTAGAAGCAGAAGTCAAACAGTTTTGTAGTTTTTTTGTTACTCAGGGGCTTTGCTTGGTCAGTAAGATTGAGGGGGAGAATGAGCTTCGGATTGCCCAACTATATAATGTTAAAATACATTATAGCCAAAGCAGGGTGCATGAAAGGGTCTTAAGGAACAGTAAAAGGGGAGAGAATTGTGTATTGGTAGGGGTGCTATATGAGAGAAATCACAATATATCGAAATTTCTTTATGGTTTGATTAATTTAAATCTTTCCAATTATGAGAGAAATCACAATATGTTGTAAAATAACCAACTTTTTTAGGGCTTCAGAAAAAGAGAGAGGGAGGGAGAGAGTGTGTATGTGTTTTTGTCTGTGTGTAAGAAAAAATTCCTGGTGAAACCTGAGACACACCTCCCCAAATCCGACTGAAAGCACCTGTTCTCAACTATTTACCAGTCAATACATGTATAAGTGGGTGTGAAAGCTCAAACAAGCCCCCCACAGAGAAGGGGCCGTGCCTACTCGCACCTGGTCCCTAAAGTCTGGAACTACCTTCCACAGCACATTAGACCCTCCTCCTCTCTTCTTGACTTTCACAAGAAGCTGAAAACCTGGCTTTTCGTGTAAGCCCCCCAGGGCTGGCCTCAAACAGTTTCCACAGAGCACCTGGATACCCTCACAGATGATTAGTGTACCATAAAAGTACTGATAACATAACTAATTCATGCAGCAGTATTTTTGAGAAATTGTTAGGAAGTTTTGTGGGAGTAATTTGCAATTACTTTGTAGTTGAAACATTGTTAAGCTAAGGTTCAGACATTTGCAGAGCAATGTTAGAAGATATTTTGGTTATTGTCATAGCGTGTTGAAGCAGAGGTTGAGTGCTGCTAGACCCTTTCCCCTGGACATTTGGACAGGAGGAACTTGTTGTTTAAGTAGGGAACATCCTCTACAGAATGCATGTTTGAATCTCTAAAGTCTGGACCCTGGCGGACGGAGATTTATGATTTCAAAGTGCTCCAATGGTTTCATATCATATTCAGTCAAAACAGTTCTCATTAATCAATGGATCTCTTTTCAGAAAAAAAAGGGCTTAAGACTTTAGGTTTTACTATGGTTTGCGTCCAGTCCACACAGTGGAAGGATACAGTAGCCAGGGTTGTTACCATTTTCTAGTGCAATAGTGTGATGTCTTGGCAGTTTAGGGAAGTTCAGTGTGCATAGACTTCAGCCATGTCATAATATCCATGGAAAACCCACAAATGGCTAGCCAGCTCATTTATTTAAACTAGCTAGTAAGGGTTTTGTAGGATTGTTTTGAGTTGTTTACGTTTTGGATGGTCCACAAGGGTTTGGCTCTGCAAGATAAATAAAGGGACCCCTCATGAAACCATAGCATGGGAAGGCTTCATCTTGCATCTCAAGCACACACTGGATGGGGTAAAAGCTTGTACTTACGTGATCATACTGAATTTAAATGTAGACAAATCACTCTCTTTCGTGTGGAATAGGGACATGGTGGTAACCGACTGCTCATCCTGATAATATATTTGTACATGAATTCTGAGTTCTGGGGGTCTTGTTAGTCCTTTTTAGACTGTCAGGAAATGTTGAACTCATTTTGGAAGGTTTTGGTTTATTGTTGTCTGCATGATAAAGTTGTTTATTGTCACACACATTGAATCTGATTATGTGACACACTAGGATTATCGCTGAGCATTTCGGCAATAGCTTAGAATAATACTAACCATTTTGGGCTAATACTGGAAACTGTTGGAGCAGCTGTTTAAATCTTTGATGGCTAACTTAATTAGGCAATGCCATTGATGGACTTCTTGGCGGATGTTGGTATCGCACTTTGTGTCGTTGTTTTAGACTAACTCTATGATGGATAAGATGAATTCATTTTGTGGTTTAGGTGAAGCATTTTAATATTACGTTTGATGAATTGTAGAGCTAAAGGAGCTGCATTTCAGATGACACATTGTTGACTTAAGTCCCCAGTTTTAGGCGAATAATACATTCCGTTTAGCATTCCACTTTTTGTATCTCCCATCACCTCGTAACTAGGGGGCATATTTCCAAGGGGGGCGATAGGCAATTATCGCTGATTTAGCGGCTGTGTTTAGCCGCTAAGCTGCGATAATTCTATCGCCCTATTAGCAAGCTGTCGCTAACTGATGTTAGCGACAGCTTTTAGGCGATAGCGAGCGGTTTGGGGCCCGCTTTGCATGTCAGCGATGTTTATCGCTAATGACATGCAAAGTGGGCGTACCCAACCAGTTATTGACTGAAAGCAGTCGCTAACGTCGCTATCGCCTATTAGCAAGGCAGGCGTAGCGTTGGAAATATTCGCGCTAAGCTCGAATATCTCCAAATACTAACACCTGCCAAGACCAGTTCTTAGCCATGTTATCCAATAGGAGGTGGATAACATGGCTAAGAGCATTTTGTCGCTAATGCGTGAATATCGCTGTATTCTCAGCGATATTCACGCATCTAGCCGCTATCGCTGGATATTTTAGCACAATGGAGAAAAACGTTGGTAATAGCATGTTTTCTCCGCTAACATATCCAGAGATAAAAAATTCGTCGCTTAGCCTATTTAGCGATAAATATCGCTACTTGTTGGTAATATGCCCCTTGGCCCTTCACTCTATGCCCTATACTCAAATGTGCTTAGAAAACATTCTAATTGACTATTTTCTTTCAAATCATATACATTCCTCCCGTGCCCTTAGCCACCAACCTAGCTTCCTCAAGTGATTGAGTATCAACGTTTTGGAGCACACTATTGTATACTAGTAAGAATGGTGCTAATTCTTTAAGTGGTACATTTGTGGCATGCACATGCCAACGCATTGCAAAAATGTACCGGTAGTCATGTGATTTACAATATCACTGTGTGCATATCAGAGAAGAACATGACGTGTAACTTTCCTGATTTTTGCCCATGTTTTCAAATGCTGCATGTACAGATTCCCAAATAAAATTTCAGATTAGATTAGCAAATAGGTTGACACATAAGGCCTTCATTTCAGCCTCTGCGGTGCTACCAGTGAGCTAACACGAAACCCAGAAATTCTAATTTCATGGCTGGGGCGCTTTCCAGGTTCGGAATTGAAGTATTATGACAACATTCCCAATATGAAAACTGAAAGTGGCAGGGAAATCTAATTTTCACCACAGACACCCCATGTTTCCCAATATATAGTTTTACCCAGACGCACTTTGCAAGGTAAAATGTGTCTTCGGAAAACCTGGGTTGTGTTATAGAACATGTGGTAAAACTACATATCTCAGAGTACTGACAGCAAGACGTATTTTCAGCTAAACGGACAATTCTGAGATACTACAAATAAAGGGGCAAATGCTTCTTTTCTCGGTTGTTACAATGAAATCATCGTGTTTTTTTCCCATGCAATGGCTTTGTCTTCTAAGCCTTGGCAGAATTTCAATTACGCTGCGGTGCTGTCAGGCGGAAAGTGCCTTTTTCTACTGCGGCTTGTGCTGCGACCCAGGAACAGGGCCGCAGCACAAGCCGCAGTAGAAAAAGGCACTTTGTAAATATTCATTCACCATGTGCCTGGCACCATGCGGAGCCTGGCACATGGTGTGTGGATGTGGGGGGCACTACATGTGTCCCACATGCCAGCTAACAGTGGCCCACAGGGGACGGGAGCCCTGCTTGGGGCCATCAAGTCTGTTTCTGCCTGTTCATGGCGGTGGGACCGCCATGAAAAGGCAGTCGGAAAGGGAGAACCAAATCCCTATGGTGGTGCCTCTTCCATTGCAGGAATAGGAGTTCGACCGCCTGAAAATACTGTCCTCATAAAATAGTAGCAAGGCAACTGTCAATGCAAGGATATTAGTAATAATACTCTGCATAATTACATTTTGTTTACAAACAACAAAAGAGTGACACAAAAGGTGCATTGCAACCCAAGAAAAAACTACATAACCTTATAACCCAAGTCGGGCCGTGGATGTGAATACGATAGGTACACAGCGGGTAGTCGCCAGATTGCAACAAATCGGGCATGAAGGATTCCCCTGCCACAAGCCCAGGGTGTATTATCAACCGATACGGACAATCGTAGACCTTTGGCAATACAAGGAGAGTAAACACGGGAATTCCGTGAGTTTATATTGAAATATCACTTATCCCTACGGAAGGGTCACGTCTTAGTGTGCGTGTACCATCGGGGGATATCTTATGATCCTGATGAATGCTGAGCATAGGTAGCTCATAACAGCAGAAACATGTTGACCATGATGACGACATAGGACACAGTGGTTCAAATTTACTCAACCACTATTTGTCCACTTGCACTTTGTTTTTATTGAAATGGGTATAGGGAACAGTTGGCTTTTCTTTTAATTCACCAACACTTATCTGGGCACGAATTCACAAGCCCTCAATAATGAACCCAATGATGAAGCCAGTCACCATCTTTGCTGGTGCATGAGGGTTCTTTTTGAATCGCAGTTTCTCCACCAATCACTTTTTGACTTGGGTTATACGGTTAAGTAGTTTTTTCTTGGGTTTCATTGCACCTTTTGTGTCACTCTTTCGTTGTTTGTAAAGATTATTAAAGGGGTAGAAGAGTGACTTTTTGACCCTTTCTCTCTTGTTGTTTGATTATAATTAAATTTTGTGCCTCAAAACTGTGGCAGGATAGGGCTGACCTCTGAAATCTGAGCACTAGTTTATCGTTTTACAAAGCTATTTGATTATATAAGTGTCATACTCATGCTTTTTTGATCAATACAACAAAAATTATCCTCTCCAACTCTTCTTGTACTTCAGATGCTCCAGTAATGATTTGTTTTTGGTTTGCTAGGTGTGTGATTGTTTAAACCTGGGATGGCGCTTTACAATTTAAACCCATGATTCTCATGTTTTTGTATTCATATGCACATTTATGATATACTATATTATTTGCGAGTAGGCTATCAGAAAGTCAAATGCCTTTTAAAATGTTTGACCTTAATAGATTAAAGTTGTTTCCTAATACATATAAAGTTGTAAAAAAAAGAAATCAGAGAAATAATATATGTGCCTCAAAAAAGCACTCCTAGCAGAATGGCCTGAAAGGTGTGCATACTAAATATCAAAGGCAGAAAATAGAGGTACTAAGGGCCTCATTATGAGTTTGGTGGTCCTCTTGTTGGCCCTTGAGTGCTCTGCCACAAGGAAGAACTCCAAGCCTGATGTGCACCCACCCGATGGATTTTGAGTGTATGTAAATGTAAATGTATTTGAGCTTGTAAAGCGCACTGCTACCCGTAGGTTTCCTGCCGCTGTATAACGCTGGGGAACCCGTCCTGGCTTTCCCTGTGAGATGGTCCCTATTGGGCACCCCCAAGGTGAAGCCAGGCATCCCCGGCATTGATGGGGCCGTTTGTGGAGATTAAGCAAGCTATTGCCCAGAGTTGCTGAGTGGAACCCATGGTTAGAGTGGCACCGAAGGCGAGATTTATCGAGCCCGCTGACTTTTGGCCAACACCCTGCCGCGTCAGGAATTGAACCCTGGTCCCGGGCCGACTTCTGCTTCTGCTTCTGGGTCTGCTGCCTCTAACCAGTGAGCCACACTACTTCACCAGTGAGCCACACTACTCCACCAGTGAGCCACACTACTCCGATGTTATCCAGGACAGGTGGGTGGTGCTGCGGTGGCCACACAGCGGCAGCTGTAAAAGGCTCATAAGAGAGCCTTAATAGATGACCGCTACAATAACAGCGCCTGCAGCATGTTCCTGCACAGTGTGGCATGTATGTCACACCATACAGAATCGGGGTGCAATTCAAGGAAAGCACAACATGTGCACCCCCGTATGCACCCCTAAACTCAGATCTGGCCAGGGGACCTATCGGGGCTCCCTTTACTGCATGTCTGCCCCCGTTTTCATGGTAGGCATACTGCTAAGAAAAGTGCAGTCGATATTTAGGTCGTAATATGGGCCGTGGGCCAGCATGGGCACCACCAGCATATTGAGGCTGGTTGCAGACCACCGGCACAGCAGGATCCTCGGTCCAACCGCCACACTTAGAATAATGCGGGCGAACCTGCAGTGGTGGCGGTAGTTGGACCGCCACCGTGAGTACTGCGATCCTTAGGACCTCTGTACTTGTAAGAAGGCCCTTAATATTGAGGACAAAATATCAAAAAGAATATTGACAGGTAAGTCAGTCTAGATTTTTTTATATCTAACTCCACATATATGCACCTGCACGGTACAATTAACTTCGAGGTACATTGATGTGGAGGTAGGAATAGCAAATCTGTACATCCCTATATCACTTACCTTTCGCTATTTTGTCCAATGATGTTCTGTCCTCGATATTCTTGTATGTCAATATTCTTCATGTAGATATTCAGTAGTACAATCTCCTGAAACATTATGTGACAGAATAATTAAGCCACAGCATCTCCTGGACAGGTGAAAGGCAAAACATAACAAACATTCGAAATTGATAGTTAATATAGTTCCTCAAGAAGTTCATATCTAAATAATAATAATCGAAAACCCCATTTTCTTTATGTCCAATTTTGTGTATATATTTATTATTGCATCTCCATTGTGTCTGCAAATAAATTGATGTTAGTTTGTCAAGGTTTCACAGATGCATAAAAACACGTTTTTCGAGGTTGTAGAAGTTCAGCCAACATGTGTTTCACCCTGTAATGGCAAGTGAGCCAAGGACTCTTTCAAGCCTGATCAAGAAGACTGCCTATACAGAATACAATGAGAAGATGAGAAGAGAAACAACAATAGTACACATGAGAAAAGTAAAATATGTTTGCAAGATTGAGACACTGCAATCGTGTATTGTATTGTAAAGGACCGTGATGCACATTGCCTGTGTGTAGTGAAAATTAAAGGAAATGCCAGGTGGAAATATTCTCCTGTATTCACAAGTCGGTGTAGTTGAAGACACAGGTGAGTAGTACAAGCTTTGGTGAACGTCTATAGTAGTACTGATTTAATTAAGATCAATGACTGGCTAAAACTCAATGTACTAACAGGTCTCCAAATGCAGAAATAGATTTATCAGTTGTGAAGCTAGTTTCCAACTATGCAATCGAGTGGAATCCTGTGAGCACAACTGCTCTATGGTAAGGTAAGAATCATGGAACTGGCCCTAAAAAGGCTAGCAGAAAAAACACATCTGAAAAATGGGAGCCAAAACTTCATGCTGTAAGAACATATAGAGAATTTGGGGGCTCACTAATGGAAAGTAGGTGGCACATGAAAAAACCTGGTTGGAATAATTCTGTGTATATGTTTTCATTGACCTGGAGGAAAAAAATATAATCAAAGCTATGCTATAATATTTTTCCAGGGCTAAAAAATAAATCAAGGGGAGTCTGATTTATAAAAGCCCTCTCATCAGTTATTTAAAAATATTGCAACTCAGCCTGAGGAAGACTTGATCCTCATTATGCGGTAGTCCGCAAACAATCATCTATCGGTCCTGCTTTCATGTCATATGTTATGACCACTGAGATGCAGTGATCAGGTTATGGGACACAGTACCTGGTGGTGTGATGGATCAGAGTATGTGAGAGATAGACACATTAAAGGGGATAATAATAGATGGGCCAGTAATCCATACACCATGTGCCGGGCAAGATGTTGCTAAATGAACAAAAAGATGCCAAAAGAGCAGAAATGAGAACTTGTAACGAGAGCAGTAGCCATGCACCATTTTCTTTGATTATTATTAGTATGTTTAAAACAGCAGGGATGATGGCTACTGCTGAACAAATGTACCCAATGAAGAAGGAGGGAAGTGGAAGAGCAATCTGGCAGCTTGAACAGAAACTACAACATCTTTAATGTGCCCAGATACCATCTACCCCTGCTAGAGTTTCTATATGGAGCCTGTTAAGGTTTTCCCGGCCCGGGTTCATGCATGCAAGTCGAATCGAGTTTCTGAGTAAAAAGTGATCCTGAGAGATTGGTACACAACATGGAAATTCAGTAAGGAAGGGATTTCCACAATCAATTATTCAGGTTCTCAATGTGTATATCTAGACAAAGAAAATCATCTGAGGGGTTTAGCCTAGCCTGTTTGTGGGAGATTCCTACCACCTGCAAAGGGCAAGTGTGAGGACGGGGTTGGTAGCATCAGAGATATAATTGAGGAGAAGAAGTCAGGCAGAAGGTACTTTGGAATCCTTCAAAACCCTACTTGGAGCAGGAGAAGAATGGTGATGTAGTTATTGACAGAAATGGAGCAGAAAAGCTGTGTTGTAGGCTATGTCTCATTTGCGGTCGTTGCAAGAGCTGAAGGCATTCGGGAGCATGTTGCATGCTTGAAATAATATATACTGAGCCAACAACTAGGAAGATCCAATGTCAGACCTCTTTGATATAGTCTTGCTGCCATTCTTTGCAGACTTTCTTTAGTGATTTACACAAGCAGTATCATTTTTCATGCTTAGCACATTCTGAGGTTGCCCATGTGCATACCCATATGGGCTGGTACTATCTATGCCCCCTCCTTGCTTGTCAAGACCCAGATAATATCATAACAAGAGTTTTGAATGAGAGGGTCATAAATAACCCCCGTATGTATTTATTAACATAAAACGTTTAAACGAAAATTAATATTTACAATATTTACAAAATACGCAGATCATTAACATAACTCTAATACAAGTTATTCCTTTCTGAATCCAAAACATATCATCATCAATAATCATAATAGCAGTTACTTTTCTACGTATCCCTATTTGAGCCTACAGCAAGGTCAATAACTGGTGTCAGATCCTTATCAAATTATGCCCGCCCTCTCATAAGGGTGCGCATGCGCAGAAGGCCCGTTTACCGTGAGGGTACTCCCCCCCCCGGTTACCCTCGTACGGTCTGTATATTATCTCCATAAGGGGCCCTTGCAGTTCTGCGCTTTTTACTGGTGCCATTGTGATTGTGCGGGGTGGCCAACCAGCCTAGGTAAAGCGTAACTCCCCACTTCCCCGCACCCATCCAGCCAACCGGCTGTAACTCCCCCTGAAGTTCTAGGAGAGACCCCTTGTTCCTCCCCCTTGGGCGACCCCATTCAAGAATGGCGCCATCCTCTAAGGATCTTAAATTTACAGCTCAACAATCATGACCTTACCGTTGACCAAGGATTTTCACTAAATACGGCATTAGATGACCTGTAAAAGAAGACACCTCTCCTAGATATAGACAGATTTTTTTGGAAAACACATCACAACTATCCATGTCCTACCTGCAAAGAAAACAAAGCATACACCAATAAAACATTTGCTTTAGGGGATGGGGGTGGGGAAATGAAATTATAGCCTCCTAGCAAGGCTGACCTGGCAGGCTGGAGGAGCAAGGAGCAAAGAGGACGACTCCTCTGCTCCTCAGCTTTTTATGCTGCTTTTCCCGCCAGGCCAGTTCTAACCAGCCTGGCATTGTCCCAACGCGTGACCTGGACGTAATCGTAATCACTTCCGGGTCAGGTTCAGGACCTCAACCAGTTGCAAATGAGGCGCGCCTGTCACGTCACTACTGTGACTGACAGGCCCGCCTCTGTGGCGTCAGGGGACGGCACGACCGCCATACTTTCGGCGTGCCTGATGCCAGCCCCGCCTTTCCCCTCTCTAATGGACAACAGGAGGTTGTCCTGTGACAGGCTCTTGTAATTTCCAGCTTGCTGCTTGTCTTGCTGTAAGGAAATATGTGGTTCTCTAGTGACTAAGCTCCTCTAAGGACAATCCATCTTGGGGTTATCTACTAAAGAAAGATTTGAGTGGCTCGGTTAAATTGGTACCTCATTTTAACTAGAAAGAGTTTTGACCTTTTGCTGATGTTGGGGTGCCACAATTGTTGGAGAGTAGTTTGTGGTCTGTTGTAAGGTGCTGTTCTAGCATCAATTTAATGTTGACAGTTTCAATACAGAACGGGTTGGCATCAATCTACGGTGTGATGGGCATGATTTCTGAGAAAACTGATGGTCCGATTGAGAATACAGGGGCGTCCATACTGCCATTCTTGGATGTGTAAAGTCAGAAGACGGAATTGAATAGAGTCTTCTGACATTGAGTATCTGGGTTCATGGTGCTTACGAATGCTCGTTAAAAAGCTCCCTGGTCCCAAACAAATGAAACATGTATCGACTCAATAGTTTAAGAATCTTATTTCACTTTAAGCCAATCAAAATAATTATTGGGTTCACACCACATCAAGATTGGGGTTTGCTAATATTAAAAGCAGATTTGCAACTATATTATAAACTCTTTAACAAGAGCGAGGTGTAGGGTCATTCCCAGCAGGGACCAACACCCGAATCCAAACGACCCTTTTGAGTTACACCTTTCTCTCATGTGAGTCACGCTTACACTGAATGAAAACATCAAAAGGGCTGACGCTCGTGCTACACTGCAAGCTAAAGTGATGCAGGAGTATGAGCGATCCAGTGGCTGCCACTCTCATAAGAGCACTGGCACCTAAAAAAGAAAACATGAATACAGGCAAAAAACTTTACGTTGTAAATATAAGCAATGTATAATGTCATTCTTCCTCACCACATCTCTCTGTGAATATTCTACTGCCAATGCCTGACTCCTTTGTACACTATTTCCTGTAGGAATATTCTGTCAGTATATACATTTCTTAAATTATGTTGCCAAAAAGAGAATTTTCTTCCGTAAAACGGCAACTGAGATCCTTCAACATTCAGCATCAAGTAATGCTAATATTCCCACATAGAGATAGGGGATGAGACTGCAGGCAGTACCTGGATTCATTTGCAGTGATCAAAACGTGTCTGCTTATGCTAAATGCTCAATGCAAATAATACAGTGTTGAAAGTTTAGGAGTTTGCCAACACTAAGGGCCTAATTACGAGTTTTGGCTAGGCGGGATCAGATGGCACACCACCGCCCGCTTCGAAACAGCCAAACTTCACAGTAGCCCACCTGCCAGACTATGAGTAAAATAGTGGTCTGGAGGGCGGTGTGGCAGTCCTGCAGCGTTGCAGTAATTGCACCGCCATGGGACCGCCAGTGCAAGTTCCTGCATGGCATGGACTGCGCAGGCCATGCAATGCCATGCAGGAATGGGGTGAATGCACATAGGGGGGCACAACATGTTCCCCCTTGCATGCACCCGAGTGTGGTGCCCCTATTGCCTGCACCTAAGTGCACAGTGCCAAGAGGGGCCACCGGAGGGCCCCCTTTCTTTTCTCACCGCCAGCAGAAAGAACCTCCATGAGACCACTGGTGATGAGGAAAGTCGTATTAGGCTTGGCGGTGTCGCAGGGCATCACTAAGTAGATTGCGGCCCTCAGACCACCACGCCAGCGGTGCTATGGCGGTCTGACTAGCCAAGTTGTGATCTGGCAATCGGACCGACGGTGCAGCGGTCCCTGAACCGCCAAACTCATAATTAGGCCCTAAGCATATGAGATAATCAGTGCAGTGTTTAAAATGTGTCGTTATGTCAGTGTTGAGGTAAATATGAGCCAGATTTGAAAAGGATTTAGCTATGAGTAGGTGTAACTTACTCCTGTTGTACTCTTAACTTACTCTTCAATTTCAGGAGTAAGCCACGGAGACTCTTTACCTACCCCAAATCTTACTCCTGGAAATCATGATTAAGTCTGGAGTTGTACAATATCAAGTCACAGTAGAATCTCAGACCCAAAATGTTAATTTTTAAGCTAAAAACATGGGACCTCATTTACAATGAATTGGCACAGAGCAGGGCCGCAAGTCTTTTTGCTGCTCTGCCCTACACCAATTTGATAGGGAAGGAATGCACTGTATTTGCAAGATTTGGTGCATTCCTGTCCTTTCAGCCAGCACAAGTGCACAATTTGGTGCCTAGAGCCAACACAAGCACCCTTGCACCATAGTGCATTGCATTGTTTCCAAGATTGTTTTTATGCAGGAAGGGATAACTTCCTGCAAACAAACTATCCATGGAGGCTTTTTCCTCTTTCTGTGTGTGCTGCAGAATGCAGACCACAGAGAAAGAGGAAGAAACTAGGAGAAATAAAGATATTTCTCAGTGTTACGCCTCCCTAGGGGAAGCGTACAGTTTTGACCCATCCCTAAGTTTACAGATCCTTGTAAACCTGGCAATATGTCAAAACCCATGGGTGTTGCATGCGAAAACCAAACTCAATGCATGACATGAAAAATGTGATAGCAATTCAAGAGGCAAACAATTTCTACCAAATAGAACATTTGCAATTATTCATAACTACTATAAACCTACAAATACATGGACTACACAAGATTTACTTTTTATATTATGTATCCATTAGATGCTTTATATGCAGAAATGCATTCCCTTAATAAAGAAATACTTATGCATCCAGATGATTGACCTAATTACATACAACACGATATTATTCTATTAGGCTCTGTAAACCATATTTTGGTAACATATTAAAATCTATTGACCTTTTATGTCCAGATATTAAAACAGCATTAACTTTTGCACTAAATTTACATTATGGCATATTACTTTGCATGGATACATATATAAATTCAGTTATTAGAAATATATATACATACTTTGTATTTGATTCACAGAGCGGAGATAACAAACACATGCCTCGGCCTAATGGGATAAGCATTACTATTCAAATAATGACGTTCAGTTAACTAATGGAATATATTTTAAAACTTGCAAATAGCTGGATTGATCATTTTTACCACTAATGCCAGATGCAGGTCAACTCACATATTGTTTTCTTCCTTTTGTCTTCTAGGTAGAGCTGTGCCGAGGTTTCTTTGCTCGGCTTCCCCTGCCTCCTAGGATGAGTAACTGCAGCAGTCGAGCACTGACCCTGCTCAGTAGCGTCTTTGGAGCCTGTGGCCTCCTCCTGGTGGGCATAGCTGTGAGCACTGACTACTGGCTCTACGTCGAAGAGGGCATTGTTCTGCCTCAAAACCAGACCCAAGAAGTGAAGATGGCACTCCATGCAGGGCTGTGGCGGGTGTGCTTTATTGCTGGTAAATTACACAGTCTCTATTTTTCATGTTTGCTGAATGCTTTGTGACAATGGCAGCCTTCTGCATAAAATGGTCGTATGTGATGTTAAACTGATTGCCAGAACTGGACTCACGGGCTATTTAAGTGTTATGATTTCATGGGTAGGAAGCAATTACCTGATCTCTAAAAAGGGTGTGTACAATCACTATTGGTTTCATAAGTTTGTTGTATATTGTGTATTTTTAGACTGGTGAGATTTTCACTAATTTAGTGTCAGGATTTTCTGGTGACTGGAAGCAATTACCTTAGCTCTACAGAGTTGGTTTGTTTGGAGTTGGTGTGTTGTTAGATTGGCACGTTTCTCATAACAATATATATTATGCCTTTTCCACTGCACCAGCATTCCCATGTTTTGCTTATTTTCAGGTTTGTCTCTCAACCAGTCCTTTTTTTACCACTGTAGTAACTGTTGCCCTGCATTTATGACGGAAAAAAATCCAAAATGCATGTACAAGAATACAAAGAAGAAATGTAGGATTAGATGATCTACTCATTTGTGACTTGCAAAGTTCATAGATCTCTCAGGTCTATTGCTATGTAGCTTTCTTGGCATTCTGGGGTTTGTAGTTCTGTGCCATTATACATCCATGACTACAAGTACCAGAATGCAAAGAGAAAAATGGACTGGATGAGGCACTTGTGCATGTATCAGGGGAACATGCGATATAAGCATGGCCAAAACTGGAATGCCTGTTTCACCACCATGTTAGACTGCCCTTCACATACGAGTGTCCTGTGGCTTTATAGCAACACCAATATATATTAAGTGTAAAAAGGTCTATTTGATGTAATCCTCATTCCCACACACCTTCAACTCTTGGCCGAGCTTTGCTATTTTTTAAAGCAAACAGTTTGCTGCAGAGGGCGTGTAAGTAAGTAAGAGGAAGGTCTTCTGTTCCCATTGAAATTTAAGACACAACTACAGATATTTCTTGATCATACTTTGGAGACAAGAAGCACAGAAGCTCAGTCCAAGGCAGCCATTTTTTTTAATAACCAATATATATTAAGTGTAAAAAGGTCTATTTGATGTAATCCTCATTCCCACACACCTTCAACTCTTGGCCGAGCTTTGCTATTTTTTAAAGCAAACAGTTTGCTGCAGAGGGCGTGTAAGTAAGTAAGAGGAAGGTCTTCTGTTCCCATTGAAATTTAAGACACAACTACAGATATTTCTTGATCATACTTTGGAGACAAGAAGCACAGAAGCTCAGTCCAAGGCAGCCATTTTTTTAATAACAATATTATTAGTGTTTCAAGAACAAAAGAAACAGAAATGTGTGTCATCTTTCTTTGACAGTCTGCAAAGTTACAAACCAATATCAGCACCCACCGTTCACTACCGCCTTGCTCCATTCATGCCGGCCATTTTAAACCTAGGCCTTATCCTTTTATGTATCCCATTCTACAAAGTTGATGTCAAGTAACCTAACAGACAAATTCCTTCTCTCCAAAATATCCACTGTGAATGAAATCAAAATGTTCATGTATCAACTGATTCGCAAATTTATAAACTCTTAGCTGGAGTGGATTATTACCAACAGAATCAGCACAGAAATATATTTAACAGTTAAATTGGGTTATCATGGATTAAGAGTAGCCATTTTAGATCTCTTCTAGTTAGATTGAGATTTGACCTTTTTAGTGTGTTGCTGTTTCTTTCTAAAGAGAAAAGTTTCAAGGCAGTTTCTAGTTAACTCTGAAACTTTATCTAGACAGACCAGCATCAGCTTTTTGTTTATTTTTCTGAACATTTGCTCTGTGCTTGATAAGAAAGACACAATTCCTGTAATTATGGAGGATCATTTTAGATCATGTCTCCCACCTTTTTTTTATCTTCCTTCTTTACCGTCCCCTTTGATATCTTATGTGGTTTGCAGATTTTTGACACTTATAAAAAGGAATTAATTGATTATTTCACAACAAAATATTAGTTTACATAAATTTGGATGTTAGTTGATGGTGATGTTAATGACTGGTTAGACCCATTTTCTTATAGAAAGTCTAATTTGATATGTCCCTTAATACTTCTAAACAGGGACGTTGGTGATTTAATAATTCTTTACTATCAGACCAAACCTTTATTTTGGAAGTGACTTCTTTTATGAATGAATTTTTTCAATTCATTAATTCCAAAGATACCTCTGTTCGCAACAATTCAGACACTTTTAAGGCTTCCTTTGGGGCATTCACTATTGCCTACTCAGCTTAAAAGAAAAAGGTATTTGATTCTAAATACCTCTCATCTCTCCAATGCATTCAAGCTCTTGAACATACCTATTGCACCTCCAAATCATCCTCAAACTTACAGGAGATTATTAACGTTAATTCTGCCCTGAATAAGATCGCTATTGTCGACACATGCAATGTCCTTCTTAAAATTAAATCCAAATACCACGGAGGCCAAAATAAAGCTGGTAAAATGTTGGCCAATTATTTAAAAATCAAATTGGAACAGAAAACTGTTGGCCCTTTTCGTAAAAAGCATAATAACAATATGATGTCCTTTGACTGACATTATTAAAACCTTTAAATCCTATTATGAATTACTATATAGAAAAGATACCTCTTTTTCTGAGTCTGATATCAGAAGGAGATTTGTTAATGGACATTTTTCCCCTTATTTTAATTTGCATAGAGGCACTCAATAGGGTTGTCTTTTTTCACCTTTGCTCTTTCTTCTTTGTTTGGAACCCTTTCTTGAACGTGTCAGATGTCATCCCTTTGTAACTGGTTTTAAATTCAACTCCCTAGAAAGCTAACTCTCTGCCTATGTATATGATATTCTGATCTATATTTCTAATCCCTCCACTTCCCTAGAACATTTTTTTGCAGGTGATTAGTTTTTACTTCTGTATTTCTGGCTACAAAACAATCATTCTAAAACTGAAATTTTACCATTAAACTCTTCCTGTTATCATTATATGTTTGATGATACTCATTTTGACATGGTATGCCCCTAATATTAAATATTTGGGAATCTGTTTTTTCCCCCACCATACCCAATACACTTGCTCATAATTGTACTGCTTTAAAACGTAAACTTCAAAATCTATTGTCTTCCTGGTCTCCTCTTTTTCTTTCCTGGTGGTGTAGATTAGATACCACTATAATGACGATTGTTCCTCATGTTCTTTTTATACTATATATGTTACTCTTTAAAATTCCTAATTAGTATTTTTCTCAAATCACTTCTATCTGTACTAAATTCCTCCGGAATAATAAATGTGTCCTTATTGCTTTATCCAAGCTAATTCGACTTAAGACCGAAGGTGGTGTACATTTTCCTGATTTTAAGTTGTATCAAATTGCCTTTTTAATTCGACAATGTTATGCTTTGACCAAACAATACCATGACTCTCCTATACAAATATGGATTATTTTTTAACATTCTGTATTGCATGAATTTTTATTTTGTATTGTTGTTTCCATGTCTAATTATTCATTCATATCTAAAAATCCAATTTTAAAATACTCCCAACATCGTTTATATACAATCTTTACCCAAGGGTTTGGCTTTTGTCAATCTTTCCTTGCATCTTAGATTTGGTACAATACATTTATTAAATATCATCATAAATCATTTTATTTCACACAATGTAAGGGAAAGTGTTTTTTTCCTGTTTATCATTTGGTCTCTCACAACTCCATTCTATCTTTTCCTCAGTTGCAAGAACAATATATTGTTGTATGTTCTTCATTCAATAACATTTTTATCATAAAAGTATGTACATCCTCCAGTTGTAAAAACGATCCATTTACACATACAACCATTATACAAAACATTAAATTACAATAAAAAGAATATATACATACAAAAACCTAGAATGCTACTATAATACAATCAAGGAGCACCAATCTGTGTAGACCCGCTATCTCCTAACTCTTATTTTTCTTTAACAACTTTGTACTGGTCAACCAGGCACTACTCAGGTACTTTGCTACCCCGCAGACAATGACCAAAGACGTAGTATCAGATGTTAAGATAGATATATGATTCTTGCCTACTTCAATATAACCAACTACTTTCTGTGCTTCAATCCTTTTTAGTAGCAACAACTTTACTTCTGACGTTACCCCATTCACTCCGACGACACAAATATACACATTACTAGTGATTCCATCCCCAAAGTATCTATCATATATAAGTCTCTCTCTTCCTCCTACCCTAAGAGGAATAAATTCTCTATCAAACTTCTGTGGGAGACATATTTATCTCAATCATTATATGTCCACCGAAGGGATCAATTGTAGCATAATATTTTTAATACCTTCAAAGCGGCCAATATTACACAGTCCTTATTTTATGTATATAATAGTCCTCATACCACTCCTTCCATCCTTCATAAAATTGATTCCTCTGTCTCTCTCCTATGCTGGTCACGTCTTTCCTCTGATGGTACTTTGACCCATTTACTTTATTATTGTCCTAAACTGAATACATTTTGGAAATCTATATGATCAAAATCTTTATTGATATTTTCATGTAATGTTCTATAATCCATTTAAAATGTTTTTCTTGGTACTATATCTGCTGATTTTATTAATCTTTCTTCAAAATCTGCATTATTTGATCTTTTTATTGCACTTCCTTTTAAAGTTATACTGACTTGTTGGAAAGATAACTTTAAATTATGGCTATTGGCTTGATGGAATCTTATCTGTGATGAACATAGAATATTTACTGTCTCATCTTCTTTGTTATCTCAAAAAATGTAATCTGATGTATTGTGGTTACCTTTTACTACTTTTCTACCTTCACACCCATCACTTCCCTAAAACTCCATGGTTTCTTTCTACTTCTTCTCTTTCTTTCCCTTTCCCTTTCTTTTCTTTCTTCTTTTTATCTTTTCCTTTTCTGTTTCTTCCTTTTTTGTAAAAAAAACTTGTAAAACATAAATGAATATTATTGGTTCATTTCGCTATTTCTTGTAACTAGATTTGTAATCCATAACTTTGTTTTTTTAGGGGATCCTTCATCTAAATGAGTTTATTAACTCTTTGCTTTGTTTAACTCGTTATATATTGCTTAACTTCTTGTACTGTTTACTTCTTTTAACATTCAATAAAAAATCATTAACAAAAAATTTGGATTTTAAAATGCATTTTAATCATATGAATAAAATTATATTTGTATGAACTGTATTTGATTCTAAGGATGTTTTATTTTATGTAATGTAAGTTTTTAAATGCTATAGTATTTATGGTTCTAAATAATCGAGGTAAATTATTTTGTTTGATTGAATGATTTATTGTACCTTAACAGTTGATTTAACCCACAGATAAAGTTATGACAATAGAAAATACTAAAGGCCCGATTGCGGCTTTTGGCAGTGCATTGGCGGTTGACTTGCCACCGCCGCCTCTCCCATCGCCAAGAATTGCTACCGCCCACCCGCCAGAGTACACGTTTTTTGTATTCTGGCAGGCGGACTACATGGCGGTCCCAATGGGTAGCTGTTTAAAATGCTCATGGTGAGCCTGACAAAGCACCACCACGGCACAGCCAGTGCACGTTCCTGCACAGGAAGGAATGCACCATGTCATACATTTATTCCTGTGCAGGAACTGAGGATGCAGATATACAGGAGGGCACAACATATGCCCCCCTGCATGCTCCAGTGTGTACAGGGGCAAGAGGGGGCCCTATAGGCCCCCTTTCTTTCATCACCGCTAGCCTTTTCATAGCGAAAGAACCTCGATGACAATGCTGGCAGTGAGAAAATTAGCTATATGCTTGATGGTGCCTCAGTGCACCACAAAGCATATTGCTGCCCTCAGACCACCACAGGAGCACCAGGGTATGGTGGTTCCCTTTCGGCTATGGCGGTGCAACGGTGGTCCGACAACCACAGTCCTAACGGGGCTTTTGGGCCGCTGTGTGGCCTTGGCTAAAATGTATTTCCTATATCTAAAATATAATAAACAAATCTCAAATCAGCTGAAGAAATATATGACCATCAAATATCATATCATTCGATTACATAAACATTGTTGACTACAAAGCAACAAGAAAATAGAGGCAGGTAAGCAACAAACCTTGTGGAGATAGCCAGCCAGGGCGCACCCTAAGAGCCTAATCAAGAGCAAAGTCACAGAAAGACCTGGCGTGTAAATCAAAGACAGATTGACTGGAAAAAAAATTTGCAAGGCTACTTAAATAGGTTCTTTTTTGTTGTATTTTGTTCATGAAATTCAAGTTTTTGAACATGATTTTACAAAGACATAAGAAAGAAGATCTGGATTCATTTGCTATCGGAAACTAATAGATGGTTACATTATTTATATATATATATATATATATATATATATATATATATATATATATATATATTCAGCAACACAGCTCCGGTATGGAAGAAGCCGTCTGACGGGCGGTCCGTGGTCAGGGCACCGGAAGCCCTGAAAACTATCACACTAGTACCTCCTCCCTCGAGAAAGATCACCACGGACACCTCACATGGATTGCAGAAATTTTAATCATCCAACTGCACAGCAACGCGTTTCGACTTAACGTCTTGATCACGCTAAAGAAGCTACACAGTGACCATACTTAAATATACTGTAGTGAAAAAAACATGGAAGAGGGACTATCACCATAGTGAAAAAAGTGAAACATAGTACACAGTAGATCCGCCATCTTTGCCTAGTCAAATATATACAAATAATTCAATGATCTGTACATAAATGATATCGCTAAGGTATTATCAAATACTACCATAATGCGAAATTGCGCAAAATACATGCTGTCCTCATAACGTACAGAAAGGAAAGTCTTGCCCCAGTGGGCAAATTGTTGCAACTCATATTCTTACTATACAAGTGGACAATCACTAGAACATTTGATCACACGGAATGCTCTAGACATAGGCATATTTGTTTGACACCTTTACGAAAAAATATATATGTATATGTCCATACAGTTAGCAGCATTGGACGTTCAATGCTGCTAACTGTATGGACATATACATATATATTTTTTCGTAAAGGTGTCAAACAAATATGCCTATGTCTAGAGCATTCCGTGTGATCAAATGTTCTAGTGATTGTCCACTTGTATAGTAAGAATATGAGTTGCAACAATTTGCCCACTGGGGCAAGACTTTCCTTTCTGTACGTTATGAGGACAGCATGTATTTTGCGCGATTTCGCATTATGGTAGTATTTGATAATACCTTAGCGATATCATTTATGTACAGATCATTGAATTATTTGTATATATTTGACTAGGCAAAGATGGCGGATCTACTGTGTACTATGTTTCACTTTTTTCACTATGGTGATAGTCCCTCTTCCATGTTTTTTTCACTACAGTATATTTAAGTATGGTCACTGTGTAGCTTCTTTAGCGTGATCAAGACGTTAAGTCGAAACGCGTTGCTGTGCAGTTGGATGATTAAAATTTCTGCAATCCATGTGAGGTGTCCGTGGTGATCTTTCTCGAGGGAGGAGGTACTAGTGTGATATATATATATATATATATATATATATATATATATATCCCAGCTCCAAACTTCCCTCTTATCCTTCAGGAAAGAAAAGCACTCACGAGGATTCTGTAGCTCAACAGCAGTTTATTCAGGACACACGCGTTTCGGATTTACATCCTTCGTCAGTGTCGTAAGTTCTAAACAAAATACTAGCGGCCATATTTTATTAAAACATCACATGTCACGTGTCTTTTGTGGTAATAGAGGACGGACTTGGCGTCATTGTGTTTAACGTGGGCGCCATTTTAACACAGTAAATACCGGTCAACAATTATTGCATTTCGTAACAGAACCCACTTAAGGGTATCGGTTAGAAATATCATTTATGTTGCATTTCAACATTGGCAAATTTCATCAGTTAAAATGATATTCATATATCACAATTAAGCCGTGGATCGGCAATGCAGCCTTCTAAAAAGGCTGCTTTGGTAAATAGTCCAAACAATAGTACTGCAACAGGTCCCTATTGCTGTTATGTTTGATGGAGAAGTGTCGTGCTACTGGGTAGCAGAAGTCTTTATTTTTTATGTTTGGACTATTTACCAGCAAATATCAGAGGGGGAGATCGTTTACTTAAACTTAGGAGGCTGGAGTCACGCTATATTATAGATCTGGGAACCAAGATTCCAAAAGGGCTGAACAGTGGGGAGGAATTGGCCATCCATTTGAATAAATGAAACACTGTAACATCTGAAAATGACCTGTGAGGCACTGTCTGCAAATGTTTCGCTTTAAAACATGTCGCTATAGCCGATACACGGCATAATTGTAAGTGGGCAATACAGGACCAAAGCAGCCTTTTTAGAAGGCTGCATTGCCGATCCACGGCTTAATTGTGATATATGAATATCATTTTAACTGATGAAATTTGCCAATGTTGAAATGCAACATAAATGATATTTCTAACCGATACCCTTAAGTGGGTTCTGTTACGAAATGCAATAATTGTTGACCGGTATTTACTGTGTTAAAATGGCGCCCACGTTAAACACAATGACGCCAAGTCCGTCCTCTATTACCACAAAAGACACGTGACATGTGAAGTTTTAATAAAATATGGCCGCTAGTATTTTGTTTAGAACTTACGACACTGACGAAGGATGTAAATCCGAAACGCGTTTGTCCTGAATAAACTGCTGTTGAGCTACAGAATCCTCGTGAGTGCTTTTCTTTCCTGAAGGATAAGAGGGAAGTTTGGAGCTGGGATTTATATTGCGGTACGCCACCGCGTTGACTGCACCCGACCAGGAAGTGCCCCGCCGCTGGCGTGTGGAGGAGCGAGATATATATATATATATATATATATATATATATATATATATATATATATATATATATATATATATATATATATATATATATATAAAAGCTCCGCAGGTCTGCGACCAGCAACCGGCAACAGATCAACAACAGACCGGCACTCACAGCAGAGGTTTAAACCACGTACGGTTTATTTAGCGCAAACAATACAAAACAACTTGCCTTCGTCAGTGTCAGCTGGCGACGGCAAGGCCGAAGTTGATAAGGCTCAATTCATTGAAACAGAAAACGGATCAAAATACAAATGAAAGCGCCATCTTTAAATGATGAAATAACGCTATTTACAATGCACAAAAAAGTAAATTTTCTCGAGCAATGAGTGAAGGCTGTACCATTATTCATCCTCCATCATGTGGATTCTACAGAATATGTGTTACAAAACATTGAGCCCTGGATGGGCAATTGCTGTAATAAATTAAACTTGAAAACATAAATCAGCATAAGGGTCATTGCTCGACTCATCACATTACCACGTTGGTATACAGTACAAGTAACCCAATCCCCATAATCTCCAGAAAAAATGGCAATGATTAAGGCCTGGATGGCCATAAACTAAAATACCACAATTTACATTGCCAAATTAAGTTAAACCCTAAATTAATAGAGAACAAAGGGGTGGCTGGTTTTTTTTTCTGTAAACCAAATAATATCAACAGCATTTCAGTGTAAAGTAAGTGTACTACAGACAGTGACGCAGTTCAGGAATCGGGGATAGTGTTTATAGGTGTGACAGTAGCTCTTCCCCTGCATTGAGTCCTCCTGGTGACTTGGTTTGGAGGTCGATGATATATTGTGACTCCAAACGTCTAAGTCGCCGTTTAAGATCTCCACCCCTAATATCTTGAGGGATGCAGTCTAAGCTGAAGAAGCTGAGTTGTGTCCTATCGCTGTTGTGGTGACTCGCAAAATGCCGGGCCATCGGATAATTTTCATTTTTGTTAGCAATGGCCCGTTGATGCTCTAAGATCCTAAGCTCAACTGCTTTCGTGGTGCTTCCTACGTACATCCGTCCGCAGGGGCACTTCAGGCAGTATACCACATATGTGGTTGAACAGGTGATGAACTTATTGATTTTGATCTTAGATTCCCTATGTGGCACCTGATAGCTCAATACCCTCTGGCTGTTACTGCAGGCCTTGCATTTCCCGCATGGGTACGAGCCATGCATTGTCTGCAGTTCCACTTTTGACTTACCCTTCTGTAGGTGGCTAGTGACCAATCTATCTTTTAGTGATCTCAATCTTCTAAAAGTTATCATGGGGTGTTGTTGTAGGTCCTTCCCAATTACATTGTCAGATTGGAGGATCCCCCAATTTTTAACCATGATGGCTCTCATTTTGTTTGCTGCCACTGAATAGTTGGTGATAAGTCTTATAATGCCACTTCCACCTTTGGGTATGTCCACATTTTTGTCTTGTAGGAGGGTATGTCTGTCGACTTGCTCTGCCTTCTTCTCTGCTTGTTTGAGGGTAAATGTAGAGTAGCCGCGAGATTTAAAGCGTCTCACGCTTTGTTGTGCGGCCTCTGCATAATCTCTCTCCAGAGAACTGTTGCGCTTGATCCTCAACAGTTCCCCGTAGGGGATGCTCTTAACCAGGGAGGTCGGATGGCTGCTGCGTCCATGGAGGACAGAGTTACCCGCCGTCTCTTTTCTGTAGAGGGCGGTCTGGATTCTGCCAGATTCAACGAAAACCCTGAGATCTAAATAGTTAACCTCTCTCTTGCTCATTGTACAGGTGAAGTGCAGGTTAAGGTCATTTTGATTAAGAACCCTAATGTACTCTAGTGCTGAGAGTTCAGACCCCCTCCAGATAAGGAAGAGGTCGTCAATATACCTCCTCCAGCATATCACATTGTCCACCAAAGGGGTTTTGTCGTCTGCCCAGGCCACCTGCTTCTCCCACCAGCCCACGAAAAGGTTCGCGTAGCTGGGGGCGAAGCAGGTGCCCATCGCAGTCCCCCTTACTTGCCTGTATCGTTGATTCTGGAAGGTAAATATATTGTTATTTAAACAAAAAGATATAAAGTCCAAAATCATTTGGCTGTGCTCCAGGTATCGGGCGGGTCGTAGATTCAAAAAAGTCTTAACTGCTGCAATTCCGTCATGGTGTCTAATACTCGTGTAGAGGCTCGAGATGTCCATAGTGATCATCAGTAGATCATCCTCCCATTCCACGCCTTATATTTGCCTCAAAAAGTCTTTGGAGTCCTTAGTGTAGGAGCTCAACTGCGTAACCCATGGTGCCAGAAATGTGTCGATGAATTTAGACATTTTTTCAGTTAAGCCACCGATGGATGACACGATGGGTCTCCCTGGTGGTTGCGTGGCGTGTTTATGAATCTTCGGGAGGTGATAAAAACTCGGTAGTCTCGGTTGTTTATTTTGTAGGAATGAGTATTCCTCCCTGTTTAGTATGCCTTTTCTCTACCATTTTTCAACAAGGGAGTGATAGTTCCGGATACTCTCCTGATACTCACGTTCCGTTGTAGGCATGTAATTGTTACAGTCTTGTAGTTGACAAAGGGCTTCCTTGCAATACTGTTCGCGACTCTGAATAACAACGTTCCCGCCCTTATCAGAGGGCTTTATCACTATAGAGTCGTCCTGTTGTAAACTAGTAATTGCTTTCCGTTGTTTAAAGGAAAGATTCCAGTGGATGTTCTTCTTCTGTGATTCTTCAAGTTTCGAAAGCCTTTGTAAGTCCTGGTTCACAGCTTCTGAAAAAACATCCAGTGCATCCATTGGTGTCTGTGGGAGAAAGCGGGAGGTTGGCTTAAAGTTACTTGGTTCGCCAATCTGGATTATACCTATGGACATTCCCCTTCCAGCTGTATCAGTTGGCGTTACATTTTGGCTCAGTCCTTCTTCCAATAGGTCTTCAAGTACAGCTAAACCCTCCTATATATACCAGGGGCCATATTTATAAGTCCTATTACGTCGCTCTTGCACCACGCAATGAAGTGCAAGGGTGAGGCAAAAAAAAAAAGAGAGATTTATGAAGCCACACAAGGCCACCTTGCGTGGCCCTGTATGGCTTCATAAAGCTTGACTAAAGCAATGCAGCACAAATCACTGCATTGTCTTACACTGTGTCAGGGAGGCATTCCATGGGCGTTGCTGTGGTGTTCCATTGCAACAGCTATGGCGTTTGGCACATTTCCAGACTTACCAGAACTGGTAAACTGGGGAATACGTGAACAAGATACACCTCCCCAGGTGAGGCATAACGATGAGAAATATCTTTATTTCTCCTTGTTACTTTCTCTTTCAATGTGTGCTGCATTCTGCAACACTTATAGAATGAGGAATTTGACATTGTAATCGGCCCCTATGTATTTAACCTATCTGTGACTTTGCTTCCACCTTTCACCTACACCCTAAGTTGGCAAATTATTTTGTACAAACCATCACACTCAGCATTTCAAATGGTCCTTTAATTAGGCCACGGCAAACTTAAATTATGCAGGCGTAATTTCATGAATTTTGCATTATAGATGTCACGCAAAATTTCCGAAAGGATGCCAGTATACTATGTTGCGTAATTATGCTACTGTTCGTGGTATAATTATAGCACGGCACGCAGACGACCAGAACGTGACCGTATGTTGTTAATGACAAGTATTTTTTTTGTGCTATATTTAGAATAAGAATGTATCCCTTGGTCAAAAGCTGTCACTAAATCGCATTGACACTCTGCCCCATTTTGTGGCAAAATATAGCACTAAATGTCAGATTAACATTTGACAAAAATAAGTGTACATTATTTTATTTTCCCAAAATTTCACGTACCCCCAACATTTTAAACGTCCCACTGTTACAGTCTCCCCAATCTCAACCTCCCACTTGTCCACTCTCCAGTGAAAATGTGCAAGTGATGCTCCCTACACATATCCCTTCTCGCTGTTCTCTCAAGTTCTAAAATGGAGATATATTATTTGCTGATTTCTACAATGCAGTCAGTTGAGGGATAAGGCGAGGACGGAAGACAAAGTCAGCAGTAGCCAGCCTCGTTCTCCCTCTTCCTATGTTATTAATACATTCTGTTAGCAGGGTCTATTTATAGACCAAATGATAGAGAAATCCCTGCATAAGGGAATTCATGAAAACCTTTGATGCTGCTTTGGGCTCATCAGAGCCTGTCAGATTGCTGCAGACAGGAGCTGAAAGGAAAGATTACTCGTTTCTTGATGCACATCAATTTTAAGGAGACTAAAAATACACGGGGCGCGGTCACGGCAAAGAAGCACAATTAAAAAAAAAAAAGCCTGTTACGCTGATCACTGGGGAGAACCCCTCGGAGCTCAGGAAAAATGAAAAAAAATAGCTCATCGGAATATTCCATGGAAATGCTTCGCATTGTCTAAGCACAACTTGATATTCGGCTGAAATGCTCTTTTTTGCTGTGGAAGGTTTAGGATTTTACAAATGCGTCGATTTTGCCTTCTGCACATGCATAGAGAGGGGTACAATTGCATAATTTAAATGAATGTCATGTTTTCTGAGCAATTCACGCCTGGGCAGTAAGATTCCCATAAAATGAGAGACCAGCATTGAGCGCATTCAAATTATCATTTTTTTATGTGGAAAATGTATATGTCTGTATATTCTGCAAGCAGGACTAGATGTTACTGTCTGGTGGGTCAAGGTGCCAAGCCCTTCTAAAAATGATGTAGAGAGGTATGGAAAGCTTGTTGATTGTTTGTTCTTTGTATGCATAGGGACTCACTGTCATTAATGTCTTTTCTCTATAAGTACATTCACCTCTCAATGTTAGAACAACAAAAAAAATACCTACTTTTCACACTTTTCTTATTTTTTTTCTGCAGGAAAAGAGAAGGGCAGATGTGTGGCGTCAGAGTTCTTCCATGGCCCGGACACAGATATTGTGACAGAGAACACGGCCAATATCCTCAGTGAGTTGGAAAAGTATTGGTTTCATTTGCAATTATTATTCTGGGGACAATGGATCAGTCTGCGATACACATTATTACTGACACTGATAAAAATTGATTGCATATTCCACTTCTCTCCATAAAACAAACCCTATTTTTATAAAATTCCATTAACATAAAAATTCAAAAATTTGGATGAGACTTGACCTTTTGGAATTTTATTGGAAACTAGGTTTTTGCTCTTGCAATTGATCCATCGTCTTAAAGTAGTTTTTGTAAATGATTGCATGATATAGTATGTTAATGTAGGAGAATGTGTGGGTTAGTGGCTATTCAGCTGACTTTGGAAGTGGAGAACCTGGGCTTCAAGCAGAGAACGGTGTCTTACTGAAAAAAAGATTGATTCTGGGCAAATCACTTACCCTTCCTAGGGCGAAAATTATAAATGTGTGTGATATTTAATACGATTGTTACAATATGAAATGTAATGCCAGGGTATGAGTCACATGACTAAAATTGCCAATTGATATTTGCGATCTACCCTAGTCTCCAAGTATCTTCCATCAATGTACAGCACTCTGTTGTATGTAATTGTGCACATTAACCAAATATCTATGAAAAATAAAAGATGCATCTAAATGTTCATCTAAAAACACATTCCTTTATGAATTTCAACCATGCTTTGACAATATGAACCCAAGTCCAGATTATCATACCAACGGTGAACGGACCACTGCTAGGATGACCTGGTCAACTTTAATCATTCATATCACTATTTTTGCTTGAATAATTAAAAAAATTTAGAGTCTCCCCTCCACCCTGAATAAGCCAACGTTAAATTGCTGCGCATTGGAGAAGCAGCCTTAGACAAAGTGCTGGTGGTTCATAAATCAGGACGAACCACAGGGAAGAGATGAGGGAAGTAAGGAGTTATCCAAGGGATGCCATTCTTTACAAATTGATCATCTCTATCTGAAATTAGGCGTGCAACTGTCGGAAACTGACGGTTGCCAGGACATTTTCTCCATCTGAATAGCACACCCTTGTGGTGCACTTATGATAGTTATAATATATCTCGTTGAACATTTTGTTTACTGTGCCTCCTTCAAAGGATCCCGGGTAAAGGCACTAAAACCTCTTGAATACAATCTTGTACAGTGGCAGAATTTCAAATAGAGAGCCATATAGAAACAGTTTAAAAAAAGTTGTTGTAGTTCTTTATTTAGAGGAAAAAGTTGAATTTGTATTCAAAAACACCAATTGATTCAAATGTTTAATCTGCCATTTTAAATCATTCTCACTAAATTGTTAATATAAGATTTCACATTATGGGCGGAAGTCATTAGCAATTTAAAGAAGCTTTGTCCATGTTTTTAGGAAAGCGGTCTCAGGGCATGTGCTGTACATCCAGTGAGACCGAATTAACTAATTATTGAACTACAACCCCCTTTTTCAGATAGTTTCTCTGTGGTGCCACGGTATGAACTTCTTTTAGTCATAAAATTGACTTAGTAGCCACATTGCCACATTCTCTATTGAGCTGATGGATTCTGGGTGTGGACAGACGTTGGGGCCTTCGGAGGAGCTGGAACAAGCTACTTCACTTTGGCTGACCTAGACTCTCACCCAAGGTTGGTAGCCTTGGGGGTGAACACAGTAGTCAGGACGCATACATATTGTGGCTACACAAGACCTATTTTCAATGTTTTGGAGTATTTGAAACACTGGGATACACAAGGCACATTCCTTGTTTGAAAGGGCCTGACTCGCATGGCAGGGTCAACATTTCAGACCTTCTTCTCTCCTGCTGTTAGGTCTGGCCTTTCCTAACATATGAAAGAATTTTCGAAAGTACATAAAGTCAAATCCAATCATGTGTCTGTGGAGAGTATTACAGAGATTGAAAAGCTGTAGACCTTTAAGCTTGTTACAAGACGTATGGCAGTGTTGAAGTGAAAGAGTCTGGGTTTAAGAGATATATTTACCTTAGGTACTAAATGTAGGACCTCCTACTCCCTTAAGGTACTGCCAATTGACCTGAGCCCCATATATCTGTTCTACGTTTATAGAAGCATGCAGGACATTACTCTGGACATACACAAGAACATTTTGTTGGTTAGGTACAGTGGAAGGGGGGGGGTTGAGTAGTGGAAGACTTACAAGTAAGTGTATCTTTCCGTGTGCGTTGAAATAAGGAATAAGTCATTGGGTTCCTTTCAACAAAGATATACTTATTCTCCAGTGAATAATTTCACATTGAAGTTGTTCAATGGATAGTAAATATTGGTTTGTTCATTGTTGGAAAGGCAAAGTGCAATCTGAATAGGCCTGGCAGTTCTCATCTGCCATCAAATTGTATTGCTTAAGTATCTCCATGATATTATGCGTTATTTTGTGCATAATTTTCCCACACTAGTAACAATGTTTCTGAAATTTACAATAGTCCCACAGTTTTGAGGTTTGTGTAAGTGGATTTCTCTGTGGAAATTGGACCAAAAAACGATTACATTTTTGTTTTAAGAAAAGCTTTACATTCCACAGTACAACTAGAGGAAGTTTGCATTTGTACCTTTGATATTCCACCTTATTACAAGAATGAGAAGTGTAAGTGACTGGTGAGAGCATCTGGGCGGATTATGTGCCGTATGTCAGGCAGTTTGCTCCCTCTGATGAGTTTATTGGGATTCACATGCTCTCTGGGAGAGGTAAAACACCTGAGAGCAGCATTTCCAGAATGCCCAAATGTAGGTCTTACTCTCTACTGAATAAGGACAAATAACCTGAAACACATATCTAGAGAAACACGCCACTGGCTGCTCCAACAATGGGTACACTGCAAAGACTTTCAAATAAAGTGAGTGTCCTCGTGCACCGTATTTACCACAGTGCCTCTGGGCGTGTTGCGTGCTGGTATGCTAGGCTGTGGGCTCCCTCCCACCCTTTTTCATGCTCTGTAGTCGGTCTGTTTCCTCAATTTCCTTGTTTTCTTTTTCCCCTTTGTTGCAGAGACGATCCGCAGTGCTACGCCTTTCCCCATGGTCAGCCTCTTCCTTGTATTCACAGCCTTTGTCATCAGCAACATTGGGCACATCCGACCTCAAAGGACCATCCTGGCTTTTGTGTCTGGAATTTTCTTCATCCTTTCTGGTGAGCATATGAAGTCAATGATGTGGATGGGTTGAAATTTATATTTGAGCTGACATGCTTAACAGAGGGATGGGGTAGTTTTTGGTTCATTAAAAGATGCATTTAAACTAAAACCCAGAATTTAATGGAATTTACATGAATTTCTAAAATTCTTGAAATTATGCTGTTGCAACAACCCTTAGAGTAAAGACAGCAATGTGTTTTCCTATCACTAACACCATATCAACCCTATCTTAGTTATATTTACATTAATTACTCTATGAGGAATAGGAAAAGTTACCAATGTATCAATTGGCAGGGGATGGCATTGTCATTCTGGGACTATAACTATGGCCTCGCTTAGTCCAGAACCAGAGATTATCAGTAAAGAATTGAAATTTTAATAATTGAGCAGTTATTTGAACAAACTGCCAGCCAGTAAATATCATGCTGGTGTGAAATGTAGGAATTAGAACACATTTACTCCAGGAACCCATAATTTGGGAGTCAAGGCGTGGCAACGGAAAAGGGATGGAGTCACGAGGAGCGAAGCTGACAGTCAACTTGTACATTTATTTAAATTTATAAAATCTGCTGCAAAGAAATTAGCAACTATGATAAAAGTGACAACAAATCTGTTCTAGCTTACTTACTTGGTTACAAAGAGACATCATTTAAACTATCTTACTGAGATAAGACACTGCTGAAAAGATCTTTGTGTGCCCAGCAATTTTGTGGGGAATTTAATATTAGTAAGGTAAGCCAGGTTGGTAATGTATGAAACAGATGGGGGCACAGTCTGTGAGCTTGGTTAGCATTCTACACTTCTTCAGTTGGTGGCCCTTGTGTGATCACGTTTCCTTCAGTGAATGTGATGTTACCCTTGTGAACTTCCACAGGCACTGTGATCCCAAGGTTACAGAGAGAGAAAGAAGGAAACGCAACAATGATGAGCAAGAGTCTGCAGATTACTTTCCCGTTTTTAAATGCTTCAGCTTCAGTATGTTATTAGATCCTTCAACTTTCCTACATTATAGGCTTCCAGCTTCATGCCCTGCCACTTCTCTGGGGCATCCCTTGCACCTTCACTGCAAATCCATCTTCATCTGGAGTTCAGATGGTGGACCTAAGGGACCACAATGGGCCCTCCCCGGCAGCTTTTGAACTCTCCAGATCCAACAGCAGCACTTCAAATCCTTCTTGTGGTGCTGAGCCTAATAACTGTGCACCCTGGAGAGATGGGGGAGACAAGAATGGATTTCAGGTAGTCGAGTTTGGTAAAAGGTGGTAAAATACCTACAATGTGGTTTCTGTGTAAACGCCCACTGCCAGTTTTATATAACATAAGCATTCATCTTTCCTTATCTGTACTAAAGAGTAAACCTGGACGCAGTACTACACTACGCTCGTGGAGCGTGCAAAGTTTGCGCTACTACGCACTACGCAAATTCCACGTAGCACAGTGCAAAAACGCGTAGCATAGTGGTCATTTTTTGCTTGCTCGCAGTCCTCAATGTCAAATTGGCGACTGCGAGCGAGCAAAATCAACATCTCGGCGAGACTTTTTCATCGTTCGCGATCAGCAACATCAAGTTGCCAATCGCGAGCGTGGAAAATAAACCTCCGGCAATATTCTCAACTTGAGAAGGCCAGGTTTCTCATTGAGAGTGGTCGCATATGCTCATGACCGCGCATGATGGGAAACTACCAGTCCGATGTTGATAAAGCTGCCGCTCCAGTACAAATCTACTCGAGCGGAGAAAACAACCGCTTGTACTGTGTAAGATGCCGTTTGCAATGATTGCACAGTGCGGACAAGCATCCGGCACTGTGCAAAAAGTGCAAACAGCATTTCCCTACTGCTTTACGCAGTTCACGTAGCTACGCCTAGCATGCGTTTTGCAAAGTGCACTATGTGTAGCTACACTTAGCGCTACTACGTAAACTACGCCCAGGGTTACTAAAGCGTAGTGTTTTGTTTATTTGGGTGTTTCTATGGAATCTTTCAGCTGCTTCAGAGCTGAGAGACATTGCAGGCATGCAGAAATACCAAAGAGAGTGATTTACAGGCACAGTGGATGTGAAGTGAGCCTCCAACAAGCCATTGTGTGTGTTTGTGAAAACATATAGGCACATAGCTGTCAAATTTCCCAGGCCCGTGCGTGATAAGCTGTTTCAGGTCCCTTGCACCAAAGCTTTAACATTACTGATTAGCAAACTTAGGAACTGTGTGAAAACAAACTGCATTTTCATGAAAGCCAAAGGCGTGGTTTAGTTAAGCAAATGTTTTTCTTTTTTTTGGCAGGAGAATTATTCTTTGTTTAAAAGTTTGACAATTGTATGAAATTGATCACGTTGTCAATGTTTAAAAAATGTACGAAGTGGGTGAAACCTAACATAAAACTTCGTGAGCTAATTCTATGCTGACTTTCCAAAACACGAGCCAGAGTAAATCACAGGGATGTAGTGGGGGAAAAAGAATACGACTGTGTCTAGGAAGTTGAAATCCTCAGTTGGACCAAGCGGATCCCTCACTACTGTAACAAACACACGCAAACCTAGGCAACTGCTGTCCCAGGTTTCATCCTGCCACCCGGTCTTTCAGCTCGGACAAATGCAAGGTGGTTATGTTATGTTATATGCATTTATATAGCGTTATCGTTATTATGTAATTGTGGCACATTCTCTATCTGAAAGCCATTCCATTCCAACTGGGCAGCCCATCAGTTGTTTCTGTAGTGTCTTCTTAAGGTATTTGGGGGCCGTGGCAAGATATATTTGGAGGTCCCAGTTCGCAACTGTTATACCCATCTAATGCTAATTGAAGCCTGTACGATACCAAACAAACTTTCAGAATCAAGGTTCACACAAAAACACTTGAAACAGCTCGGTCCATGGCTCCCAAAAATCCTGAAAATGCCACCTGGCAAAGAGGCACAAACTCATAGAGAGAGGTGGGCAGAGAGGTTGAGATAAGGAAATAGACAGAAGTGGGTTCGATTTGGAGAAAGTTTACTATCTAGGGGGCTATGCTGCACTATCTAGGGGGCTATGCTGCAAAAACGGCCCTGTAACAAAACCAGCCCTCACCCGTGCGGCGCACCGGCCAGTCCGGCCCTGCTCGGGGGAGGTGGGGGCAGGAAGGTGGGTACCCTGTGCGATTTACCACTTAGTCCATGTCTTAAAATGTCCCTGTAAATACTTCATTCTAAAGGGGTTGGTGTAGATTAGTGTGAACCTAAATCGTATTCTTGAGAGATCATAGTAGGCCAGGCGCGTGTCTTGAAGGACTTTTCCATTTTCCTCTTTGCTGGGTGACTGGCCGTCTATTCTTCTTTTAAGCACCAGAATCTCATTAGGGAGTTGTGAGATGACGTTGTGTGCATGAGAATATGGTATATACGCTGACTTTACCCGCACAGTTCTGATGTGTATGTTGGTTTGCTGCGTGCCAGCCTCAAGGTAAGTTTAACTTATTATTATTATTTTTGAAAATGTAACTCCTCCCCATGCGCGACTTCCCCCGCGACCACCCCCCGGATGACCTTCGCGCCCGCTCCTCCCCACACACCACCTGTGAGCCATGCTGGCCTCGACTGGGGATACATAAAAGATTCAAAGCTCTACTTGCCAGTGTTCACTCACTTTAAAATATTTATGCAGTGACAGTGTTTGGAGGGCTTATGAATGTGTGGTGCAACACCACCTTTGTTCTTATAGTTGTTCTAAAATTACAGTAGCTTGAATAAGTCCAGTGCTTGCTGCACACATTGGTAGAGCCACACATTCCACACACATGTCCCCATGTCACGTCAGTCTTGAATGCAGTATAATCCTATGGTTATCTCCCTTCACAAGGCTGACAGCCTGATGTTACTTATTCGTTATAGCTTTATTTTCCAACAGATGTAAGTACTCTCTTGTCGGTTTCTAGGAAAAAAAACATACGGGACGCAAATTTGGAAGTGGGGCAACAGAAGTGTATTTCATAGTGAGACCATTTAGTAAGACATTATGGGCCTGATGCACATTTAGCAATTTTTTTAGATTTGCACTTTCAGTCTAAATATGTCACAATGCTGCTGTTTTAGTGAATTACAAATGCAAAATTTGCGTTTCCTTTAATGCAATCGCAAAATAAGGAATCGCAAATTTTGAAATTCCTTATTTTGCCTTGATACATACCTTTTTGCTAAATTGCATTCGCAAACGCCGACATTCGGCGAATTTCAGCGTTTGCGAATGAAATAATGCTTCATACATATGGCCCTTAATGGTAGATGCATCAAGCATTTTTGCGAGCGCAAACGGTGCAAATCGCAAAATTCGGCCATTTGCGCCCACAAAAATGGCATTTGAGATGCATCAAGGGTTCATGCACTCGCAATTTAGGAATTCGCAAATAATTGCGAGTTCTCAAATTGCGATTGCATTTAAGGAATCGCAATTTGCGATTCCTTAAATGCAATGCATGAACCATTCCAAAATTGCAAATTCGCAATCTGGGGCCGCTATTTACCGCGAAGTCAAACTACGTGGTAAATAGCAAAAACTTAGAAATATGCACTTTAGTGCATTTTTCTAAGTTGTATGTTACACACACACATGTCCTTGGGATATGTGTGTGTGCAACACCAGTAAACATTACCATTTCAGGGGTGCAACAGGGTGTCCTTTGGACACCGTGGCACCCTTGAAATTGCGGCACTTTTGCGAATCGCTAATTGCTAATCGCAAATAAGGAATGACTCCCCATTCATTCCTATGGGCCTTTAGGCCCATAGGAATGAATGGGAAAGAATGAAAGAATGAGGGGAAAGAATGAATGGAAAAGCCATTCCTTATTTGCGATTAGCAATTAGCGAATCGCAAATAAGGAATCAGTAGAAATCGCAAAAAAAATTGCGATTCCTACATGCATCCCGTTTTGCGATTCTTTAATAGCGATTCCTTAAAATTCGCTATTAAGGACTCGCAAAACATAACTTTGATGCATCCGGGGGGTTAATGCATTAAATCCCAGGTCTTTGTGGCTTCGGGCTGCACAAATGCAGGGTTGGTGATTCACAAAGGACAGATAAGGCAATACCTTCGGAGTACCAACTAATTTTGGCTCCTATATAATAGCAAAAAGTTTAAAGAATGCCTAGTTCTGGAGAGCACTCTATACATTGTTGCTAGGGCAACATAGTTCCTAGATTTTTTAATGATTATGCAATAATATTTTATGCCCCTCTTAAAAAAAAAATATTGTTCATTTCTTTCTTGCCCTGAACAAATCACAACTACGAATACATCGGCCACATCACTCATACCTAAAATGAAGCATTCCACATTGCTCAATCTATTGCTACAGCTAATTCGTGAGTTCTAGCCGGACCAGCCTATGGACATTATAGTAAGTGCTGCTAATCTTGGGGCTATTACAGTGCAGTCATTTATGATCCTACTGAAGTCCAATATCGTTGTATGAACCATTACTCCTGAGGCGGAAGCCGGGAGTGTTATTTGCTTTGCTTTGTTTTTAAATATTTCACTTGAGAGTCACGTTCTGTGTTTGTTTTTAAAACTTACCCCATTCTCTGCTGTCAGACAGGGGCAGAAACCTTCACCCTGACAACCCGCGCTGCGGATCTTATCGCTGCCGCGGACCTCACGAAAGCAATACTAGCTGCCGCCATTTCCGGTGTGCACCGAGGCCACGCCCCTCCGAGGCCACGCCCCCCTCCTAAGCTATAATAGGCGCTGAGTGCGAGCGTCCAACTAGAACCATTACTCCTGAGGCGGAAGCCGGGAGTGTTATTTGCTTTGCTTTGTTTTTAAATATTTCACTTGTGAGTCACTTTCTGTGTTTGTTATTAAAACTTACCCCATTCTCTGCTGTCAGACAGGGGCAGAAACCTTCACCCTGACAACCCGCGCTGCGGATCTTATCGCTGCCGCGGACCTCACGAAAGCAATACTAACTGCCGCCATTTCCGGCGTGCACCGAGGCCACGCCCCTCCGAGGCCACGCCCCCCTCCTAAGCTATAATAGGTGCTGAGTGCGAGCGTCCAACTAGAAACATTACTCCTGAGGCGGAAGCCGGGAGTGTTACTTGCTTTGCTTTGTTTTTAAATATTTCACTTGAGAGTCACGTTCTGTGTTTGTTTTTAAAACTTACCCCATTCTCTGCTGTCAGACAGGGGCAGAAACCTTCACCCTGAAACCCGCGCTGCGGATCTTATCGCTGCCGCGGACCTCACGAAAGCAATACTAGCTGCCGCCATTACCGGCGTGCACCGAGTCCACGCCCCTCCGAGGCCACGCCCCCCTCCGCCTTTCCTCCTCCTATAAACCATGTGTATCTGGAGGCAGCGGGCGCGCCTAAGGCAAGCCCGTCTGCACCCGTCATCGCCAAGACATCGCCTTTCGCCTGTCCCCCTGCTCAAATTCCACGGTATGTATACCGCTATGTTAGGGAGCGTCTCCTCGCTTTGAATTCGGCCCAGAGATGTGACAAGCTAGTAGGCTGCCTTGGACAGACTTGCTTACAATGTAAGTCCTGCAACTTTGCCACACCCAAACCCTGCTTATCTGGGCACAGAGTCATTCTGCCAAAAAACACTCCCCTCACGGTCCTCCAGTTGAATGTCAGGTCACTTGTAAAACACCATCCTGAAGTTAATACTCTCTTAACTGATGAGAACCCTGATATTCTATTTTTATGTGAAACCTGGCTCCATGACGATCTGACCAGCATCCAGAGCCTCACGCTGCCAGAAGTCTATCAACAGAGACACGAGGGGAGGTGGTATAGCTGTTATATACCGAACAATATAAACCTGCTCTTTTACGAAGGAAGACATCTGGGGGTGTGAAAGTGCTCATTTTAAGATCACTACGGGCCCCCATTTTGCCCTCTCTGGGCTCTACATCTATCGTCCTCCGGGACCCACCCCTAAGTTCATTGAGGAACTTCTAGAAGTGGCTCACGTCCTTGTAGGTCTTCGGCTAACTTTACTATATTGGGAGATCTTAACCTCCACTTTGACTCCACTCTTGACCCCACCATCAAAAATCTTCTGGCGGATTTCACAGCCTTACAGCTAAATTCTCTTATTCATACCACTACACACTCCGCTGGTCATTTATTAGACCCCGTCTTCACCAATATCCCGGAGGCCAGGGCTGACCTACCCAAACCCATGGGATGGACTGACCACTTTCTCATCAGATCTACGATGATGGTAAGAGAATTGCCAACTAAAGAAGTGTCTACCTCTTGTTTTAAAAAGCCATGGCATAAACTGCTAACTGGTGACTTACTCACCACTTTAGGAGAATCCCATCACATAGCTACTAAAGATATAAACACGTCTTATGCTGCTTTCCAGGACTGGATTACTAAAGGACTTGACACCCTTATACCTGCTAAATGGACCAAAGGACGTAGCTCCCCGTCCAACCCATGGTACAATGAAACTCTGAAAATCATGCGGAAAGAGTGCAAAATAGCTGAGCATAGTTGGAGAAAGGAGTACAAAGACAGTGATAAAGCTCTTTACCTGTCCAAGTCAAAACTCTATCATAAAGCCATACGCACTGCGCGCGCGTCCTTCTATGCAAAAGAAATTAATTCTAGCACTAATCCTACAAAAACTATTTTTAAATTGGTGCAAAAACTTCAAAACAGTTGCAATCCTGCATCACCTCCACACAGCAATGCGAGGATCTCGACGTTTTCTTAATAAAAAAGGTGAGAAAAATTTATAGTGCCTTTTCACAGGACTCTCCCGACCTTTCTAACCCCTCTAATCCTTCCATCAAGGGCTCTAGGCTGTCACTCATACCTGAAATTTCCCATGACGACCTGGCCAAACTTTGCAGAAAGGTTAAGTCCGGTTCCCCTACAGATCCCATGAGACCGGCCCAATTTCTTGAATCTTTAGATTTTTTCCTCCCTTCTTTGGCCACGCTACCTAATCGCTCCTTCTCCTCGGCTGTGGTCCCTACCTGCTGGAAACAAGCATGGGTCTCCCCTATTATTAAAAAGCCTACTTTAGACCCCACAAAGCTGGAAAACTTTAGACCTATCTCGCTGCTTCCATGGGTGTCTAAACTAGCAGAAGCCCACGTGAATAATGTCCTGTCCCACCATATGGTCCAAAACAACATCTTGGACCCATCTCAGAACGGGTTCAGGCCAGGACATAGTACAGAGTCTGCCCTTTTGACTACCACCGAACACCTCCGGAATATACTTGATGCCGGTCAGAGTGCTGCGCTGATTCTACTTGATCTCAGCGCAGCCTTTGATACGGTTTCCCATAACATCTTGCTAAAACGCCTCGAAGCTATAGGGATTAGTGATCTTGCCCTTGACTGGTTCCGTTCTTTCTTGAAGGACAGGTCCTTCGGGTCTCAGCCCCTCCGTTTATCTCCCGGTCCCACCCCATCGGCCAAGGAGTTCCCCAGGGCTCTGCACTCAGTCCATCTCTTTTTAACCTTTATGTATAGCCTCTCTCGGCAGTGGCCAAAGAGTGGGACCTCACACTGGTGTCATACCCTGATGACACGCAGCTGGTCATCACTCTCACCGAGGGCCCTTCAATCTCGGCTACAAGATTTAGGGATGGCTTAGCTGCAGTTGCCCAGTGGATGACGGGCAACTGCCTACAGCTGAACGCAGGGAAAACGGAGGTGTTGCTCCTCGGAAAAAACTCCTGTTATTGGAGTGATCACTGGTGGCCTTCCCTGCTGGGCCCCATCCCATCACCGAAAACCCTGGTGAAAAACTTGGGCGTCTAGCTGGACTCCTCGCTCAGTTTTCAGATCCACACAAAGAAAGTGGCAGCTACTCGTGTGGGCCTGCTGAGGAGTCTCAACCCGATACTCGGTTTCTTTGATTCCAAAACGCGCCAGCTAATTGCCCAATCCATCATTCTCTCTCGGTTGGATTACGCTAGTGTTTTATTTTTAGGCGCCAATAAAGCAGAGATAGCATGGCTGCAACGGGTACAGAACTCTGCGGCAAGGGCCGTGGTGGGGCTCCCCCGTAGGTGCTCCGTCAGAGCTACTATTCAAAGATTACACTGGCTACCGATCGAATCTCGAATTCAATTTAAGACCCTCACTATTGCTTTTAAAATTCTTAAATCAGAATGTCTTGAACTTCTACGCCCGCTCTTAGTACCTTACGTCCCTCAACGCAATCTGCGTTCCTTCGGTCAACATCTTGTAACTATCCCTCGAACGAAGCTCTGCCGTATTGGTGGCCGTTCCTTCAAAGTTCTGGGGGCAAAACTTTGGAACTCCCTGTCACTGAACATTCGCTCCCTGAATAACTTGTCCGCCTTCCGGAAGGCAATTAAAACTCATTTGTTCCCTCTGTCCAAGCCATTTCCCTGTTCCCTCCCATTCCCCTCAGTTGTTATTTCATGGTTATCAGCGCCGGGACGCCTCGTTGCTGGGGCAGCTGTTCACGCTTAAACAAATACTTAACATAACATAACATAACATTGTGTATGCCAGTATCACTGAGCTTTTTCCTATGGGCCCCATATTACAGACTCGCTAAGGCGAGTGCACTAACTGCTGCAAGTGCTTGGATGACTTTTAGTCTATTGGGTGTCGCCCTTAACTTGCAGTTTGGCAAATTATCTGATGGCAGGAAGTCTCATAAGTACTTCTTTTCATAGCGCCAAAATGTCAAATAGAATTGTCAGTTTGTTTTGAATTTATCAATCAAAAGAAGAAACAATTTTGTTGGATAGAATGTCAGGAGCGTCTGGTGTTAGGGAAAATTGGTGGGGCAGGGAGAGGGGATGACGACAATAACAACACATGGAAACAAAGAACATACCAGGCACCCTCTGCATTGCTGCTCTTCTGCTCCTCTGGCTCCACTGCAGCCCAGGCTGAACCTCCCAGACACCCATACAGCCAATCCAGGCGTTGCTCTCATGCTGCTGCCAGCATGAGAGAAGTGCCAGGATTGTACTGAGCGCCCTGTATTTGTGCTCACAAGGGGACTGGGAGCTTGTGCCTGCTGTCTCATACCGGGCAATGCAGCTCGGTTTGAGGGCATCTCAGTGCACATGCCAGTTTGGCCATCCTAAGATGGCTGGACAAACCCACATGCGTACTTAGCAGCAATGCTCACCACTCCTCCTATGTCCATCATCACTATGTCCCCGCCCCGTAGGCTTGGCCCTTTGAAGAAAAATAAAATGATAATAAACCTGTGTTACTATAATTTTATTTTACGTAAAGACGGAGGAGCCGCCGCTGTAGAAAGCTGCTTATCTCAACTTTGTTGTCACACCCTAGGAAATTCAGATTACAGTGGTGTAGCAAGGGGGGGGGGCGATCATGAGATTTGGGGACAGCGATCTCCCCCTGCTCTTACCTGCAGCCATCGTGGTGTGACAAAGGCCGTAATCGTCAATATCCCCGCACTTACATTCGGCCGCCACGGTGGCAAAAGTAGGGGCCGCCATGGGTATTATATTCCTAGCTACGCCACTGTCAGCAGTTTGCAAACTCTTTGTTTCTAGCGTCATGTTAATGGTAACCACTGCTTAGACGAGTTAGCCCCTTAGTATGTGCTGTTGCTGTAGTGTTGTCTTGTGCATATTAATATTTCCCTTTTAATGTTTCCTTTCAAATGTAGTAACTTAGTTGCACACAAGAGCCCTATCTGAGTTCTCCTATTCTTGGTTTACTAAGTCATACATGTGCTGTAGGGATATCAGAAATCTTGTGCTTTTGAATCCTTTCTGGTATTTAGTCCTACAACATACGATCAGTCTGTAAATTGATACACCAGTGTCACAGATTTATCTGTAGACCACACAAGCTCTTAAGTTCCCACAGGCGCAGATATTATAGGCAGAGTTTATGATACCATAAATCCACAGTCAGTTAAAGGACCTACAGTCATCAACCTCAAACTTATGTTTAATATTCTATAGATACACGTGTGGGATCCTCCAGCTTCTGCCTGGACCTTACAATACCAATCTCCCATCTACCAATTAATACATTTCCTCTCCAAGTCTAGGGTTTTATGAATAGGATTCTCCTTTTGACGCCTTATAAAATTATGCACCTACCGAGTCTGGGACAGAGCACACTTCCCCAATGGGCTGAATTGCTCGCTGTGTGCAAACCTACTCGAACATTAACCAAGAGGTAGCCATTACCGAATCCAAGTATCTAACAAAGTAACTACATAAATAAACTAATGGTTACATTGCAGTAGACTCTACACTTTCAACTGTAGACATATATACTTTCCACATCCCAGGAATTACCACTCTGATGACTCAGTCCAGTTTGCATCAGTCTGAGCCCATGGTCCTTGTGATGCCCTTTAGTGCAATCTCCCCCCTCAGTTGTACATTTTCACTCAGATTCATGACCATATTTCCACTCTCAGACTTTTTCTTGAAATTATGCTGTGATAAAAACAGGACCTCCCAACCTAACTTATCACAAATCCCTTGTCTGTGGCTGTCCCCCAAACCCTCACTTCTCTCCTCATCAGGGAGCAGGCCCTCGAACCAGATCACACATCTGGTCTATAACTAGCCTTTACACCCTCAATGTTGCCCTGCGCAGAATGGACAGAGTTGTAAGAACACACAGATATATTCTCTTTGCCCTGTATGAACCTAAGTCCTAGAACTATCCGCCCAAGCTATCCCTTCCCCCCACATCGCTGTCATTCTCAGTTCCCCTTAGGGTTGCAATTCCTACCCTCTGCTTACTTTCCCTCTCTCTCCTCCAAAGCTACCTAATGTAAGATTCTCTTAATGAGCACATTTGTTGCTGTGAGGGAAAGATAGCTTTAACTCTGCAGATTCTCCTGACGAGAACCCTGCCAGTTATTATTTTACAAATTAAGCACTGATTGCACAGCTAAAAGTGCTAGTTTCCTGCCAGACCTTTCTCGCCTGGAGCGTCCTTACACCTACATGAAAGCTTCTCTGGCTGGCTGGTTTAGGGTAAGAAAGAAGCACTATCGATTCACTGGTCTATCTTCCAGAGTACCTACACGAGAGAAGTGCGCTGGGGAAGAAATACAACTAAACCCTTGCCCTGAGGTTGTCTCCATAAAAAGTGCAAAACTCAGACAGCCTAGTCCGTCCTCAACATTCACTCTTCGGGGACTGTGGTGCTGAAGCGCCTTGGGAAGCAGCTGGTGCCTGCTTTTGCACCAGTCGGGCATTGCGTATTACAGAAGGGGCTGTCCAAGCTTGAGTAGCCTCTTCTGCTATACCAAGTGCTCAAGCACACATTCTGCTCTTGCACTATGTGAGCTGGGTGGTCCCATGAAAATAAGGAAAGTCCTTTGATCATGCACTCTTGCCATTTATGCTAATGTTGGCTCATGGGCAAAGAGGCACATGGTAGGCGCACTAACATAGAGCAAAGCAGGATGTGGCTTCCAGTTAGTGGGCCGTTTGGAAGAATGTATGAAGTCTTCAGTTGAACCCACTGCAGGTGGATGCAGGTTCCCCCCTTGGGGTTCCCTTTCTGACTGCCAAGAGCAGGCTGCTCTACCACCGGTTGGTGACCAAGATGTGGGTTGAGAACAGTTGCTCATATTCCCTCCAGTGCAGGAGTTAACTCTCAATTTGTGTGTCCATTGGAGAGGCGCCTTCTTGTAATCTGAAGTGTGGTCCAGGTCTACGTTGGTATGCAACTGGGAGTCTGTGGCAGTGCTCATAATATGGCACCTGGACTCTAACAAAAGTCTATTGTCATTGAAACAAAGGAGTGGCGCCTTATAGACTTCCGGAGGTTGAAAGGCTGAGTATGCCTCTCATATTAAGATCTATCCAATAGGGTACACAGACAAAATATCGAGTTTTAAATTTCGATATACAATTATATCGAAGTTTAAATATCGATGGGACAAAATATCGAAGGTAAGTAATATCGACAGTCTTAATATCGATATTAGTATGATATCAGTAATATCGAAGTTTTAAATATCGATGTCAATAATATCGATATAAATAACTTCGATGTTACTAATATCAATTTTTAAATAAATTTAGTGTATATTATATTGTATTTATTATGTTTTATTATTTATTTTTAATGTAATTTAATTAAATATTGTCTTTTACTACTGTAGCGGGTTGTGGGTTTATAGGGGAATAGGGTGGGAAGTAATTTAATTATGTTAAATTAATTATTAATTAGTAGGAATTATTAATTAATTAATTGAGAATTAATTTTTAATTAATTTTAATTATTTGATTAATTGATAAATATGTTCTGTAGCGGGTTATGGGTTTATAGGGGAATAGGGTGGGAAGTAAGTTAATAATAATTTATTAATTAATATAATTTTGTACATATTTTTAATTATTAATTAGTTGGTAATTAATAATATTAATTAGTTAATTACATTAATTAGAGTAATTTTTTTCTATATAATTGTTTGTTATTCTTAATTAATTAATTGGGAAAAATAATATTAATTATTAACTTAAATTAATTACAGCTAATGTGCTAATATATTTACTTTATTGTTATTGTTAATTAATAATTATTGGTAATTAAATAATATTAATTAATTTTGGGTAAAGGAGTATTTTTAGGGCTCAGGGTCAGTTTTCAGTTTTTGGGTAAAGGGGTATTTTTAGGGTTCAGGGTCAGTTTTCAGTTTTTGGGTAAAGGGGTATTTTTAGGGTTCAGGGTCAGTTTTCAGTTTTTGGGTAAAGGGGTATTTTTAGGGTTCAGGGTCAGTTTTCAGTTCTTGGGTAAAGGGGTATTTTTAGGGTTCAGGGTCAGTTTTCAGTTTTTGGGTAAAGGGTATTTTTAGGGTTCAGGGTCAGTTTTCAGTTTTTGGGTAAAGGGGTATTTTTAGGGTTCAGGGTGAGTTTTCAGTTCTTGGGTAAAGGGGTATTTTTAGGGTGCAGGGTCAGTTTTCAGTTTTTGGGTAAAGGGGTATTTTTAGGGTTCAGGGTCAGTTTTCAGTTTTTGGGTAAAGGGGTATTTTTAGGGTTCAGGGTCAGTTTTCAGTTTTTGAGTAAAGGGGTATTTTTAGGGTTCAGGGTCAGTTTTGGGTTTTTGGGGTACAGGGATATTTTTAGGGTTTAGGGTCAGTTTTGGGTTTTTGGGGTACAGGGATATTTTTAGGGTTCAAGGTCAGTTTTGGGTTTTTGGGGTACAGGCGTACAGGGTAAAAATATATTTTTTTACATTAAATCAATAAAATGAAATTAAAAAAAAGGAAAATTACATTAAATTATTAAGTGTTTTATTTATTTTAAATGTATATGTATTAGTTTTAATTTTGTTTTAATATTTTTATTTAATATTTGTAAAATTAAATGTATTTTAAAATAATTTTTACATTATTATTAATACATTTAAAAAAACGATATTTTTAATTTCGATATTTTTGTACTACGATATTATTTTTTCGATATTTTTGTACTTACCTTTATGAAGATATGACTCCGATATTTTTGATGTCGATATTTTTGTGCCGATATTTTTGTATTTCGATATTCTGTCTGTCGATATTATGTCAGACATTCATCCAATAGGGTCAAACACAGATCCCAGTAGTGATTGCTTGAGTGGACTGGGCTATCAAACACCGCATCATAAATGTTATTCACTGTAACCAATAAATACAATGAAATGAAATGAAAAATTACATTTATAAAACGCACAGACCTCACAGCGCTTTTAACTGAAATCCAAGGCAGCAGCTAGGAAGATTAAACGGCGTTGCTGAACAAGTGTGTCTTTAGAAGCTTCCTAAATGCCATCCGGTTATTATTTTCTCTGAGGGTAAGCAAAAGAGAATTCCATATTCTCGCAGCATTGTGCTAGAATGAGCGGCCGCCCCACCGAGCCCTGTTTATCTTGGTCGTGATGGCTAATTGCAGTGACCTTGAGCGCAAAGCTCTGAGGGGAAGGTAAGGGGTAGCTAAAGGATGTATTATGGCTGGACCAATTCTGCAAATTGCTTTTTGAACAAGACACATCGCCTTAAATTGTACCCTTGCTGCCACAGGGAGCCAATGTAACTTTTTGAAGGCATTTTTGGCCGACTGCCAGCGAGGAATTTGAAAAGCAGCTGGGCCGCACAGTTTTGGGTGACCTGGAGTTTGTTGATCACTGCCACCGGGGCTCCCAGATAGAGAGTATTACCATAGTCAAGGTGTGAGAGTATCAGGGCCTGGACCATGACTCTCCTCACCTGGAATGGGAGCAAGGGGAGAACCTTCCGGAGCATTCTCATCAGCCCAAAACAGATGGATGGGGTTTTGGTGGCCTGAAAGGTGAAATCAAGTGGTTTTATCCCAGACAATGGGATTAACTCAGTCGCCTGGCAAGAGTAAAAAGTATTTGTATTACTTCTTTTTAATATTTAGTTGGGCAGACTTGGCGTGTGAGCACTGGATCATTTACCAGGAACCAGAAACACGATTAAGTGAGGGGACACAATGTGTGTGCGGAAAAGGTAGTGTTCAAGTAGATCCAATACTGAGATGCTCATAGAGATGCGTACAGTCTTGCAGATAAGTTCAAAACAAGTATGCTTTCAGTTTATAGTTTGAAATACTTTATTGAGACACTCAAGTCCATTAAAGTGCAAAATGGAAGATACAAAGCAGTACACAAGCATAACAGTTTGGAATATAAAATGTGTGCAAATAAACAACACATTGTGCAGAGCAATCAATGTGTATAAAGCATAAGATAGAGTGAGCTTGTGGCATAATATCGATCAGATTAATGAACTGACCCAATAAAGTTTTAGCATTTAGATTGTAACAGGCATATATATATATCTATATATATGTGTATAGATACGCAAATGTCCTCGGAGGGGGGGAGCAACAGTAAGCTGGTGCTGTCGGCAGGATAAGGACAGTCCTGCACCCTTATGTTTAAGCAAAAACAATGAATCACGCCGCACTCCTCCTGAACGATTTCAAAAGCAGGTTTATTGACCCATTTCCATCTCTAACTCCTACGCGTTTCGAACTTTGCAGTTCCTGTTCAAGGTAGCATTACAAGTCCTTCATTGATTTCTAGTTATTTATACCGAGACTCCACTGTTGCCATTATGAGGCATTGTGGGCTCTATAGTTTATAGTTTGCTTTACCAATTATCTATGGCGCTACCTGTCAGTTTTACGCTTTTCCTTCCACCGATCATTGTTAAGAATAAATACCTGAGTGGTATAATAGCTAGGGCTGGGGTCTATTTGCATAATTTGCACAGGCCTCTGGCTGTTTATGGCAAGTGGATTACTCGCCATAGTAAGGCTAAGTGCCTGTAATCCACATTTAACCGGATTATGTTCAAAGAAAAATGTGGAAGAACTTCACACAAAAATTAAGGAAATAGAACAGTTGATCACAGCAACTGGAGAGGAAGAGGCTGAAATCAACAAATTACGTACAATTATGGAAAAAAATCTTGACAAACATGAGAGTGAAATGGAGGAAAGAAAACAGCGCAAATTCAGAAGAGACGAAACTGACTACGAAACGGAACCATATTTACCTTTGCGAAAAGATTCGACATTTTGAAGAAACAAGTAAGCACCAAACAAACAAACGCACAAGCATCCCCTATCACAATACCAAGTGAAACGGAATCCAATATAAGTGAGGGAGAACAAAGAGCTGCAATTCCAATAATAACCATGAAATACTCTTTTTTTAGACGAGATGCAAATGCTTTATCTAGATCAACAGAATCCGAAAATGCCAAAAAGAGGACGAGGCAGAGGAAATATCAGGGGCCGTGGCCGTGGAAGGGGTCAATTCGTAAACAAAACTCAAAGCGCAAAACCAGAAGAGGAAGAAAAACAAAGATATCCACTGCGCAACAGGACAGTGACAAGAAAGTAAATCTTGATAACAAAACAGATATTGAACCTAACTTGATCATAAATCTATCCAGTTATAATCTTTCAGAAACAGAAAAAAGACTGTTAAATAAAGGGCTGACATTTTGCCCGCAAAAACATCAAGACAGTGTGGAAACAAAAATTGATATGTATAAATATATACGGAAATTAAAGCTCAAAAAATTCTTTACTAAGATACCAATGGGTATATCAACGACATAATCTATAAATCCAAATGAGCAACCAGAAACACTGGCCATTTCTGAAATACCAAGTATGAGAATTGCATTTGAACTAGCACACCAAGTAGAGGAGACTGACACAACGGACACGCAACTCCTAACAGAAATGGGAATAGAATCATACATCCATCCAAGAACAAAATTCAAGAAAAAATCCAAGTTCTCTCCTGTTCTTTATCCCGGTAATCGCATAGACGTATTCCAAGAATTAGTAGTTGCAGAATTGGACACCATGAAAAATATAAATACCAAAAGAAAGGAAAACCTTTCGTGGGATGAACGACAAGCACTACAATATTTAAAAGAAAACAACACTATTGAAATCAAACCAACCGATAAGGGCGGAAATATTGTGATTCAGGATAAGCAAGACTACATTGAAGAGGCAAATCGACAATTAAGCGATGAGGCCAACTACACAATGATCTCAGAAAATCCAATCGTAGAAATGACAAATAAAGTACACAAACAAATTGCGGAATGACATGAAAAAGGACTATTAAATCAAGATGAGAAGAACTTTTTAACAGTTACCCATCCAATAACTCCAACTACATATTTTCTGCCAAAAGTGCACAAAACATTACAGAAACCACCAGCACGTCCGATAATATCAAGTTGTGGATCTTTATTTGAAAATATAGCATCATACGTGGATTTTTTTCTGGCCCCCATAGTTCCAACTTTCAGTTCATTTATAAAGAACCCAGGTGATTTTTTGAGAATTCTAATTGACACTGCTTGGCAACCAGATTACCTACTAGTGACAATTGACGTTGTCTCCCTGTACACGTCTATAGACCATGACATAGGCTTGAATGCAATCTCTTACTTTCTGAAACAAAGACCTATTGGAGAGATCCAACACACCAGAATGATTATGAGCATGATTGAACCATGCCAAACCAACAACGTGTTCAATTTCAATAATAAAATGTACTCGCAGAAACGTGGGACGGCCATGGGAGTTTCCTTCTCTGCAAGCTATGCGAATCTCACCATGGGATGGTGGGAGAGATGCGTGGCTTGGAGAGCAGAAAACGACCCATACACGACTCACGTAGTATTGTGTTTAAGGTTCATCGATGACCTTTTCCTTTTGTGGAAAGGTACAAAAGTCAAACTTCTGGAATACATCAAAATCCCTCACAAGTCATCCCAGCCCTGCAGCCCACTCGGGCTATACTCATGGTCCTATTGTGTGCAGTTTACTGGAACCTACTATGGTAACATTGTGCTTCTGTTATTGGAACTACAAGCACCAGCGTGCCGAGCGATTTACTCACCTGCAAGCGCTTTCAGGGCGAAATGGGAGCCGGAGCGCATGCAGTTAATGGAGCTTGTGAAGCAAAGAGCCAGTATGCTGTTCAGACCGATTCCACTGAGGAAGGAGCAAGTGCGGCTCTAAAACGCATTTGGAAGTTATTTCAAGGTCGGACTGGGAAGACAAGAGAAGGTCTGGTTTAGTTGGGTACAAGTTGGGACAATGAGCCCCTTTCCCCACCTGTTGCACCAAAGACAATTACTCCCCGAGTCTATTGCCTGAAAATAAACAAGCATTTTGATATCTTACACAAGATCTAACCGTATATGACCCCATATGTCATAGCAAAGCACATGTCATTGAGATGTAGCATAAATTAAAATAATGAAGAATGAGGTAACATAACGTAACTAGTGTGGTGGGTTGAGACATAATAGAAGGTGAAAATATACCTTTCTGCATACACTTAGCTACTATGAACAGCTACATATTATTGCGTATATTAATGGAGAATAAGGGAGTCCTTACATGCATAGGAGTGCACCATAGATTTGTGCAGTAGTTCTACTTTTTTGTGATTTGAATACTATCATGTATAACCCACAAAAAAACTGTCATTTTTGTCGGTCTCTTCATATTCACCTACTTGCATATTCCTGCAGACTGCCCAAAGGGCAAATACTAACCAGGCAATACTGTTTTTTCTACTTTATTTTAACATAGATACGATATTCTTTTAAGATAAATCCCTTCTCTAAACCCTCTGATGACACGAATGCAGGGGCTTCTGCACTCTTATTACACCACTCACATCTACTTGAAGTTGGTGCTCATTTAGAAGTTAAGTGAATGAGATGAAAAGCACTGCAGATATTGATTAACACAAACAAAGTTATGCATTTTTGAATGTTATCCACATCTGCAATACAAGCTCCACTGATACAACCATGGGCCATGCCCTTCCCTACTTACAGCTATGGATCTGGGACATCTGACTATCATGCACTTATGCACACTCACAACAGACATGGGGGCAGATTTATATTAACTGGCGCATCCCGAGGGATGCGCCAGTTAACATGCGCCACAGTGCGCCACAGCTACGCCACCCATGGTGCGCCGCATTTATGATGCGGCGCACCATGGGGCAAAAACGGCACAGATGCGTCACGCATCTGTGCCGTAAAAGTGACGCATTGCTGGAGTTGTGTCGCAAGCGCGACGCAGCTCCAGCAAGGCTCGGGGGTGCCCTATCTGACCAATGCTGCATCAAGCCTTACGCCTGCTTCAAGCAGGCGCAGGGTTTTGACGCAGCATTGGCCTAAAAGTGACTGAGTGAAATCTTATAGATTTCACTCAGCCACTTTTGCGAGGCGCACCTGCCCCGGCACGCCCACCCTGCGCCGGAACGCCCACAAGCGGCGCAGGGATTTACAACGTGACGCATCTGCCTAGATGCGTCACGTTGTAAATCGGTCGTAGGGATGCGCCACGTTTACGCCACAGTTGCGTGACGCAAACGTGGCGCATACACAACATAAATCTGCCCCACGATCTTTCCATTGAGCAAGTCATTGGAACATGTTGTTGATCAAGAAACTCAAAACAAAAAAGGTGAAGTCAAGTGGAAAAATACTTGATTCTGATGTTTCATCCATTTTAGGAGAATCTTTTGTAGCATCTGTTTATAGCATATATTTCGGTTAGCAAATAACATGTTATTAGTGTCTTGGTAAATAGAAAGGTTATGTATTTTCAGAATATGTAGAGGTGTTTGAAACACATGTTCATTATCTAGTTCACCATTGGGTCTATTCAGAAGGGCATTATGGACTGCATACAGTAGTACACCTGTGGCACACTTTAGGGTATTGCCTTTGTGAGCTACCCCATAATTGTAAATGCTTTGTGAATTCACCCCCATGTCTGTAACATTTCTAGTACTAAGTCTGAAATCGTTTTCAGAATGTGAACTAAAATGCCAGGACCTCTTGCTCATCGTAGACCAGAATCATAGCAGAATAATTGTAATATATTAGTTTACCAGCAATTGGGCAGTCCTACGTGCATTCCTCTCTATTTTCAATGGAATCAAATGCCATCCCAGTATAGATGTCTTGTTGTGAGGTGAATCGATTCACTTCAGAATAAATTACAATTTGAATGTAGATGTGCACACTAAAAGTGTCAGACTTTACTGAAAAAGAATACTGTAAATAAGTTTTTAGTGCACAAAACGTGTTGCTGTTTCTCAGCACAGGCACACTTTGTGCACCAATTTAGCCTGCATCCAAATAATGAGTCCCTGTGACATGCTTACATGGTTTGCACAAACATTTGGGTTTATGCAATGCAGCCTCTGAAGTCCTAGACAAGTACCATTTTCTACTTTAATGTCATGGGTGCAAAACTTCTGGGAAGAATGGGACAGCTAGGAAGTCCTAGATTTTCACTAAAGTGTTTGTGTTTCTTGAGGTTGTACTTTAAATGTTTAACAGAATCTTAACAGGCTTTGTAGACTACTAGTTTAGATAAGGGAACTAATTCATGAAATCTAGGACACAATGGGCCTCACTTACTATATTTTGATGCACGGCAGTGCAGCGAGCCTTCTTGCTGTGCTGCATCAAAATAAAAGGGCAGGAATGCGTCATATTTACAAGATAACAGTGCATTCCTGTCCTTCTACTTTGCACACAAACAGTAGACGTGCACCAACGCAGACACCCTTGCAGAATGCAGCACACATAGAAGGAGCAAAAAACGAGGAGAAATAAAAGTTTTTCTCCTCTTTGCACCACTGATTCTGGCACATTGGGAGGTTTACAACACATTGTAAATCTGGGAGTGTTTTAGATATCATGAATGTTGCATGGGAACACTCATAGCGACACACATGGAACGCCCCTATCGTGCAGAATAATGCGTGAAACGGGCCCATATTTACTTACAAGACCATGAAAATTCACGCAGGGTGACTTTACGTGGCCTTTTAAATATGGGCAGGCACACTGCGCCACTGGTGTGTCTAAAAAAGTGACACACCGGCGACCCAAATTATTTTATTTATTTATTTATTTATTTGCTTATATAGCGCCGGACTCGACCCCCGAAGGGGTATCTCCGTGCTTGTGTTGCCCTATGTGCTCAAATTAGGACTGAGAGGTGCACTGAAGAGATTAGACTGTCTGGGATAAATGCGTTTTAAGGGAGACCCAATATAATAACATATACAAAGCAACTTTTCTTATAACTTAAATGTCTTTACGTGCAAATCTTGCATATGGTATGCATCAGCAATGGTGCAAGTATGTTTGGCACTCCTAATAAATTATTATGGCGCTGGATTGTTCTTCATTCATTAATATAAAAAAGGCAATTTTTCAACCCTTTCCTTATAATTTGGTACCACTAGTGATGTTACCCATACTTATTGCCTTACTTGTGGGTGAACCAGCGCTTTCTACATTATATTTATTATGTGCTTAAAAGCGTGAGATTCACATATCCGGGTGACTTGGCAGCTGTTTCTGTAGAACAAGCACCATATGTTCTTGCTAACCATATTTTTTTCTCCACACTAACAACATGCACATCATATATCCCAAACCATTCATGTGAGGTACCTTTTTGTGCTTCACCATGAAAAGGGATTTTTTTCCTCTGTTTGTAAGGAGTAATTTCTTGCTCTTTTTATGGAGGGAAGCGGTCAAAAGGAGTTTGTGAACTGCATACAATTTTGGGCCTTCATCCCTCTGAGGCATTTTTTCAATAAACTAAACCCCCCCCCCCGCCTACTGGATTTGGAAACTTCTGTTGAGTAAATCCATTTATTAACTGCAAAAGCTATAAATGGTTGCGTTTGCATGTGTGATTCAGGTTCCACATGGAAGAATTGTGTGAATAAGACTGTCAAAACCCCTTTCAGATGGCCATGGGGTATGCAGGGGCTACTAGGCTCCACTGTAGTCGTTGCAACCTTCTACTCATGTTGTCTCAGGGCCCATCCTACTATGGATCCCACTCTACCGGGCCAAGAACCCCTTCAGCACTTGACTCTCAGTGGTAGCTGTGGTCTAGCAGACAAGGTTCCCTTGGGGGGATGTAGACAAAGGTCAGTGAATACGACACATAAGTCAAAATGCAAATAGGATGAACAAAAACATACATTTCCACCCAAATACTTGCTTTTATTATAAAAAGTAGATTTTCATTTCAAATTCTACACATGTAAAGAAATGCAACAATCAAATGCAATAGCACAATCCTCCTTGAAGTCGAAGCTCCTGTAGTCGTCAGACGAATCCCTGTCCCACTGTCCTTCATGTAGTGTGATAATTCCTATCCACTGGTGGCCACATCAGGGAATGCAAACTATCAGGCCATACTTTAGTAACTTAGTCTAAAGGGTCTTTGACGCTACATCACTAATAGTAGCAACTCCCCTGGGGTCCCAAAGACCCGGTTTCAGTATTACCCTTCCAGTAGGATGGCAGTGTTCAGCAGTGCAGTGAGTGCCCTCTCCTCAGGTGCTCCCAAGTCCAGATCCCATACAGTGCAGTTGGGCTGTTTAAGATTGACATGGTGGCACCCAGCGGCGTAGGCTCTTCTTGTCATGCAGTGCTGGCTTACGGTTTCCCGTGACCAGAGCTTCTGCCGCTTGACATACACATGAGGTAAGTTGCTCTTCCCCACTAGCAGGAAGGAGGACGGCGGGGAGAACACTGGTGTCATCCTCTGGTTCATGTTTGGAGTGCCAATGAGGATGACATCCTTGATGGGATTTCAGCAAACATCAGAGACTTCACCAGGTGAAGATCACAGCATGCAAGCTTGACCCCCTAGTCAAAGTAGTTCTCCTTTGGCCTTGGGAGACGGGCTGAATTGTAGGCCAAGTAGTACTGGCAGCCCCTCCTGGCATACGGGGTTACTACGGTACTCACGATCCGGGCACATTCTCCTTATGCAAGCCCCCCAAACTACGGTGACCCGTCCTGGCATATGAGGTCACCAATCTCGGCCGTCACAGGTCCTCTGTACTTGATCAAACCTCAATTTACTGGTGACCCTCTCTGGCATCCGTGGTGACCGCAATGCAGCAGTGCAGCTTGGTGCTTCCCTCCCAGAGCCTTTGATATGTCTCAGAATACGGCTGCCCTCTCCTGGCATATGAGGGTCACAGAGCTGATACTGCACAAGGGCAATGGCCCAATTGGTGCACAGCCTTACAACTAAACACAGGAAATCCTCATGCAGGACTCCCCACTGGACCTCACTCCCTCCAACGCTCTCCTCTCCCTCACAGGGCACACTGGTCTTGGCAAACCGATAGGCAATGGAGATCCATGCTCCAGGGCAGGTGACCTTGGTGTCCTGGGTGATGTCCCCTCACCCAGCAGGGTGACTAGCAGACCTTTGCCCCCAACTCTGGCCACTGGCAGAAGTCTTGCAGAGCTTCCTCTTCTCACGCAGCCTGTCTGGTTGTTTGGCAGGTGACACATTTTTGGGGACTAAACCACCCTTCTTTAAGTCTTTTTTCAGACATCAAATGTAATTTAGGGTCTGGGTCTGTGAAGTTAAATGTTGAGGTTTTGCTTCTTTTGCAGTGGACACTTCTCCTTTTCATCTTCCTTCATTAAAATGGTCCATCACAGCAGGAAGGACTCCGCAGCTGATTATCCACTACATAATTTACAGGAGTGACCAGAGTTTACACCTGGAAGCCAGCCACAGTGCATCAACGAGTTAATCACAGACCCCCAGCCATTCTCTGTTATGATTCTCTTATCAGCCCAACTCCGTTCTGAGATGTGCCTGGGCCCCTTACTTTTGATCTATCACTGAAACAAAGAGAAGTTTTTGAAATGTAAAAGGAAACTCTTCCCTCCAGTGTGACCCCACCTAGGTCTCAGGAATGCAGCAATCTACAAGTCTATCTGTGGAGATTCCTCTCCTCCTGATGTCTTCACCAGGCATTCCTGGCTTTTTCCAAAATGGAACCCAAGGTCCTCATACAATGTATAATTGCAGGCACACTCACTCAACATATGTTCATTGCTTACTTTCTGTTTAGCACTAATACCCTTCTTCATTTACCCATATACCCATAGATGTTACCCTGAGTCTAGCACACACACTCAGGCTGCATGCACTGTTCAGCAATGAAACTTTCCTACGTTTAACCAAGGTGTGTTAGTTCGAAACACATGCACTGCCAATCCACACACTCACTGTGTGTGCTACACAACTCTTCATCCTTCATGTGTTGTACTGCATGCAAGCACACATACACCCAGCACATGCGGTCGCTGTGCAAGCAATGCCCAGCACTACATCTCTCATGTAATGTATTCCTCTCAGGTATACATACAACCAGTACATGTCATAGCCACAAGTACTGCACAGTTCTGCTCCTTCCTCGTACTGTACCTGTTCAGGCACACATAAAACTAGCACAAAGGCACTACTCTTATGTTGTGCAGCACTCCACATCTACCTGATGTAGGCCAAAGATGAGTTAAGCACACAACAGCAGAACTTTTTGAAATGTGAGTGAGCCTGTAGACCTCGATCTGGTGACACATGGATAAAAGGTTGTGTTCACTACTACTGATGACAACACGGTATGCTGCCACCACCGCACTTCTGCTGCTTAACTCCTGATTACTAAGAGGGTAGCACATTGGCTGCCACTCCGGGTCCCACAAGACTGCAATCCATGAGACAGGCCCAAGTCATGGCAGACACGCAAGGCCCGTGTTCGCCTACTACTAAAAACAGGATTAGGGATACAGACAACTGTACAGTTGGGGGCTCAGGGCAAGGGTACATGTTTTACCATGCAGAGGACGTTTCTGTGCCAACAGAGACCTTACGTAGGGTTTGCAGGAAATGTAAACTGCATGTATGGCGTTGTTGCTTTCCTGACATTCGCCTTCATTCTTTTCCTCACCCATTTATAAAGGTATGGCATCAAAATAACATTTTCAAAGATATTGCATGACAGAAGTATTATGCCCTAAAATGCATTTACTAAAATATAATATAAAAGTATACACTGAGTGGAGTAATGTTTTTATACACGATATTAGGGCTGACGATATTTAGATTAGGTTTTTGTAAATAATATTATGATATAGAAAGTAATGGATATGTAATGTGAGCAGAGCTGGTGTACATTATGGGAACATGGAACACATTTATGAACATAGATTTTGCTAATATGTGTAATTATGAACCAAGCACCAGCCTTACTCTTTAGCCCTAGAAAACACTTGTGAAGCAGTCCATTTGTCTTTAGTCTAAGGATGAGACACAGATACTCAATACAACCAAAACACTTATGTAGGAAAGTAGGATCTGATTTTATGGTTACCCCCACTTTTTGATTGATGTAATGCTGTTTCTGTCTAGTCTGACTGTGATCCTGCTAATCATGATCCCAAGTCACTGTGCGTTCTCTCCTAAATTGGTATGGTAAGTACATATGTACATCCCACATTGGACACTGGTATAAACTTATCAGTCCTTACTATATTTTACTGAGTAACCCAGGTCATAGGTACACCAGGGGTCCCACATGGGCTGAAGCATGCATTATGCCACCCATGGAAGACCACTCAATTTGTAACTACAGGCCTGTAATTGCAGCCTGTGTAAGCTGGTGCTAGCACCACTTATGAAATATATAGGTTTCCCTATATATAGGGTCACTGCACTTAAAATCTATTTCACCCCTAAATTAGGCCTTTCAATCCTGAAGGCAGGGTGCTCAGTTCTAACTGTGAGGGTGCCCCTACAGGAGCAGGACAACCCTACAACCTAGGGAATACATTCTCCCTGGTTGTATGTGAGACAGCCATATGACATATAGAGGGGCACCGTTTCATTATGCGATGACCATCTCGAAACTGTCCGTAACAAAACCTATCATATTTGGTATTAATCATGTTGGAGTCATACCCCCACACTGTAAATGGTGTGGGAGGTATGATTCCATGCCCCGTGAAGCTTCTTTGGGAGGCCCTCAGTGCTCCCATTACCAGCCTTTCAAACCTGGACAGCAAGCTAGGGTTGCTGCCAGCAAGAGACAGGTTTCTGCCCTCCTGCTGCTGAGCCAATCTCGAACAGAGGAAGGCAGAATAATAGGTATCCTGTCACAGGGAGATGTGACCACCTCCCAGACAGAGTTTAGTGTATTGTGGCAGGGTGGGGGCGCTTGGCAGCACCACATATTCTGTGTGCAGGGCACACTTGGTGCAGTCCATGCATAGTGAAGTTCAAACCAGTTCAGGTGTGAAATAGGACAAAGGACAAGCAAGTATCCTCCCCCTTGTCCAACCCCTCTTTAGGGAGGGACCCCTGGATCGTCCCAACCCTTTCCTTAGGGTATTTAAGGGCTTACCTGTGGTTGGGTCCCTAGATTCATCATGAGACAAGGTTACTTTCAGACACCACTTCTTCTTTGACCATCTGGGCACTCCGAACTTCACTGGACTTTGCTCTGGGCATCAAGGCTGCAACCGGGAAGACTCCTGCTGTTCCTGATTTCATCGCCCAGATCATCTGCTGCAGCGTCCATGCCTGTGCACCATTTAGGAACCTTCCAAGGCCTGTGGGAATCAAAGACATCTGAAGAAATCTCCCTTGAAATGAGGGAGTCACTTCCCTGCATCTGCAGGCACCGCAACTAAGCTGACCGGTCTGCTGATCCTGAGCTCCCACGGATTCCAAAGGGCTCAACAACACAGGTGGGGGTTCCTCCCATCCTTCAAGGCTGGCCCTGTCCTTTCACCAAGTTTGAGGCCAGTATCCCTTGTCAGAGCCGTAGGAACCGAACCCCTGTGCACCACATAGACTTGCTTGTTGGCTTCCTTCCACCAGGATCTTCAGGTTCCACGTAGCCCCAACCGCAAGCATCTCCAGTGACCAAGATCTTTATTCTCACTGCATCACTTGCACCGTGGACCTGCATCTTTGGTGAGCTGCTTGAGGTCCTCTCGCGACTCCTGTGCCTCTGGCCTGTGGGTCCTCTTGAGGGTCCTCTTTGAATTCTTTGGGCTCCTCCGATTGCTTTAGTCCTGCCCTGATTCCTCTGCTTGTGGTGAGTCTTCTGGACCTTGCTGGCCCGACATTGCACCTTCTTCAACGTCCACATTGTTAGCCATTGCAAAGGCCTGTTGGTACTACTGACCGACACGACCTCTCAACTCTCAACATCCCACTTAGGACAGCTCATATTAAATATTACTCCACCCAGCTGAAGTTTCACTGCCACCGTCAGCTTCCCTGCAACACTCGACATCAGTGGGCATTCGTCTTCTGTGCCCCCTGGTCACTCCTGAGTGGCATAGACTCTGTCCCCTCTGCTTGCAGGTTTTTCACATCTCGAACCCACCTTTGGGTTCCACCGGACACTATTACCTTCTCCAGCAGCGGCATCTTTCTGAAGTTCTCCATTGAGTTTGATGGCGGTTTCCGACATCACTTCACACCTATGCACCTGGCTTCCCTGGTGCAGGCATCCTGGTTCCTAAGGTATCCACGGCTGTGGTGGCTCTCCAACCTTCTGTCTTCCACGTGGTTTCTTTAGGGTCTACTGGGAAGGGTCCTTCTATAAAATTGTGACCGTGACTTACCAATTGACTTGCATTGATCCTGCGGTTGTGTTCCCACTCTGAACATGGCCTACTTGGGGCTCCTGGTTACTTACCATGGGTGGTTCCTTGGGTCCCCGGCACTTCTATGTCTTTTTGGTATAGTCTTGAATTGAGTTGTGGTTTGCATACCACTATTTTAGTGTATGGTTTGGTCTACCCCTGGTGACCATGTATATTCCGTACTACTTACCTGTTATTATTGCAAACTATTGTGTGCATTGTTTGTACCTCCAGCTAGGAGATATCTGTATTCGTTAGTGAGTGTCTTATAATAAATACATATTTTTTTAAATACACTTGGTGGTTCTTTTTCACGTAGTCTATACCTATAAGATTATGTTCTGGTGAAACAAGCTGCTTTACACTCCTTCTGGACTAAGCCTGAAGGCTGCTCTCCACAGCTACCACCTAGAGAGCTTTCTAAGGTTGTCTAAGACCACTAAAATCACCATAAGGGTTGTCTGGATTGGTGCAAGGTGCCCACTTACATAAGTGTACACCATATATCAAGCCCACTTCTCACAACTTACACTTGCATTTTTGTGATATGTTTTTTTGCCAATAATCTATTAACTGTTTGGAAGGGAGAGACTATGAGCATATTATGAGGAGGGCATGAAACAAGTGATTGGGCAGTGTCCCACTCATCCTGTCCGTGAGTAAGCATGCATGCGCCTAAATTGCCTGCAGTGGATCGCCATCAGCTTCCTGTTGTTTTCCTAACTGAGGGGTTCCTCTACCTTCTGTTTCCAGGTCTCTCTCTGGTGGTTGGCCTCGTGCTCTACATCTCCAGCATCAACGATGAGGTGATGAACAGGCCCAGTAGCTCCGAGCAGTACTTCCATTATCGCTACGGCTGGTCCTTCGCGTTTGCGGCCTCATCCTTCCTCCTCAAAGAGGTTTGACATCTTCTTACTTAGATACTCCTGTTTCCTGGTTAAAAAAGTGATGTGTTCATGTATAGCGTGTGTGAGGTCAATATAGTTATTTGTACCACAAAACAAGGTTCCGCTTCCTATGGCAGACATCGCCAATAAAAGCGACATCACTAATGGTCACAGTACTCACCGCTAATGTTAATTACTCATGCTTTTGGGGGACACGTGCTATATCGAGCAGCCATATTGTAAGCTGTTCGGTAGAAACTAAAGAAGGACTCGATCAGAATGTAGCATGGGGAGGGCGCAGTAGATTTATTTGTAGCCCGCGATTGACAGTTGAAGTCAAACGTGTGGGCCACATGACGAACCCAGAATGTGATGAGGGCCACTCTAGTTTCCTATACCTTAGAGATACTCATTGGCCTTCGGCTGAATAGGGGTCCCCCGTGAAGGGTTGGAGCCCCTGGAGGGTTAGACCTCGGCTTCCACAAGTTCACAATACTGTGCAGATATTGTATGACGCAGTGATTGCTTCCAAGAGGTTCTAGTTTTGTTTCAAATTCAGCCATCTCTGTTCCAATCTTTTACTGGCATGCATCATATTCTCGAGTGGTGGTGGCTGCAGTTATTGCTATGCATTTATTAGCGAATTTATATAGTATTACCCACAGTGCTTTAAATGGGCCGGTACTCACCGGTACGGAGTACCGGCACTTCTTAGATTTGTCACTCTGAGTACCGGCACTTCTCTTCTGCCAGAGGAGAGTACCGGTACTCATGACAAGGGAGGTCACTGGCTGAGAGTGCGAATGAGAAGGTGGGGGCGTTTCTGTCAGCCAAGGCGCCACTTCTGTATTCCCATCTGAGCCCCTACTGAGCTAATCGGCAGGGCTCACTTGAATAATGTGAGGTGCTCACGGTCACGCTGTGCTAGACAAAGCAGGGTGGAGATTCATTTTACCTGCTAGTGTGCGCGTTTGCTTTTCAAAGCGCAGCACTTCAGAAAGTGAAAAGTACTTTAAAGATATACATTTTAGCAAAGGCAAGGGCGGCGGATTCTCACACTTCCTGTACTTTCTGGATCAGAAGGTTAATGCCCAGACAATGCGATGGAAGAGGCTCTTTGAGCGCTAATCTAACAGCGTTCTGCACTGAGAAACCCACATTCCTAAAAAAATGTCTCAATTACCCAGTGTGCCTGCATTTGTATGACTGGTTTTGTAAGGAAAACGCGAGAGAGAGAGAATCAAGGCATGCTCAGGAGGTATTTTAAAGAAAATGGGTGGCACGTTGTGTGTACATGTCTGTGGTGACAAAGGTTCAGGAATAACGTAGTATGGAATGTTGGTGGGTGAGTGAGTGGATGGATGAGTGAGCTAGGGTGGATGTATTGATGGATGGATGAGTGAATGGATGAGTGAATGGATGGATGAGTGAATGGATGTATGGGTGAAAGAGGGTGGATGATTGGATAAAAGGGCGGATGGATGTGTATGTGAAAGATTGGATGGATGGATGGATGAATGGAAGTGAGCGAGGATGGATGAAAGGGTGGATGATGGATGAGTGAAAGGAGGTATTGAGTGGATGGTATAAAGGAGTGAAAGGGTTGATGGATAGATGAGCAAAAGGATTGATGGATGAGTGAGAGGGTGGATAAAGAGATGGATGAGTGAAAGGATGAATGGATATGTTTAAGGATGGATGGATAGGTTTGGATATGAAGGGTGGACAGACAGAATGGTGAAAAACTGAATGATGGATGAAAAACCGAATAATGACAGAATGTAAAGGGTAAATGGTGGACATCAGCAGGTAAATGGTAGGATGAAAGGATGACTATCGATCGATGGAAGAGACAAGAGATATCTTCGGGGAGGGTCATGATGATTTGCTTCATTTGTTGGTTGCCATAAGAGCTTTGGTCTGATGTGGGGTTATTTTCAGTTTCATCCTACTCACATGCTCAAAAATATATAATATTGTGCCAAACATCAATTAACAGTATGGCATTAAGAAGGTGCAACTATTGCAAAAAAAGGAAAAGTTAACATATTATCGCATTTCTCTTTCGTTTTGTATAATGAGTTAACCTGCTTTGTTTATATAAACACATTTATCATGTGCTTTGGTGTGTGCTGCAACTATTATGGAAGTTGTTAATTATCATTATGTCTTGCCCTTAGCCCCGCCCCTAGCTCCGCCCAGCCCCGCCCACTCACTACAACTCTAGCTCATTTTAATGAGTACCTGCACTTATTTTTTCCCCATTTAAAGCACTGATTACCCATAAACGACGACTGCCAGGGTGCAATAGAGAAGCCGCGTGTGAGGAGATAGGAGGATATATACAATTAATTAAGCATTCACATATAGACATATATAGATATATACATTGTTTAAGTTTTCATGATGGGTCTGTTCAGTATTGTGTGAGTTGGGTCGGGAACTCAGGAACGGGCCTCAAATCATTTCTGGAAGTGGCGCTGAAGGAAGAGGGAAGTCAGATGATTCTACTAATAATAATGGTTCGTCTCTAATTCATAGCAGGATTTTCGGTCATTCTTAACTTTCCTTACAATTAATGCATATGAATTGTACAATTTTAAAAATGCTTTGCTGCCGTGTTTATCTTCTGTTCATCAAGTAAAGCACATTAACAAAGTATGCTTTCGTTTGGATAAAATAGCTGTAGAGCGCCCACGTGTGGGCTCGCGCTGCCAATGCTGCTTAATGTGACGTGAGTAGAAATGAGCGGCACCGAAGCTGAGGCTGACTGAGTCATAATGCATGAATGGTGCCCATTTTATGAAAAGGCGGACGCGCTCAGGCGAATCCTAGGGAGGAATGTAGGTCGAACTCTCCCTTTACCGAAGCACTGAAGAGAGGTGGACTGACAACAGACACCCTTGTGGCAGAATTTAATGCAACCTTTAACCTCCGATTTAAACCCTCTGATATTTGGGAATTATACATCACACTGAGGCGTATTTACAATAATGTGGCAGCACCGTGCTCTGACATTTTGAAAATGCAGGGATGCGTCGTATTCACAAGAATACAGCGCACCCCTAGGTTCCACATAGTGCAAAAAAAAGCTGTCTGTCTAGCGCCAGTGCAGGCACCCTTACTTGGCAAGGATACCAGCGCTGTAGGGAGGATTGTTTATGTCCAGGAAGGAATACCTTCTTGCACATCAACAATCAATAATGGAGACTTGCAGCTTCTATGTGCGCAGCACACACTGAAAGAGCAAAAAACATGGAGAAAATGTAAAATTTCTTCTTTTACCGCCATTATGTCTAACGCCTGGGGCCTCATTTATGAAAGCCTTGCGCCACCGGTGCGTCACTTTTACCCATGTTAAAAGTGACGCACCGGCGGCGCAAGGCCTTCATAAATAAGGCCCCCGGTATTTCATGGCACTAGTTTTTGGCGCTGCCTCAGCCTTGTAAATCTGGGGCAGTGTCAAAAAGTCATGGGTGTTGCAGTGGAACGCCCTCGGCCACACCCTTTGCACTCCCCTTTGCAGCAGAGGACTGCGTCGGAAAGCCATGCAAAGTGTCTTAGTGCCCCCTTGTAAATATGGAAAATGGCACTGCACCACCAGAGCATCAAAACAACTGACGCTCCAGTGGCGGTGAGGATGCCATTTCAGTTCTAGAGAGAAAAAACGCAATGGTTATCATTCCTAGTAAGTAAATAATAGGCCCGTATCCCTAGAATTTTCACAATGTGGTCAAGAAAATATCGCTTCACAAGACAATAGTCTCTGTGGAATGGTGCATATGCCACAGAGTGTGAATTCAGTGTGACTTATTGTGATTCAGCCCGAATGGACTTTTAATGGCACTGGACTGTTAAGAGATTGTGTAATTTCCATGGTGGATAGCCCACATTCGAGGGAGAGGGACAAGCATGACACCCGTTTTTTTTTGGAACATTCACTTGCAAAATCGAAAATATGAAGGGGCAGATTTATGTTAACTGGCGCATCCCGAGGGATGCGCCAGTTAACATGCGCCACAGTGCGCCACAGCTACGCCACCCATTGTGCGCCGCATTTATGATGCGGCGCACCATGGGGCAAAAACGGCACAGATGCGTCACGCATCTGTGCCGTAAAAGTGACGCATTGCTGGAGTTGCGTCGCAAGCGCGACGCAGCTCCAGCAATGCTCTGGGGGGGCCTATTCTTTCAATGCTGCCTCAAGCCTTACGCCTGCTTCAAGCAGGCGCAGGGTTTTGACGCAGCATTGCCCTGAAAGTGACTGAGTGAAATCTCATAGATTTCACTCAGCCACTTTCAGGAGGCGTTCCTGCGCAGGAACGCCCCCCCTGCGCAGGAACGCCTCCTCATGGCGCAGTGCTGTACAACGTGACGCATCTCCTAGATGCGTCACGTTGTAAATAGGGCGCAGGGATGCGCCACGTTTCCGCGCCGTTGCGTCACGCAACGGCGGTGTAAACGTGGCACAAGCCCTTCATAAATCTGCCCCGAATTATTTAGATAAAACATATATGCATTTTCGGAGTGCAGGTAAGAACGACAGGCAAGACTATGCCTTAAAATAATGTCATTTTCGATATTTTAATTTAATAAACATATGCTCTTTTAATCCATCTCCACCCAGTCTACGTTAAATTGCATACTCGAGGCAATTTCTGAAAACGCTTCTGCATTTTTCAAACAGAAATCTGAGCATTCTTTCTTTGAATTTACTTAGACTGTCACCTGCTGAGAACCCAATCTGCTCGAACAATTCGTACTTCTTTATAAGCTGTTGTGCTTGGGTGTAGTACACATTATGGCCTGAGGGGGGAGACATGTTGCAATGAGTCTGAAAATAGTACTTGCATCAGCATTTTGCAGGACTATTGGTTTTCAGTATTGCCGCATGCAGCAAATCTGGCGAAATCTGGAAGCACATTCGCAGAGCAGTTTTAAATAAACGAAAGCTACTCAGGGCTGTCACAGCTCTGCAATTTCAGTTTATTCGGCGTTCTGGGTTTAGTGAAATGGATAGATGCCACTGAGGTACGCTTTAAAAGTGGCTTGGAAAAAGAAGGCATTTATCTCTCAGCTGTGCACGGTATAATTAATACGCCGCAAAAACGTTTGGAAAAGGATAACTGACTCGCTCTTTGCCCTCGTCTCAAGTGTTCAGGGCTCTACATATTCCCAGATGCATTCGTGAGTAGCTCAGCCACTACAATTTTTAGGACTGGCTTGACAGTTCAGCTGTCTGTAAGATCTATTGCTACCAATTAATTAAATGAGCATAGAGTGGACGTTGGCTCTGCCCAATGGAGCTTTACTCTCTCATCTCATTCTCTTGACCCATGCAGTGCTTGAATTGCAATGCATGAGGGACTACTTTACATCTCAAAAGTACTCAAATCATTGCGCACTATTGTTTTAATCTAATGGATGGATACAGAAAAAAAATGTATCATATATATATTTATAAAGTAATCCCTGCTGTACATTATAAGGATATTGCAAGTCACCTTGCAGTTTCATGACCTTCTATAGGAACTAGGCCATTGCATTGCTCTATATGATCATGGAAGCCCTTGGTGACTTACAATATTCTTATAATGTACAGCAGGGGGTACTTTCTGCCTTATATCATACCAGTATTCTTTGTAAGTTATTCTTTTAATAGTGTTCATTTCCCCATGGTAATTCCTCTTTATGTATCTATTGTTCACTTACTTTTTGTCTAGAATTTTTAATTTCCTTTTAGTGAGCACCAAACATTCTTTTTGAATCCGTATGTTTTTATTTTCATATTCTTTGAATGAGGTTTTCAATCAGACTTTCGCTTTTATTATTATTTCTTTCCATGTTTTCTGCCTTAGGGTCTTGGTCTCTGCCTCACCCTTTTCTTTATTCATTAATTGCTTTCTAACAGCCCCTTGTGTAACCAATGCCCCCCTTCCTAATTTTTCATGTGGTTTTCTTTCAATATTTTCCATTTCCTTCGTTATCCTTCTTTTCTTATTTTGTGCAGTGTCTTTCAGTCCTTTATCTCGTCTTTAAGTTCTTTTTCATTCTCTTCAGTTTTCCATTTGTTTTTCACTTGTGTCTTGTCTTTCCATTTTCTTTCTTTTTTTCTTTCATTTTTGATATTTTTCCATTCCTTCTTCTCATTTAGATCTCTTTTCTTTCTGCCATGTTAATATCTCCTATTGACCATTAAAGTGCGACTGTGCAAATTACCCCAAGAAAATGTACTGAATATAAAAGGCCCCTTTAATAGGACTGGTCTGCTTGTGTTTGCATGTACTAATTACAAAAATGGGGACCATCCCAACTCACTAATACAAACCACAGAACCTAACATTCCCTCCCTTAAATCACCATGACAACCAACCCCCACCCCAATTCAAGTACAGTCTAATGTAAAACTCTTCACCTCCACCTACCTCTGCATCATTTGAAGCCCACAACCTTTTTCCCCCCATCATCCTTGACCATTAACGCCCTTCCTACCTTCCAACCTGCTGGTCAGTCCGCCAATCACCATACACCTCCTCCTCCCAGAGCTGCATTCGTCCAATCAGTACTAATCTAACCCTGCCATCAAATCAATGGTACGCTCTGCTTCTGCCAGCCAGGAAAACCCTGAAAATGGGTTTTGCTCTGCCCTCAAGAACTCACGGCATCAAGGTAATGAAATAACTTTGCTACATGACTGGCTCCGCCTCTCACCACTGAACTGAAATAGGCCCTCCATTTAACTCCAGAAGTATTCCGAATTGCCTTTATTTCCTTGCCTGGCTGCCCAATGAATAAACAAGTGGCACACAATCCATTCTGTTGTTCTCGATGGCAATGGCTGAGTCACCTGCTACGCTAGCAGAAACAACAACCACAGTTAACTTATTATTTAAAGGGACACTTTAGGCCTAATGTAACAACTGCAAAAAGTGACCAAAAGCTTCTTATCTCGTCTTCAGAAGCCTTTTGGTCTCTGATACAGTCCGTATTCTAAAGCAATGAGTACCAAACAGCTTTGCCGGACAGTTTAACTTCCTCAATGCCGGATTCAAAATGATTAGAACCTAATAATCTTATTCCCATTCATGTGACTGAAAACCTTACTCTGAAAAACTTCCTAATTCTATAAAAATCTTCCCCAAACCTTCACTGGACAAAGTAAATCATCAGCTATTCAATTAATTCCTGGACATGTATCTCTGCCCAGCTGAGAATTGTTTGGATGTCTTAGCCTAATACAAATCAACTCTAGACTTTTTTTTTTTAACTCTTGCTACTTTACCTGCTACCCCAGACCCATAACTCAGAATTACTTAACACCCTAAAGAATATCCAAACCATGCATGAATGAGACAGCAGTACCCAGTGCTTTAAATGGAAAAAAATAAGTGCAGGTACTCACATAATTGAGATATGGACTAGGGGGCGGGTTATGGGGTGGGTAGGACTATGGGTGGACCAATGGGGGCGTGGCTACTGATAGTGCTAAGGGACCGGGCCAGAGGCACACGTTTAATTTAATTGATATTTAATTGGTGTGCAGATGTGCACACTGCAGACAACACTCGCTAATACAAGAACACACACAGGGACATTACAGCAGTTGTGCATTTAGATAGGGTATTTAGTTCATGTGCATCCACAATAAACTGTGCTAAAAGCAACAATTACCTGGAACAAGCGGATGAACGTGGAACGTGGAGGGCTGGCCATTAATTCAAATCATTAATAAACCTCATGACCGAATGCACCTCTTCATTTACGATTTTGTTTCATTGGCACTTTATGTTTGAAATTGTTTCAAAGGCACTAGGAAAAAAGTTCACTAACATTTATTTTCTAATGTCATAAATATTTTACTTTTAATTAAATGTAAACCCCTTCTTTAATTGTTTCCAGTGTAATAGCGCCTTGGGCCTCACAAGCATTGGGAAAGTGCTATAGAAATCAAACTTACATTACGCAATATCACTAACTTTCTTGTTTAATCACATTTTGAAGGGAAGGTATGTATATTATTTCCTACTATTGAAGGGATATAAGTGGTCAAGAGTATTACCACTAACAATATCGAGTACACTGTTTTTAATAATATTAGCTGACCACCAAATAAAGTTGTTTTTGGTACAACTTATATTTTTTAAAATCTCACTATCACTTGCACATAACATATACTTCACAATAACCTGCTCCGCTGCAAATTAGGCATTGAAGCACACTGGAGGGACATTCGCTTCCTCCAGTGGGAACCCCATGATGAAGCATGTCACCACTAGGGTGAGTGATGGTTCTTCTTAATCAAACATGAGTTATTGTTTCCTCCTTTTTTGTATGTGTTTTCACTCTTTTCCCCAGTTTTGGTTCCAATATCGCCTTGTCACTATTGGTGGGAGGCTTTTTCCTTTGGTGTCTCTGGCTTTATTTCCTTGCCCACAGCACAGCTAAGTCACTCCTTAGTTGTTTTTTGTATTTATGATTGGAGATATAGGAGTGACCTCTTGTTTATCCTCACTCTCTTGTTGTTGATATATATGTATATTATTTCTCCTTTTTATAAGTTAAGCTCTGACAATGTATCTGTAGGGAGAGGGGGGAGATGCAAATTGGGCCTTTCATCTGTCCCCCAACAAGTCTTTTACGCCTTGCAAATCGGTTGAAGAGACCTCGACTGCAGGGGGCACATAAAATATAAAAATAAAAACAGTTTTTCCTCCGCTTTTCGAAGGTGTTTAGATGGCAAACAAATCACAATAGCCGGTGGTGGTGGGGAGGGGGGTGGGGGTGGGGAGAGATGCAAGCGGCGTTGCTCAATTAGCAGATGATAAAGGGAGATTAGTACGAGTGCTACACAGAAAGGGACTGATTCGTCGGCTGTGTGTCACGCTTCTTTTTTTTTTTAAATACCAAATTGCACTGAGTTGGCTTGCTGCCCATGAGTACCGGTACTCTCTTTGAACAAGAAGAAGTTCCGGTACTCAAGCGCAGAAAATGTAGAAGTGCCGGTACTCAGTAGTGGTGAGTACCGGCCCATTTAAAGCACTGGCAGTACCTCAAAATGTGAACAGCAAATAGCTGCAACGCAACAATACTCCTCAACACATTGCCCATAGTGTGCCGTGATCCCAGCAGAGTCCCATTTCATTTGACCAGCAACAATCTCCTACCCATCTCCCCCACTAATGGCTCATAACTCAAAAAAATATTCCCAGAAATTATTTTATTATTTATTATTATTTTAATTATTTATATAGCGCAGCTGATACCTTGCAGGCTTCCTGGCGCTGGAAAAAAATACTATACTGAAGAGGAGCGCGAAGTGTGTAAAGGCGGGGGAGGTCTAAGGGAAGAGCCAGGTCTTGATGCACTTCCTAAATGGCAGAAGTTGAGGGGTCTGGCGTATTTTGATGGGCAGGCTGTTCCATAATTTGGCAGCTGCGACCCTAAAAGATCTGCCCCCGGTTCTGGCTTTACTGTATCTGGGCACCCTTACCAGATACGCCGAGGATGAACGCAGATCTCTAGTAGGGGTGTACCACTGAAACAAGGTTTGCAGGGGCCTAGGCCCGAGTCCGTGCAGCGCCTTGAATACAATGCAGAGAGACTTAAAAGCCACCCGCTGCTTTAGGGGTAGCCAGTGCAGTTCGGCCTTCTCGACCAGCCGAGAGCCAGCTTGGCCGCGGCTGATTGAATTCGTTGCAGCCGGTCCAGTAACTCAAGGAGTAGGGCGTTGCAGTAGTCCAGGCGACTCAGAATCGTACACCTGACTACCAGCGCCCGGGCTTGTGCAGGGAGAAGTGGCATAATTTTACGCAGGGAGCGTAGCAAAGCCGTGCAGATCCCCACTGTTTTTGCCACCTGGGTTTCCATACTCAGCTTGTTATCGAGCATGACCCCCAGGTTGCGGACCGAGGAGACAGGTTTAGGTTTCTCCCTTGTCTCAGGAGGCCAGAAGTCATTCGGGAACTGGTGAGATAGAGTGGTGCCAGCACAAAACAGAACCTCTGTTTTGGAGGCGTTAAATTGAAGGGAGTTCCTATGGAGCCAGCCAGCCGTTTCTCTAAGACACTCATGGAAGGAGGTCAGAGAGATGGAGTCTTCTCCTTCCCAGGAGAGAATGAGCTGGGTGTCATCTGCGTAATTAATTGTTTTTAACCCGAATGACTTAATTAATGTGATCAGTGGTTTAAGGTACACATTAAAAAGGATGGGGCTAATGGAGGATCCCTGGGGAACTCCCTGTGGCACAGGTGAGAAGGCAGATTGGAATGGGGGGAGGGAGACAGCCTGTCTCCTGTCCTGCAGGTAAGAGTGAAACCATAGCAAAGCTGTGCCTTCCACACCAGCTTCCCCGAGTCTCAACAGCAGCGTCCTATGGTTGACCGTATCGAATGCGGCAGACAGGTCCAGCAGTATCGGTGCCACTGGCTGGCCCCTGTCTGCACGCATGCGAAGATCCTCCATGGCTGTTAAAACCGCAGTTTCGGTACCGTGGGCAGGGCGGAACCCGAACTGGAGATCGTCTAGAAGGTTGTTCTGCTCAAGATGGGTAGAAAGGCAGGAACTGACCCATCGTTCCACTATCTTCACAGGGAAAGGCAGCAGGGAGATGGGTCGATAGTTGGAGAGACAATCTGGGCTCAGGGAGGGTTTCTTCAGGAGCGGAGAGACAAGTGCCTGTTTCCACGGAGTTGGAACGTAGCCACATTGCAGAGACTGGTTGCATATTTGGCGCATGATGCCAAAAAGTTCTATTCCGGAGCTTTTCCAAATTTTTGGAGGCAGTGGGTCGAGCGGGGAGCCTGAGGTGATACTGAACGCCAGTTTTACAAACTCGGGTTCAGAGATCTTGGGAAATTCTCTCAGTCTAGCCGTCAAGCTGGAAGATCGAGGCGACAAATCATGGGGGCTAGTACTGGCTCCCTGAGTGTTGGCATCTCCCAGTAGGGGGGGGGTCTTCAAATTTTGAATAATGGTATTAATTTTATTAATGAAAAACGTTGCCAAATTATCACAAAGGGCTTGGGTGGGAGGCTGCGTCGACGTAGCACAATCTGGGTGAGTTAGATTTCTGAGTATCTGGAAAATACTTTTTGAACTGTTGGTGGCGTTGGTAATCGTAGAACAGTAATAATTAGCCTTTTCTTGGACAATGGCAGTTTTGTACGCCCGAAGATTGTCTTTCCAAAGAGTTTTGTTGGAGTCGAGATAGCCTTGCCTCCACTTTCTCTCTGATTGTCTGCAGGCCAGCTTAAGGGCTCTCAATGAGTCGTTAAACCAAGGGGCGGCTGCTCTTCTCCTTGGCTTGCATTTTTTCAGAGGGACGAGACGCTCTGAGGTATTGACGATGTTGGTGCAGAATGACATGTAGTTGTCCTCCACCGACCGGGCTGTGGAGAAGCTGTCTTCCACCTCGAATACGGGGCTGGTCAGTCTCTGTTTATCTAGGGCTTTCCAATCTCTATACAGAGGGTCAGGTGCGATACTGAGTGACGGTTTGTTAGCTCTGCCGCTGGCTATGTGAAATTTGATAAGTGCATGGTCGGTCCAGCACAAAGGGAGGATGTCGCTCAGGAGAGCTAGCTGGGGGGAGGAAAAAATTAGGTCGAGCTGGTTTCCAGCCGAGTGTGTGGGTTTATTGACCAGTTGCGAGAGTCCCATGCCTTCGCAGGAGAGTAAGAGATTGTTTAGAGCAGGGTCCAGACTGCCATTGGGCCAAAGATTAAAATCACCCAGAACAATCAACTTGTTGTGGGAAGTGGCCATATTGGTAATAGTCGTAAGGAGCGACTGCTGCTGTGAGGAATTAAAAGCTCCCGGCGGGCGGTAACAAATTACAGCCGTGAAGGTTATTCCGGAGAGACAGTTGATAGAGAGACCAAGTAATTCCGTACCGGCCACTGGGTCCATAACAAGTGTTTTTATGGACCAGGAGGCTCTGTAAATTATGCCAACTCCACCACCCCGACCCTTGGGTCTAGGGAGATGCAAGATTTTATAATCTTGTGGGCATGCCCAGTCTAGATCTATATTGCAGTCAGAGTGGGTCCAGGTCTCAGTCATGAACAACACGTCGAGGTGGTGATTCTCAATAAGCTGAGAGATTTCATTGGCGTGTTTGGGCAGTGACCTGACATTCAGCAGGCCGCCCATCAATAGACCTTTGCAGGCGAAGTCCTGTAGGGGGAAGGCAGTGTCCGTGAAGGAGAGTTGGCCTTCATGAGCAAAGTCTCTAAGGGAGAGTAGAGACTCACGTGTCAGATACGGAGGGCTGGTGGTGGGTAAGAGGGCAGGAGCATCAGGGAGCGCTGCCGTCGCTGCCGAGGCGCGGACGAGCGCAGACGAGCTTGCCTTATGCGCGCCTTCGGCGCGCATTCGTCGCGCCCGCTGCGCTCGTCCGCTGCGCTTCCGGCAGAGGCTCATGATTTATAGGCGGTGTCGGTGCGTAGGAGGGGGGTGTGGCCAGGCGCGGTGGGCGTGTCTGGCGGCGACCAAGAATGGCGGCAGGACGCGATGTGCTCTACGAGCGAAGCGACAAGCTGTCTGCCGCTGAGCTGTAGCACAGGTGGGGCCAAGGTCTTGAACACAGTGCAAAAGGTATTAAAATAAAGGAAAGTAATCCCTCATTTACCTAACATGGTTACTGCAGACAAATTGGCATTTATCAAAACCACATTAACATGTCCCACACCTTCACAAATGTGTCTTAACCCTGACAAAGTCCCTCGTTGTTCAGTGCCACTGTCCAAGCTTCCATGTATGTATTCCTGTGGGACACAGTTAGAATGTTCTGCAGAGTTCCTGAACCCTCACATCCCTAGCTCCCAAAGTTGCATCTGCATATTTCTCATCTGTGTTCAAACCCAGTGCTAACCCATGGAATCTCAGCCTCTATGAACCAAACACAGCATTTTTAATGTTATTGTCCACACCTGGCATATGTTTCACTCTGAGCATTATATTAGAGTTCAGGCAGCCTGCCTTAAACATACTTGGCAGATTCCTCACCATTCGATCCCTTGCGTCCTGACCATTCACCAATGCCACTACAGTCTCATTGTCCATGTCAAAGGTAACGTTTTTGTCAGGTATTGGGCTATCAAAAGAGGAAAGAACCCCAAAAGGGCATCACTCCTCTCTTCCCTCATCCATCATTTAGGTAATTTCTCAGCACTTCTCCTACCATCCCAAAACCAGCATCAGAAAAACAGTACCTCCCAAAGCATTTTATCATCAGGGGCCTACATAGGCACACCATTAATGTCCGTAAAAAACTCTTCCACACCTGCAGATCTTCTGCGACGTCTAACATAAATCTTAGTGTATGATGTGGCAAGAAAACGCCAAATATTGCAAAACCTAGCTGCCTGTAAAAATATCTACATGCCTTAAACACATGACTCAGCAGAACCTGCACATTCCTTAGCGCCCTCTTTTTGACCACTAGTGCCTCCTCTATTAACCTTAACAGCTCGTCTGCTTTATTGGCTGGCAATATGGCCTCTATGCTGTTTGTGTCAAACTCAATCCCCAAAAATCTAAAAACTGTGCTCAGTCTTACATCTTCTCAGGAGCCAAAAGATCCATGTAGACCAACAAACAGAATATCTTCCTAAGAATGTGTCACTTCATGGTCCTTTATGGTCAAAGTAAACACCAATTTTAGGAAAATACTGATCTGAAATAGTGCACAGAATGTAGCCTAAATGCAGACTTAATACATACTTAGCTAGTTTTGTTGAAGTCTAGCATTCCATAACTTTTCTAATGCATCCTCAGTGGTAGCCTAGTGAACTGAATTGTTTGCCCCAGCAATGGAGTCATTCACTGATTGACCGTCTGCCCATGATAAATGGTGTATCAATATGTATTTTCCCACGTCCTTCTTCGGAACCACACTTAAATGATATAGTATTACATTTGGTGAGGGCCAATCTCGAAGGGTCGATGTAATCCACCCTTCCTCTACTTCTTTTACCAGTTTTTCTTGATCTACACAAGGTAATGACTTGACCAACTTTAAGTTAACTGCCCATTTCCTCACTCTAGAGCCTGGATGTCCCAAAATAAAATTCCCCAGAATACCAGCTCCAAAATATTCATTATTTCCTATAAAAATAAAAGGCAAACAGTTGTGCCAAAACATTTATTTTAACTGCTGTGTGTGCCCTTACGTCTGCTGACCACTTTCTCTCCTGTGCTGCCCTTGCCCCACTTCTGTCACTTGTCCAAAGCACTAGGTGAGCTTGTATTTTACCCTTCACATTTCTCTTTAGATATTGAACGAATGTTCATGTTTGATCTTATATATTTCTCTAGAACCTAATTCCTTTCTGAAACCTCAACAAGCTCCTCCCAAAATGAACTATATACCTCCCTATTACTTTTCCGGATTAGATGCCTCATTTGCCCTAAACTCCTCATTATAGCATAGTCAGGCTAACAGTACCTATCTAATGATATTCATATCTTTAAAAATGGCCACACAGTTGCCTAGGTAATGCTTACAATTTATGCTAGCATAAATTAAGATGGTGGGAGGCAAAGTTTCAACGTTAACTGACAACTTGGTCTACCTTGCAAATTTCCATTGTTCCTTCTTTAAACCTTCTTTCCCCTCTTTCCCCTGCCCCTTCCTACGTAGCAGCTTTCTTCAAACCTTTTTTCCCCTTTGCCAAAGAAACGCTTTGCGTTAACACCCTTTACGTTTTGAATATATATAATAGAGAGGATGTGTCCCTTCCTTCCTCTTTTTTGAGGACCTCACTACCCTTCTAGGGCCCCTGTGGGTCCCTAACTGTACAATATAGGCCGCTTGGAAGGATGCATAAGTTCCCTTTCTACATTTTGTTCTTTGTCACTGTAGATAGATGAGTTCCCAAAGGCATAGTGGTGCCCATGTATGGAAACATTTTCCACACATCTTTTCCAGCTCTCTTTTTATCTTTCTTTTCAACTTATTTGTTTGAACTGTTATCCCGCATATTATTATAGCCTCTGCACACTCTCACTTGTCACCAAACTTTTCTTTTCTTTACCTTCATCATTGTCTGCACTCCCTATATTCACAGACTGTAATTCCAGTTTTTCATCATTAACAATTGAAGGTAATTAAACAGTTTAATTAATAAAACAAATTTAGTAGCGAGCCCTGCATCGTGTTAAATTGTTTACTTACCTTCAATTATCCATACTCCAGTTTTTAGCACCCCACACCCTGCCCCTCCCCCGCCCCCCCTGCGCCCCATTGAAACTCCCTCCATGGTCCGTGGCTGTACTGAATGAGTGCTCCTAGGGAATGCCCCTCCCTCTCCCCCTTTTCTGAATCGATTTTGGCCACTATAGGTGTGGCAGGGTATACTCAGACATGAGTCCCTTTCTCACTGCTCCATCAGGATTCAAGCAAGCCGGGCCGAAGACGGCTGAAATGCCAGAAACCGGTCCCCGGTAGCTTGTTTCCTTTCTGGTGAAGAATTGGCTTGGTAGTTTATAAGCATGGGCGGAAAATCCGTTTCGCTCGCGGATTTTGCGGATTTTCGGTAAATTCGCAATCCGCGAGATTCGCGAATCTCCCGCAAAATCCGCAAATCCGCGAGCAGCGGATTTTGCTCGCACTGTTCGCGTGAGTTCGCGCCCCGCGAATAAGTGCAAAATTGCAGAAATACGATCTTAGCAAAACTGAAAGTAACTACTTACCAGGTTCAAAAGTTCAGGCTCATCATTAGTAGCCATTTCCTGTAGTGCTTCCCGAGGGGCCCCTCCAGAGTTCAGTTGCCAGTTGAAACTATTATGTGACCCTGCTCTGAACCTCAGAATAGTTACACATATGCCACAAAGGTCCTGAATTACAGCTAAGGGAGACAAGCAGGAGCCAGGCTGGAAGTTCAAATCCATTAATCAGCCCCTAATGCATTATTGTCAGTTGGGGCAGGGCAGGTGTTTTAACTAATTTTGCAACAATGAAAGCACTTAGCAAGTGCAAAAGATCACTAATCAGGAAGCACTAAGGAAGCAGGTGCCAGCTAAAAAAATATTCTGTGACACATTAATCAGCCCCAAATTAATTCAGGTCACTTGAGGCAGGGAAGGTGTGCTTGCGTTGCCACAATAATGTACACTGACTGGACAACCAGAGGGTGCTGTGATGAAACAGAGGGTGGCATGGGTGGGCCAGAGGGTGGCATGAGTAGTCAGAGAGTGGCAGTGGTGACAGAGAGTGGCAGTGATGAAGAAGAGTGTCCCAAACAGGCTGGACACGTAGAAACAACAAGTTCGCGAAACTTGCGACCCGACAGGTAAGTTCGCAATTTGCGACATTGTAAAAAACCCTCGCGAACTGGCAGAAACCCGCGCAAACACAAAAAAAAATCCGCAAATTCGCGAGAATTCACGGATTTTGCGGATTGCGAGTTCGCAAATCCGCAAAATTCGCGAACGCGAGATTCGCAAAATTCGCCCATGCTTGGTAGTTTAGTCTGCCCTGTTCCCATGATGCACTGGGCCAGGGACAGACTGATTTGCATATAGCCAGGTTCTGAGCTGGGATGGGGCAGTGAGATAAATAACGGTGATGGATCAAGCCCTGATCTTTGGACTGGGTAAGAGTGGTCTGCTCAATTCAGACACTCTGTTCATCACCACCCCCTTTTCTGAATCGATTTTGGCCACTATAGGTGTGGCAGGGTATACTCAGACATGAGTCCCTTTCTCACTGCTCCATCAGGATTCAAGCAAGCCGGGCCGAAGACGGCTGAAATGCCAGAAACCGGTCCCCGGTAGCTTGTTTCCTTTCTGGTGAAGAATTGGCTTGGTAGTTTAGTCTGCCCTGTTCCCATGATGCACTGGGCCAGGGACAGACTGATTTGCATATAGCCAGGTTCTGAGCTGGGATGGGGCAGTGAGATAAATAACGGTGATGGATCAAGCCCTGATCTTTGGACTGGGTAAGAGTGGTCTGCTCAATTCAGACACTCTGTTCATCACCACCCCCTTTTCTGAATCGATTTTGGCCACTATAGGTGTGGCAGGGTATACTCAGACATGAGTCCCTTTCTCACTGCTCCATCAGGATTCAAGCAAGCCGGGCCGAAGACGGCTGAAATGCCAGAAACCGGTCCCCGGTAGCTTGTTTCCTTTCTGGTGAAGAATTGGCTTGGTAGTTTAGTCTGCCCTGTTCCCATGATGCACTGGGCCAGGGACAGACTGATTTGCATATAGCCAGGTTCTGAGCTGGGATGGGGCAGTGAGATAAATAACGGTGATGGATCAAGCCCTGATCTTTGGACTGGGTAAGAGTGGTCTGCTCAATTCAGACACTCTGTTCATCACCACCCCCTTTTCTGAATCGATTTTGGCCACTACAGGTGTGGCAGGGTATACTCAGACATGAGTCCCTTTCTCACTGCTCCATCAGGATTCAAGCAAGCCGGGCCGAAGACGGCTGAAATGCCAGAAACCGGTCCCCGGTAGCTTGTTTCCTTTCTGGTGAAGAATTGGCTTGGTAGTTTAGTCTGCCCTGTTCCCATGATGCACTGGGCCAGGGACAGACTGATTTGCATATAGCCAGGTTCTGAGCTGGGATGGGGCAGTGAGATAAATAACGGTGATGGATCAAGCCCTGATCTTTGGACTGGGTAAGAGTGGTCTGCTCAATTCAGACACTCTGTTCATCACCACCCCCTTTTCTGAATCGATTTTGGCCACTACAGGTGTGGCAGGGTATACTCAGACATGAGTCCCTTTCTCACTGCTCCATCAGGATTCAAGCAAGCCGGGCCGAAGACGGCTGAAATGCCAGAAACCGGTCCCCGGTAGCTTGTTTCCTTTCTGGTGAAGAATTGGCTTGGTAGTTTAGTCTGCCCTGTTCCCATGATGCACTGGGCCAGGGACAGACTGATTTGCATATAGCCAGGTTCTGAGCTGGGATGGGGCAGTGAGATAAATAACGGTGATGGATCAAGCCCTGATCTTTGGACTGGGTAAGAGTGGTCTGCTCAATTCAGACACTCTGTTCATCACCACCCCCTTTTCTGAATCGATTTTGGCCACTATAGGTGTGGCAGGGTATACTCAGACATGAGTCCCTTTCTCACTGCTCCATCAGGATTCAAGCAAGCCGGGCCGAAGACGGCTGAAATGCCAGAAACCGGTCCCCGGTAGCTTGTTTCCTTTCTGGTGAAGAATTGGCTTGGTAGTTTAGTCTGCCCTGTTCCCATGATGCACTGGGCCAGGGACAGACTGATTTGCATATAGCCAGGTTCTGAGCTGGGATGGGGCAGTGAGATAAATAACGGTGATGGATCAAGCCCTGATCTTTGGACTGGGTAAGAGTGGTCTGCTCAATTCAGACACTCTGTTCATCACCACCCCCTTTTCTGAATCGATTTTGGCCACTATAGGTGTGGCAGGGTATACTCAGACATGAGTCCCTTTCTCACTGCTCCATCAGGATTCAAGCAAGCCGGGCCGAAGACGGCTGAAATGCCAGAAACCGGTCCCCGGTAGCTTGTTTCCTTTCTGGTGAAGAATTGGCTTGGTAGTTTAGTCTGCCCTGTTCCCATGATGCACTGGGCCAGGGACAGACTGATTTGCATATAGCCAGGTTCTGAGCTGGGATGGGGCAGTGAGATAAATAACGGTGATGGATCAAGCCCTGATCTTTGGACTGGGTAAGAGTGGTCTGCTCAATTCAGACACTCTGTTCATCACCACCCCCTTTTCTGAATCGATTTTGGCCACTATAGGTGTGGCAGGGTATACTCAGACATGAGTCCCTTTCTCACTGCTCCATCAGGATTCAAGCAAGCCGGGCCGAAGACGGCTGAAATGCCAGAAACCGGTCCCCGGTAGCTTGTTTCCTTTCTGGTGAAGAATTGGCTTGGTAGTTTAGTCTGCCCTGTTCCCATGATGCACTGGGCCAGGGACAGACTGATTTGCATATAGCCAGGTTCTGAGCTGGGATGGGGCAGTGAGATAAATAACGGTGATGGATCAAGCCCTGATCTTTGGACTGGGTAAGAGTGGTCTGCTCAATTCAGACACTCTGTTCATCACCACCCCCTTTTCTGAATCGATTTTGGCCACTATAGGTGTGGCAGGGTATACTCAGACATGAGTCCCTTTCTCACTGCTCCATCAGGATTCAAGCAAGCCGGGCCGAAGACGGCTGAAATGCCAGAAACTGGTCCCCGGTAGCTTGTTTCCTTTCTGGTGAAGAATTGGCTTGGTAGTTTAGTCTGCCCTGTTCCCATGATGCACTGGGCCAGGGACAGACTGATTTGCATATAGCCAGGTTCTGAGCTGGGATGGGGCAGTGAGATAAATAACGGTGATGGATCAAGCCCTGATTTTTGGACTGGGTAAGAGTGGTCTGCTCAATTCAGACACTCTGTTCATCACCACCCCCTTTTCTGAATCGATTTTGGCCACTATAGGTGTGGCAGGGTATACTCAGACATGAGTCCCTTTCTCACTGCTCCATCAGGATTCAAGCAAGCCGGGCCGAAGACGGCTGAAATGCCAGAAACCGGTCCCCGGTAGCTTGTTTCCTTTCTGGTGAAGAATTGGCTTGGTAGTTTAGTCTGCCCTGTTCCCATGATGCACTGGGCCAGGGACAGACTGATTTGCATATAGCCAGGTTCTGAGCTGGGATGGGGCAGTGAGATAAATAACGGTGATGGATCAAGCCCTGATCTTTGGACTGGGTAAGAGTGGTCTGCTCAATTCAGACACTCTGTTCATCACCACCCCCTTTTCTGAATCGATTTTGGCCACTATAGGTGTGGCAGGGTATACTCAGACATGAGTCCCTTTCTCACTGCTCCATCAGGATTCAAGCAAGCCGGGCCGAAGACGGCTGAAATGCCAGAAACCGGTCCCCGGTAGCTTGTTTCCTTTCTGGTGAAGAATTGGCTTGGTAGTTTAGTCTGCCCTGTTCCCATGATGCACTGGGCCAGGGACAGACTGATTTGCATATAGCCAGGTTCTGAGCTGGGATGGGGCAGTGAGATAAATAACGGTGATGGATCAAGCCCTGATCTTTGGACTGGGTAAGAGTGGTCTGCTCAATTCAGACACTCTGTTCATCACCACCCCCTTTTCTGAATCGATTTTGGCCACTATAGGTGTGGCAGGGTATACTCAGACATGAGTCCCTTTCTCACTGCTCCATCAGGATTCAAGCAAGCCGGGCCGAAGACGGCTGAAATGCCAGAAACTGGTCCCCGGTAGCTTGTTTCCTTTCTGGTGAAGAATTGGCTTGGTAGTTTAGTCTGCCCTGTTCCCATGATGCACTGGGCCAGGGACAGACTGATTTGCATATAGCCAGGTTCTGAGCTGGGATGGGGCAGTGAGATAAATAACGGTGATGGATCAAGCCCTGATCTTTGGACTGGGTAAGAGTGGTCTGCTCAATTCAGACACTCTGTTCATCACCACCCCCTTTTCTGAATCGATTTTGGCCACTATAGGTGTTGCAGGGTATACTCAGACATGAGTCCCTTTCTCACTGCTCCATCAGGATTCAAGCAAGATGGGCCGAAGACGGCTGAAATGCCAGAAACCGGTCCCCGGTAGCTTGTTTCCTTTCTGGTGAAGAATTGGCTTGGTAGTTTAGTCTGCCCTGTTCCCATGATGCACTGGGCCAGGGACAGACTGATTTGCATATAGCCAGGTTCTGAGCTGGGATGGGGCAGTGAGATAAATAACGGTGATGGATCAAGCCCTGATCTTTGGACTGGGTAAGAGTGGTCTGCTCAATTCAGACACTCTGTTCATCACCACCCCCTTTTCTGAATCTCCCTCTTCCCCAGCAGGGGCTGCAGTACACTATACACATGCTGGTTGTGGCGTCATGGCGTAGGCGGGGTCACAAGTAGTGCTCTGGAGTCGAGTTAAGTTTCAGCATAAACGTTAACATTGTAATATCCTTCTTTGTATGTTTTGATACCCGAATCACATTTTTGTCTAAAACAGATTTTTCCACAAAATACATTTTTTTATTGACTGAAGTTTCCTGAAGACACATACCACACCCATAGCCCTTGCTATCAGTAATTATTTAGTTATCATTGTAGAGGTCATCCAAACAATATTTGCATTTTATTTTTGTTATAATGCATAACTATTAAACCACAGTAAGGTTCTATTGTTGTATTTTTATATTGCTAAATTAATAATTAGTATTATTATTATTGATGTTATTGTTATTATTATTATTATTATTATTATTATTATTACTACTACTACTACTACTATTATTATTCAACATATGTGTTGAATTTCGTTGTGGTTATTATTCTTATTCTTATGATTGCTGTTGCCATTATTATTATTATTATTATTGTTGTTGTTGTTATTATTATTATTCCAAATGTGCTTTCGTCTTGTTAGGGTGGTATCATTGTATTCATTTGTCACTATTTTACTTTTATTGTTTTTTTAAACTGCTGTATGTGTGACGTGACAATGAGGATGACGAGGAATTACTGTTAGGATTGTTATTATTAAAAATGGTAGCAGTAGTTTTAGAATGCTATTTCAGACACATTAGCAAATGTGGCGGATCCTGGGTCCACTACAGTGACTTCTATGTGTCACGAGCCCTTCTGAACATGGCCATTTTAAGCTGAGCTCTCTGTTGTGTTGTGGGTGTGGTAGTGGGATGGGCAGGTCGAAGCTGGTGGACTGTGGTGGAGCGGCTGCTAAATGCAGGTGTAACAAAGGCTCCACCTCCGCCACTAAATCTAGAGTTTACCTCCGCAAAGGCAGTACCTGCCACCTGAGACTCATGCTCAGTTTTACCATTGAAGCTCAGAGTGCCTCCTATTACGCCGCTCTCCCACGGAGTTTGCCTCCATTTTGCAGCCCAGGGTCTGGCTTGGTGGGCATGCAAAATGCAGTCAAAGGAAAGATGAGCCTTTGAACCGGTTTTTTTGTGATTGCTAGTATGTATGTGCTGTTCATGTGCAGTCACAGAAGATTATCCCCTGATTTAAAAAATATATAATTACAAATTACAATTATTGTTCGTGCACTAGAGTGAAAAGAACTATTGAAGTGTTGAAATTGATATTTACGTGGTGAAAATAAAGCATAGGTATTGGCAGCTCTAAATCTTTAGTTTGAGATTAAAATCACCATGGCACCTGAAATTTGAAGTGCTGGCTCCATTCCTTCTAATAATCAAAAAAATTAGGATTTACGTTTAGTGTTCTATTTCCTTATAAGAGACATACTACTTTGAAAAATGTAAGCTGAGTCATTTTCTGGTAAAACAACCTTTCCTTTTCTCTTTTCTCATCCATCCATGCAGGGCGCAGGAGTGATGTCAGTGTACCTCTTTACTAAGCGCTATGCTGAGGAGGAGATGTATCGCCCGCATCCGGCATTCTACCGGCCACGGCTAAGTGACTGCTCCGACTACTCTGGTCAGTTCCTCCACCCAGAGGTCTGGCACCGTGGTCGCAGCCCCTCAGATATCTCCAGTGATGTGTCCATCCAGATGACCCAGAACTATCCACCAGCTATCAAGTATCCAGATCACATACACATGTCCACTTCTCCCTGCTAAGAGCACGCTAACCAGACAGCAAACTGGAGAATTGAAAACCAAGGCTAGACAACTGCGCTAATGACTGTTCCCTTGAAGGTTTAGAACCACCTAGGCAGGTTCCTGGAGCTAATGCACAAAGAACTCACACCACAACATCTGGAATGCTTCAGCACTCTTCTGATTCGCAGACTCCAACTTCATCCTTTTTATGATCCTCTGCCTGTCTCATTCTTTTGTGCTGTTTTTCCTCTTCACACTCACTCTTTCGTTTGTTTTCTGTTGATTGTGTCTCTGAAGGTTACTGATGTCTACTCTAAACTTATATTGTCTTCATTGCTTCCTGTGATCTTCTGTACACATGTAGTTATTTCTACTGTGTTGGATTCCCTCCTGACCTCCTGGTTGATCGACTGGTCTGTGGGCATCTTCATTGTTATCTTATTTTTCCACTTTCATCCTAGATTCTTAGAAACCCTCCTGGTACCTCTTTCGCCTTCCTAAACTCTTGTTCTGGTTTTGGCTCCGCTCTGTTTCTGTCTTCTTGGTCCTCCTACTCTCTCCCTGTCCTCACAGGTCTCTGCCTAGCCTCATTGCCCCCTAATCCATTCTCTCTTGTGTTTTCTCTCTTATTGTCCACACTGTCACATCTCTCACTGTCTTTCTTGTCCCTGCATTTTCTGGATCATATGCTCTTGTGCTGTTTACTGCAGCTGCTTTCGAAAACCGAGGAGTAAAATTTCATGCCAGACACCTGATCTCTAAGTGAGTGTGGGAAAGTGCCCCTTCCAGTGTTGTGCACACACTGATTTTTCATCTTTATCATGCCTGTGGATGGAGATTCTGCTTCAAAGTGCAGATAAAGTTGTTCACCCATATAATTTATGATTCTTTTAATTAAGAAGGAAAATGGATACAAAACAAACCACACAGGCTTGATTTGGAAGCTAGAATGTCATATTCAACAGAAAAGTCAATCGCCAACATGCCAATGATGGGAGTGCTTCTCAGAAGATCAACCCAGAAAGTCATGGATTTTGAACAACAAAATATCCTTCGTTGCTTCACCAATACTTCCCTTCTACACTGGAAATGAGTTGGCCTAAAAAGACACTGGGGACTTCCAGACAGACCAGGGTTTCAGAAAGATTAGTTGCCCTTAAGGATGTGAACTACAGATCAGACAACGCTTTGCATACAGCTGACTATACCTCAGCCCTGCTGGTCTTTCAAAGTCATTGGGGAAACTCCAGATTTCAAAACAAATCCAGTCTGCACATCAATTAGGTTCCAATATTATTTACAAGTGGTTGATGAGGATTGTTTGCTCTGTTGATGTTGAGGGGCTGTCTAAAGACAGAGAACGCAATGCTAGAAAATGCATTTTCCCTTTGATGTTGCCATAAGATATCCCTTCTATCGTGGAATAGGCTACCTTCCCTCCATTGGAAATGAACAGCCTAAGCTCACTTAGAGGGGTGAAGTTCTTATGAATAACTTGACCCTCACAAAGCACAGCTAAGTGCGCATTTATATTTTGAACTGTTCTGCGGAAACAGAAATTGATTCCGGTGTCATGATGTTCTACCACAATACAGAGTGTAGAATATCGACCTGCAATATTATCCATCGCAGAATATCAATTACCACTATATAGTCAAAGTGTGTATACCTAGGCAAACATAGATTTAATATTAATAAATCCACATTTACATACCTTGAAGATATATATGTCTTCAATCTATGTACATATGAAGTTATGAATGTATCTTCTAGATATACAAGAGGGGAAGTTAGGAATTGTAAACCTACCACTAAGTATATCTTAACAATTCAGTAGTGGTCTACAGTATGTGCTCCATACTGGTGCAAATTGACATTTTGTTACTCGATACTGTAGCATACAACCAGTGACAGAGCACCGTCTCTCCAATCACCTACTAATGGTGTTTCTTGTCACTGTTTGCATGTTCAGCATCCTATCCAATCACGGCATGATTTACCAGAACCTTTACGACTAGGTATCAGAAACTCTCTGCAAACCGTTAATAATGAGGGCACAAAAGGCACAACATTTGACTTGACCACAATTCTAAAAATTCCTCACCATACAATTATGTCAGAAAAAAACAGTGTGGTGGTTTCCATCTGGTGATCCCATGAACCGGTTGGTTCTTGTGCTGATGAGGCAAAGAAACCTGGACACAAACCCATCACTCACAAGCATGTTTGAAGGGTGGATTCCTGAGGTTGAAAACTGTGGAATGGTTGTTGATGTGAGGAACATTCCAGTGTCAATTCTGGGCAGTTGAGAACATTAGATCGATTTCTAACACCTACATTCTTTTACGAACATCATGCCTTAGTTAACTGCTCATGTCAGGCCATAGTCTTAACTCTGATTTCTCCAGTATGGAGTAAGTGTTGAGACCTTGATGGTCAGACCTGCAAAAGTTCTGCTTTTCTTTAAAGTCTACTTCCTCCCTCACACCCAGGCACAATTCCCATTCACCTCCTTCCATGCTGAATCTATAACATTCCACATAACTGATAATAAACTAAGGAGAATTATATTCAGCCTTATAACTTGGGCAAGAGACAGAGCCACCCAATTATCCCTCGAGGACTGGGTATAATAATGACCAACCTACACAAATGTCCCCTAAGGAATTATTTCTCAATTATTTACTATTTATAAACAGTCACAATAAGTGAACGTATATTCAACAAAACATGGGAGGTTCACTTGTAAGCAAATCGACGCTCTTAACATCGATTTGCTTACAAGTGAACCTCTGTGTCATCTTGAAAACAGTCATATGCTTTATGGAAATTCTGTGATGTATGGTATATTGTCTGTCCATGCAAAGAAAACAAAAGATGTTATATACTACTCACGACATGATTTGAAATGTCAGTAGTATTGTTGTTGCCATACTGAATCTTGATCAGAATAAATAAGAATTGAGATGTGTCCCATGTTTTGTTGAATATACGTTCACTTAGTGTGACTGTTTATCAATAGTAAATAATTGAGAAATAATTCCTTATAACTTCGGCAAGCAGATAAATGAGATATTATCTTTAATTTCCATGAAAAAGTGGCATGCCAGCTCATATTTAATTCCAGACCTCTGACCTTCCATAAATATATTCCTAGCTCATGCCAAATGTATCAGGAAGAGGTGTTTTTTTCATAGAAATATCAAACCAGCTCTGGATGTGTTTCTATGGTAGTGTGATTACTTTTTGTTTGTACCAATTTCACAACATTTCTGTTGGTGCTCATAGCACATGTCAGCCTTTCTAACAAGATAAGGTATATTGAGTTGCTTCCATTAAAGCAGAAAAGGTGAGGTACAGAGGATAGCCTTTTGGCCATGGCATCAACAAAATAATCAAGGCTTTCTCCTTCAAAAGGCCTAAAGTGACTTTCTAAAGTTGCCATGCAGACCAAGAAAAATACAGTGTCACACTATTTTCTCATAGGTTCCCGGCGTGACCACCGAAAAGAGACTCTGCTGATTCACACTTGAGGAGGTCGTATTGTCTTTTGGATAAGAAGCTGTAATCTTAATATTTCTTGGCTACTTTTCAACACCTGAAGTACTACTGTTACCTTGAATATATTGACAAGTAAAATCTGGGTCCATGCTGGTGCTTTTCTGAAAGGGCATGAGGATTGCTGCCAACAGATTGATCTCCCAGGAATCATGAAGGTGCATAACCAAATGAAGAAAGACTACACTTATTTTTGTGGCATGCTATAGTGCCGGCAACTGGAGAAACCTTGAACCACAAAGGACTCTACGACCAGTAACTTTATGAAGAATCACTGTACAGTAAAATTAGATGTCTCAAGTCAGAGCTGTACCAGGCAGGGCTTTCTACCTCAAACAGCATCATCAACACTAGTAATTATGGTGGACTACATTCAGATTGCAAGTACCAGAAACACAGTACTGAGTGTAGGAAGACCGAAGTCCAAAGAAAAAATTGTCTGGCATGAATACCTATAGTCCCCAACATGATGAAACTACAAATGCATAGCTCCAGAAGGGAACAAACTACATAAATGCCTTGGAACAACCAATAAGAGTGGAGAAGTTGTTTACTTTAGAAATGGCATGTCAATAAGAAGTTGAAGGCTCACGAACTGCCAAATCATTACACTTTACGCATGTTAAACATACACAAAAACATTTACTCAACCACGCAGCATGTCTTGAACCAGTTCCATATTTTTGAATGCCTTTTGCACCGATATCCATACTTGTGAACCCCTCATGATGTTATCACACCTCATGAACAGCAGGCTGAGCCTTCAGGACCAGTGAGCCGAAGTCAATCACGGAGCCGCTCCACAGACAGTTGAACTCTTTCATGTCTTATCTCTGGTGCTCATCAGTTTCTGGGATTCCAAAGCTCTGGGATGCTCAGCACTAACAGTATGGAAACCCAATACATGTTGTCATCATATGAGGCAGAGTTAAGTCAAAGCACCAAGAAGCAGACAACATCCATGTTCTTATCAAAGGTGCATTGGCAGCACCCTAGTTTGATCAACCACCCAAATTCCTCATCCTCCAAGTTCCTCGACACCTCCCTCAGGTGTGGTTTCCAGACCCTGATCGGACCACTGTTTGTCTGGGTACCCGCTGTATGCTGCAGCCCACTCTACAGCAAAAACTTCTTCGTACCCGATGAAAGAACATTGATGAATGTCAACTGTCGGAGTGGGCTCCTTTTCTTAATTTCACTGGTCTGACAGCCAAAAACATCTAGAGGAACAAGAAGGGACCTCAGAGAAGCGAACACCTCCCTTCATAGATGGAAAATGTCCAATACATTATGACTGATCAAAAAAGCACAACTAACACCCCTTTTCTCTAGAAGAAGAGGTAGAATCGAGTCTTAGAATCTATAGTATAAGGTCATAGAGACCTGTAGCACCTTAAGTGGATTGCCATGCTGCATACATGATAGGAACTGCTAACAGACCTGAATTTAAGCGCCCAAGAAGACATTTATTTTATTTATATAGTAATAATATTAAAGATACTAATGATGCAAGAATGTTTGTAGGCGCACACTGGGCTGAGAGTCCAGATGGGATATGTATACAGGACTGGGATAGATAGTTTGAGACAGGGGATTACTTGAGTTGGCTGGTGTCAGTGGGGTACATGAGAATGTTGTTGAGATCAGTAAAGAAGCGTAACGATTGTGAGAGTGGGGTGGGGGTAAGCTTGCCTCAAATATACAGAACTGTAAAATATTAGCAATATTAAGCCAGCAATTGGTATGTCCCAGTTTTTACAGTAAGTAAGGATTTGGCACAGTACATTATCACTTATTCTGAAATGTAATCCTTTAACATCAATTGGGAAGCCTGCTTGAGGTTCACTGGAATCAACGTAAAAGCAAAATTAAAGGACACACAAAGAATCATATTATACTAAGGTATTTCTGACCATTTCAGAATGATGCAACAGTGAGGAGTGCTGGTAGTTCAAGATGATCCCTAACAATAAGGAAAGGAGAGAAAGGTCAGGCAAATCCAAAAAAGTCCTTTCTAAACTTCCAAGTAGGTTACTCTATCCATAATTGTCAAAACATCTCTCACTCTCGAACTGGTGGCATATTTCCATCTTAATTTTTCTGTGAATTAATTGACCGGTTAAAGGAGGGATCCACTTTGCAAAACAGAAAGTTATCCTCATAGGCTTCACTCAATTAACATGTCATAGTTTGTGAATGAAAGCATCACTGGCAATCCTGCCACCTGTTCCAATCTGATTTAAAGCACCCAAATTGGCATAAGGATGAAAACCTGGAATAGAATGGTCTAGTGTTAATGCCCAACTCCAGCAAATCGATGGTACTTCCCGCTGTCATATCCACATAGGAAGAAATGTGTTGTTTCTATCGCTGAATTTCTAATGTTTGCACTGTAATAGAAAGAATGGAAATAGTTCCTTGTAATGGAGGGGATTGTCCTAAAGCATTTTATCCCAACTCTTTGTAAGTTTGCACAAGGTCTGGCAAATTTTGTGTTATAGATTCCATTGTACCAGGGTTTCAGATACATCCTCCCTCTTAGCATTCCAAATTAGTAGAAGCCTATAAGACTAGGGTAGAGTTAAGGGTCTTGCTCTTCCAATGCCTACTTGTCTTTTAGAGATACCTACCTGGTGGGAAAGCATACATTTCCTTCATAGACTAGTTCACCTCTGATTGAACAGATAAAACACAGACTTAAAAGGACATCTCACTTTGGCTATAAAGCCGCTCATGAATGGGCGCTGATCAGAATCTATGCAGATAGTGCAGGACAAGTCATCTTATGCTTTGAGATTTGGGGCACAGAGGTGTGTCCTGCCTCTTATAGCTTGGATTATTTGTAGTTATGTCTAACGCCAGGAATGTGTTTTCCCTTTCCATACAGATCATAAAAGGACATTTGTTTTGTTCAGCCCCTCATCATGAATAAAGATGTTTATATTTTAGAGAGAACTGCAGTGGGTTTTTTAAATGTGCCTGATGCAGTCCACACATATGCTGCAAATGATTGCTACTGCTCCACCAACTGAAGACTTACAAGACAAACTATACAATATGTAAAGTCTGAGCAGGCTTTACTACTTTAATTTGACATATTCAGCAATAGACATAAATCAAAGGCCTGAAAAGAGGTACATGGGTGTCCTCTTGTTCAGTTGGTTTTAAGCCCTGTTGCTTCGCCAGTGACAACAAATCAGTTGTGCCGGCGCTCCAGAGGTAAAGCAATGCCACGGTCTAAAGGTTTTTGGGCTCGCCATATCTGTTGGCTGAACTTGCACAATTTGTGGTCTAGTACAATAGAGATACCACACTTATTTTCACTGTGATGAATGCACTTAAAATAGTTATTTAAAGGCCAACGAGTGAGATAGTGGCATGCAATATGTAATATTAAGAACACATAAAGAGAAACTATGTTGGAAGTTTTGATGCTATCAAAGAATTTTGGTGGCATGATTATGGCAAATACTTTGTTTTATTTCCTGCTAATAGTGAAACGTCTAATTATTCCTACAATTTTTCTCTACTACAGAGCAAAAATGAAGGGAAATGTATTCACCTCATTTGGATTTTTTGTATAACGAATTGATATGATTTGAATCAATTATTTTGGGATGGGGGATTATTTTTTGCATTCGTAATTTTATTTTGTCTGATTCTTTTCAGTTCGCTTGGCAGTGTCTCTATTTGTGGCAAACTGTTTTTTTTCTTTTTCATTTGTAATTCATTGTTGACATGACAAGTTTTTTTTTCTTTTTAATTCATGATTCATTGCTGACATTTTCTCCGGAAATTTTGTTTATACAGAAAATGAACAGATTTGTTGATGCACCCATTTTGGCCATACATTCACTAAAGCAAATTGTATTCAAATTAAGTTTGCTTAAGAAACTACAAACAAAAGGTTTCCGATGATCCTTAATGCTTTTATGAGAACAGGTTACATATGTACTCATGTGTCCTCTTGCTTACTCCTTTTGGATACTTTATTTATTGCCTGGACAATGTGGTGAGACTGTTGGATTTCCATCCATGCACTTTAAAGGAAGTAAAAAATATGCACATTATGCAAAAGGATTGATGATAGGACCATGCAGTGTTGAAATTCTATTAGGGACAGGTACTTGATCTGCCAAGTAATAGATAATTAGCACAGAATTAATTTATTTAAAATTGATAGCGAGAGAGAATGACTGAAAATATCATCTTTGACCATGTCACTACTAATCAATCATATTTTGGCTTTTGATGGCTGCCAATTAACAATTAAGTACTATATATTAAATTCAAAACGTGATCACCAAACTCTTGAGATGTTTGAAGGTTATGGGAGCAATCCTCTCAAAGTGCTTATTACATGTTCCAGATGAGAGTGTGTCTTCCGCTGGATATCCTTTCTCAAATTAGGTACATGAATAATGTTATGTAAATCTCACCAAACACCTGGCCTTATAGATCATTGAATTATTTCAAAAATCTCTAGAGATAAAAAATGTAAAGGAAGTCTAAATTGCAAGCCTGCCTGACCACCTGAGACATTTAATAATCCTCAGGGATACATGGTTCTGGAGTGCCTTATGGCTATCATTTTGTGGTTGATTGAGCACTTTGCTGGACTTTGAATTAAACATTTCATGAGAAGCTGAGTGGGTCCGGCGTATCAACGGAGATGTTTCCTTACAGGCTTGCGGCTAAGAATGGCTAGTAAAGGTGGGAAGAATCACATAAACTTCAGGCATATCTAGAATTTTGCTAAATCTGTCACAGTCCTAAATGCCTGGAGCTCATGATGCTTAGGTAGACCAGCCCACCTTTAAAAGAATGATGTGACATCTTAATATACTCTTGTAAAGTTCGTAAAGGTTTGCAATTTGTTACAACAAAACATATCTTCAAGGGTCTTTTGTAACAGTTATGGTTCTGCTCTGTTGGGATGATGGGGTCCGATTCACAGAACTAACTTAAGAAAAAATCCTAAGCTTACTACCATTTTGGTATTCACAGAAGGTACTTACTCATTTTGGTATTCACAGAAGGCACTTACTCATTTCGGTATTCACAGAAGTTAGGAGTCCTAATTTTAGGACTCCTAACTTTAGGACTCCTAAATGCCTTCTGTGAATACCAAAAGTCTTAAAGTTAGGATCTTTCTCAGTTTAGGCGTAGTAAACTTCCTAACTTTCTACTCCTAAACTGAGAAAAATCCTAATTTTAAGACTTTCGGTATTCACAGAAGGCATTTAGGAGTCCTAAAGTTAGGACTCCTAACTTCTGTGAATACCGAAATGAGTAAGTGCCTTCTGTGAATACCAAAATGAGTAAGTGCCTTCTGTGAATACCAAAATGGTAGTAAGTTTAGGATTTTGTCTTAAGTTAGTTCTGTGAATCTGGCCCATGGTCAGAGACATCGCGTTGGTGGTTTGTCCTGAAATCCACTTTTATTAAAGAGACTGTGACTCAAGATGCCATCTGTGGAGGTTCTAAACTAAGTTTTTTATTTCCCACAACTCCTTTTGGCTACTAGTTGTCTACATTGGAAAAGTGACTCTTTTCTTTTACTAGCGATAGCCATGGTCCTCTTATCTGCAGCTGGTAATTTTACCTTCTTGTTCTGCATTTAGTGAATTGTAGCTACTACGAGTGATAGACCTTTGGGATCTGAATTCTGACAACAGGAGTTCAACTGATGAAATCATCATTCTGTCTAGAAGTGTGTCCTGATTTTTCTAGTTTAAAATCGTACTGTGTCCCCTATATATTGCCAACCACCACCACCGATGCATAAGCAAAAGTACCCAACGCCCTGAATACTTAGTAAGATATATGCAGTTCATTTATCACTAAGATCAATGGGAATGACCTTTGTTGCTCTATGATGAGAATAATATGTACCCTGGTCTCTTCAGTGCATTTTCATCATTGCATAGACCACATTTCTGTACAAAATCCTATCTATATCTTTCTATTTTCAATCTCCTCCCTCAGGATATATCTCTACCCCTCTCATGCCTCTTTCTCGGGCCTATCTAAGAGCAATTACTTATCTTTCGGGAGCTCTCCTGATATTAAACACCACTATGCTTTGCCTTGGCTCTCTTCGCTGGCAGCTGAGTCAACAGCATCCATCTTTCTACTTGAACTACAAAATGGGCAAACATTACACACATCCTCAGGTGCAGCTTTGAGTGATCTCTGAGTGGCCATATAGATGGGCCGCAGACAGCAGGTGGCCCAAACCTACTGAACCAGTCCTGATTCAGCCCAGGAACGCAGGGTAGTGGGGAGCGGGGAGTGGGTAGGAAATGCTAATGAATACATATGGGCTTTCTGTTAGTTTAATTATAGGCAAGAAAGAATAAAATACTGTATTATATTAGTCATTAAAATGATCTTATGGAGAGACAAAACATCCAGCAAATGTTGTTTTGTTCTGGATTAGTTTAATTGACTCTCTTATTTACTCTGTACTATATGTAAATACAAAATAAATATCTTCAATAAACTTTATTTCAAACAAGCCTGCTTCTCCTGTTGTAATGATATTTTGAGTTCACCTTTTTCTTCAAGCTGTCTACAGGTTTATGATAATGGATGCTAATCCGTTGGGGCAACAAACTAAACCTATAGCATATCACACTTCTCTATCATACCCTTTCTATACGCTATCCTATGTCGCTGCTGGACCACGGCCGTGGAAGATCCTTCTCCTACCTCAAAGCAAAGACCTGGAACATCCTGCCTCTCCCCCTAAGGCAAACATTGTCACTGCCCCAGTTGAGGAAGGACCTCAAGACCTCGCTTTTCTACTGAACAACAGTGCCTTGCGACAGATCTGAAGTTGTTCCCTCCTCCCAGCACCTTGAGACCCTTACGAGTGAGTTTTCCAGCTTTACAAGCCACCTGATTGATTGATTGATTGATTGATTATGTGCAAGGTACACAGTCACTGTTTCCATAGTATACCTTCACTGCATTGATTGTATCATATATAGCAAGCCATATACGAGATCAAATAGCTTCAGAAAACTAAGGTAGATCTCACAAGAAATACAATTTTTGTGCAGAAAACCATTATTTTAACAGAGTATGTTACTAAGATCTTGACAACAACAAACATCATTACAAGAAGGCCTTCTCCACTCATCCCAAATGAGAAATGCCTTTGTACTTAAAACTACTCCTTAGAATTCTGTGCCTCCAACATACTGGAAATTGATGGGCGCAATTTACATATTTTGCTCAACTGCTAATGCCCAACTTTGGAATATCCTCAATCACAGTTGGAACTTCTGTGCTGGTGTTACCCAAAGGCATATAAAAACATGAGAGAGGGCAAGTGCATAGTGTTTCAGCTACCTATAATCAAATAAAAAGCAATATTCTGGGAGGGCAGTGCTAGCTGTGCAACATAGCAAACATGTGCTAAGGAAGCTCTTCCGAGTCCGTGAAATCCAAGGCAGCACACCTGACGCAAACTCGCTGACACAACTGCAGAAGCATCCTTCCAGACAGCTTGACATACAAGAGGGCTGTGGCCAACCGCCAGACCCCCGCGGCAGGGCCGGACTGGCTACCGGGCGTTATGGAATGCTGCTGAGCTTGGGGCTCATTTCGTTGATGGGGATCTGCGTGTACTAAACGAAATTCGTTTTTCTTTAAGTATTTCGAAATACATGCAAGTCTCAATGAACAAAATCAGCCCCCACTACATTGAAATCAGCCCCCAGCTCAGCAGAATTTTATAACGCCCGGTAGTCAGTCCGGTCTTGCCCCGCGGTGTGCTGACACGGTGCTGTGCGAGTAGATGCCCATGGCTTGGCTGTAAAAAAACTTTGTGGGGAGGACGAATATGCACAGGATCGGCGCAAGTGCATTGGGCTCTTCTCCCTCCCCCTTCACAAAACAAACCACAAACACCTCTACGGGTAAGGAGGGGCTGACCAGGCATGCAGCTCCCTACCACCTCACACTGGAAACAAACCGAGAGTGAAGGCGCCTCTGGCCTAGCCACATGCATTCCAGCGCATCCTCAAAGTTGACTGGTGCACTGCTAATGGTCCCCCTTCTTGCTCTTCCTCTACCCTCTCCCACAGGATGGACCAGCAACCCCTGCATGGGGTGAGAGAGAGATTGGGGCTCAATGCAAAGACACTGCATTTTGGAAGTGAGGGGGTCCCATAGACTGGTACAGTGACGGGGGCAATCTCTCTGGCCTTCTTCTGCTGCGTCTTTTTTGCTAACTACTTCCTTCTGTCTGCAATGCCCCCCACACCCACATTGCTGGCCCTGGGCCCCAAGAATAGACTGGGCAGTGCACTTGATGCTCCAGATACCGTAGTGATGTTGTCCACATGAAAGACATGGAGGTGGTAGACACTCTGGGTGGTGACTCAATACTTGTGTTTGTCCAGACAGTGTGACCCACCCAGATGGCACACTCTGCTCACTGTCACCCTTGAAGAGGAGCGGGGTGAGGGGGAGAGCAGCTCCGATGAGTGCACAGTACAAACCTCCTCGCCATCGACAACAACACAATGAGGACATTGCAGACAGTAACCGTTGCGCAACACTATTGAGTATGCTAAGTCATCCGCAAGGAACCCTGATGGAGGCCAGAGTGATATTACTGAATTGCAGGTTACCCCATAGCAGATCCTGCAGGACATCTGCAACCTCCGCGCCAATATGGAGAAGCAGATTGGGAGTGTTGGTGGGGAGGTAAGTTTCCTCCACAAAGATGTCCGTAATATTGCAGACAGAGTCACGGACACTGAGAACAGATTCTCTACCATGGAGGACACTGTCAATACACTGGCTGTTTACCTGGTCAGGCTCAAGGAGAAGGTGAATCATCTGGAGTGAAAAGTCGAGGAAGTAGAGGGATACCCAAGAAGAACAACCTGCGCTTCATAGGCTTACCTGAGGGAACACATCCTGAGGCCTGCCTGCCCAATTGTCTGACATCTTGGATGCCTGCAGAGGCTTTCCCAGCGTGTTTTGTTATTGAAAGGGCAAACATATCCTTGGCAGCTAAGCTGCCCCCTTAATGCACGCCCAAGACCAATAATAGTACAGTTCCTAAACTTTGCGGACAGAGACTCAATTTTGTGACAAGCTCACTTATATACGACACTTAATGAAAAACTCAGCAAGAATCAGCATTTACCTGGATTACACTCTACACGTGCAACAGCAAAAAAGGTGCTACGTCGAAGTGAAGCAGAAACTGAATGAAATGCTAGTATGACTATTTGTTTGGCTGCTGTCATCACAGCACTGTTTAGCCAAAGTGTGAGCTGCATTTTGGTTGACTGGCAGTTTGGGTGAGAACCAGCCAACCAGTCCTACACAATCAGTAGCGGCTTCCTGATGCAAGCAATCATCATGGCAGCAAATGTGATAGCCGAAGTACTTATAGATTTGGGCTTTGCCCAAACTCAGTTTTAGCACCTCTATCTCAAGGTCTCATCAGTCACTGGTATTTCTGCAACATGGAAGCAGTGCTGCAGGAGGTGGGGTGTGAGTGCAGTAAATGTCCCTACAAGTCTGAGTAGATTTATACTTCCCTAGCCCTGTATTTGTGTCTGTGAGTATGTGGCTGTTTCACTTAATGCTTATGTGTGTCTAAGTGTAGTGGTGTGTTCATGCCAGTGCGTTTGTATGTCTTTGTGTCTGAGGATGTGTATTTTGCGTGTGTGTTTTTTGTACCTACGTTTGCTGATTAGCATACGTGTGCTTTTGTGTTTGGATCTGTGTGGGTATAAGCATGCCTGTTTGTACCTCAGAATTAATGGTACATACTTCTGTGTGTGACAAGCTGTTTTTATTGTGTCTCCTTGAATGTTTGTATATAATGCAGTGTGATGCCTCCATGTGTGCCATTTTTTGTGTACTGATATATGAGTGTGAGACTGTGACTTTTTATGTGTCATTCTGACATTGTAGTACATGTGCGCCTTGAGCCTCTGGGGCTCATTTATGAGGATACTTGTGCCGCCGGAATGTCACTTTTTGTGGCTTTCTGTGGTGCGGGAGCCTGCTCCATATTTACGAGGCAGCACTAAGCCACTTTTTTTGGTATAATGCTGCCTGGTAAATATTGTTACCTTTAACACAGTTTTCTGCTTTAAAGGGGTATGCTACGGGTGTTGCTGAGGGTGTTCCCAGCAACATCAATGGCTTTTTGACCCTGTCCCAGATTTGTGAGAAATCATAACTCTGAGGCAGCACCAAAAACGTACGCCTCCCATGGAAGGCTTAAGGGAGGCACAACGAGGAGAAATATCTTTATTTCTCTTTGTTTTTTCTTTTTCTATGTGTGCAGCACACATAGAAAGAGGACAATGCCTCTTGAGATTGTTTTTTGTGCAGGAAGGTTTCCCTTCCTGCACAAAAATAATAATACCTGCAATGCAGGCACGCTTACACCATGGTGCAATGGTGCCTGCATTGGCGCATGGCAGCCCATTGTTCGCCGGCGCAGGTGAAAATGACAGGAATGTGCCGTTCCTGATAGATACAGCACATTCCTGCCCCTTTCTATTTCCATAGAGCAGTTCAGAACGAAGGCAGCAGCACTGCCATATGGCAAAACATCTTTAATGAGGCCCTTTATTGATAATATAACCTAGAGGACTTTAGTTGCTTTACTAGGGCAATGCTTAGCAAGATATGCCAGTATATGATTTACATAGGCAACTTAAAGTGTGGCATGGCAATATGTGCTTTTATGGGTTTAAGAAATGTAATCTGCCCTCTGTTCTTAATGTTTATCCGTAAACGTTTTGCTTTTCTTTTAATACTCCACTGACGGTTATCTCCCTGCATCAGTAGTTATTTACCTCTGTTTTGATGGCAGACCATTTTGTAATTCTCACGGCACATTGATAAGTACTGCAGTGTGTATAAGAACTTAGGAACTTTTTTAATGGGTTGTGGAGTGAGACATCTGCAAAAAATTGGCGAATGGTTGGTTTGCCATATTTAGGGTACCACTGACATCAATGCACTCTTGAAAGGTGGATGGGACATCTGCCTGTTTTTGACAATACCTCGCATCATCACAAAACTAAATAAGACCACCAGGGGCATATTAGCAAGGGCAGTATTGCCACTTTAGCCACTTTTTGGCGCTAAAGTGGCAATATTTTTATCGCCCCATCAGCAAGCTGTTGCTAACAGCTGTTAGCAATGACAACGGTTGAGCTAACCGCATTCATCGCTGGTATGTTTACGCCTGCTCTGAACACTACTTACCTATCTACACAATAGGAGGTGGATTGTGGGGCGGAATCCACCAGGGCATATTAGCGAGCATTCCCAAATTGCCGGCCTATTTATGCTGGATTCCATGCGATGAACAGGCATTTCGCCACTATCGCTGGATTAATTATCGCATTTGAGATATGCATTGCGAATAACGCGCTGTCTCGGCGATAAAATCCTGCGATAGCTGGAGATAGAATTATGTGCACTAAGCGCGCTTTGCGATATTTATCGCAAAGCGTTGCTAATATGCCCCCTAGTTTTTCAAATGAAGTTAACACATTTAGCAGGTCTAGGACCTGATGGATGCCTATTCCTTAGGAGATGTGTGTTATTTTTGAAAGGTGCACTGAGAAGAAATGCTATTTCTCACCAACTGTCATTTTTCTGTAAATGGTGCTGGCCTTTTCCAGCCTCCTTTAAGGCCGTGTATGCAACAACATTTCTTTTCGTGATAAGTGCCTCCTTTTTAAAGCTCTGAATTTCTTTTATTTCTTTATTGAGTCAAATTTTCAAATTCCATATGATTACCAGTATGTAAAAAGAGACAGCACATTACTTTAAATAACTATGCATTAGAATGTAAACATTCATATGCGTCCTTGTGTCAGTAATTGGGATGTGATTAATGTAAGCTCCAAGGTCAATCAAATCCACAATCTCAAGGTTACTTGAAGTCCACAAAAATGTTTCATGAAATTGTCCTGGTTTATTATGTGAACTTTGTGTAAATATTCCGAATAGCATACAAGGAGGGATTGAAGGGAAATAAAAGAGTTTGGCAGGGTAAGGTGGTGGTTAAATAAATATTCATATACAAACTAATACTATAATGAGTCTATTAACATTAATGTCAGTCAGTCAGTCAAAAGCTTTTATTATCGGTTAAAAACCATATAAAAGACATAATATCACATCATATACAACACAATGCTATATACAAATTAACATTAACATTAATGAACACAAGGACAGTTAAGTGTCCTACCCAGCCTTAAGTGTCCACACAGAGCTTAATATAACACGTCTTCTCCATGTAACTCTGCACTCCACATTCTAAATCTGCCCTCATTTCACTCCGATAACGCTTATGTCACAGTTCTACATAGCCACAATATAGATCTGTTATTCAACTCCAAGATACCCTTATGGGTGAAGGTGCGCTTTACAAATAGACATGTTATATTAAGGGTTGTCATACAACACCACAGTCAGTAGCCCTGGTATAATATATATATATATTCACCCATACAGTAACTCATACATGCAGTCACTCATCAATACAGCACTATCATATGCACGCATACACCTGTACATATATTCGCACACCGGCACTCGTCCATAGACTTACTCACGCACCTCCTCAGTCATGCAAAGTATCAATCACACCTATTTACTCACCTATACTGTTATACACAGACCACCTCACTTAAATTTACAAATACTAACACATACTTACTCTCTTATACAATGACTCATATAAGCAGACACTCATCCATACAGCCACTCTCACAATCACTCACTCTCAAGTATAGTCATTTATATACCCCAAAACTCACATATACAGCCTTTTACATATTAAGTTACTAACACATATACCACTGTGACATCTATTCACTCACCAACACACCCATACACACACTCACCCACCCATACAGCCCTTCACAGATGCACTCTTAAACCCATATAGCCAGTGAATCACCCACTCACACATCTATGCACAGAGTCATCCACCCCCCACCCACTCACAAAGACACTCAGGCACCCATATAGATACTCAGACAACCAATCAATAATCCATATAGACAGTCATGTAGCTATTCACCAACCCATGCAGCAGCTTATACACCAACTGACAGACTGATACAGACATTTACGCAGTTTACTCACTAACCCATGCATTCAGTAACAAACGCTTAATCGGTCACTTATACAATCAGTCACACACCTACTAAGTCATCCATTCAGACATTATACACCCACTCATTCTTCAATACACCTTGGCATAAATATATATAAAACATATTTAAACTTTAAAGAAACACACATTCACTGGATGATGTCATTAGTGATGTCATTTGAGATGGCGCACCAAAGGCAAGCCCGTCTGCGCCCATCCGTGCCAGACCGGGCCCAGGGGCTACACCCCTAGCAGTTCGCTGAGAAGTGTCCTTATCTACAGTGCCCTGACACTGCAGAGCCTGGCACGGCCCACAAACCCAAAATGCTTGCACTCAATAGACACTGCAATCAGCCCCCCTCCCCCGGCTGCTCCTACTGCAGCTTCAAGTTCCAGCCAGAAAATGAATCAGCCCCCTCCCCTTGCCCTCCCCTAAAATGTTATCTACTGAACTGTCGCTCTATGTCTAAACACTCAACTGAACTCTTTCTGTTAATAGAAGACCTCAACCATGACGCATTATTCCTCAATGAGACTTGGCTTCAGGCTGAATCAGACCAAGCTGTAACTCAAACCCTACCCCCAGTCTACCTTATCCAAAGAGTGGATCGCAAAACTGGTAGAGGGGGAGGGTTAGCGATAATCTTCAAGGATCAGTTTCAGTGCCAGTCCTCTATAGAGGACCTCCCAGACTCCGAAAATATGAACCCCTGGCAAATTTCTTAGTGCACTCTCAACCTTGGTCGCCAACCCAGCTATCTCCCCATCCAATTACACGATTCTAGGGGCTATCAACATCCACCTCGATGACCCGGCTGATAACATGGCTAATGAACTTGTATCCAGTCTATCAGCCTTACAAACCACCCAGAAAGGCTTCGCCCCAACACAAATAAAAGGTCATCTTCTGGACGCTGTGCTCAGTAACTCACTGCATCTCCAGGCTGACACTCCCATCCCCCTCCCTTGGACCGACCACGCATTAATCCATTTCATCTGGACAATTCCAGCCAGCATCCCCCCCAACAGCACCACTAAGATACAAGACAGGAAGTGGCTAAACCTCTCCGCTAGCCAGTGGTCAAATCTCTTAAAGAACACCTTACCACCCCGTAGACCATACCCAGAGAGGGCGAACAACAACTTCAATCTTTGGATCCAAAGCTCATTAGACACGCTAGCCCCCAAAAGATCTATCCAAAAAAGATCTAACCGTAATCCTGCACCATGGTTTCCCACAAAAATAAAAGAGCTCAAACAAACATGTAGGAAGTTAGAAAGGAGCTGGAGACTGAACCCTACAGAAGAAGGTAAATCAATCTACAGAGTGGCAATAAGGAAATATGAGGCAGAAATAAAAACTGCACTATACTCCTTCTACGAGGAGAAGATCTGTGCGGCCGCAAACTCCCCATAGAGGATTTTTCGCATCGCCAAATCCCTGGTCACGATACCGCAAAAAAACCCAATCCAGAAGATGCACTCCCCCGATGCAGCAATCTTGCAGAATTTTTTAACCAAAAATTCTAACTCATTGCCCGCTCCTTCCCTCTATCCCAGAACAACTCCTTCGAGTCTGACACAAGGAGCCCTCCCCCCACTCCCCGCTGCTCCCTTGCAGAGTTCCCCCTTTTAGATCAAGATTCCATAAAGGCAATCATGCCTAGAGTGACCTCGAGTTCTCCACTAGACCCTGCCTCTCCCCGATACCTTCCCCTAGTCACCAATATTATACGCCCAGTCATCTGAATGTTGCTGATTTCCTATGGAAACTAGGTCCTAACTATAACTACCTACTGGCGACCGCAAGTAGGTAACATATACATTCACTTAAATAGTTACAGGGAAGTTATAGTTAGAAAAAAAAATCACAGGAAAAATACAAAGGTTATATGGACATTATAGGTAGGCTCAGATTTCACTCATGCAAAACCAGTGAAATTCAACAGTTATAGTTATCTGAGATAACTAGAACTTACGCCCCAGCAAAGCACTTCTTATGACCTCACCTATTGCATCACTCATGACATGGTCAGGGGCAACACTCATGACATCTCAAATTACATCACTTGACATTGCAAATAAATGAATTATAAGTACATTTGACATTGTCCAGAAAAATGAATATGTACATCTGAAACAAAAAAACCTCAAGGGAACAATAAGAATACAATACAATAATTCCGGTTGAATTCAGAACTCTGAATCAAAAAACTAATATGTCTAAATATATAAACACTTTAGTCCTCATTACGATTTTGGTGGTCCTCTTGCGGAGCGCCACACCAGCGATCCGCGATAGGACTGCCAAAAGCCGTCCTCACACTGCCCACCGGATTACGACTATAATCTTTGGTGGATGGATGTGCTGCAGTAGTCCAATGGCAGTGCCTCTCTAAGGCTCATAGGAGAGCCTAATGAAGGCACCACAGTGGGGCCACCACAGTACATTCCTGCAGAGAAGGAATACCCTTGGTAGTGCATTCCATCCAGTGCAGGAACTGAGGGTTCAAAAATACAGGGGGCACATGTGCCCTCCTGCTATCACCCCCATGCACAGAAGCACAAGGGGCCCAGTTAGGGCCCACTTTGTTTCCTCACTGCAGCCCTTTTCATGGCAGTCTCACTGGCATAAAAATGATGGCAGTGAGGTAACTCGTAATATTCTCACGAGTGCCGCAGCGGCACCACCAGCATATTGCAGCTTCTGACCGCTGGGCAACCACTGTGGGATCACGGATCCCCAGCAGTTGCAGAGGTCCTCTGGTGGTCTAACCACCAAAGCCATGATGCAGCGGGTGGATTGTCAGTCTGGCGTTCCGCGGACCACCGCCGTGACTGAGGTCGTAAACAGGACCTATGTCATAACAACAACGTGAAATAAATGTAATCTTGAAATAATGAATTCCTATGCAGAGTTCACATCAGAAGATTGTAAATTCCAATGGGGGAAACAATCCCAACACAAATAATTCCAAAGTACTATCCAAGTGGGCAAACTAACTCACATGAGTTACGTAATCTCCACATAATGCCCCAGTGGGCAAAGACCAGTAACATTTTGTTAAAAAAATAAAAGTACAACTGTAACATACATCCTCATTTATGAAGATAATAAAAACTTAAATAAAGAATGAAATCTTATCTCATGAAGACCCTCTGTCTATATTTTTGCAAATTCCACTAGCTCTGTATGAAAAAAAGGGACAGTGAATAAAACCATTAAAAAAAACATGATGTAACGAGAGACATAAGAAGGAAGGGACACCAGATATTATTAAAAAGCGTATATAAACAAGATAATATCAACAAAAGTTTTAACCTAGATAGACATTAAGTTCCCCATGAGTGTTTTAGCCATTAGGGGTCTTTGTGTCTAGTTCCAGGATATACCTGGATTCCAGACTTCTCCAAGATTGTGCTCTGTCACCTCCTCTCTTTGTGTAAGGTATTCTGTCATTAGCAAAAAATCTAAGATGTCCACTGTTGCCATCATGAACCTATGTAAAGTGTTCTACCACTGGATAATGTTTGCGATCATGACTGCAGGCTCTGAGAAGTTCCAAAATACATACCACTTCTCACATGAACAAACTAAAACGTTAACAACAAAGTCAGAGGTGTAGGTAAGAAATTTGTCAATAGTTCACTCTACCTCATGCAGAGGTGACTAATATTTGCTGATATTAATACTGTTTCTACAAGCTTTACAGTGTTTGCACAACACTTTCCCAAAAAAGTTCCTCCCCCTCAGCTCCTTCCTGGAAAGTTTCAAGGTGATCCAAAAAGCAGAGACTGGGAAAAAAGGGTGGTCCTACAAACAAATTTCCCCATGCATCTTTCATAGATTTCTTTAGGCAGCACTATCACAAAACACTGCCTAACAGAATTAAATCAAATTTGGCAGGTTTCTGGTCCACAGATTGTACTTTTGTGCTTGTGTTTAAATTCATTCAGTAGTTTTTGAAAAATGAAGGTTAAAAAATATTTATAAAGCTGAATAGTTGGGACCGAGAGACTTCTGCGAGAGTCTCGCGGGAGCACCAATTAAGTAATAAAGCGTTCTGATTGGCCCAGGGAGGTTTTTTTCCCTTGGGCCATTTCACTCCCTCCACAAATATATGGGAGGGACATCAGTAGGGCCCCCCTCCCTGAGCCCATTTTGGGCCCTGGGGATGTTAACAGGTGTGTTAATGAATGGGAGGAGCTGCATGGCCCCCTTCCCTGAGCAAATGTCTGCCCCTGTGACCCCATCTCCCGGGGCCTGGTGTATGAATTAAGGGGAGGGGGCCAGAGCCCCCCTCTCAGAGCCTTGTTAGGCCCTTAGGATCACATCCTCAGGGGCAGAAATCCAAATGAAGGGGGGCCACAGGTCATGCAGCTAATCCCACGCTGTGCACAATGAAATACGATGCACATTGTGAGGTTGGCTGCCTATGTGGGGGGGGGGGGGTTGACTGCAGGCCAGACTCTGTTGCCAACCCTCTGCTGTGCATGTCCAATGGCATCTCAAATGACATCATTGATGACATCACTCATGACAACATCAAGGCTTATTTTGTACATATTGCCTTATAAATGAGTATGACATTAGAGGTCTCAAAGTTAGTACAAATAGCTCAGAATTATATGAATGATCAGTAATGATATCACACCTACAAATCCCTTAGGTGTAGCAAGTTTGGATTATATGCAACATTGACCTCCACATATTAAAAGGAAGTGCCAGAAACTGAATAAATACTGGTGCAATGCTAAATTGCTATACTTTATGAATTAATTAATCTGATTTTGTGAGATAAATGCCAAATTAATACTGTCCTGAAGAAGGTGGGGTGTAAAGATTAGAATCCTCCGAAATGTGTCATTGCTAGGTTTTAACAGGATCCAATCATGAAGAGAAACTGTGATGAATTAATTCACTTTCACTAGGACTCAGGCTTGATGTTTATTATTGGATCAGTATATGTTTAATAATTTTAAATACTGTGCATTAGGATACTCCCTGTTTTGAGTTGGGGTCCATTTTATTGTACCTCTTGTGTTTTTATTTGAAGTGTGTTTAGTGTGCCAAATTGTATTCTGTACTAGGGGGATTACAATTAGAACTGCCTTTAGGGAGTCAAATATATTATCTCCTTTTTATGTACAAATGAAATAGCATTAGTGGTTTATTTTTTTATATTAAAGCTATTATGTGGAATTTCTTTCTTGGTGGTATAATGTATAATTAATAGATCTTGTGCAGATGCGAGTGAGTTGAGTGGACTGTGTTGTGGTTTTAAATATGTGGTGATTCCAAGGGGATATTTTATTTTCTACTACATTCAGCGAAAGGCAAGTTCCTCCAGATACTAAACCTCTGTAGCATAACTAATGGCCTACTACGGACAGCCTTTACCTTGCAGTCACCGAACATACAGTGAGAAATAAAGTGGATATGAGTAGAAAAGTGGGTACTGTAAACAATTTTTACTCTATGGAGAGAGTTTACTCTGTACCACATTGTTTTCAGACAGTGAAACTCTCATGGGAAATACATCACAGAGTATTAAAAAGTATCTACAAAGAACAGTGTTCACTGTATGCCAAACATGTCCAAAGAGACACTATTTATTAAAAAAATTCCCAAGGCTGAAGATGATAAAGGTAAAAATTTTACAGATAGCCCATCTTTTGAAACTAAACCAGCACACATACATAGGTCAGTACCTGGTGCACACAGACTTCTATGTTCAGTTGAAACTGCCATGCTATGACGATTCTGTTTTAAAACTCTAGGCTGATTACTATACTTGGTATCTAAAATGTAGAATCTTTGTCCTGTTGGAAACTTTTTTTGCAAAAGCAAAAATCTAGTGTGGAACATAGTTTAAATAGTTAATTTCTGTGTTTTATTTAGTTCAAAACATTAATGTTCTCACTAACATATTCACCTAAGTATAACATCACTTTACCCATTGATTTTTTCTGTGAATCTGCATATGCACATACACAGACACATATATATGTGTGTGTGTGTCCTCTGGGACATAAACAAATACAGTTCAAAGGCAAGGAGACAGCTAGAGTTCTCGGGGAGTTATGTAAGATACAACTTGACCCAATACAGCAAAACGATCTCAAGCTACCACCTGCTCCAGGACAACTGGCACCATCAGGGTCTTTTAAACACCAATGAATTCCTTTTTCTGCTAGTTAAGAAACCAGTAACACCTGTATTTTGTATGTTGCCTAAGGTGCACAAAGACTTGCAGAACACGCCAGGCAGATCTATAATATCTGCCAACAACAGCTTACATGAAAATAGTTCCAACTTCCTTGACCATTTCCTGTGCCCATAGGCCATCGATCTCCCTTCCTATTGCACAGACAGAATGGACTTCATATCCAAGATCCAGGAAGATTCCTTGGAAAGACAGATACATTCTGGCTATAGATGTGGTAGCACTCTAACTTGCATTGAACATGACTTGGGCCTGGAGGCATGTAAATATTATTTGAGGGACAGACCACCTTACATGTACAATCATACCATGCTTCTCCTTGAAATGTTAAAAATTTGCTTAGAGAATAACTGTTTTTATTTGAAGAACAATGGTACAAGCAACTAACAGGGACAGACATGGGAAGTTGGATTGCTCCCAGCTATGCCTGTATCTTTATGGGGTGGTGGGAGGCAGAGCACATCTGGAATGGGAACAATGACAACTGGACCCATTACATTGACAATATTTTTCTGATATGGGACGGTCCACAGGATCTCCTGGAAACTTCATCACCAGATTAGACAACCTAAAATGTACCTTAACCTAAAATGTACCAGTAAGACACACAAAAGCAGCATTGAACTCCTTTTCGTAGGTCATGGAGGACAATATCCAGACCCAGTTACACAGGAAGGGTACAGCGGGCAATAATATTCTACACGCCCGGAGCCACCACCCAGAGAACCTGGAGAGGAGTATACCCTATGGGGAGCTTCTCAGGGCCAAGAAGAAGTGAAGCACAGATATGGCATACAAAGCAGAGGAGACATGTATTGTGGATAGAGTTCTAGTCAAGGGATATACAGGCTGAACTATTAGAGGGGCCATTGACAAGGCAGCAAAACTAGACAGAAGTAGCTTGCTGACACCCAAAAAGAGAGAGGAGACGAAACAGGAGGTGAGGCTTATCACTACCTACAACCATGAGTCTAAGGCAATCCAGCAGATAGTACGCAAACATTGACACCTAGTCACGAAAGATCCTACTATAGGCAAGTTGGTCAGCCCTAACCCACACATCACGTACCAGAAGCGTAACTTCTCACGAGACATCTTGGTCCACAGCCACCTTTTGATAGGTAGAGCAACCACCGGATCCTGGCTGAGGATGCTCCCTGGCTTCCACACATGTGGGAAATGTAAGGCCTCTGTATTTAGCCGAAATGTCAAAAGGTATAATCTCCCAATAGGTAAAACTGCTGAAATCCACAAAATCATGAATTGCAACAGCGCCTATGTGGTATATGTGTTGGTGTGTGTGGGCTGCAGTATGTATGAAGTACCACTTTCCCCGTGAAAAAGTGGATTTTGGAGCATTTGCACACAATCAGAAACAATGACTCAACATATGCTGTAGTGAAACACTGTGACCAAGTACATAGAAATATCATTGAAATTGGTTTTAAAATCTCCTATTTTGGTGTTGACAGGGTCCTGCAGAACGCAAGAGGAGGAGACTGTGAAAACAAGCTAAAGCGCCTGGAGTCCAAAAATATAATCGGGCTCTCCACTAGACACCCCGGTGGCCTCAACCATGATGAGGATCTCAACGCTCATCTAGGGTAGCAGCGAGGTAGAAACTCCACAGTGGCTTCCTATTCTTATTTGGACACAAACCATTGTTTCTGCTAAATTGCGCAGGCACAGTCAGATATTTTAATGGTATCTGTTGGTAAACACCCATGTTTTTATGTTTCAAGATCAGACTTTTTTGTTTATTTTTAGCAAATTTTCTTTTTGCCATTTTTTATGATACTTGGTTGCATCTTAACTAGGACACTTGTCCATTACTAGGGAAGACAGTTGCGAAATGTCCTTCCACTGTAGAAAACACGAACAGTCTGGTATGAACTCAGCCACTGGGCACGGAAATAAACATTTTTGCTTGGCTGTTGAACGTGGAAATTACAACGATGTTTGGATGGCACCCATGAGCACACCTACTTTGTATAATTGTTACCCATAATATATTCGGGATATGTTATGAATTCAATAGCAATTTGGAGTACTATAACCTTACTTCTTTTCAATTGAAACTTTATGCATTATGAGTTGTACTCAGGTCCGGAGTCTTTCTTTCAATAGAAATTGTAAAGTCTTTCTTGCATGTCCATTAACAATGACAGGAATTGTTAATAGAAGAGAAGCACTTCCGGGTGTCTGAAGTGACTTCCAGAAAGAGTGTGTTGCTAAAAACGCGTCAGTCATTAAACTAAATTTTCCTTTAATCCTTGAGTGTGGCTCATCTCTTGCGAGGCAATGGTGCAAGAGTGTTTGCTAATATTATATATATATATACATATTACCTACTGGCGGTTGCCAGTAGGTAGTTATAGTTAGGACCTATTATCCATAGGAAATCTGCAACACTCTATTTGGAATAACATTGGGGCCGGTTGAGTAATCTTTGCAAAATTTTCAAAACTGGTGGGTCACTCCGGTCCACTATTATCTTGAAAGTCTCGGGGTGTTTCGTTAAGTGGGGGCTGTGGAAAAAGGGGGTCCCAAAATGTGTTTTTCCCATGCAATTTTCCGTGTGCGGATCCTGCCGATACCAAAAAAAACCGAAGCACCGTTTGACGCGCTTCAATGCTAATTTGACCCCAAGGGTCAAGTCCCGGGGGCGTTTGGAAAATAAAGTGTGGGGGTCCAATCCCCCCACACTGCCCCAGGGACTGCCACACCTCAGGGCATAAAAGTTTAATGGTGGGGGGCCTCTAAGGCCCCGAGCCCCGGGGACCGCCACCCCCTGGGGCTCAACTTGATTGACATTGCGGGGGCCCCTCCCCCTCCACAGCCCCAGGGACAAGCCCCAGGGACAGCCACCCCAGGGCTTATTTTTAATAAATAAATACCCTGTGGAGAGGGGCTCCAGCCCCCCACACACCCGGGGAGCGTCACCTACCTGGGGCACTAAAGATGTAAATTGGGGGTCCGTGACAGACACCCAGCCTTGGGGACCACCAGCCCCCGGGGCTTTGAAAAAGGTGGGAGGGGGGTTTCGCGGCCCTCCTCCTGGAGCCCTTGATTGCCCTGGGGACCGCCACCCGGCTCCTGCAGTGTCCCGGGGTGCCCACCCCCGGGACACTGCTGTTTGTAATGACAGGGCGGGCACCTCGCCGCTCCCACCCTGTCATTGCAAACTGCTTTGCTTCAGTGAAGTGAAACCTGCTCTCGCTTCAATGAAGCAAAGAGGATTGCTTTTCCACAGGGGGAGCAGCATGTTAATACTGAAAGAGAATCAATTCCCCAACTTAAAACGTGCCACATGGTGTGTTTGCAGGCAAGTCACCTCAGGACACGCCTCCTTCCTTCACCACTGTGCCAACGCGCCCCGTGGCGCTCTTTAAGATGGGGAATTCATTCTCTTTCACTACTAAAGGGTCCTGAGGGCCTAATAGCCCAACAGGTATCTCCAGTATGCGCCAGGGAGCTGCGTTGCAGACAGGTGTTCAGAGGCCATGCCCCTTTTTAAACCTCTCTGCAATGCAGCTCTGTAGCATTTATTGGGGTACCTAGGGGCTAGTTTCACCATAGGGACCCTGACAATTAAAGGGGACTTAATCTCCCAACTTAGAACGATCACAGGGCATGTTTACACAGTGGAGAAGGGAGGGCACGGGGCCTGAGGCGATGTGTGCAAACACGCCCTGTGGCGCGTTTTAAGTTGGGGAAAATATTCCCCTTCAATCCTGAGGGACCATGGGGGCCAAGTAGCCCACGAGGTGCTTCCAGGAAGCGCCACTGCGCTGCGTTGCAGAGAGGTGGTGCAGGTCGTGCCCCTTTTTGCATATCTCTGCTACGCAGCTCTGTGGCACTTACTGGATGTACCTAGTGGGCTAGTTGGACTCTAGGGACCCTCAGGATTGAAGGGGAATTATTTCCCCAACTTAAAATCCGCCTAGGGCATGTTTGCACAGTGGTAAAGGGAGGGGATGGTGTAGGAAAGTGGCTCTATATAAACTGGACCGGAGTAAAATCTGCCGAACTATGAATTCCGATTTACTCACCTGTTATCAGGAGAGACCTCAGTGCTGCATCTTTGAGACCAGTACTGATCCTGAGAAGTAAATATAATCGTACTTACCAGTAACTTGAATTTCCTTCCATAGGCTAACATTGACTAGTTTCACGTGGAAATTTTTCTAAGTGTGGAGTTTTGGAACTTACAAATATTCCTCTAAAATCAGCCGAACTACGAATTCAGATTTACTCACCTGTTATCAGGAGAGACCTCGGTGCTGCATCTTTGAGCCCAGCACTGATCCTGAAAAGTAACTCTAACCGGACTTACCAGTACCTTGAATGTCCTCCCATAGGCTAACATTGACTGGTTTCACTTGGAAATTCTTTTAAGTGTGGAGTTTTGGAACTTACAAATATTTCTCTAAAATTAGCCGAACTACAAATTCCGATTTACTCACCTGTTATCAGGAGAGAACCCAGTGCTGCATCTTTTAGCCCAGCACTGACCATGAAAAGTAATTCTAACCGTCCTTACCAGTAACTTGTATTTCCTTCCATAGGAATCCATTGTCTGGTTTTCACGAGAAAGGTTTCAAAGTGTCGTCCACCTATTAAGTCCTGCTCACATGCTGTCTTCAACACATACAAACAGTGAGTCCCTCATTCATGCATCTATGCACTAAGTAATACCCCCCACCGAACCATACAGACACTCAGACACTCATACTGATATTCAAAAAACCAACTAATAACCCATATAGACACTCATGTAGCTACTCACCAACCCATGCAGCCACTTATAAACAAAGTGAGAGACTGATACAGATATTTACATATTTAAACATTACTCACTAACCCATGCATTCACTAAGATACACTTAATCAGTCAGTTATACAATCAATTTTACAAACAAAATCATCTATTTAGACACTTATATACCCATTTATTCTTCCATCGACCTTGAAATATACATATATAAAACATATTTAATTTTCAGAAAAACACACATTCACTGGATGATGTCATCAGTGATGTCATTTGAGATGTCATCAGTGATGTCATCAGTGATGTCACTGAGCATGTCATGAGTGATGTAATATGTGACGTCATCAGCAGTGCATTGCTGGAGCGCAATTTATAGTTAGCTGGACTAACTATAACCGGGGAATTTCTATGGTTTTGTACGAGTGAAATGTCCAACTAACTATAACGCCCCTGAAACCTATGGTTTTTTAGTGAATTTCTAAGGTTTTTAAATGCTAATTTCTAACTATAACATGCTTCAAACCTATGTTTTTTTCAGTGAATATATATATATTTATTATACTATGTATACATGTGAAAATGTCTCGTCTGCCTGATTGTCTCGGTGGCATGGAAAAAATGGGTGGAACTGACGTCAGCACGCCGACGAGGTCCTTTTATGGCTCCGATGACGTCATACGGTGTCACGAGCTGAGCCATGCTATTATGACTTCCTCATCAATGTGAGAGAGCTAGGAAAGAATTTCTGTGGAATGCTGTTGCAGGGAATATTCACCTAAGTGTTCAGGCTAGTCCTCTTTGAGCAACTGTTTATGTTGCCACTCCAGAAACGGAAACCAGTGCACTGAGGGCAGAGACCCTGCAGATGGCACATGAGGTGGGGTGCCCAGTAGTGTGCACTGGCGGGGCAGCGAAGTGACAAGCACTACAACCCACAAAAAAGGTAACCAGGGCACTGAATAACACAGGATCTTCTCTTTGTATCTGGCCGGAACAACGAAGTTAAAATGCCCTAGTACCAAAATGTAGAATTAGTGCTATGACGGTCTTTAAGAGGACCTGCGATGCCGCTTCTGCCTCCCGTACCCTGGAGGCGGCACATGGGTCACAGAGTGCGTTCATACTGCGGTGGGGCCCACACTCGTTGACCTCTCATGGCACTGCTCCACACTTCAGGAAGGACGCTTTCCATTAGCTATGTTTTCTGATGACGTGTCGCGCTGGCCCCGTCCAACAACAGAACTCCTTTAGATCCAAACAGACTCTTCCACTCTCTCACCGGAAGTGAAAACAGGCCACGCGGACACTTTCACAATTCAACAGCCGGGAATGCACTTTTCAGTAAAAAACCACATTCCTTCCCCCTAATCTATACTAATATAATAAAGAGAGAGCCCAAGCCTTTGAGGTGGGTAATCTCAGGAACCACAGCACCAATCACAACACCCAATAAAGCGTTGGAAAGGGCAGTTGCAGCAGAAGGACATAGGCTATGCAGATGCCCTCCATACACATTTAAAAGGTAAAAGAACCGTGCCAGCAAAGTAGTCCCTTGTGGGCGTGTCTGCGTTGTGCTGTGGGCATGTGCTGGGGGCGTGACAAACGCTGGGGCGTGTGGTACGTTCCGCCCTTCATGCCATGTCTCATATCGTGTGCTGTGGGCGTGTGCTGGGGGCGTGGGCGTGTGCGGGGCGCACGATTACGGGAAAAAAAGCGAGCGGTGTGCCCAATATTTCATTGTTTTTCCTTTCCAGGTTCTGTACATTCCAGCTCTAGGTGTGCTTGTCCTGCGCTCCCAGTGACGTGCAACTGCTTTACTGTATGGAGGTCAGGCATGGCGCTATTCCCAAGGGCCGGATGGAGGGCAAACAGGGGCCATTGTGCAGGAAATGTAATCTCCCCTTAACTTCCGGTGAATCCTGAAGCACACTGGAGCTTTTCCACTTCTGTTGCGCACAGACCTCGTGCCACGCACATCCGGACACAAGTCCCGCCTCCACGGAAATAGCAAGAAAGGGACTATCCCTCCCCCGGGAATATGTGATGATATTCCTCAAACCAACATCCCGCATACCATCACTCCGCAATTTTTATAACAGGACTAATACTCCGCAAGGACATCATTTCTAAAACTTTTACAACGCATATGAATTTATCACGCATGCCATTATAATGCAAATGCATGTGTGGTAAAATCATATACATTGTAAAAGTACATTATTAAAACATCAAATATATGTGTATTTATATATATATATATATATATATATATATATATATATTATATATATATATATATATATATATATATATATACATATATATATATAGAGAGATATATACACATTTATTTAAATTTCATTAAAACATTTATTCTTTTAAATTGCATTATTTATATTATTTTTATTTATTATTTTATTGTATAACCCTTTACACCCTAAAAACTAATTCCACCCTGCTCCCTTTAAATACCCCTGCACCCCATAATCATAACCCACCCTTACTCCTTAAAACACGCTTAAACACTAACCCATCTTAACCCTATAAATATACCCTGTACCCCAAAACCCAAACCTATCCCTAAACCCTAAAAATACCCCTGTACCCCAACAACCATACCTAGCCCTGAACCCTTAAAATACCCCTGTACCCCAAAACCCAAACCCATCCCTGAACCCTAAAAGTACCCCTATACTCCAAAACCCAAACCCAGCTCTGAACCCTAAAAATAACCCTGTACCCCAAAACCCAAACCTACCCCTGAACCCTAAAATACCCCTGTACCCCAAAACCCAAACCCTCCCCTGAACCCTAAAAGTACCCCTATACCCCAAAACCCAAACCTAGCCCTAAAAATACCCCTGTACCCATAACCCAAAACTATATCTGAACCCTTAAAATACCCAAACACCACAAAACATATACCTCAGTACCCCAAAACATATACCCCTATGCCCATACTTACCTTATCCAAACATTAAAAAACACATGCTTTTACCATTCATGCATTTACAACGAATTTCGTTGTAAATGTATGCGTGGTAAAAGCATATCAAATGTAATGCCATGCGTTATAATGGCATTGCGGAGTCATGGTACTTTCGTAATGAGAGTATGCGGAGTGATGGTATGCGGAAAGAAAGTTGCGGAATAATGGGTGTTTACCCTCCCCCGGTAAGTACATTGGTGGCACGGCGGCCCACATCTCCAGCAACATTCTCATATTTTTCACCACCCATTTGAAAAATGCACAGGTCTCTCTCATTGAGGGCCAGCACCGACATACACTTTTAGACACACCTCCCGCCACAAGTTCTAGAATTGCGAACTTTAGAGCTGGGGAGCTACGTTCGAATCTCAGCAACAGCTCAACATCCTGTGATTCCAGGCAAATTGCTTTGTCTTCCCGTGCCTACCACACAGGAATGTGGGGCATATTACCAACAACTAGCGATAATTATCGCTATGTTGGTTTAGCGACGATATTTTTATCGCCGAGCTGCGGCGATTTTTATCGCTTAGGAACCTTGCTATTATCAAGGTTTATCTCCTAAGCGATAAAAATCGGCCGAAATGCATGAATATCACTGAAAAGTATGCATTACCGAGCTAATGCTCTTAGCCATGTTATCCACCTACCATTGGATAACATGGCTAAGAACTGCTCAGGGGCAGGTGTTAGCTGTGGGAAATATTCGCGCTTAGCGCGAATATCTCCAAAAGTTGGTAATAGGAGATAGCGATGTTAGCGACTGTTTCCAGTCGCTAACATCTTGGCACGCCCACTTTGCATGTCATTAGTGATAAATATCACTGACATGCAAAGCGGGGCCCAAGATGGTCGCCATCTCCTACTAGCTGTCGCTAACTGGTGTTAGCGACAGCTAGGTAATAGGGAGATAATTTTATCTCCACTTTCTTGGCTTTTAAAGCCAAAAAAGCGAAGATAAACCCCCTTGATAATATGCCCCTGTGTTCTTCTGTAATGTAAATTGTGCTCATGCCATGTTGTCGAGTTCGCGCTATATAATATTGCAAGGAAAAATAAAGTAGGAAAACTTGAGTTCACACACTACTGAACGCGCACTCTAAAGTGCATCAGCAGTGCACTGTGAATTGGAGCGTTTCACAGGCCTGTCAAAATTAAAATGCTATCAAAACGAAATCCTACAAAACAATATACTACTGGCCGGCAGCAATTCATACCCAGACAACGTTGGGTCGGGCTGCTAGTTAATCAAATAAACGTCTCACTGAAGAACAGGGCCCAGCTTCGATCGGCAAACAGCCGTTACAACAAACTTTTTACTTTGCGATACCATTACAACGCATGCATTACCACGCATGCGTTGTAAACGTGAAGTCATTACTATGCATTTTTTTAGAACGCATGGTCATTTACCACGCATGCCTTTACAATGAATTTTGCTGTAAAGGTATGTATGGTAAATGACCATGCGTTCTGAAAACATGTAGACAATCAACGTTGTTGTAAGGAAACAGAGGCTGTTCCGTTTCCTCACAACGAGGTGCACCACCCCTCAGAGACAATGTGAAGCAAGAACCACGAGGAGAGAGGAACCATGAGGAGTGTGAGGTAAGGAGGATTGGGCATGGGGTGGGGGTTTCTTTTGTAGGGTTTTGGGTAGTGCAGGGGTATATGGGTAGTGTAGGGGGTTGTGCTGGGGTAGTGTTGTAGGGTTTAGGGTAGTGCAGTGGTGTTTGGGTAGTGTAGGGGGTCATGCTGGGGGCAGTGTTTTAGGGTTTAGGGTAGTGCAGTAGTGTTTGTGTAGTGTAAGGTGTTGTGCTGGGGGTAGGGTTTTAGGGCTTATGATAGTGCAGTGTGTTTGTGCAGTGTAGGGGTAGTGCTGGGGTAGTGTTTTAGGTTTTAGGGTAGTGCAGTGGTGTTTGGGTAGTGTAGTGGTTCATGCTGGGGGTAGTGTCTTAGGGTTTAGGGTATGGCAGTGGTGTTTGGATAGTGAAGGGGGTTGTGCTGGTAATAGATTTAAGGTTTATGGTAGTCCAGTGGTATTTGGGTAGTATAGGGAGTCGTGCTGGGGGTAGTGTTTTAGGGTTTAGGGTAGTGCAGTGGGGTTTGTGTAGTGTAAGGGGTTTTGCTGGGGGTAAGATTTTAGGCTTTATGGTAGTGCAGTGGTGTTTGTGCAGTGTAGGGGGTAGTGCTGGGGTAGTGTTTAAGGGTTTAGGGTAGTGCAGTGGTGTTTGTGTAGTGTAGGGGTAGTTCTGGGGGTAGTGTTTTAGGGTTTAGGGTAGTTCAGTGGGGTTTGGGTAGTGTAGGGTTTATGCTCGGGGTAGTGTCTTAGGGTTTAGGGTATGGCAGTGGTGTTTGGGTAGTGAAGGGGGTCGTGCTGGGGTAGAAGTTGGGTTTATGATAGTGCAGTGGTGTTTGTGTAGTGTAGGGGGTCATGCTGGGGGTAGTGTTGTAGGGTTTTGGATAGTGCAGTGGTGTTTGTGTAGGGTAGAGGTAATGTTTCAGGGTTTAGGGTAGTGCAGTGGTGTTTGTGTAGTGTAAGGGGCCATGCTGTGAGTAGTGCTTTAGGGTTTAGGGTACTACAGTTGTGTTTGTGTAGTGTAGGGGGTCGTGTTTTAGGGTATAGGTAGGCTGTCCGGTTTTAGGTTTAAACCCATAATAACTGATAAAACCCCACCGGAAAGGAAATAGCCCTCACCAGTGTAAACATATAAACACTGGAAAAAAACCTGCACAACCAAAAACTAAATGCCATTCAAAGAAAGGAAAAGGAGAGTGAAAGAGTCATTTTAGTTCTTCCTGTAGGGGCCAATACAATGTAACTTTGTTATATGAGGTAGCTGTACGAAAGACTGGGCTAACGTTATTGTGCTTGAGTTTTGTTGTGTAGGGATGTCACTAAAATATTGTTTCTTCTTCCTTTTTTCATTTTGGTTGTCTTTGTTCTAAAGATACAGCGGTTAGAAGCATGTTTTAGGTGTTTTAATTTATTTTATAAACTGTAGACAATGAGAAAATATCAAAATCATATTTTATTTTTTTGGCTACGTTTGAGTCTTTCACTGATAGGAAAAATGTGGGTTTCCTAAGAATCTTTCCCAATATATACCATCACATTTACCCACAGAGAATGGGTATTAATCCTTGATACATCAGCCCCCTTTTCTAGTGAGTCAGTATTGATAGTAGGTGAATTGCCAAACACCCCAGACTTTAAACATTCAATGCAAGGTATAGTGACAGGTATAGGTGAAAAGAGTGCAGTCACAAAGCATCTGGGATAGTGGTGAAAACATGACACCAGTCTTTTGGAAAACATGGTACACAGTGTCACTTGGAATGCTGCTGCAAAAAGTTCTTGATATTGTAAGTAGTATTTGCAGCGATTCAGCTATGTAAATGAAAAAGTTGTGATGACCTGTCAAAATCGATACCTGAGCTGAAGTGCTTCCCTGTAAGAGATCCTTGCCACTTGTTAGATGGTATGCTGAAATCATCTTTACATTCTTTAGCATTATTAAAGAATGCTATTGACTTTTAGTCCATTCTGGTGCACTGTTTTGTTTTGCGGGGAAACTTAAAGGCAAATATTTCCCATTTTGTGCTTTGTGTGGCATCAAAGAAAGAGTCACCCCAACTGTGTAGCTTAGCTGGTGGTTCTCAGTCCTGGAGGCCATGAATGCTATATTATCCATGTGGCAACCATTCACAGAACTTTTGCTGAGTGATGATGCCAAATGCAAGAAATGTGAGGATCTTAGGTCACATTTGACAGTGATTTAAAAAAGAGGTACACTCTATTGCATTCATAGATTTTTACAGGAAAGCATGACTGCTGTAGTGGACATAATAAAAAAACTAGAGTCTGAAAACACGCTTGCCTACCAAGTGCTCAGCATAATTTGTGTAGATGTGAAACATCTCCTTGAGAGTAGGCTGGGAGACACTTTTAGTGAGTGACTTTGGCGCTGCAACATGTTCCATGTAAGAGTGCTTGCCACTTGGTAAGCTAAGAAATGTTAAGGATCAATTCAGGAACTTTTATTTTACTATGTATGAGAAATAGCCCTTCACCAACCATAGCATTTGAAGTCAATGAAGCCTCACTGTGGTACTCTGCACACGTTATAGATCCCTTCCGTAAAGGGAAATTTTCTCCAGAGTTTCAAAAGTGCTGCTTCATTTTAGACAACTTCAATAACTGTGAGGGCATATGAGCCCAGTTCAACTTATATGTTGCAGAACCTCTCACATAGAATCACAGTCTTCAGGTTCACCAGTATTGGCATGGAAAGCTATGTCAGTGGCCAGGGTTAGCAAATTGTGCACTGGCTATTTTGGTGTTGCCTTTCTCAAGTGCCAATGTTGAGAGGGCCTTTTCACAGATAAAAGTTTACATGGGAAGGAAAGAGCGAGCATGCATGACCAAAGACTCACTGAAGAAGTATTGTATTGTGTATTATGATAAGTTTGATTTGTAAAAATGTATTTAGACCTCATATACACTGTATGTATTCTGTCTATATACCATGCACTATCAGTGTAGAAAGCAAGCAATAACAAAATCAAAAAGTTCCATAAACACCGGAAAAACTGTTTCTGTTGTTTTTAATGCCACGAAAATGTGTAAGCACTGATAACCACAGTTTTTAAGGTATTGAAATCACTGAAAAAAAACCCACCAGAATTGACCAAAAATAGAAACTAAAAACAGGAAAGCCTAGGAATAGGGTAGTGCAGTGGTGTTTGGGTAGTGTAGCGGGTCATGCTCGGGTTAGTGTTTAGGGTTTAGGGTAGTGTAGTGGGGTTTGGGTAGTGTAAGGGGTCGTGCTGGGGGTAGTATTTTAGTGTTTAGAGTAGTGCAGTGGTGTTTGGGTAGTATAGGGCTTCATGCTGGGGGTAGTGTCTTAGGGTTTAGTGTATGGCAGTGGTGTTTGGGTAGTGAAGGGGGTCATGCTCGGGTAGATTTATGGTTTAGGGTAGTGCAGTTGTGTTTGTGTAGTGTAGGGGGTCATGCTGAGGGTAGTATTTTAGGGATAAGGATAGTGCAGTGGTGTTTGTGTAGTGTAGGGGGTAGTGTTTTAGGGTTTAGGGTAGTTCAGTGGTGTTTGTGTAGCGTAGGGGGTCATGCTGTTGGTAGTGCTTTAGGGTTTAGGGTAGAGCAGTCATGTTTAATTAGTGTAGGGGGTCGTGTTTTAGGGTATAGGGTAGAGCAGTAGTGTTTGATTAGTGTAGGGGGTCATGTTGGGGTTAGTGTTTTAGGGTTCAGGGTAGTGCAGTGGGGTTTGGGTAGTGTAGGGGTGATGCTGGGGTAGTGTTTTAGGGTTCAGGGTAGTGCAGGGGTGTTTGTGTAGTGTGGGAGGTCATGCTGAGGGTAGATTTAGGGATTGGTGTAGTGGAGTGGTGTTTGGGTAGTGTAGGGAATCGTGCTGGGGTAGTGTTTTAGGGTTTAGGGTAGTGCAGTGGTGTTTGGGTAGTGTAGGGGGTAGTGCTGGGCTTAGTGTTTTAGGGTTTAGGGTAAAGCAGTGGTGTTTGTGTAGTGTGGGGGGCATGGTGGGGGTAGTGTTGTAGTGTTTAGGGTAGTGCAGTGGTGTTTGGGTAGTGTAGGGCAGTGGTTCCCAAACTTTTGACTCCTGAGGACCCCCATTGAGTTACCACTGGAAGCCGGGGACCCCCAAGCAATTTGTATGAGTTAACTTTCAAACATTAAAACAGTAATTTGAAAAAAATACACACGTGTGCACACAAAACAAATACTCAAAGTACTAAGGATTTTGGGGCCAGATGTACGACCATTTTATTTACCGCCTCGCAATTGGCGACACATTGCGAGTGGCAAATTGTGAGTCGCTAAATGAAATGTACAACAGTGTGTTTAACACTGTTTGGGATTTCCATTGGGGTCGCAAATTGCGAGGTTCATTAATATTAATGAGCCTCTCGCAATTTGCAAGCCCATTGGGAATGCCAGCCCTCCCAGCGATGGTGGCCTGCTGGGCTCTGCAGGCCTCCATGTCTCGGACTGCTTTTAAATAAAGCAGTTTAAAAAAAAATGCAGCCTGTTTACCGTGCATTTAAAAAAAAAAGAAAATTAAACGTTTTCTTTTCATTTTCTAAGGGCAGGCAGAGGTCCCTGGGACCACTGCCTGCCCTTAAAAAATAAGTTTGCATGGACCCCTTCCCATTTGCGAATGCATTACCATTTACTTGAAGTAAGTGGTAATTGTGACTGTTTTGCGACCGCAAATATTTGTACATGGTTTTGAGACTTGTTATTTGGAAGGGAATGCCCCTTCCAAATAGCAAGTTGCAAAACCTATTTAGAGAGTCTCAAACAAATTGCGACTCGCAAAATAGGCTATGTACATGGCCCAATAGGTTTTTGCATGCGCAAACGGGTTTGCGAACCCGTTCGCGCATATAAAAACAGATCGTACATCTGGCCCTTAGTATTTTATATTGAAGTAATAGCCCCTCTGTCACATGTATTTCATTTGTTTAATAGCATCTCTCATACCATTGTAGGATGTCAGAGCACTTTACATCACACACATATAGAGACATTGAATCATACATGTAAATCAGTGTGTATATAAAATGTTTAAAGAGTGCTTGGTCTGGAAAAGCACAAACTCAGGATTCAGAACATAGCACAGTGGCTAGCATAGACTTTAACATTAAAAATGTATTTCCACCCAAATATATCTTTTTAGAAGCATCAGGATAATTAATAACTGGGACAAAATATAAGTTACTAACTGGTACCATGCAGTTTGCAAGCAGCTCTTTGATGCCAGTTTATAGGTCCCTCTGCTGAATTACGATTGTCACTTATGAAGTGCACAGTGACAAAAGAATCTCTGTGACAAAAGCAGTAACCACGAACCTAGGCACATAAAATACTGCTTTCTAAGATGCATGTTACACGTTCTTTGCAGTAGTCACATTAACCCTCTGTGTTACATTAGTTAAATCAAAGCTGCCACTGAACAAATCTCTCCTCACTCTCCAGCAGGTACATTAACCACTGGCATTCTCTTGACACTTTTTTTGTTGCTGGAAAGCTGCTAATTATACTTGAAACGTTTCTGTGCTTTTAAAACTGTTGCCTACGGACCCCCTGGGAATGTGTCACGGACCCCTGGGTGTCCGCGGACCACAGTTTGGGAAACACTGGTGTAGGGGATAGTGCTGGGGTAATGTTTTGGGTTTACGGTAGTGCAGTGGTATTTGTGTAGTGTAGAGGGTCATGCTGGGTAGTGTCTTAGGGCTGATTCACAGAACTAACTTAAGACAAAATACTAAAGTTACTACCATTTTGATATTGACAGAAGGCACTTACTCATTTTGGTATTCACAGAAGTCACTTACTCATTTCGGTATTCACAGAAGTTAGGATTCCTAACTTTAGTACTCCTAAATGCCTTCTGTGAATACCGAAATTCTTAAAGTTAGGATTTTTCTCAGTTTAGGAGTAGTAAAGTTAGGACTCCTAAATGCCTTCTGTGAATACCGAAAGACTTAAAGTTAGGATTTTTCTTATTTTAGTGCAGAGTTGTTTGTGTAGTTTAGGGGTCTGTGCTGGGGGTAGATTTAGGGTTTAGGGTAGTGCAGTGGTGTTTGGGTTGTATAGGGAGTCATGCCGGTGATAGTGTTTTAGGGTTTAGGGTGGTACAGTTATGTTTGGGTAGTGTAGGGTGTTGTGCTGGGGGTAGTGTTTTATGGTTTAGGGTAGTGCAGTGGTGTTTGGGTAGTGGAGGGGGTAGTGTTTTAGGGTTTAGGGTAGTGCTCTCAACCATCCACAATATCTGTGAACAAAGGGGATGGCTGACTCTTGAATAATTTGGGTCAAGGGCCCTACCACGTCCAAGAGCTATCAATTCCTTTCTTGGGATATACTTGGAGAAAAAGGTACATAGTTTCTCATCAATTTCAGGCTGGCGTGCCACCTTCCCTTTAGTGAGGGCCTGGGGCATTCTCTCCTCATCCTATTCCTGACTACCTTTCACTCTGCCACTTTAGCGTCAGGGGTCCACTCAGCTGACCTAGGATGGTAAATTTAAATAGGCTCGAACATGTCTGAGTGGACCCCGACCCAACTGGGGACTGAGTGGAGAGAGACGCTGGACGCCAGGGACGCCCGAGTCCTTATCCTCATGGGAGGAAAAATCCTCCTCCAATACACTCTCTCCCTTTAAGGAAAACCCGCTGTCTGGGTCTACAATAGTGGTGACAGCCTCACAATTATCTCCAGGCTCCTCCTCCTCCCGGCAGGGTGCATGTATTAGCGTTTGCGCACTCTTGTGAAAGGTCTCCATAAACTTATCAAATCCTTCAAAGTGCCCCGCGTTATGCTTAATGGCCCTTTTATTCTCCATCTGGGAGCTACTGGGACCCGCCACCACCTGCTCTGGGTCACTGAACACCCCAGGGATGCTTTTCGCCAGCTTATCAACCTGATCCCTAAGAGGAGCAAGCACCCTAGAAATAGCCAGAGAGAGGGCTTGGGCCACTGCTGGAGGGAGAAGTTGGGGGCCCATTCCTCCTCCACTTCCTGCTAGGAGGAGTAAAAATGGTCTTCCGGAGAAGACATGATAGCCGAGGGTGTGAGCACAGAACAAATGCCCTTAAAATCCTTAAGGCAACCCCCTCGCTGGTGCTCCAACAGCTGGGCTTTCTCCGAAGCTGTTATAAGAATAGACTGAGGCGTAATACCAATTACCACCACCAGGTGACGCTGGTCACTAACGTGGCCATGTGGGGAAATCATCACGTAGCAGTGTCAAAATTAGGCGAGGATTGGTCGGGAATCAAGCGGACACTAAAGGAGTGACCGGATTCCCAAACGCGGGTAAAGACCATTGGGAGTGCTCGACAGAGCTGCCTTGCTCGGAACAGACGCGCCTGACACCGTGCGCAGAGCGCCAAGTGGGAGAAACTGCGAGGGGGAGAACCCGCTCGGGGAAGCGCCTGCTGCGCAGGGAATATGAAACAATACCAAGGCAATAATGCTAACAACGTGCACAAGAAACAGCAACAACATCAGATTAAGCCAAGAATGTAAGGAATGCACTTAACTGACGAGCAGTGAAGAAAAAGGAAGCGGAAGGGACGTCACGATAATATATAAAATGAACTGTGATATGATTGGACTATAGTTGCCTTTGAGACTACCTCCCTAATGGTTCATGGGTTGCGTAGTCTTTTGTTTAATGGTTGTTGTGTTATGTTTTCTTTGAACTGCTATGCAAATAAAGTGAGGAAAAATATGCCTAATCCTCGCCTCCGTCCTGCCATAGAATTCATTAAACTTCATACGATCAAATTTAGAAACATAGATCATCAAAGTGTACATAAAAACAGTAAATCCTCTTTCCTAATACAATACAGTGAGATTTAATTAAAACCAGTAGGGGTGTTACAAAGCCCGGTTCAGAGCACCTTCAGGTTAACATCTTGTCACAGGGAGGTGTGACCACCTCCCAGATAGGATTTAGTGTATTAGGACTGGGTGGGTGCGCTTGCCAGTGCCTAAAAACCCACAGATGGGGCACATTTGGTGTTCCTGTGCATATTCCAGTTTAAACCTGTCCTGAGAGCTGTTGGCTCTCGCTCTGGTGTGAAACTGGACAAAGGACATGGGAGTAACCTCCCCCCTGTCCAGACCCTTCCCTGGGAGGGTCCCCTGAATCTTTCCTACCCTCTCCCATGGATACTTTAGGGCTTACCTGGTTGTAGGACCTTAGATTCGTAGTGGACAAGATTCAGAACTGAAATCACTGCGCGTCGACAGTCTGGGCACTCTGGATTCGCTGGACTTCATTTGGGCCTGACATCGTATCCCTTTCAGTCTGCTGCATCGTCTGTGCCTGTGCACCATACATGATCCGTGTAGGACCTGTGGAACATCCAAGACACCTGAAGATAATCTCCCTTGGAGTGAGTGAGTCATTCGCTGGTTCAGCAACACAGGAGGTTGGTTTCTACGTCCCTCAATGCCCGAGCTGGCCTCTCACTGAGTTTGAGGTCAGAATCTCTTGTGGGGGCTGCAATTCCGAAACCCCTGTGCACTGTGTACTTTTCCAAGTGCATGTGCTCGTTGGCAATTCTGTGACAAGTGCATTGGGTTTCTAATAGCACCAACCTCTGGCACCATTTCCTACAAAGATCTTCACCTACTCAACCATGTGCTCCATTGCCTGTGGTTTTGTGAGGCTGCCCGAGGTCCTCTTGCGACTCCTGTGTCTCCAGCCTGTGGGTCCAATGGAGGGTCATCTTTGTTTTCCTGGGGCTCCTCTGATTGCTCGGGCCTGCCCTGACTCGACTGCTTATGGTAAGTCTCCTGGACCTTGCTGGTCTGAACCGTACACTCCCTGGACTTCCTGCGTGGGTTGCTTTCGCCAAGGTCTGTTGGTGCTCCCGCTGGTCACCGCCCCCTCAGCACTCGACATCCTTCATGGGACAGCTCACATCCAGCTCCTGGTCATCCTCAACATTGCCTGGTCCCCACAGCTGCAGAGTCAAAGTCACCTTCAACTATCCTGAAGCACCCGCTGGGGATTCGTCTACCGAGCCGTTGGTCACTCTCAAGTGACCCAGACTCTGTCCCCTCTGCTTTCAGGTACTCTTCAACAAGAATCCTTGTTTGGATTCCAATAGACTCTTTCTCCTCTCTCAGCAGCCTCAAGGCCTCAAGGCGCTTGTACGAATACCGCTGTGGAACCCATCCTGCCTTTCCCTGTGAGGCGTCCACTCCTGGGCACCCCCAAGGTGGAGGCCGGGCATCCTTAGCGTTGTGGGGGCTGTTGTGAAGATTAAGCAAGCTATTGCCCAGAGTTGCAGAGTGGGACTCCATGATTGGAATAGGCACAGAGGCGAGAATTATCAGGTCCGTGGAATTTTGAGCCCAAGACCCGCCGAGGCAGGGAATTGAACCCTGGTCCCGGGCTAGACCTCTGCATCAGGGTCTGCCGCTCTAATCATTGAGCCACACTTCTCCAGGGTAAGGTAACTTGGGTACTATGGTAGCCACCCTTACCCTGGGTTAGGCAACTTGGGTACTTTGGTATCCACGGGTGGGATGGATCTCCAACCTTCTGTCTTCCACAAGATTTCCTCGAAGACCACTAGGAAGGGTCCCTAATCTTTAAAATTCCAATTGTGACTTGCACAAAGACTTGTACGGAGTACGCGGTCGTGTACTCACACTGCACATGCTCTCCATGGGGTCCCTATCTACTCACCTGGGTGGTTCCTTGGAGTCACAGCAATTCTATACCCTCTCGACACTGTCCTGACTCGAGTTGTGGCTCTTATGCCTTTTAGTGGTTTATTCCCCCCCCCCCCCCGGGCCCCCGCTGTTTATATCATATAAAGAAGGTTATAATCATATTTTGGCTTTGGTATTCTGTGACACTCCTTGGTGACATTGTTTTGTTTGTATATGGAAGTGATATGAGTTACAGATTGAAATATTCCAAAGGGAAATTATTTGTTGATCTGTAGAACAATTGGCAGCCAATCCTATTGCAAGGCTCGAGATAGGGAGGGTTCGCAGATCCTTCGTGTCGATATAAAGATATCTTTAAATATTTAATTTTCTCAAAAACTACTGAACGGATTTACACCATTTAACAAAAAGAGTGCACTCTGGACAAAGAGCTATTTTTCTGCCAAATTTGGTGTAATTCAGTTCAGCAGTTCGGGCAGTAGCTGTGTCGATAGTTGTGAGAGGCTGGCCAGGTATAAGCTGTCCATTGTTGTAAGTGGGCACCCTGCACCAGTCCAGACTACCCTTATGGTGATTTAAGAGGTTTCACTCTCAACCAACCTTAGAAAGCTGTCCAAGTGATAGCTGTGGAGAGCAGCCTTCAGGCTTAGTCTTAAAGGAGTGTAAAGCAGCTTGTTTTGCCAGAATGCAATCTTATAGTATAGATTAAATGAAAAGAGAACCACACAGTAGTTATAAAAAGATGTATTTGTTATATAACACTACCTAGTACATTACATGATGGATGGCTCCGGAGCTCCACACCTCCGGATAGCCGTCGTGACTCGTGGCCCTGCCCTTCCTCGCAGCGGCAGCCCTCGCGGCAATGGCGATCGTTGAAGCGGCATGAAAAGAACGGCATGCTGGAGCTCCGTTCTGTAATTCGGAGGAATTGAGTTTTACGGTTCTGAGGCTTTGAGCCTTTTGAGACATCTGCAAGTATCGACGTCCGGAAGTCCGTGGTGTAAGGATTTTCTCGAGCGAGTATGCCTCTCGCCCCCTGCCGCCTTTGATGTTTTTGCAGCATTTTTCATGCAGTGAAGGCTCATGGCTGCAGGAGTGGGTGCAGGAGCGGTCTTAAAGTTTCGCTCCTTTCTGGAAGTCCAAGTGAGCCACAGGAGCCCCTCTTGAGAGATAAGCGGTCCAGTCACTCAGAAAGCAGAAAGGTGAGGCGAGGGGGAGAGAAAGGGGGCATTTGGACTGTTTTGCTGCTTGCTGTTTGACGAAAGTATTAACATACAGAACTTTTTTAAATACTGCCCTTAAGTGCAAAATATCGAGCCCACTGCTGGGACAATGGGGAGACAACTTAAAGATAGTGAAGAGCCAAGCAAAACTGCCAAGATGGAAACAACTGCCCGTCTGAAGAGTAAAACTCGCCTAGCCCTAGCAAGAAAAGCCGCATGGCTAGCACCCAAAGAAAGAGACAATGGCGAAAAAGGAGAAGGAAATTTGGTATCTGCTGTGGCGGGGAAGGATACAACGCTAGAGAGCTCAGAAGATGAACTTCATAATACTTTAACCTCTCTGAAGGGGCTGAAGAAGCAGCTACGGGGGGCCACATAGTAGATGTAACGGAAAATACCTCAACTTTATTGGAAAATGTGGTAGAAAATGTGGCAGAGGTTGAGCCATCTCCGGGCGAGAAAAATATGAGCGGGGTGAAAGAGATAAGAGACTTTCCCCTGTTTGGAAAAAAGATTGCTCACATTCCTCAAACACCAGTGGTCCCGCTTGAAAAGACCTCCATAAATTTAGCTTCAACCACAGTAACAGTGGTAGTGCATGAACAAATAGATTCTCCACTAAAATTGCCTGAGAATATAATACAAGCTATGTCTAAAGCTCCTCAACTTCCGGCGTCAAATGGCTCTGAGGTGGCAATCAGGGATGATTCACGTAGTGCAGTTTCTGGAGCGGAGGCGACTTTGAGCATAATCAGTGAAGAACCAAGGATAGAGATACTATCCAAGCAGATTCCATCATCAGTGGCAGTTCTGCAATCTCCCTCTCGTCCACCTACTATATTGCTTCAAGAAAGGGCTTTAGGGGGCTCAACATCTGCAATATCAACTTCTGCAACTCCGTTATCTCAAAAGGGGAAAGGTGACAGCTCCGAAAAGGAAATGAGCTACCCAATCGACATTCGCGAGATGTTGAACCTAATCCTCAATGAGATTCGTGAGATAAAGGTGAACCAGCAAGTCGAGATAGCCGCCCTGCACTCTAGGCGGGAAAAATTTGAAGAATCGATGTCAGGTCTCCCTAACAGATTACATGAGGTGGAGGAAAGAATCTCGGCAATTGAAGACCACATAAATCAAGCAAGAGTAGAAGCTAAAGAAGTAGCAAGTAAAAAGAGCCTCCTGGAAAGTAAACTCGAAAATAAGCTTGAGGAACTAGAGAATCATTCCCGAAGATCCAACCTAAGGATAGTGGGGGTTACTGAGGGCCTTGAAGGTTCAAATACGCTTCAGTGGGTCAATATTTTATTCATCAAAATGTATTACCAGAGTTCGAGGGGGACTTAAGTATTATGAGAGCTCATCGGGTTCTGTCACAGAGATTCGCTAACTCAACTTTCCCCAGAACTGTCTTGATGAATTTTATACTGGAAGAGATCAACAGCTCTAGAACCTTTCAGCAAAGGGTGTATGAGGATAGCCAGTTGGTAGGGAAGCTCCTGGCTAATTCTGTGAGAAAAAGACAGGAATCTCCCTCGATAGTTAAAATAAGAGACTCAATGAATGGCCAAGTGATAGTGGACAACGACCTGATTCAAAGGGCCTTTTTAGAGCACTTTGGCCGAATATACACTACTGAATATCTTGTGGGGGAAGACCAGATACAGGAATATTTTGCAAACATAGAAATTTCAAAGATCACGCCCAATCGGGCTACACAATTGGGGCTTGAAATAAGTCAGGGGAAATAGCAGATGCCATTAAAGCAACAGCAGGGGCAAAGGCTTGTGGGCAGGACGGGTTTCCAATTAAATTTTATAAAATCTTTTTAAAGGATCTATTGATTTCCGTTAAGAATTTATTTAATTATATTAAACTAGGAGGATTGGTACCCGCGTCCTTTAAAGAAGAACAATAATATCCTTCGTTAAAAAAGATTAAAATCCAGAAGATATTAACTCTTATAGGCCGATTAGCCTTCTGAATTCAGACTATAAAATCCTAATGAAAATTTGGGCTCGTCGCTTTGTGTATGCTGCGCAAGAATTCATACACAGAGATCAGTCAGGATTCATAGCAGGCCGTTCAATGGCTTCCAATACTGAATTTTTAATTCAGGCACTGGATTATTTTAATATCAATTCAACCCCAGCGTGTATTTTAATGGTCGACACGGAAAAAGCGTTCGACCTGGTAAATTGGGCAACCCTGTTTCATTCCCTTGCCCAATTCGGGTTTCCAGAACAAGTGATCAAGATGCTGCGGAACATCTATCAAGGTGCTTCGGCGCAGGTTACATTAAACTCGAATAAGGCCGATTCAATCAGAGTCAATCGAGGGATTTGGCAAGGGTGCCCTTTGTCTCCTTTACTTTTTACTGTTTTTATTGAGCCCCTCGTGATAAAAATTAGAAATAATCCTGCCATTTTTCCCCCTATCCCCGGGATGGCGAAGCTCAAGCTCTTCGCTGAAGACATTATTCTTTATTTGAAGCCAAATAAAGAGAACATAGAAATCATATTAAGGGAATTTAAAGCATATGAACAAATAGGAGGTTACAAAATAAATGCTAAGAAGACGGAGGTTCTCGCTCTAAATACCAACCTCAGCCTTCTCCCATCTTGTTTACGTGTTCAGGCTGCAAGCCGGGACCCTATTAGATACTTAGGCATATATGTGACCAGCGAATATCATCAGCTTTATCTTCTCAACTATGTGAGAATGAAAAATAAAATTAAGAGTCTTCTCCCCCAATGGCTTTTACTCCCGCTCACCTTGATTGGCAGGGTATCTTTAATTAAGATGTCGATTTTACCCTTGTTAATATTCCTGTTTTGTAATGTTCCAATCAAATTTAATTCTACTTTTTTTAAAGACATGGAAACTATGATCAGAAGTTTTGTTTGGGGGGGAAAGCACAGAGAGTTAAGTTGTCCGTGATCCAACTCCCAGCTGAACAGGGGGGACTGGCTCGGCCACATTTTAAAACATATTATAAGGCAGCCTTTCTTGATATAATGGCTGGTCTGATATGTTCAAAAAACAATTGAGATAGCTTCTTCTTAGTAAAAATGATGCAAGAGGCTGATTCTCAAATCCAGGTATTTTTAAAGACTGTAAAGTTCCCAAAAAGGACAATATATAAGACTCTGAAAGAATATTTATTTAGATTGCAGTCCTTTTTTAAGAAAAATCTTAACTCCTCAGCCTCCCAGTTTTTAAGCCTACGAGAATGTTCTTGTCTGGGCCTCCAAATTAGAAACAGCCATATAATAAATTGGGAGAATTTGGGATTTTTGGAGTTAAGGCACTTCTTTGTTCAGAATAGATTTATCACGTGGCAAGAAGTGCTGGCCAGAGCAAGTACTCCCGGGCGACCAACATTTTTTGAATATATACAAATTGTCCACTTTTTAAGAAGAGACATAGGTGGACTTCTCGACTCGAAGAGTGAGATTGTAACACTTCTGTATGAAGCTAAAATCACCGGTTTAGGGAATTGGAACAAGAGGCTTCATTGTGATGGGCAATTAGCTATAATAGATCACCATCTAGATAAAATAAGTAGCCTAACACCATGTAATTTAACACGCAAAGATTGGGAAACTGTAACCTTGTTGGGCTATAAATCGTTGGTGCCGCTAATTTTAAGAGGATGGCATTTCTGTCCCGCTGGCTAGCGTATTGGACTCCGGAGGCACTTGGGAAAAGGTTCCTGGAGGTGGGGAATAAGTGCTTCAGATGCCAAGCTGGCGGCCAGGGTGGTTGGCTTCATATTTTTTTCACTTGTCCTCGGCTGAAACTTTCCTGGGAGGCCATTCGCTTAGATATTGAGGCGGCTATAGGGAAAACACTTCTGCCCTCTGCCGAATTATCCCTCTTTGGTATATGTAATCGCAGAAGGTGGCTTAAAGATGCTGAGGAAATGTTTGTATTTATTTGTTGTGCTGTTGCCCGTTCCCTGATTCTCCAAAATTGGAAATCAAAGAAAGTTCCATCCCATTGGAAATGGCTTTACAAAATGAAGAGGTCATGGAATTTCAAAAATGCTTATGCTAGTAGAGTGGGAGCAGTTAGGAGATTTGATAGGAACTGCAATTATTTTGAGAATCTTGAGGAAATAAGGGGGGGGAAGTTAGAACTTAAATTGAATACTGATAATAGGTCTGAATTATTTTTAAGCAGTCTTGATGTGTTGTTAGGTTCTATTAAAAAGTCTAAAGCGCACTTTTTTTCCTGTGGTATTTGCACTATTAGTAATTCTTAAGCACTAGCACTTTGTTTCCGGTTGGATTGTACTTTAAGCATTTGCACTTTATGCTCGAATTTTGCAGATGTTGCACATTGCTAGTATTTGAAAAGTTATTTATATAGTTTTATTAACATTGACTGCTCCCGGCTTGAAAGTATTAAAAAATCCTCCCTTTTATTCAGCTTTTAAAAGTAGAAGCTTTTTAATATTTTGTATTTGTTTCCATTGTTCTAATTGTCCATATATGTATTGTACCTTAACTATGCTCTGCTCAATAAAAATGTGTTTAAAAAAAAAATTATTCACTTAATAATTATGTAATTGAGTAATAAATATGTAAATTGTTTAGTAATTACATTTTTAAATATATATATTAGGAACAGGCTTCTGGGTTGGAAGGTATTTAAGTAATAATTAATTAGTAATTATTTAACAATATATTATTAATCATTTAATCGATGAATACATATGTAAATTGCATAATAATATATATTAAGTGAAGGTTCTTGGAGTTATTGGGGTATAGGTTGGTAGTTAATTAAGTAATCATTAATTACCAATGAATTATTAATGTATAATTGCATTGATTAAAAAATATGTAAATTGTGTAATAAATAGATTTTTAAAGTTATATATTAAATGCAGGCTGTTGGGGTTCTTGGGGCATATAGTGGGGCATATAGTGGGAAGGTAATGCAATGATTACTAATTAACAATTTATCATAAATTTTGTAATTGATTATTAATTATCAAAATTGTGTATTAATTGTATTTTTTAAATTATATATTGGATGCGGGCTGTGGGTTTGTTGGAGTATAGGGTAGGAAGTTAATTGTTAATGAATTAACACATGTGGTTCCCATCCCATGGGCCAGCTTTGGCCCCAGGGACCCCATGCCCCTGGGCCTGCCCTGTATTTAAATAATATTTTAATTTTAGAGGGGGCTGCACGGCCCCCTCCTGAGGCCAATTTCGGCCTCAGGGACCCAATTCCCCGGGGCCAGGTTTTAAACGTTTAAAAAAAAACACAAAATGGGCAGGGGGGCATTTTAAGCCCACCTACCCAAAACCTGATCTTGCCCCGGAGGCCCCATCCCCTGGGGATGGCAAGTCATAGGGGAATGCAGGGGATACTCAAGGCCCTGAGGTCCCTGCTAGCTCCCTGCCTCCTGCGGGAACTGGCATTGCTTTTGGGCAGAGGGAACTACAAAATGCAGCTCCCTCTGCCCAAAAGCAATTCTGCTCTGCTTCTTGGAAGCAGGAGCATTTTTCAATGCTCTTCCTTCCATGAAGCGAAGCAGTGCATAGCAAATTGCAATGTCCTTGGGTTGGGCATCCGGGATATTGCTGGAGCCGGCCCAGGGCCATTTACTGCTCCTGAAGGGGGCCACGCAACCCCTCTCCCATTTTAAAAATAGCCCTGGGGAGGTGGTTGTGCCCAGGGCAGCGGGAGGAGTGCATGGCCCCGTATTTTTTAATACTAGCCCTGGGAGATGGCAGTCCCTGGGGCTGCGAGGGGGACGCACACCCCCGCACTTCAAAGTATTAGATCCGGGTAGATGGCAGTCCCCAGGGCTTCGGGGGCCCACAAGGGTCTTTGCATCTTTATTAGTTATTGCCCCCTGGACCTTGGCCCTGGGAGTTCATGTGGGACCCCCTGAACTGGCCTTGCGGGTATGGATGCTTCTACCCTTCACCCTTTTCTTGTTTTTTGTAATGTTTTTTCTTGTGACTCAGTTCAGCCTGGTCACAAGACGGATGCCAACACTTCCTGGTTTGAAGTTGGACATTGTTGGCTTCCTTTGCATGCTTTTCCTCCAACGTCCTGTTGTTTTTGCTGACTTCATTTTTGCTGGCTTTAGGACTCTGCATACTTCGCCACTGCTAACCAGTGCTAAAGTGCTTGTGATCTCTTCTTTAATCATAGTAAAATTTGCTTACACCCAATTGGCACATTTCAATTACTTGTAAGTCCCTAGTAAAGTGATACTACAAGTACGCAGGGTTGTAAATTAAATGCTACCAGTGAATCTAAAGCACTTATTGTGCTGTAAGCTGAAGTAACCCTTTAAACATATCTCAGGCCTGTCAGTGCAGCCTTTCTGGGCAAATTTAAACTTGCATCTCCACCTGGCAAGATGAACCTCTTGCCAGGCCCAAACCTCCATGATTAATATGTATGCCACTGCTAGGGTGGGCCCTGTAGAGCCCAGAGGGCAGTGTGCAGTGTATTTTAAAAGTTAGACATGTACTTTTAAGTTTTACATATCCTGGTAGTGAAAACCCCTAAATAACATTTTCACTACTGTGAAGCCTACCTCTCTCATAATATAACATTGGCCGCCCTTATTACAGTTGGTAAATCGTAGCTTTCAATTGGGAGCAGATAGGAATATCGAGTTCGGTGTCTAAAGAATTGTAATTTGAATCCCTCTTTAATGGTAAAATTAGATTTTAAGTCTCAATTGTGAAAATGAAATTTTTAGAAAGTTGGCATTTTTCTGTCCCAGTCATTTGGTGCCTGAAGCCTGCATCCTGGGTCACATGATTAGGTGTAACTGGTAGTTGGGCTTTGTGTATTGCTTCCAGAGTGTGAGAAAAAGGGAGAATAGGTATAGGCAGGATGGGCCATCTCTGACTTGATGAGGGGGAGGAGTTGTCACCTACCACACTTAAACATCTCCAAGCCTCTGACTGAGAACACTCATAAAGGGGTTAACACTAGCCTTTTGTGACCCTAGACAAGCTGGGGCCAGGGCAGGGAGGCAGTAAATTCCAAGCACCTCTGGGGTGGAAGCCTCTAGAAAGGTCTCTTACTTCAATGTGGGGACCAAGTTTAAATAATGGACCCTCAGACCAAACTCTTCAGTATACTTTGGTTCTGTGGGGGACTCATGAAGAATCTTTCTCTGCTGTGCAAGAAGAACTCTGTTGCCCTGTTCCCCTGCTGCCCAGCAGCCCTACTACCCTGCTGCCTAAGTGAGAAGAACTGGACCTGCATCTTGGACCCTGGACCACAACCGCCAGAGTGACTTCAAGGGCTAGCTGGCTGGCCTCCTGATCAGAGCCTCAGTGACAGAAAAGGCTCCATCACCTTAAACTGAGCAACTGGACTGTGTCTGCTATGAGTGCCACCCGCCAAGAAGTGCCATCCCAGTTCTGAACTCATGGAAGTGGGCCTGAAGGTGCTGTACCAGGTGAGCTGTGGTCCAGTGCGCAGAACTGATGCAGTGACACATCTTCTTGCAGCCGCATCGGATCTGCTGCTGCGCGATGCATCCCCGATGTAGGACCTCCCATCACAGCCCATAGGTTCCTCGGAACCAGCGCTGTGTGACGTATCCTTGACACAGTACCCCACATCACAAGACCCTCATCAACGCCTATTTCTTGGCGATGATACAGGACTCTACATCGCATCCACCCGCTCCCTCTGCACTGCCACTGAGTGACGCAACCTCTGCGCAGGATCTTGCAATGCTCCACAACCATGATTTAAGGCACTTGCTTAATAGGACTCCTTTCGTGCCTGCACCCCACCCTTATTCCATCATGGTCTGCCTGAAGTTGTGACTTTGTCCAAGTATAGTGCGACCAGGTAACCACAGATGGCGCTTTGGGCCTTCAGGCACAATTTTCCCTTAAAGCTTTCAAATTGCGTATCTCCGTTTCAACTGAATGGATTTTTGTCATTTTAGTTTCAAATAATTTATTACATTTTATTCTATTTCTCTAAATTTGTGTAGGATACTTCCTGTGTTGTCTTTTCACTTGATTACTGCTTGAAGTGGTTCTGAAATACTTTAACCGCATGCGCGCTAGCGGGTTTTCCCGCTGTGCGCTGAGATTTGAAAATCGCGGCTTTTGTGACAAAGCCAGCTCGTCATGCGCGCAGCGCAGGTAACGCCCATGAAGAGCTGGCTTTGTCATCCGCATCGAAAGGGTTAATAAACATTGTTTCTAAGCCTGGCTGCTTGTGCCAAGCTACTAGAGGGTTAAGCACAGGTTAATTTGGGGTTAACTTGTGACTTACCCCTGGCATGAATTTCAGTTTCTGCTTAAGTAAGACTTCACCCCCCCTTAACCAGTAACTCTATCTATCTATCTATCTATCTAGACATAAATGTAACTTATCACATATTCCCCGGCCTCTGATGCGTGTTTGTTTTGTACGTTTTGTGGAATTAAGCTTTGTGTAATCTTGGTATGCCGGGACCGTTGTGTAAAGCAAAGGTATTAGAATGTGCTTAGACTGTAACGTAGTAGCTACTTTACATATTGTATAAATTGTATCTTGTTGGAAAAAGGGGAGAAGTGTGGTGACGCATTCTATAGAATGCAGTCATGTCATGGAATGCCATTTGACATCAAGGCATTCCAGTCATAGCAGTTGATCCCTGGCCCCTGTTAATGGAGAGATAACATTCCTGCATAACATATACGTTCAATAGTCTTAGGTCCATATCCATGTACAACGTGACCATTAGGACGTATGTACTAATGCATTCCTTATTATTTCAGCATTTATTTCATTAATTTCATTCACATTTTTCCTTAATATAGCACGGTTTAGGAGTGGGGTACACAGGGCTGGTCCCTGTGTAGTCCTGAAGAAGAGATAGGGGAATCTCGAAACATGTTGGCACAAGTGAATAGGCATACCTAACTCATTGACAGTAAGGATCCCTAGTTCACAACCCCATTTTTAATATACCACCAAGGGGCAAAAATAAATCATTTATAACTCACTAGGCAGGTATTTTTAAACCACATAGATCATACCACTCCATATTCACAAACACCACTTGCACCACACATAGTCCATCACAAAAAAGTGTTCCTACGTAGTTCGCAAGTCGCAGCACGCCTCGGTCCGTAGAGGACTGGGATGACCCCAATGATGAAGCATGTCACTGTGGTGAAACCCTGGTGAGTGAGGGGACTCAAAGAAAGAAATATCATTTTTCTTTCTATTAATCATCACACAGATATTCCAACCCCAACGAGCATTGTGAATACTATCCTACCGGCCAGGTTTCAGACTTTTGTCTCACAAACATTTTTTTGATTGGAGCTACAATAACAGGCAGGGGGAGAGGAGGCAGAGAACACAACACAGCCAACATCTGCACAAAGACAACACTGTTACACTGTGGCTCCACTACAGGAGTTGGAGGGAGAACTTGAAGGCATAGAGGATGAGCCACATCTAGAGCGAGAGTAGCAGCAGAAACATGACCAGTCTCCTATGCACCGTAGGGACAGCAGTCGCATGAGACGCAGGCCAAGGGCACAAAACACTGCAGACATAGGTGATGATTCTTCTGTCTTTTCTAGGCTGGAGAGCACAATGGTCAAGGTTCAGCGTCTGCAAGCAGAAAGCATGCAGTCAATGAACAGGCTGCTGGTGTCTGTCAATCACAATCTAACAGCCATACAGGAGGGCATCGGAGAGCTAACCCACACTTTTGAAGAGGGCTATAAGGCATGTGCACATAGGTTTAAGGAAATGACCGTAGCCATCAAAGAGCTCTGTGCCACAGTGCAGAGGGACCATGCATACAGACGCAGGGAAAAGCAACATCTATTCACCCGTCAGTTCATTTTGTGCACTGTCACATCTATACTATCAAGACGCACTGTGTCGATGCAGATTGAAATGGCACACTGCAGCCAGGATGTTGCCAGGAGTTTGGTGCAGGTCACCAATGCAGGTGATCAGCTACAGTCAGCAAACATAGCTGGCACAGGTATTCTGGGGCAGGGGACAGTGAGGAGGTCTCCAGCCACAGCAGAATTACCCCACCCATGACTGAACCCAGACGGCGTAGTGTGAGATGGGGAACAGCATCAGATGCCTCATCAAGTGAGGGGTTGTCAGAACACTGAGCTTACAACTGCAGTCCATGGACGGAAAAAATTGACAGTGTGCATATGTACATATGTTATTCAGTTTTTCATGTCCTGTGTACATGACATGTGAAACAAAAGCCACACATTACTTGGGATTTGTAGGCTGTGTGAATACATTTTACCTGATGCTAAGGTATATTAAAACACAGTTATTCAACAGTCATGCTTTGCTTTGTGTCATCATTACTCACCTAGAAATAGTTGTGTGTTATTTCATCCCATCTCCTGTCTGCCATCTGCTGCACCTACACCATCTGTTGGTCTGGGACGTGAACCTGGTACCTCATCCTCATCTGATTCTGAATCAGTGAGTTTCACTTGTATGCCTTTTGTTGTTGCAACGTTGTGCAGCATGGCACAAGTAGCCACACTCTTGAAACAGGTTTCTTGCCTATACTGCAGTGCTCCTCTACTTTTGTGCATACAGCGGAACCTGCTCTTCAGTTTTCCAAATGTCCACTCGATGACATTGCGAGTTTACTTGTGTGCGCCATTTCATTTTCTCTTACTCGGATTAGCCGGATTGAGGTACGGTGTGAGGATTAATGAGAGCCCGCAAATGCCCTCTCACCTACAGGATGAAAGGAATCACTGTCTTATCCACTCAAGGATTAGACTATCTCAGATGGGTGGTAGATCGTTTGCATATTTCGGTCCCTCAGTCTGGAATGCCCTTCCCACAGCTATTCGGAATGAAACGATTTATACCCAATTTCGCAAATCATTGAAGACCTGGCTATCTGGTAGAAATCCAGTTAGGTCTGCTGCAATGCCTGTTGTGTGGTGGGGAATCTGATGTAATGGTGTATCCTCTGTACCATTGCATCCAAGAATGAATGAAAGAAGCGAGACAGGCAACTTTGGGACACCCCCCTGCTGTAGCTATCACCCCCTGGACGCTCCCTTGTGCTAGTAGGTGTATTGAACAGAGGACCTGCTCATGTGTTGGAATGGCTTGGGTCCTGCGGGTTGGATGCTCAAGTATATGTTGTAGGTCAGATATTAGGTCTAGTATAGTTGCTGAGTCTAGTCTATACTTCTCATGCATTTCTTCCTCCTGTGTCTGCTGGAACAGGGTGATGCGCACTCTGTAAACACATTCCTGTCTCCTCCTCCTTCTCTGTGCTGCTGTTTGAATCCACATCCTCCTCACTATGACATACAGCGCTGCCGTTGTGAAAGACACTGAGGCATTCTGGGCCTATTTAAACAGGTTGCACCTGGTTGCCACCTGCCCTGAGTTGGTAATAATTTCAAGGTGCAAAATTGCGATTTCTACATATTTGCAATAGGCACATTTTTCAAAATATTACATTGCAAAGTCGCAAACTGCAACATACATTTTTGCGAATTCGCAATTTGGAACTCTCAAATTGCGAATTTGCGAATGATTTTTCGCAGATTTGTTGCCTTACAAACTTAGAAATCGCAATTTTTGCGATTATCTGTTTTGCGATGCAGAACACTGTCATACATTGGGACAGGCTATTTTGCGTTCGCAAACACACTATTTTTGCGATTGGCAGCATTTGTGAATGCAAAATAGCTTGATACATTTGGCCCTAGAGCTGTTGCCACAATTTCCTTGTGAAATCAGGGTTGTCATGTTCTGAGGTCGCACACACATTTACAACCCTTTAGAGTTAGGGGTTCAGATGGTGCGCTGGGAGCTTGCAGAGATACAGGACAACATAAGCTATAGACGACCTCTAGCAGACCTATATTTCTTTAAAGCATAGCCTGTATCACGGGCCTTCCTGAAGGAAAGCTGCTTCTTTGAAGCTGTAATTTAGATACATTTAATGGCAAATAGACATTTCCGGAATGACACAGAGGTCTGGGTTTACAAAATGCGCTAAGGAATGATCTCTGGCGCTTGGCGCATTCTGAATGGAAAGGGTCGACCACTCGGTCCCCCCGAACGTATGGTTGGGTGCCCCGATCCTCCCGGGAAACCATTTTTGGGCGGGGGGCGTGTCTCGGCTGGTATGCCCGAAGCGGCGTAGCCGGGGCGCGCCTTTTCCCGCCCAGGAGGGGTTGTCCTAGACACCTACACCGATGGCCACGCTCAGTAGGCGTACCGGAGGAGGGTACACGCCCTCGCGAAGAAGAATAAATGGAGCGGGAATCCGAAGAAGCGTCCTCTTGTTCCTGTGCTTGGAAGGCTGCACCCACTCGTTGCTCGTGAGCCCTCGACGGAACAAGGAGCAATTTTGAGAACTTGTAATTCTTGTGTTTCTCTTTCAGTGACTTTACAGCGAACGATCCAGGACGGTATTGATCGACTCGGAGTGAGTAATCTAAACCATGTCCGGCAAGAAGGCAGGAAAGGGTTCCGAGACAGACAAGATGCTTCGCATGTTGGTGAGCAGAATGACGAGAATGGAACGAAGCTTCGGACAAGTCCCAGCGCTTAGTCGTGATTTGGCGGGCGTCAAGAAGCAACTGGCTGCATTGAACAAACCGGGTAACCCGAAGAAGGTAATAGGCCCGGCATTGCCGGGAGTCGTCCCCGAGGGTAGAGGGAAACGGGTCAAGAGGAGGGCGGTTGCAGGGGAGGTTCCTGTCCCTGAGGTACCCCCGGTCATCCCTGCCATACCAGCTGATGACCCAGTACCAACCCCAGACGCGGGTCAACCGATTCCGGTTGTGATTACGCCCGCTAACGATGTGGATATGCCTCCTGAATTGGCCACCCAGTTGGCCGCATGGCTCAATAAGAAGGCAGGGGGTGCTACGGCGCCCGGCGACACGGCCGAAGAGGCCAAATTACTAATTCAGCAGTTGCGGCAGTCGCGAGATGCCGCGAAGGCGAATCTCCCTCTTGTTTCCCCACAGGTGACACCGGAAGGACCGGCAGCTGGTCGCGAGAAAACGGCGGGAACAACGACCGAACCGGGTAAGCTCGCTTTGCCAGTGGCGGGGGAGGGCTCATTGCCCTTTAGGCGGGAGAGGGTGGTTCAACATATCCCAATGGCCACGAAAGAATTGATATGGGCAGACAAGTATGTCAATATGTTTTCGTTGTTGACTGACCATCGCGAGATGGAATATGCTAAAACACAGAAAGACTTGTGGCACCCGAGCGTCTGGCGCGCCAAGATGGCGGAGTTCAGGGTGGAGGAGACGATAACGAATTGGGCGAAGGCCTTTGCAATGTTTACTGCGATAATTGGTGAACGTAAGCCCGAGGTACTGACCAAACTGTCTTGTTATCAGGCACGTATAATGGATTTTTATGAAATGTATGAGGGGGACGAATGGAAAGGTTACGACATGAAATTTCGTAAAGCGAAAGAGTATGATGCCTCTCTGACATGGGATTGCCTCGATTCAATTTCTTGGCATAAGCAGCTCCTGCCTGGGACGGCAGGGACATCCTCGCCAGGTGGGAATGGGTCGGGGGTTTCCCGCCAAAAACCCGCGGCACCCTTTCGAGCAGGCACCGGGGGTGATCACCAGCCGAAAACCGGCGGGAATGGTGGAAAGCGGGGGTTTGTTGGGGCTTCAATAGAGGCAACTGTAACAGACCGCAAGGTACATGTAGGTTCAAGCATGTGTGTGCGGGTTGTGGGAATTCCTCACACCCGGAGAGTTCATGCAGATCGAAAAATAGCGGGTCGGGAGGTAAAGGAGGGTCCAAGCAGGACTGAGGTGGATCGTTGTGTACAACTGCCTACTCCCGTTGATCTCATGGCTATGACTCCTTGGTTGAACAAATACCCTGATTATGTCTCCGCTGGGGTGTTGAGGAAATGATTCTTATATGGCTTCCACATTCCGGCTGGGGATTTTCATGGGGAACCTTTGTGTAGAAACCAGCTATCAGCACAACAGAATGCTAGTGTGGTGGAGAAAAAACTTGCTAAGGAAGTGAGCCTAGGCCGAGTGGCTGGGCCTTTTCAGCGCCCGCCAGTGGCAGGTTTCATCTGTTCCCCATTGGGGGTGGTCCCCAAGAAGGACCCGGGGGAGTTTAGGCTGATCCATAATTTGTCTGCTCCAAGGGGTTTCTCGGTAAACGATGCTATTGACCCAGAAGTTTGTTCGGTGCGGTACACATCATTCGATGATGCCGTCACCATGGTAAATCGCCTGGGCCCCGGGGCGCTGATGGCGAAATCAGATATCGAATCAGCGTTCCGGTTGCTCCCGGTACACCCACAGGATCAGCGTTTGCTAGGATTTGCATTCCAAGGGAGTTACTACATGGATAAATGTATGCCGATGGGTTGCTCCATTTCTTGTGCCTATTTCGAGAAATTCAGCTGTTTTTTAGAGTGGGCATTTACAGAGGCTACAGGGCATAGGCATGTCATGCATTATCTAGATGTCTTTCTGTTCTTGGGAGCAGCCGGCGACTCGAAATGTGCGCAGGCGCTACAAGACTTTTGCATCCTCATGACGGAGTTTGGAGTGCCATTGGCATCAGGTAAGACGATTGGACCATCTACTTCACTCGAGTTTCTGGGAATTGAGCTCGATTCTGTGGAGGGATGTTTCCGTTTGCCAGTCGGAAAGGTAGCAAAATTTAGGGCTTCCCTGGAACTTTGCCTTAGTAAGGAGAAAGTGACCCTGCACCAGTTACAGCAAACGGTGGGTCAGCTTAACTTTGCCTTGAAAGTGATACCAATGGCCCGCCCCTTTTCACGTTCTATTGCACAAGCTATGGTCGGTCTCAAGGAAGGACACCACCGCACGAGACTGTCGGCAGAGGTTCGCCAGGATATGCGCATTTGGTTGGCATTTCTGGCGGACTTCAACGGTCGAGTAGTGTGGAACAAGCCGCCAGCGTCTTCGGACGAGCTGGGCTTGTGGACTGACTCAGCGGGGAGCGTGGGATTTGGCGCCATCTTTGGTAATCGATGGTCGGCGCAAACATGGCCGACGTGGTGGCACACCAGCGGTCTCACAGGTAACATAGGGTTCCTTGAGCTATTCCCTATTTTTGTGGCTCTGATGGCATGGCCGGACGAGTTCAGAGACCGCTCTGTGGTATTTTGGTCGGATAATATGACTGTCGTCGAATGCATTAACAATCAGGCAGCACGCTGCAAATGGATCTTGAGATTGTTGAAGGAAGTTGTGCTGCTTTGCATGAGACTGAATGTACAGTTCAGGGCGAAACATGTGCCAGGTGTACTGAATCATGCGGCTGATGCACTCTCTCGTTCACATATGCAGGCGTTCAGGGGTTATCTACCTACAGCGGACCTAGCGGCGGCACCATTCCCCGAAGCACTCTGGCTAATCGGTGCCCCGGATTACAAGACCTCGTGGCAGCAAGCTTAGCCCCCAGGACGAGGAAGGCATACGAAGGAGCGTTTCGTTCCTATTGTGCATTTTTAGGTCCGACAGGGAATCAGAATTGGGGTCAGGAGGATTCCTTCCTAGGGTTCCTGGTTGCAATGCACAGGGAAGGCCGATCAGCGGCATCGGCCAATAGGCACAGGGCGGCCATCTCATTCATGGCGCAGGTGCATGGCATCAAAGACCCCACAGGTTCCTTTTTGGCGAAAAAGGCCCTTTGCGGCTAGCAGCGCCTCGAGGGTCGCAAGCAAGACAGGAGGCGCCTGATTGGCTTAGAAAAATTGTCCCTACTCATGGCGAAACTAGTCACGACATGCTCCTCCCAATTCGAAGCAGTTCTGTTCCGGGCAGCTTTCGCATTAGCGTTCCATGGGGCTATGCGGGTGAGCGAACTGGTCGCAAGGAATAGGAAAGATGTGGAGGGAGGCTTGTGCAGGGATCACATCCTAATTAGGGGTGATTCGATGGTAGTCACGATAGCTAGGTCCAAGACCGACCAGGGAGCTATGGGAAGCAGTGTGGTTGTCCAGCGCGTGCGAGGGTCCCCCACGTGCCCGATAAGGTGTATAGAGGAATACTTGGCACTGAGGGCGGATACATGGGGGGGGAGTTTGCTGAGGCACATCGATGGCACCCCACTGACGAGGTTTCAGTTCCAGAGGGTGCTCGCACTGACAATCGCTGCGGCGGGCATGGACCCGTGCGATTTTGGGACCCACTCCTTTAGGATAGGGGCTGCTACTGAGGCTACAGCCAGGGGTCAGAGTACAGTGGAAGTGAAACAGTTTGGACGATGGTCCTCGAACTGCTTCAAAAGGTATGTGCGATTGCACATGTTGTGAAGTCAAGTGACATGCACTCACGCTTCTTGTCTTCTGTTTCATTTACAGTTTCGCGAGCATTTCATGCGGGACGGAATTTGCAGTCGACCCAGTACCAGGGGACCAGCGGTCATGGATCACCGTTTGAGGAGAGAGTGGTTTGGGTCGTGGGCCACTCATACGTGAGGCGGGCCGGGGACGTATTCAAAGCAGGTGACGCGACTCGCGCAGCTGGGGAATACGGGTACAGAGTGGCCTTCCACGGAAGGGGCGGGCTCTGTATTGACCAATTTGAATCTTTTGTTGAGGGTCTCTTAGGGCGGCAGAGGTCACCGCCATCTGTAGTCATAGTACACCTGGGGGGCAATGACTTGGTGACACAGGGTAGACGGGTATTACTCGAGCAAGTTTTGGCTACCGTTAGCTGGTTGGCAAAAAGGATCCCGGGGTGCACGATTGCCTAGTCCCACATGATTCCCAGGAAGGTATGGCGGGGGGGCCTTTCAGTGCCAGCACTGAACCATTCGGTGAAGAAGGTTAACAACAAAATTGGTAGGTTGTTTCGCTCAGCGCAGTTGCATTGCATTCCTCATGGGTGTATTCGGGATGATCACATGTATTTGAATGATGGGGTTCACCTGTCCCGGGAGGGGAATGTTTTACTCATAGGAGACTTCATAGCATGGCTAAGGGGTTTGAGGACGCATGACCTTTAGGAGGAGTTTGGGGGGGGCCGGATAGCCGGTCAACTATCCGGCCTGTGGCAGTAAGGTCATGATCGGTGAGCAGTAATTTCAAGGTCCCTAGAGGGGGGCGCCACCCACTATGGATGGGAGCGCCCGGGGGGAGGCGGCCATTGGCCCCTCCCAATGGGAGGCGGCACCCACTAAGGATGGGTCGCCTAAGGGGAGACGGCCATAGGCCCCTTCCAGGGGAGGAGGCGGCTATATGCCCCTCCTACGAATTTCCCGGGGCCCGGTTATCCGCGACGGTGGATATGATAGAGAGTGTGGGGATGGGGGGGGAGTCCACGCTGTCCTTCCTACAGATACCTCACACGGGAGCTCGGACGACCTTTAAGATGACGTCGAGCGGAAAGGGGGGCCCCCAACAAGACAAGGGAAATTAGAGTTGGCAAGGAGGGTACAGTCCTCTGCGCGGCCGCCACTCACACCGTGAGGGCGAGAGTTTTTGTTAGTAGGGATCTGACACCGGTTAAGACCTTGCCGTTGGCCCTTAATGCTAGGATGTACAATTTTAATTTAGAATGGATGCATTTGCAGGATGTTAGACTCAGCTAGGAAACCTTTGTATTAGAGTTTTGTTAAGGTTAGCCAAAGAACATGTCTTCATCGAAATGTAATAAATGTAAAATTGTACATGATTATGAAACTTTTATTTAATGTTTTAAATTTTGTTTCATATTTTAATAAATACGGCCGGGAGGGTGACTCCCTCCCGCCTTCCAAAAGTTCAGAACTGCGTCCGACTTCCCATCCTTGGGGATTGTGTTGGGAGGGGGTGACGGGCATCCCGGCCATATAAATAACCGAGGGGTATACACCCAAATAAAAATTGGTCCCGGGTGCATCCGTATCCTTACTGTGAGCTTCAAGACAAGGAGTCTCCGGTTTTCTAAAGTGGCCCATTTGATGACTGGTACCATTACCTATGACTGAATAAATTAGCTTTTCAGATACCCCCGCTCCTATTTTTTTATATTTTCACTGTATAATCTAAATATTGGTCCTGATGAAGGTGGTGAAAATAATTTTTGTCTCACCAAAATGTATGTCGACCACTGACCTTTGGGAATCCAGCCAGTGAGAGAAATATAGAGAAAAAAGAAAGATGGTGTTGTTGCTCATAAAGCAATTGACATTATAGTGATTTGTATACACTGTTGAAACTGATGGAATGTTTTTACATCACAAGTGAAATGATCAATTGAACTGTCGGATCCTATTTGTGTTGCAAAATTGTACTTTTAATGCACATTTTTGTATGCTAGGTTGAATGATTGGTATGATAGGAAGTGTGATTGCTGCAATTTTTGTATGAGTCTGCTGGGGTATGGTGTTGATAAAGATTTCAAATGTATGCATTTATTCTAAATCTCTGTTGAACTATTTTCATAATGTATTTTTGTGATCTGCGAATTTAACAATTTTATAAAGGAATTCTCTCTTTCCGTAATTGAAAACTAAAAAATAGAAAAAAATTATGTTTTTCGATAAAATGTGTCATTTCTAAATGATTCTCCAATAGAAATAATTAGCTGTTTTTCTTGTGGGCGTTTATAAGCTACAGGCTATGCTTTAAAGAAATATAGGTCTGCTAGAGGTCGTTTATAGCTTCTGGTCTTTTCTTTCCCCTCCTCTTGGACTGCAACTTTTGTCATTTTTGATACAGGACAACATATCCTGAGGGTGTGAACAGAGTCACCCTGGCACAATCTTGATGTTTTGGTTGTCCAACAAATGCACAGTTTTGGCAGAGAAAGACAAGCCGTACAACATGGCGCTACCGACGTTATAGGTTGGGCTCTTCTTTAATGGATCACCTGAATAGTTTTCTTTGGAGAACCCAAAAACCCCTACTCACCTTTTAATCAGAGACGTTCGTGGTGTCAGGGAAAAAATCCTCCCCAGCTGAATAGGTAGGTAGCTGTAGGTTGTTCAAGCTTGAACCTTTCAAAGGATTTCCCAGTAGTGCCACCCGTTCAGAATTTAACATATTGTTATAGCTGAACCATCAGTACTAAACATATCTGAAAACTGAAGACACACAGGGGCCTCATTTATGAAAAGTGACACATCGCTGCGTGAAAACAGCGATGCGTCACTTTTCACTGCGCACTCCTTACGACATTCCTGATGCGTCATATTTAATGTATGATGCATCATGTCGCAAGGAGTTACAGATACGTCAGTATTTCTGACGTATCTGTAAGCGCAAAAGTGACGCATTGCTGGAGTGTGTCACAAAAGTGACGCAACTCCAGCAATGCGTCCTTTCACATGGGGAAAGCCCCATGTGAAAGGGCTTGCGTCAGTCTTACGCCTGCTGTGAGGCAGGCGCAAGATTTTGACGCAACAGCGTCCTAAAAGTGACGCAGTGAAATCTCATAGACTTCACTGCGTCACTATTACGAGGCTTTTTGCGGGGGAACACCCTCTCTGCATACATTATACCTGACGCAGGTATAATGTGGCGCAGGGGTTTAAATATGGCGCAACGAGGCGCATTTTTTACACCGCTGGTGCGTCACAAAAAGTGACGCACCGGCGGCGCAAAACTGACGCAAGGCCTTCATAAATAAGGCCCACAGTTACTTAGAAGCTGCTACAAAATGAACTCACTCTTCAGGGTGGGGATGTTACCTTCATGGTTGAGGCACATGAAGCATTTAGGACGGGGCTACTCTATTCATGGGCTACATTCTCAGTGGCAAACAACCACACACATACTGCAAATGACAATCCAAGACACTATAGTGCTTACAAAGGCTTTAATAATATCATGAACTTACCAAGAACTTCAAAATTGGTTTGAAGCCACCCAATAACACACTACTGAAGATGTTAGACTAGGTCCCCTCACCAATGAGGGAGCAACATTGCCAGTCTTAGCCGGTTACACACTACACCGAAGTAGCTAATATGACAGCAGCACAATTACGTAGAAAATATGCGGATCGAGTTGGCATATGTAGATGTCTGACCCAGTTTTTCATGCGTTCAATGACAGTCAATACTGGGAGGACTGCTCAATCTGCACAACCACAATTGGCTACACACAAGGCATTAGTTCACAGACTATCAATGTTGTTATGGATAGAATTCCTACGAGACAAGAGAAGCTTCCATTCTGGATTGCACAAAAGCAAGTCAGCTTGAAGCAGTGTTCCCCATACGGGACACCAAAAAAACACATAATTCTTACCATATGCTTTCCAATGAGTATGGCTCCCCCTGTGGAAGACTGCGCCACTTGGGGCACAGTCTTCGCTGTGGTATTTATCAGGAATCATCGTACACCCTCATTAGCTGTCTTGTCAGAGGTGTTTAAAGAGATTCAGAATGAGTATGAGGCAGTCCCTGCCCTAAATTTGGGGATGAAACAGATGGGGAATGTTGCCGCAGTGTCCGCTATTCTTTTAAGTAATATTAAAGGGGAGCGGCAATCTTGCCTATGAGCCAGTGACTCACAAATTTGGCTCCGGGAAAACGGGAGCACGAGTTCCCTAAGATTATTGCAGAAACATATGCAACAGTGGATATAGATAATTTGTGAGCAAGACCTAGTAAACCTCAATTTAAAGTAATCTTGATAAGGATAACTTAAAGCAGACGTCTGACTCTTATATGAAGATGAAGTGGGATAGTAATAAACAGTGTTATTAGATCTCACAGCAGCGTTTGACACTCTGTCCCAGTCAATCCTGATCTCCAGGCTCATGGACATTGGAGTAGAGGGTACTGCACTCAGCTTACTCTCTTCCTTCTTACATCACAGGGAGCAGAGAGTTAAAATAGGCAATTTTATCTCCGCCTCTCAAAAAGTGCAATGTGGGGTACCACAGGGCTCCTCTTTGAGCCCATTATTATTCAACATCTATGTTACCCCACTTGCCAAGGTTGTGAGATCCTTTGGTCTTGAGGTATTATCGTATGCCAATGATACCCAGATCCTGGTATCTATTACCCAGTCGGCCAGTGACTCTGCGTCCAACTTTAGAGCATGTATGGAGGCAGTCTCCCAGTGTATGGTGCGTAACTTTTTACAACTGAACGGTGAAAAGACCGAAATTATGGTTTTTGGAGGCAGTCAAGATCTGTGGTCAAAAGACTGGTGGCCTTCTTCACTGGGAGACTGCCCTCTTCCTACTTTTTCCGCCAGGAACCTTGGTGTCCCAATCGACCCCGTTCTCTCATTCGATTCTCAGGTAAACAGAACGGTGTCTACTTGCTGTGCCATCATTAGAACACTGAGGAAGATTGCTCCGTATTTATCTCAGGCAGCCCGGAAACAATCCACTGTTGCCTTAGTTTCATCTAGGCTAGACTATTGTAATGCCCTATATAGTGGCATTAACAAATGCTCCATCCACCACCTCCAAATGGTGCAGAATGCCGCGGCCAGGATGGTCTTGAATCTTCCTAGGCTTGCTTCTGTAACCATGGCCAGAAAGGACCTCCATTGGCTTCCGATTTCCTCTCGGATTTCCTTCAAACTTCTTTGTCTAGCTCATGGTGCAATTCATGGCTAAGGCTCAGAGGGTATTAGGTCCCTTTTACGCGTCTATACCCCTCAAAGAACTCTCCACTCGGCATCTAAGAACATGCTCTCGGTTCCTAGATTTTTGAAGGCTAAATGGGGAGGTAGAGCATTTTCCATCTTGGCTCCAAAACTTTGGAACTCTCTCCCTCTGGAGCTCTCCAGCCAGTCTTCTTTGGTGGTTTTTAAGAAGCGCCTGAAGACCTGGCTTGTTTTTCAGGCATATTAGCGGCTCCGCCCCTAACGGTATTTTGATTTTGCAGTTTGTAGTTTTGGACTTCTGTGTGTCTGTCTTTGCGCCTTGATGCTCCTTGGGGCTAAGTTTGCACGTTATAAAACGCCTTTCATTCATTCATTCATTCATAAACACAAACAAAAGACTAAGTCATGGGGTGGATCTCCTCAACAGTGGGCCACTGAAAAGCAATGTAATTTGCGTAACCATGTTAATGTTAAGATGCCTGACAGGTAACAGGATACTGATAAACTTTTATCTCGTTCATTTAAGAAACTTCAATCCAAATTGGTCTGCCCAAATTTTGGTAGAACTTACATTCCAAATTACGCAGAATGATTTAAACCATTCTACAACTTGATATGTCCAGACTTTTCAAGCATACACTGGACACCTGAACACACATAGATTTTATGCTCAGTACAAGCTGACATGCTAGCTTGAAAACACTTACACACACGTGTAAACACAACAAATCTGGTGATCAGTATCATTACAGGTGCATCTTGATTAGGGCTCCCGGTTTCATGGTATTTATTTTTTTGCCATTTCCGTCTGTATTTATCCATATTTATTTTTGGGGCATTTTTTCTGTATTTATCCACATTTATTTTTGCCCCAAACAAAAGTTGACGCTACAGCTAGTATTTTTCCACATTTATTTAAATTGACAATGCACACATGCGCTCAGTTGTTATTGGTCAACACTACATTCATCTGAAGACTTTGCCATTTGCAGAATGTCCCAAATATGCTTAAAAGGGATATGGCAAGCCATTTGTCTCAGAGCCCTGCAGTTTCTGTCATCTGCAGGGTGCCACATACTCTTCCCCACTGAACCCCATACTGCCCCATGGAGAGAAACTCACACTGCCTTCAGCTACAGCCCATTTGTTCTCCGTTTTAAACACCTGCAAGCAATTCAATCCAAATTATGCTCTATACTACAGTAATATGCTGCCTGAATAAAAGTAACGATTTAGAAAAGGGGGTGGTGATGAACAGAGTGTCTGAGTTAAACAGACCACTCTTACCCAGTCCAAAGATCAGGGCTTGATCCATCACCGTTATTTATCTCACTGCCCCAACCCAGCTCAGAACCTGGCTATATGCAAATCAGTCTGTCCCTGGCCCAGTGCATCATGGGAACAGGGCAGACTAAACTACCAAGCCAATTCTTCACCAGAAAGGAGACAAGCTACCGGGGACCGGTTTCTGGCATTTCAGCCTTTTTCGGCCCGGCTTGCTTGAATCCTGATGGAGCAGTGAGAAAGGGACTCATGTCTGAGTATACCCTGCCACACCTATAGTGGCCAAAAACGATTTAGAAAAGGGGGTGGTGATGAACAGAGTGTCTGAGTTAAACAGACCACTCTTACCCAGTCCAAAGATCAGGGCTTGATCCATCACCGTTATTTATCTCACTGCCCCAACCCAGCTCAGAACCTGGCTATATGCAAATCAGTCTGTCCCTGGCCCAGTGCATCATGGGAACAGGGCAGACTAAACTACCAAGCCAATTCTTCACCAGAAAGGAGACAAGCTACCGGGGACCGGTTTCTGGCATTTCAGCCTTCTTCGGCCCGGCTTGCTTGAATCCTGATGGAGCAGTGAGAAAGGGACTCATGTCTGAGTATACCCTGCCACACCTATAGTGGCCAAAAACGATTTAGAAAAGGGGGTGGTGATGAACAGAGTGTCTGAGTTAAACAGACCACTCTTACCCAGTCCAAAGATCAGGGCTTGATCCATCACCGTTATTTATCTCACTGCCCCAACCCAGCTCAGAACCTGGCTATATGCAAATCAGTCTGTCCCTGGCCCAGTGCATCATGGGAACAGGGCAGACTAAACTACCAAGCCAATTCTTCACCAGAAAGGAGACAAGCTACCGGGGACCGGTTTCTGGCATTTCAGCCTTCCCAGTGTAAGAATTGGCTTCTGTAGTTTGGTTTGCCCTGTTCCCATCATGCACTGGGACAGGAACAGACTAATTTGCATACAGCCAGGTTCTGAAACTGGGATGGTGCAGTGAGCTAAAAAACGGTGTTGGATCTAGCCCTGATCTCTTGACTGGGTGAGAGCTTTCTGCTTAATTCAGAGACTCTGTCCCTCACCACCCCTTGTTGTAAATATTTTTGTCCACCCTAAGCATGGAAGGGTATTCTCAGATGTGAGACCCTTGCTCATTGCACCATCAGGATTCAAGCAAACCGGGCCGAAGACGGCTGTAATGCCAGAAACCGGTCCCCGGGAGCTTGTTTCCTTCCCAGTGTAAGAATTGGCTTCTGTAGTTTGGTTTGCCCTGTTCCCATCATGCACTGGGACAGGAACAGACTAATTTGCATACAGCCAGGTTCTGAAACTGGGATGGTGCAGTGAGCTAAAAAACGGTGTTGGATCTAGCCCTGATCTCTTGACTGGGTGAGAGCTTTCTGCTTAATTCAGAGACTCTGTCCCTCACCACCCCTTGTTGTAAATATTTTTGTCCACCCTTAGCGTGGAAGGGTATTCTTAGATGTGAGACCCTTGCTCATTGCACCATCAGGATTCAAGCAAACCGGGCCGAAGACGGCTGTAATGCCAGAAACCGGTCCCCGGGAGCTTGTTTCCTTCCCAGTGTAAGAATTGGCTTCTGTAGTTTGGTTTGCCCTGTTCCCATCATGCACTGGGACAGGAACAGACTAATTTGCATACAGCCAGGTTCTGAAACTGGGATGGTGCAGTGAGCTAAAAAACGGTGTTGGATCTAGCCCTGATCTCTTGACTGGGTGAGAGCTTTCTGCTTAATTCAGAGACTCTGTCCCTCACCACCCCTTGTTGTAAATATTTTTGTCCACCCTAAGCGTGGAAGGGTATTCTCAGATGTGAGACCCTTGCTCATTGCACCATCAGGATTCAAGCAAACCGGGCCGAAGACGGCTGTAATGCCAGAAACCGGTCCCCGGGAGCTTGTTTCCTTCCCAGTGTAAGAATTGGCTTCTGTAGTTTGGTTTGCCCTGTTCCCATCATGCACTGGGACAGGAACAGACTAATTTGCATACAGCCAGGTTCTGAAACTGGGATGGTGCAGTGAGCTAAAAAACGGTGTTGGATCTAGCCCTGATCTCTTGACTGGGTGAGAGCTTTCTGCTTAATTCAGAGACTCTGTCCCTCACCACCCCTTGTTGTAAATATTTTTGTCCACCCTAAGCGTGGAAGGGTATTCTCAGATGTGAGACCCTTGCTCATTGCACCATCAGGATTCAAGCAAACCGGGCCGAAGACGGCTGTAATGCCAGAAACCGGTCCCCGGGAGCTTGTTTCCTTCCCAGTGTAAGAATTGGCTTCTGTAGTTTGGTTTGCCCTGTTCCCATCATGCACTGGGACAGGAACAGACTAATTTGCATACAGCCAGGTTCTGAAACTGGGATGGTGCAGTGAGCTAAAAAACGGTGTTGGATCTAGCCCTGATCTCTTGACTGGGTGAGAGCTTTCTGCTTAATTCAGAGACTCTGTCCCTCACCACCCCTTGTTGTAAATATTTTTGTCCACCCTAAGCGTGGAAGGGTATTCTCAGATGTGAGACCCTTGCTCATTGCACCATCAGGATTCAAGCAAACCGGGCCGAAGACGGCTGTAATGCCAGAAACCGGTCCCCGGGAGCTTGTTTCCTTCCCAGTGTAAGAATTGGCTTCTGTAGTTTGGTTTGCCCTGTTCCCATCATGCACTGGGACAGGAACAGACTAATTTGCATACAGCCAGGTTCTGAAACTGGGATGGTGCAGTGAGCTAAAAAACGGTGTTGGATCTAGCCCTGATCTCTTGACTGGGTGAGAGCTTTCTGCTTAATTCAGAGACTCTGTCCCTCACCACCCCTTGTTGTAAATATTTTTGTCCACCCTAAGCGTGGAAGGGTATTCTCAGATGTGAGACCCTTGCTCATTGCACCATCAGGATTCAAGCAAACCGGGCCGAAGACGGCTGTAATGCCAGAAACCGGTCCCCGGGAGCTTGTTTCCTTCCCAGTGTAAGAATTGGCTTCTGTAGTTTGGTTTGCCCTGTTCCCATCATGCACTGGGACAGGAACAGACTAATTTGCATACAGCCAGGTTCTGAAACTGGGATGGTGCAGTGAGCTAAAAAACGGTGTTGGATCTAGCCCTGATCTCTTGACTGGGTGAGAGCTTTCTGCTTAATTCAGAGACTCTGTCCCTCACCACCCCTTGTTGTAAATATTTTTGTCCACCCTAAGCGTGGAAGGGTATTCTCAGATGTGAGACCCTTGCTCATTGCACCATCAGGATTCAAGCAAACCGGGCCGAAGACGGCTGTAATGCCAGAAACCGGTCCCCGGGAGCTTGTTTCCTTCCCAGTGTAAGAATTGGCTTCTGTAGTTTGGTTTGCCCTGTTCCCATCATGCACTGGGACAGGAACAGACTAATTTGCATACAGCCAGGTTCTGAAACTGGGATGGTGCAGTGAGCTAAAAAACGGTGTTGGATCTAGCCCTGATCTCTTGACTGGGTGAGAGCTTTCTTCTTAATTCAGAGACTCTGTCCCTCACCACCCCTTGTTGTAAATATTTTTGTCCACCCTAAGCGTGGAAGGGTATTCTCAGATGTGAGACCCTTGCTCATTGCACCATCAGGATTCAAGCAAACCGGGCCGAAGACGGCTGTAATGCCAGAAACCGGTCCCCGGGAGCTTGTTTCCTTCCCAGTGTAAGAATTGGCTTCTGTAGTTTGGTTTGCCCTGTTCCCATCATGCACTGGGACAGGAACAGACTAATTTGCATACAGCCAGGTTCTGAAACTGGGATGGTGCAGTGAGCTAAAAAACGGTGTTGGATCTAGCCCTGATCTCTTGACTGGGTGAGAGCTTTCTGCTTAATTCAGAGACTCTGTCCCTCACCACCCCTTGTTGTAAATATGAATAAAAGTAACAACATGCTGGAAAAAAGCAAACACTCTTTGGGAATACAACTTAACGCTTTTACAGTAATTATTCAGAAATTAATGAGTGTTTTTGCTTGAAAAGCGAACGACATGAAAAGAAAAGTAGCGCTTCACTGACACACTCTGTAAGGTGGCGCTAATGTGTTGAGTGTAAATAAAACTAATCTGGCCACTTTGCGACCACTCTGTATTGCTTTATTTAGTTAAGTATTTATTCGTTGTATTTTCAGGGTGAAAGGGCTAATAAAGATTTCTGGGGGAGCTAATTCTTTAACAAACTGGCATGTTTTTTCACCTGTCTGCTCGGGACAATTGTCTCTTAATTCCGTTCAGCATACCAGGCTCGTTATTGCACACAGGAGAGTTTTTGAAGGGTGTGTATTTTATAGTTCTTGAAAGTTTGCAGTCCTTATGGAAATTCGAAATCTCACTGGAACTGAATTATTAATCCTATTTCTGATCTATTTGCTTCGACTTCTTGCCACCAGTGTCTGGCGGAGATGGTTTTATTTATTTTTATTTATTTTATGGATTTTTATGAAATGAAATGAAAAGACAATTTGTAGAGCGCGATAGTTACCCAGAGGTGTCCTAGCGCTAGCAGACATTGTGAACGAGGGAAGTGAGCCATAGGACTAATCGGGTTGTGAAAAAAGAAGGGTCTTTAGAAGTTTACGGGAGGCCAGCAGGCTGGGTTCTGCACGTAGGTGGAGGGGGAGGGAGTTCCATAGCCTGGATGCATTGTACGAAAAGGCTAGGCCTCCGCATCTAGCTTTCTTGATCTTGGGGACCGTTAGTGGAGATAAGGTCGATGATCTGAGTTGCCTTGCGGGAAAGTACGGAGTCACCAGGGAGCGGTTAATGGGCGGGCCAGTTTCCCAGATTGCTCGGTAGGTGGTGCATAGAGACTTGAATTCTATTCTTCGTCTGACTGGCAGCCAGTGAGGGCTTCTCAGTCCATCCCTGACGGATGTTCGGCTGGGAATTTGGAGCAGTGTGCAGGCTGCACAGTTCTGCACAATCTGCAGCGTGTTCAGGGTGGACTGGGGGGCACCCAGATAAAGGGCATTTCCAAAGTCTAATCTGGAAAGGATAAGTCCCTGGATCATGATCTTCCTGACCTCGAACGGAAGCACAGGGAGGATCTTCCGTAATACTCTGAGCAAGCCAAAGCAGGTTGCTGATAGTTAGGTGGCTTGGGTGTTGAAATTAAGATCTTTATCGAGCCAGATGCCCAGGCTTTTAATTTTGTCTTTGGGTACCGGGGAGGAGCTCAGAGAAGAGGGCCAGAGAAGCTTAAGAGCCAGGGGCGAGGGATTGCCCAGGAGCATTAGCTCGTTTATTTTGCTGTTCAGTTTAGGGTGTGACATGGTCATTCAATTGGAAGCCTCCTCCAGGCAAGATATAAGATTTCCGGGGTTGGATTCCAACTGACTGAGGGACACCACAAGTTGGGTGTCGTCTGCGTAGCTGATAATTTGCACTCCAAACGGACGGACGACCCCCGCTAGTGGCTCCATATAAACATTAAACAGCGTCGGGCTTAATGACGAGCCCTGGGGGACACCGCAGACAAGAGGTTTGCTCGGTGAAGTAATGTCACCCTCGAACACTTGGAAGGACCGGTCGGAGAGGAAAGATTCTAACCAAGATCTTGCCTGGGGGGTTATGGCTGCTGACCCCCCCTGTCCATGATGATCCGTGCCTCCTGCATCACTGCCAATAAAGTGGTTTTGGTCCCATGTTTGGGCCGGAAGCCCATTTGTGAGTCATCAAGCAGATGGCTGGCTTCAATGCACTCCATTAGTGCAGAGTTGAAGTGTTTTTCAAGTATTTTACTGACCCAAGGGAGGAGGAAGATTGGCCCAATAGTTTTTAGGATCGGCTTGGTCGAGTTTTTTTTTTTTTAGAGAGCCTTGACCATCGGCCGTTTCCAGAGAGGTGGGACAGAGCCTGCAATTATGGAGGCATTGAGTAGGTTCAATAGAATTGGGAGAATATTATCATTTACCACCTCTAAGGTCTGTGGCGGGGCCGGGTCATTGGGGGAGCCTGATTTTACCTGAGAAACAAGGAGATTGAGTGTAGCCAAAGTGATCAGGGGGAAAGACTGCAATGAGTGGGTGGGATGGGTCTCGGGAGTGGGAAAGATCTCTATCTGAGGCGAGGTAAGGTTAGTTTGAAAAGAATTGTATATCAGTTGAATTTTATCCAAGAAATAGTCAGCTAGATCATTACAGCGGGTTTGTGCATTCTGAGGATTAGGGGGCGGTTCTCTCCGCTTTAACACATTGGCTGCTAGGGGTTTTCCCGCTGGATGCTGCAATTCCATAAATCCCACTTTACATGACAAAGCCAGCTCGTCATAAGCACAGGGCAGGTAAAGCCCATGACGAGCTGGCTTTGTCATCAGCACTGAAGGGGTTAAGAGAGTCTTTGCAATCCTGTAAATTTCTTTGGGTTTGGAGGCAGCTAGATTGATTTCCTCCACAAAAAAAATTGATTGAGCAGCTTTGATCTCTATTTTGTAGACCCTGATTGAGTCTCTATAAATGTCTTTACTGGCAGGAGAGAAATCCAGTCTCCACTTCCTTTCAAGACGTCTGCACTTACTTTGAGTTCACGCAATTCGGGAGAATACCAAGGGGAGGTTTTAGAAGTCCGCTTTGCCTCCGTCCTCCTCAAAGGGAGAACCGCGTCCAGGAAACTAGTGATCCACCAATTAAAGTCCTCATTTGCTAAAGTGGGGTCAGGGTTAATGGGAGGTCTGGTCTTATCCAGGGTGGACTGCCATTCATGTATAGGGAGCTTGGACCAATTTCTCCGGGAGGGTAGGATAGTTTGGTGCACTAGTTGGGAGTTAGGGATGGTCCAGGTTAAGGAAATATATAGCGCAGACTTTACCCGAAGGTGTCAGAGTGCTTCACAATAGAACAGTAATGATACATGAGGAGAAAATTACAAGTGAGCAAAAGCACTTGTTATGTTACAGGTGGCAATAGTGACAATGGTTCAAGTGTTCCTGCTTTGCAATCATGCTCTGCTAAGACATACATAACAACTGTCTCAGCCTCTGTTTTGCATTAGGTTGTGTACCTGCCCTTGATGAATAACAAATACCAGAAAAGCGTGGTACCAATTAGCTACAGCACCGAAGCAATTCAAACATTCCAGGTTGTCCCATATATTCTGGTGTGCCGCTAATTGGAAAGCTAACTACGAGTTCCAAAATGCAGAATAGAAAAGAGCTACTCAAGCCTGCCACGGCACAGCTCGACTTGTTATACTGTCTTTTAAAAGATTGGAAAAGAAAGGCATTTTGTTTGGATAGCAGAAAAAGGCAGTTAATCTGGTGACCTCTGAACCCGTCTCTCGTCTGCTATAAATCAAATTGTGCAGGTACGCCATCGAAGTGTTGTCACCTCATCTCATGCATTTAAACAATTTTTTTGGGTTTGATATTTATCAATTTTTGTTCTCGTAATCAAATAAAAGTTGAAGTGGCTGGACAAGAAAAATCAATTACTCGGAAATATATGACAGCAACTTTAATTACATGGTGGAAAAGCTTGGCTGGTCGTAGTAATGAAAGCAGCACTCAGTCTCCTACTTACTGTCTGTCTTTCTCTTTTATAGGTAATCTTTGGTGTCTTTCTGTCTCTTAATTTCCTTTCGATCATTGTGCTCCCAGGCAATCGGCAGAGTGAAGAGGCAGGCAGGGGCTCTAAGAAGGGGCATAAGAATAACAAAGCCTTATTAACAAGTAATTGGTCCTTCAAAGACCTGTGAAGTACTAGGGTGCGCCCTGGAAGCTCTCAGCCCGGGCTGACACCTCTTAACCCTCTAAGGAGGGGGAGACACTAGATGGTTGGGGGTGTGATTTTACTGACGTCAATGAAGACCTCACTCGAGTGTTGTTACTAAAGGCTTGTCTGCTAGAGCATGGCACCGCAAAATGTACTAGTATTTTCCCGTTTTTACATATAAATACAGATAAAGGAAAACTTGTTTTCCGTCTGTATTTATATGTAAAAATCAGTTTAAACAGAAAACCGGGAGCCCTAATCTTGATATACCTACATTAAATTAATAGATTCTGTACCAATTGCATATAAATCGCATTTCTACACTGATGCTTAGATGCGTTTTGCACCTACAGAAAGATTCTTACAGACTGCTGTGGTGAAAGAGAGAGAGCATTGATTTTGGGCAAACACATAATTGTTGTGACTACAGTGTTGGCCTTAGAGGCTGTGACAAAAATCAGCATTCCCAATGCAAAAGCATTACATCTGTGATGGAAACAGTGGGCCAACTCTCTCACAGCAACAGATGGAGACTACAGATTTGCTCTACACTACACACACAAGCACACCTGCAGTACAAAAATGAATACTCTCTGCCCAATGAAGTCATGCCTCTTTATCAGTATCATTGCAACATCTATACTGACGGTGCCGCCCAGCCTGCCATAGGGACAAAACACTGATACTCGGCAGCATGAGCCGTTGTTAAGGGTAGAATTCAATATTGTGAATTCCACCCTGAAAAGACCTGCACACAGTCACTAGGTAATTGCACAGCACAGCTGGAAAATGTCAGAGCTCTAATTCTGGCACTCAAGAATATGAATCCTGGATTCCCTACACTTATCTGATTCGTATTATTGTGTCCAGTCTTACAATGAGTATCTAGACTACTGGAGTCAGAATGGATTTAGAGGTACACTATAAATCACAAAGAGCTTTGGGGATAAGTGGTTAAGCTGAAAGAATGCTTGTCACAGACTCATGTGATTCACACCTTGTTTCCTAAACCTGTAGGAATGCATGTTGCAGGGAATTCCATGGCTGATGAAGCCACAAAAGCAACAGTGCCAACTGCTGCTGCAGCTGCGCTTACTCATTCCAGTACTAGGATAGATAGAGACATTATGATGGCTGTCAACACTGCACATGATGACACCCACTTGCGAAAGACTTTCCATCAAAGTACTCCTACCAGTTAAGTGTGCAAAACATACTATTTGATCCTATTCCTGGAGTGGGGGACAGAGTAATACCAAATTTCGATCACAGGTTATGTTTAATGTTAGCAGCAAGTGCAGGCCAAGCATCTGCACACGCAGGGGTGGCAGCTACAATTTCTCTATTGCAGTAGCGTTATTGGTGTCCAGGTCTTTATAAACAGACTAGGGACTTCAATCAATCAATCAATAAGGATTTATAAATAGGCCTGGGTGTAAACTCTGCTCTGTTCATGGAGTTTGCAGAGTTTTTCCTACTTCATGCTTTGCCAAGAGTGTGGAGTTCAGAGAAAATCTGCAGAGTGGCTTGGAGCAGAGATTTTCCTCTCTCATGGCTCACTAACGTTAAGTTGGTGAGCAAGGAAAAACCAACACTAGACCACCTCCTGCTGAGATTTGTCAATGCAGGCGGGTGCAGCAGGACGCTACCGCTCGCATTGAGAAATCTGCAGCTCACGTTGAGGAAGCTGCTGCTTGAGTAGAATGTCTACTCGAGAAGAAGAAAGAAGTTGCGCCCTCTTGTGCTGTGTGTGTTACTATCCGTGTTGATTTTACAGCACGTGACAAATGCCTGGTTCTAAAACTCAGCTTGAGCAGTGCAACTTACCTCACTCCACCGCTTGCGGAACTCTGTGGAGTGCTGTGGAGTTTTTTGTCACTTTGCAGAGTTCTACGTACCGGAACTCCGCAAACTCCAACCAGACATATTTATAAAACATGGCTAATCACCCACTAGGGTATTCAGGAGCTTGCAGTGCATTAGAAGGCTGTTCCAGGTCTTTACTGTGATGTGGGAGTAGCAGCGTCCCCCACTTCTGCTTCTGTAAATGCAGGGAATAAGGGCAAGTGAAAAGGAGGCAGAGCGTTATCTTCTCAATGTTTGGTGGAAGTTCAGGCAGTGGTTAATGTAGGCTGGTCCTTGGTCGTGTAGAGCCTTGTGTGCATTGGTCAGAAGCTTGAATGGGCTTCTCTTCTGTATGGGGAACCTGTGGAGTATCCTGAGATGGGGTGCGATGTAGGTCCATCGGGGAAGGCCAAGGATGAGTCCGGCTGCGGCATTCTATATGGGCTGAAGTCTCTGTAGAAGGTGTACGGTGATTCCTACATAGAGGGCATTGGCGTAATCCAGTCAGCTGGTGATGAGGGCTTGTATCACGGTTAATCTCGTATTTTAGGGTAGCCACTTGAAGATCTTAAGTAGCATGCTCAAGCAGGCAGAGGAGACAGCGTTGATCTGTGACTTTATCCTCAAATATGACATCTGCCAGCGAGATGAAGGGTTCTATCATGGCTCGCCCAGAACAGACACCTCTATTGATCTCAAACAAGGTATTAGCTTGTGTTTACCTGGACCAGTGCGGTCTCTTTCAATCACATGGGGCTTAGAAATACATCTTGGTTGCAGTGGATTCTTGCTCTCGATTCTTATGAGTTTTGCCACAGTGATTGGCTGACGCCCGAACTGTTATAAAATACATGCAAGTCTTTATCAGGACATACGCAGTTGGCACATTCCATTCAGACCAGGGGCTGGCATTCACCTCAAGGCTTACAAAGGCACAATGAGAAAATTAGGTGTGATAATGCGGTATTCCTCTCCCTACCATTCCAAGGGAAACACAGTTTGAAAAGAAAGAACTTAAAGCAGTCTTTAAGAGAGAGGGTATTGGCTTGGGTTGCAGTTGGGTCCATCACCTATATGGGGTTCTGATAGCCCTCAATAATCTTCCTCGAAAATGCCTTGGTGGTCAGACTCCCTATGAGATCCTGTTAAGGGTTAAGGTGTGGGTACCTGACCTCGACAGTCCCAGCACAGTAGTGGCAGAAACACACTTTGACATCAATGAACTTTTGGCTGTTTTACAGGAACTGAAAAGCTTCAGCGAGGCACATAGTAATGTCCAAGTAAAACGCATCGCCACTGATGAAGTGAAGGAAGCACCCATAACTCCTGGTTGGATCCCTGAGATTGGTGAACTCGTCTGGTAGAAAATGGTGCACCAGAAATAATTTGGGCCATCTGTACCTGTCCTGGCTATTGAGGGTACCAGAACTGTTCTTTTACCACCCCATGCTGGCTGCAAAAACAAGAGATTTGTGTCAATAGATCTCATAAAACCACATCAAGTGTCCGGTTCTACACAGTAGACCACATGGTATCCTGAGTAGTTACCTGTCTCTTCTCACTACTATACAGGAGGTCCCATTGGAAGTCTTCATCAATGATGAAGCTTCTACTCCCCTGGGGATACCCAATAATGAACTATCTCTTCTACCTGCTACATCAACAACTACTATACAAGTAACTTGTATAGAAAAAAACAGATTTCTATTTAGAAACCTGATACAGATTGTGCCTATGTCAATGTACCACAATTCCAGTCAACTCTAAATTTTACACAGCCTCCAGAGCTGCCAAAAACCGATCGAACAGCCTCTGGCTACTTTATCACCTTTAATGACTTCCCTTCAGATTAATTTGAGCCACCTCTCCGAGGTAGATTGTTTGTATTCTATTTTTGGCTGAAGAAGACCTACTTTGTCCCTGCATGGCTATACCTTTGGATTACAATTTTAATACTTTTCCTCGTACTTTGGATTGGTTTTGTGACAGTCTTTTTATTGCTTCTGAGCACTCTCTTCCAGATTGCTCAACTGTATAATTGGCAATCCTGGTTCTAACACCCCATTCATCATCATGAAAGTGCGAAAAGACCTTTCGCTTGTGATCATTTCTGCTGTTCATGGTCCTGATGGAATTGCTTGGGATAGGGTATTGTATGATCTACTTGGTGCAACTGAACCTTTTAAATACCATATTTATGTATTCTACATTTTTTTTTTTTATTACATTATCACCCCTACTATTATCTCCTATGATTGGGACAGTAATATAGAGCATGAAATGCTAGAAGATCTGCTTTTAACTCTGATGATATGTATGATGGTACAACTAATTATGATAACATGCTTTGTTTTCAACATTATGGTCACCACTTCTTGCATAAAGCAAGTACTTAACGTGTAGTACTTAATTACATACAATGGAATACTGCCTTGCAACACCACAGGGTAGCTCACAGATGCCTGCACAGAAGTTTGCATATTTCTCTGGTCACAGTTTAGCTGACCCATTGTAGGCTCAGTTTAACAAAAAATTGGTTCTGTTGGGTAAGACAGGTTATTTGAACAATGCTCATAGATGCAAGTGAAAACAAATCAGCTCTCTGATACAGGGACTAGTATTTAGTGAGAAATCAATTGCTCAAAACACGGAAGAACAAGGTTATAAGTTCAAAAGTGTTGTATTGTACATATTAATACATGATTGCTTCTATACAAAACCGAATTACTTCATTCGTGGATTACTTTATACATACATAGCAGGACCGTCATAAACAATTTTTGTGACTTTTTGTGAAAGAGTGCTCAGTGAACAAGATAATATATACAGTGTGGGAAATGAATCTATACAGATGTATATACAGGTACAGTTGGAGTTTGGTCAGATGATGGTTTGATCTCAACCAAGGATTCCTTTGATTACTGTGGGAATCCTGGTGATTCTGAACCTATGGATTCGTCGATGTTTCGACCCTAGTGTGCCCCTGTAGGTGGTCACGGCGGGTCTTTCTCAAGACAGGGAGGGAAGGACGGTTTCAAGATCAAGGCAGGGGTTTCCTCAGGTTGATCTAGTGTGGCTCAATGGCCTCTCGCATCTATCACGTCGGTCTCGATGCTCGGGGGTAATCTCGCTCTCTTGTGCCGGTAACTGCACTGGTATTAATATGTAAAATACCGCACTTTTGAACTTATAACCTTGTTCTTCCGTGTTTTGAGCAATTGATTTCTCACTAAATACTAGTCCCTGTATCAGAGAGCTGATTTGTTTTCACTTGCATCTATGAGCATTGTTCAAATAACCTGTCTTACCCAACAGAACCAATTTTTTGTTAAACTGTTACATACCCAGGTTCAGAGGGACACCGGGTCACACCTTTTTGTAAATTACCATTGTAGGCTCATACAATCACTGCAAAGAAAAATATGCTCATTGATACAAATCTGATATGTTCTGAATCTTTACTTTTCCAGTTGTCCACACAAGAGTTTGAATTTTGGAGAGACAGTGTTGATTTAAAATCTATTTGGGTAACTAAATATTGCCAGGTACAGGGGAACAAGGCATTATTAGAGCATGTCAGATTCCACATCAACTGATTTTCCTGAACAACACTGTGCAGCAGTAGTCATGCACAGCCGTCATGCACTGGCTAAGATAAAAGATTTAAATACACCAAGCATTCCCGCATTTGCATTTTTTGTGAACTGGGAACGGTTCACAAATTACACGGAGGAAACATTAGATACCATGCTTCGCATCACTTCATACAAATCTTCAGGGACCAATCCGGGGGGTGGTTATTGTGGCTGTTAGATACTAACGGATGTCATGCACGTTTCCTGGGTGACATCAATGGGTTTAAGGTAAGGCCCGACCCACATGACGTGCAGACACAACACTGGGCATGGTAACAACTTATAGTTGTGGGAAGTTGTGCTTTGATTGGCTAACAACCTCAACATTGTATCAGGTGAAACAACACTTTTCTCCTCTATCTAATGACATGGGACCACAGGACTTTTTGTTAGGTCGTCAAAAACCACGTCAAAAGCGCTTCCAATATGCAATATAAAAGAAAGTGTGGAAAGTGTCCCAGCAGGAGGCTGCTGAGAGACAGCGCAAAATTGACAGGGCAAATTTAGAAAGGACTCTAGCAGTTGACATGTCCTCTTTATAACCTGGGCAGAGCCAGCTTAGATCAATCATGTTACTGAGCTGGCTCTTCGGATACTTCGTGCCAATCATGTACCATGGCAACACCTTAATACCACTAGCTTGTTTTTACCTTGCAATCTAACAAAGCAGCAAAGCACCATTGCAAAAAAGGATACAACATACACTATGTTACACATAGAGAAGTTTGAGACACTGTCCTTTACTGATGCTGAACTATCTTTCGCCTATTGGATAATCCATGGGCTTATTTCTCTGCCAATTTGGGCCTTTCTTCTCCAATACTGTTTACAAAACCATCAAGAAGGAATATTCAAAGTGCTAGAAGAAGGATATGTGTGTGCGTCATGGATATTACCTTTTAGAGACATCTGTAGGAATGGCAAGACTGCAGTCTTTCTTAATGGGTCTGACTGCTAGAATACTTTAGGGTATTCCTCAGTCTGTAGGGAGGTTTCACTTCATGGTGCATGCAATGCATCTATGGCAAATTTGGCCTGCTATTTGAATGGTTCTTCAGCTCCTGTGATCCATACAGCCTTCTTCAGATTGCTCTTGAATGGGAGTTATTTGATGTTGAACGATCAGAGTGGCTGTGGCATGAAACCGGGCATCACCTATCTGGTAACAATCACCGTATGTTATGCTGACTCTGAGACTGAAATAAGGTTTTGTACTTTGTGCCTAAAAAGGCAGTTTCACAAATAAAATAGATTCACCAAAGAAGAGGATTTTTCAAAAGACATGCAAATATTTTGTGCAGCTGGAGAACAAGATACCTTTTGAGATGGCTATTTCTAAAATAAAATACAATTTTAAAAAAAGGGCACAAGAAGGCTCCATGGAAAAAGTACGCTGCATTTCTCCTTCTTATACATGTTCTCACTTTGAATTCAGCCTAAAGCAAAATAAATACCAGGCTCCTATGAAAATACAGCTTGACATTTGACCTCAGTCTTTGAATGCCCAGCAAATGTGACGAATTAACAACAAGATTTAAAGGCCTGTTTATTTAATAAAAAGAGTTTTAGGAAGAATACTGTACACACAGCTTTCACATGAGGGGTACAAACTCAAGCTGCACAGCCTAAAGCAAATAAAGCCAGCAAATGGAAAGACAAAAAACGTGATTTTCAAACCACAAAGCCAATAGTAAGCCATGGGCAGAATGCATTCTAAGGCAAACTTTCTGAAAGTCCCCCATGATGTTTTTCGCGTAGCCAAAAAACTACGCTGTCTGGTAGGCAGCGACTTAAAAAGATCCCAGCCACCTCAGCAAAAGAAACTGAAGCACTTTATTCATATAACTGGTACAACTTGACTCCAGGAGATGCAGAGGATTAAGGATGACACCAAGCTGGTGGACCCTGGGTGGTTCTTCCTTGCTCCTGTAGACAGGGATCTGGGGACCACTCCCTACCTTTTTAAATCCCATTTAGCATGGCGACAAGCCCTTTGGCCCAGCATGGAGGTCCAGTGTGATTTGGATGACGCAGAGCCAGGCCTGATTGCATGGCTGCCAAGTTTTCTGTTTGGGTAAGTGAGTGGTATTTCCAGGTTTTCAGTATGGTTATGTGTGACATATTGAATTATTTCATGAGACTTTAAGAGAAACTTTTTTTACTAACAAAGTTATGTTGGAATGTTAAAAATTACCTATTTTATGGTCAAGTCTGGGCAGCCCAGGCGCTGCTCTGCAAAGCATGCTTTATTGCAGTAGGAACTTGAAGCTCCACCCTTGTCCCGCCCATCTTTTCAAATGGCTCCAGTTACTGTCCTTGCGAAATGGTTGCTTTTCATTCCTGAATAGGCTTGTTAGCCCCTCCTTGGTACCGCCTTGTCTGTATTTATAACCTCCCATAATGACTGGAGCTTTCACTTTTCTTGTTACATGCAGCTAGATTCATGAAAGGTAATTGCGCTCGCAAAGGGCCAGATTCTGAGAATCTGGCCCTTTGCGAGCGCATTTTTTGCATTTGGGATTCATCTTCCCAAATGCAAAAATCGCTATTTGCGAAAATCGCATATTTGCGAGGAATTGCATTTAAGGAATCTCTATTTGAGATTCCTTAAATGCAATTCATTAACCAATTTTACATTGCGATTTAGCAATTTCTGGCCGCTATTTACTACGAAGTCAGACTTCGTGGTAAATAGCGAAAAAAAGTAGAATAAAGCACTTTAGTGCATTTTTCTCAGTTGCATGTTACACACACACACACATGTCCTGTGCGCAACACCTGTGTAAATTTGCATTTCAGGGGTGCTACAGGGTGTCCTTTGGACACCCCTGGCACCCTGAAATCGCATCCTTATTTGCGATTAGCAAATTGCTTATCGCAAATGAGGAATAACTCCCCATTCATTCCTATGGGCCTTTATCTAATCGCAAATAAGGAAGATGTAGGAACCGCAAGTTTTTTTTGCAATTCCTACATGAATCCCGTTTTACAAGTCCTTAATAGCGATTCCTTATGAATCGCTATTAAAGACTCGCAAAACGGGTCTTTGATGAATCTAGCTGACGGTTTGCTCTATCTTGGCTGTGAGCACTATTTTGTTCAATGATTTGTCCCTATTCCACCCACTACATCGCAGCACGCCGGCCGCTTTTATTGTAATTGCTAATGGCGGTTTTCTTTCTTTATTTATTTTAGCAGCATGGTTTGCTTTAAGTATAGCGGCCATGCTTATTTATCCATTTATTTAATTTGTTTGTTTTTGTTTACTAGCGCCCATGCGTCGCTTTCCCATTAATGGAGGCTGCACCTCTTTCTTTAGACAAGCTGCATCTAAAGAAAGGTGCGTGGCCACTATTAAAATGAAAGTGCAGCATGGGGTGCTTTTTATAAAAAAAAGCATTAATCAATTAGAACATTTTAAAGCTTACTACACACCTGTGGGGGTCTCAAGGCGCTCGGGGAGGATGCTGTTACTGCTCGATTAGCCAGGCCTAGAGAAGTCTTCTGAAGGTTAGCAGGTCCTGGTTCTGCCGTAAGAGGTTGGGGAGGGTGTTCCAGGTCTTGGCAGCGAGGTGTGAGAACGATCTGCCACCGGAGGGCACTCTTCGGATGCGGGGGACGCGGCCAGGGTGAGGTCGGCGGAGCGGAGCTGGCGGTTGGGGGTGTAGAAGGTGAGTCCACTGTTGAGGTATGCTGGTCTGTGGTTGTGGAGTTCCTTGTGTGCATGGATGAGGAGCTTGAAGGTGATCCTCTTGTTGACAGGGAGCCAGTGCAGGTCTCCCAGGTGGGGTGTGATGTGGCTGCGTTGAGGGATGTCGAGGATTAGACGTGCAGAGGCATTCTGAATGCGGTGTAGTTGTTTCAGGCATTTGGCCGAGGCTCCTGCATAGAGGGCGTTTCTGTAGTCCAGCCAACGAGGGCCTGGGTGACCGTTCTTCTTGTTTCAGTGGGGATCCACCTGTAGATCTTGCAGAGCATGAGGAGGGTGTTGAAGCAGGAGGACAAGACGGCGTTGACCTGCTTTGTCATGGAGAGAGTAGAGTCGAGGATGAAGTCCAGGTACCGTTCGGTGAGTATTGGTGCTGTTCCCAGTGCGGTCGGCCACCAGGAGTCGTTCCAGGCCGAGGGGGTGGAGTAGAGGATGAGGACTGCTGTCTTGTCCGAGTTTAGCTTCAGATGGCTGTTTTTCCTCCACTCGGCAATGGCTCTCATTCCTTCTTGGAGGTTGGTTTTGGCGGTTAGGGGGTCCTTCGTGAGGGAGAGTATCAGCTGGGTGTTGTCAGCGTAGGAGATGAGGTTGAGGTTGTGTAGTCGGGCGATGTGGGTGAGTGGTGCCAAGTAGATGTTAAACAATGTCGGGTTGAGGGATGAGCCCTGGGGTACGCCGCAGATGGTCTCGGTGGCTTCGGAGCAGAAAAGGGGGGAGATAGACACTCTGGGTTCTGCCGGAGAGGAAGGAGGTGGTCTAGTCCAGAGCCTTGTCTCAGATCCCAGCGTTGTGGAGGCGTGTGCATAGGGTGCGGTGGCAAACAGTGTCAAAGGCGACTGACAGGTCCAGGAGGATGAGGGCCGCAGTTTCGCCATTGTCCAGCAGGGCCCTGAGGTTATCGTTGGCGGCGATGAGGGCAGTTTTGGTGCTGTGGTTGCTGCGGAACCCGGACTGGGACAGGTCCAGGATGATGTTCCCCTCGAGGTAGCGGGTCATTTGTCTGTTGACTGTCTTCTTGTTGACCTTCGCCAGGAATGGGAGCAGAGAGATGGGCCAGAAGTTCTTGAGGTCCTTAGGGTAATCCTTAAGTTTTTTGAGTAAGGCGTTGATCTCGGCGTGCTTCCAGCTCTCTGGGAAGGTCGCTGTCTTGAAGGAGATGTTGATGGCCTTCCAGAGATGGGGTGCGATGATAGTGCTGGCTTTGTTGAAGATGTGGTGTGGGCATGGGTCTGACAGAGATCCGGAGTGGATGGTGTTCATGATTTTGATGGCGTCGTCGTCGTTTATGTTGGTCCAGGAGAGCAGGGGATCGGCGCAGATGGTGGCCGTGGGAATGGAGGTCTCAGTGGCTGTTGGGCGGTCGTGACTTTGAAGTTGTCGTGGATGTCTGTGATCTTGCGATGGAAGGTGGAGAGGGAGTCGCACAGGTCTTGCGAAGGTGGGATGTCGTTGGTGTAGGAGCTCGGGTTGGAGAGTTCCTTCGCGATGTTGAAGAGCTCTTTGCTGTTGTGTGCTTTGTTGTCTAGGCGGTCTTTGAAGGAGGCCCTTTTGGCGGATCTGATAAGGTGATGGTGTCTGCGGGAGGCGTTCTTGTGGGCTGCGTAGCTGTCTGCTATCTGTTCACTGTGCCATTTCTTCTCTAGTTTTCAGCAGGTTTGCTTGGAGGCCTGGAGGTCCTCGGTGAACCAGCTGGCTTTCTTGCTGGTGTGTCTGTTGAAGGGTTTCTTGATCGGGCGAGGCTGTTGGCGCAGTTGTCGGTCTATTGTCTGAGGTTGCAGGTGGCGCTGTTGGGGTCGGTGGGGTCAGTGGGTGGGCTCCGGGCGAGGGTGGTCGTTAGCTGGTCTTCGGTGACTTTGCTCCAGCAGCGGCGAAGGATCTGTTAGGTGCGGTGGTGCATGGTGCGTTTCCGGAAGGTGAAGTGGATGCAGCGATAGTTGGTCCAGTGGAGTTTGGTGGTGTGGCTGAAGGAGGAGACGTGTGAGCTTGCGGAGAAGATGGGGTCAAGCGTGTGGCCGGAAGAGTGGGTGGGTGTTGTGACGAGTTGTCTGAGTCCGAGGTTGGCGAGTGTTGGAATTTTTTTGCTTTTTGCTCCCTTAATTCTGGATGTCCCCCCATTGTAATAAAGTTGTACAGGCCCTCTGTAGTTGAGATGCCCTGTGTAATGTTAAAAACAATTCTAAGGTGCAGGTGCTCTCTTCCCCTAACATGGCTGCCACTGACCCCTGCTATTGCAGCGCGGTCTTTGTAGACGCACTCTAGTAGCCAGGAGCTGGCTGGAACCCTTAAACAATGTTGCGATACCAGCCTGCCAGCCTGCCCATAGCTAGAATGAGGGAAGCTCCTGGAACCTTCTAGAACAGGGGAGGTGACACCAACTGCCACTGCCAACTGCCAACTGTCGCTATATAAGGAAAGGGAGGGAAACTTTCCAGTCAGAGCAGTTGGGGCATCACTGACCTGGGGGACCCTAGGCAGGAGACTTAGGCGGTAGGGCCTAGTCAGGGACCTATGCCACTGGGAGTGACAGGGCTTAGGTGCTGCCTTTCAAGTTGAGTGAGGAACCCTGAACTAGCCCACTGATCTGGCCCAGCGGGAGGGGAACCCAGGGACCATCTACAGTGACCTGCTGAGGAATCCTGTCAGCAGCCCTCAACTCAACCCCCCTTCAAGAAACAAGGAACTATCCACAAGGGCGCCAAAACCATCAAGCGCCAAGAAGAAGTCTAACTGCGCTAACCAGGACCACTGGGGATCCACCAGGTATTGGGCTGTGCTCCTTCTGCCCCTTTGTCCTGACCTGGGTCCCTGCGCAATCCTGCCACTGTTGTGTGGCCTGTCCTGCATCATCTGAACTGATAAACTGCCTTCCCTGCCTACCCAGCTCTCCCCTACTGTGCCCCTTGTGAAGCGCTGAGGTTCTGGAGACTTTTATGACCTGAAGCGCTGTGCCTGAGAAGCGCTATTGCTGAAACTGACCCTGATTGCCCAGCACTGTCATTTGGGGATCTGTGGCTGCCAGGAGCGCTATTGTGGAAACTGCCCAAGTGCTGAAATTGCCGAGCGCTACTCTGCTTGTGACCCTGAGAAGCACTGTGGACTGCTGACCTGCATAAACTGCTGTTGCCCCCGAGGCGACTGTTACAAGCGCTGTTGCCAGAACTGTGGCGTCCGTCAGAGCGCTGTGTCAGAAAAAAGTGCTTTATCCCCCCAGGTGTCCAGAACTACTGCCGCGCATTCTAGCACTGTGTGCGGGCCCCGGAACGCTGCCCCCACTCACCGCCGCAGCCCCAGTGGTCCGTGCAGCCGAGGCTGCCCTGTGGAGAGCTGTAATTTGCCCCCAGCGGCCCTCGGTGCCAGGAGAGGGCCGCAGCCGTCTTGTTGTGTGCCGCGGCCGGCCCGATTGCATGCAGTCTGTGCGGCGGCCCCCGGAGCCTTGGGGAGGCCGCCGCGGTCATCCAGTTGGGCCGCCGGAGTCAGAGGTAGGCCGCGTAGGCCCTGAAGCCACTAATCACCCTTCCCACGTGATGAGGGGGGCGCCGCATCACCGGCCGCGCCCCGCCTGCAGTTGTCCCGTGATTGGAGGGGAGGCGGTCACACCCCTGCAGGCCGCGCTGCCATTGGCGGCCGTGGGGGAGCCTCCTCCATGCCTTCCGTGATTAGACCTGGGCCCAGAGAGGATCTAGAGGCCTGGGAACCCGTCGGCCAAAAGTACCGGGGACTCCACAACCCAGGAGAGCCCCCACCTACCAGCGCAACTCCCCCAGGGCCCGGACCGGCCCCCACACACACCGGAGGGCTCGAGAAAGAATACGAGCCCTCCGCTAGAAGACGCCAGCCTACACAAGGGCCCTAGCAGGCCGAGGACAAAAAGGTAAACTCCAGGGAGATAGGAGGAGGCCCGAGGCCGCCGCTTCCCTACTGGAGACTGTTGACGGGCCCCGTTGGACCTAGTTAAACGAAAAGAGTCCTCTGAACCGGGCCCGGACGTTAATTATGCCCCCAGGGGCTGATAGTTGCTAGAGTTAACCCCTGACTAGGGGATTGTTATCTCCCGACTGCCGGAGCAGAGTGGACATCATGGATGTGCCCTGCGGATTTGGCGACCTAGCTCAGGATACTTGCCAGGGAGGCCTGGGTACAAAATTGTTGTGCAGTTCAAGGAACTGGTTGTTCTCACCTAATGAAATGCCTATTCTTGCCTGTTGAGGTGTTTTACTCTTAGCCTTATGCATGGTTTAACCTGGCTAATGAGTATTTTACTTCTGCTGATGAAATAGTTTATCTTTAACCCCTCCCCTGCTGATGACGGAACAGCTCCGTCATCAGCTACAGTTGGGCTGTGCTGATGACGGAGCGGTTCCGTCATGGCCCGGCCGCCGCGCCTGTGCGGCGCTGATTTCACGCCTGCGCGGCCGTTCTAATGAGCGGGGCAGGTCATGACGGAACCGCTCCATCACCAGCATAGCTCAACCGCAGCTGGTGACGGAGCGGTTCTGTCACCAGCATGCGGCCGCCGCGCGGCCGCCCCACCCCGTTAGCGCTGCGGCGGAACAGCCACCGCAGCAAAAGGGTTAATGTAATGTTTAGTCCTGCATAGGGAGATGTTGATTAATTGCCTAATGTATGTTTTCATTTTACCTCATGGAATGTTAGGCTTGATTAATGGGAGTAATGCACTGCTTATCCAGGCTCAGGAAAGTGTTCTCCACTCCTGCCACAACAGTGATCTGCCAGTGCCAACGGGAATATTCGCCCTGGCCTACTGAACTGTTGTATTCTGGCTTAATGAGATGTTGCCTGAATTCTAAAAGATTGGGACTGCATGAGGTTTCCTGAGGAAATATTTTAATCCTGTCTAACGCAGTGTTCCCTGAGCGCCTATAGGTATATGATGGAATGTGTACCCTTGCTGAGAAAAATTGTTATTGGGGCCTGTTGAATGAAAGATTGCCTGTACCTTAAAAATGATAGGACTGCTCCTGGTTAATTGATGAAATGTTTACCTATGCCGAACGGGATTAATGAAAGGTTTATCCTTGCCTAATGACCTGGTTCTATGACAGGGTTGTTTATCCCTGCTTAATGCCATGATTATTGTGGCCTGAGGACACGTTTATTCTACATGAAATGTTTAGTGCTAAGTCATGAAATGCTAATCTCTTTATAAAATGGTTATTGCAATATGCTATATTGATTAGTGAACTGCTCCCTTTACTCCCATCTGATGAAATGCTTTGATGAAATAGAGAAACTGTGATTTTCGATTACCCTGACTATGCTCTAGATAAAATTATTTGATTGTTTTGATCAAACTCACTGGTGTGGTCTCCATCATTGTGTGTGCGTTTATTGTCTCAGTGGATGCGTGTGCTGTGTAGTCGCTTAACACATAAGCTTTCGGGTGCCTACCTGCTCGTGCCAGGCTACCCCCGGGGAACTGGTACCACCAGTTCCCACAGCGAGGTTGTGGATCAAAGTGGTGGAGTTGGTGCCGTTGTTGTTCTTGAGGTAGAAGTTCAGGTCCCCGTGGAGGATGTAGTCGGTGGAGGCGAGGGAGATGAAGTCGCTGAACTGTGGCCGGGGTCCGGGGGGGTCTGTAGTCGAGGGTTCCTCTGAGGGTGGCGTTGGGATCGGTGTGGATCTGGAAGTGCAGGTGTTTGGCTGTGTTGAGGGTGTCATTGGTGTTGGTCGAGATACTGAGAGTGTTCCTGTAGACTATAGCGATGCCTCCTCCTGTTCCTTTGGTGTTGTCCCTGCGGGTGATCTTGTAGCCGTCCGGGATGGCTATGGCAATGTCCGGTGCAGAGCAGGGGTTCATCCAGTTCTCCGTCAGGAAGGCGACGACTGGGGAGGTTTAGTCGAGTAGGTCCCAGAGTTCAACTGCGTGTTTGCAGGCAAAGCGAGTGTTGAGAAGAATGCATCTGAGGTGGTTGCGTTCTTTCACGGTGGGTGGATTGGCAGATCGGATGCTGGTGAAGCTGCAGTTCCGGCAGGAGAAGGGTTCTTGGGTGCGCTTCGGGACGGCCAGGAAGCAGGTGTGTGATCATCCGGTGTTGAGCGCGTGGAGGGTGATGGCATTGTAGCGGAGACGGGCGTCATGGCGTTCGCGGGGGCCAGGGGGTCCAGGCACGGATGGGCGCAGGAGACTTGCCTTAGGTGCACCTTCGGTGTGCCAGCGGCTGCCATATAAGGGCAGGTGGGAGGGAGGAGCAGCTGGAAGGCAGGAGCGGGGTGGCGAATGTTAAAATCTAGATTGCTGCGTAAACATTATTGGCGCCATCTTGTCCCTTTTTCAGGCCCATATGTGCGCGTAAGTAGCAGCCATTTTGAATGCCATGGCCTCTCTGCCCACTGCCGGTAGCCAGTGCGTCTCTCTCTCTCCCTCTCTGACCTCGCAAGCATCCCCCACGCATTGACAGCCCCCGCTCTCACATGCTTGGGCCATAAACCACCCCTTCAGCACGGCTCTGCCTCAGAGCCACATCCCATACCCGGCTAACACCTCCCCCCATCCCTTCATGATCACACATCCTTTGATAAACCCCCTTCCTCTGTACCCGATGGTCCGACCCGATCCCAGGCCATCACCTAGTCCTGCGGATGCAGTTTATTGCCCCATACAGTAGGAAACTGTCCCTCTTCAAAGGATCTATGACTGATCAAAGCCCCCACCCCATGAGATCCGATCACCCGCACACATTCCGGGAACCGGCGGAATGTCCAGCTGCGCGACAGTCATCACCTACTAAGATCAGGGTGGGGACTTCTACTGTAGATGTGTGTGGGAACGGGCTTGAAGCGGGGATTCCGAGGATGTCTTTCGGTACATCAAAGTATTAACAAGAATGTGTTTCATGCAATAAAGCCATAAAGCTGTGTATAAGAGGCCAGGCCTCAGAGGTGTGGTCAGAGCACCTCGAGACGATACCCTGTTGTCTGATCTGATGTGTTCTGCTCCGACAGAATAAACTTCTGTTTCCTGCCTTCCAGTCTCCAGCGCCTGCCTCTTTTTTTGATAATTTCGAGTGGTATGAGAGGCGACTAACGCCGGGCAATACTTAAAGGTTATTGGTTGAAATCTGCCTACCCTTTTACAATTGGCGTCCCAAGCGTGGGGCCCATCAGCGACACGTGGATCCAGTGGGAGAGGTCCTGACGACAGAGTGAACGACTGGAACGATCCGGAGTGCACCTGCCCGATAGACCCTCGTCTGGCAGCCGATCATCCGAACTTCACCGGTTCCGAGCAGACCTCTCTCGAGTGATCTACGGTTCTGACTGGGAACCATCAGGAGTGCTGCGGCAATAACGGAGAATAGAGGACGATCAGGCGCTGGAAGCGGAAGACGAGAAACTGTCCATGCGGTACGGGTAAGGTTGTGTAACATGACAAATTGCGAAACGATTGTTTGATTGTTTGAAAAATACTAGTATTGCTCATTGATTGTTTTTGAGATATTCTCTGCCTGCAAACGGGGAAGAATATAAATATTCCCTCTTCCTTTGCAGATAGTGAAGGGTAGGTAACACCGACTTTTGTCCCCCTTTGTAATCTGTCGTGCCTATTGTTCTCCCCACTGATTGATTGATTGTCCGAACATTGATTGTTCGAAGTTGGTTCTTTTGAGATATTCTCTGTTTGCAAATAACGTAGAATAGAAATATTCTGTCTAGTCTTTGCAAGTAGTGAAGGATAGGTAGTGCGGACCTTTGTCCCCCTTTGTAATCTGTCATGCCTATCTTCTCCCCACTGATTGGTAGTTGGTTCAGCCCGGACCGCTTATTAGAGATGAACCATCCAGCTCCACTGGAAGGCACCCCTAATAAGGACATGTTCACTAAATATGGATTAGTCGCCGTGGCTTATAGTAAGCTATGGCATAAGTACACAAGAAAGGATCAAGAAAGTCAGGGGCCACTGATAGGATCCTTTGATGACGATAAAATAAACGTGCTAGAAACAGCCCTTCGTAACAATATGACAACGCCCACTATGCTCGATAGTCTCGGCATGTGGCGCAAAGAAGCAGAGCAACGGAAAAAGAGAAACGAAGTAAGATTAGCGAAAGAGCTACGAAAAGCAGCTCACCTAGCTGCCAAAAAGTTAGAGGAAGAGATAAAGGAGAGAGAGGAAGCCAAACAGAAACAAGAGTCTGAAACATCAGGCCAGTGTCCCGTTAGAACACCCTCTACGCTCTACCCTGAGTTACCCTCGAAACAACGAGCGAACAATGATTTATTACTAGGTCCCCCAATCATCTACATGCCCCCTCCATACACCCCTTCCCAACCCTTAGTACAGCACCCGCAGCCCCCAAGTAAAGGTGAGAATAGTGCCAGGACCTCGATCCTCATGGCCTCCGCGCCGGCCGAGCCCCTTGTACTCAACGCAGCACAAGCAGTAACATTAGATGACCCTAAAGCTAGAAAGAAAGATTCCACTAGGATGAACTGATTAAGCAAAGATGAACGAGCAGGGATCGATAAGATAGTGAAGACACTGGTGGAATGAAAAGAGAGTGAGGAATACGTAACGGATATGTACAATTCATATGCCAATAGTCACAGACGACACTTTGTTGTGCGATTTTGTTATCACACCCTCAATACCTATGAGGACCAATACCAAGACAAAGGTCCTGAGAGCCTAACGACTCTGTATAGGAAAGTCGACATTGGAGATGAAGGCGAGTGTGATGTGGCGGACCTCTTCGCGCGTGCGCTTGAAGTTTTCCGCCACCTCACTGAACAGAGGCAAGAAGCTAACACTACAACTCCTGTAACGACCGAACCCCGAACAGAAAAAATGGACACAATGATGCCTATAAAGGAGGCCGCTCCCTACTGGGTTCCCCCACGAGGACAGGGAACGCCTGATGACATTAACCACCAAGATGTGAGAGGAAGGGTAGTTTATAACTGGGTCTACCAACCATGGGATCGACAAGACATCCTGACTTTCCGAAAATCCTTACCCGATTTACCCCACTGCCTTTTATACTGAACTAGGCACAGCCTTGGGTTCGACGATTATGACCCTAGCGGACATCGATTTGTTTTTCGGGCTATGTCTGCCAGCTGATGTGTGGAAGCAAATCCGGAAAGTCGACCACCTTGAGCTGTTCGGACATACCTGGTCACAACTCGATGGCATAGATAGACAACGAGAGCCTGGGCAGAAACCTTTAAAATCCATTTTAGACCTCCCAGACAAGATCATCCAGAAATTGAAAACCCTGATCCCAGAAAAGAAAGGTGGACTGGTTGATAGTAACGACCTGCCACCAGAAACCCCAGGAAGACGTATCAGAATACTTCTCCCGGTTTGAGACGGTGTTTTCCGATTACAGTGGCCAGGACATGACCACTGCAACCGGACATCACCTGTTTGTCCAGAATTATGTCAAAGGTCTGTCACAGGAAGTCTCACAGAAGCTACAGACTAGCGAGAGTAGTTGGGCGGCCTCCAAACCTGCGGCTATCCTTCAGGTGGCCCAGTACTATGAGCATCAAAAGAATGAGAACGATAGGACGACTGAGAAAAAGAAAAAGGACCTGAAAGAAAGGGTGATGATCGCACAGTTGCAAGGGGTGACTATAGCAAAGGAACAATACAAAGGAAGTTACCAATCGAATACTCCTAGAAATCCCCCCCTAAAGACCGTACATCCGCACCCTACGCTGGACGTAAAGACATCAATGAGAACCAGTGTGTGTTTTGTAAAGGATTTGGTCATTGGAAATCCCAGTGTCCGGTTCTGCTAGAAACTAACAAAAATAGGGACACAAGAGACGTAGCGGTGGGCTAAGAAACAGAGGACAGGGACGAGGGTACATGAACGACACCAACAATGACAGACCAGGCAGACCGAATACATTTGACCGTCCCCGACAGAACCAGTACCAACAGTCTGACTGCGAAGGCACCCACGACTTCGCATAGGACTGCCAAGGGCAAGGGAGGGATCCAGTTGAGCTCTATGTTGACCAGCAAGGCCCTTATGTCACCGCTAAGGTCTTGGGTATGAAGTCTCCATTTTTGGTAGACACTGGCACGACACGTAGTGCGTTATCTAAACGACTGATTCCAAGGGCACCCTTGTGTGGCTCACACGTAACATCAATAGGTTTTGATGGAGCGCCCTCCACTAATCCCTTGTCCACACCGATCTCCTTTGACTTGGAAAATAACACCACTTACACAACGTTTTTGCTCTCATCCAACACCCCCGACGCCATTATGGGACTTGACTTATTGAAACATTTCCGAGCTACTATTAGGTGTTCACAAGACGGAGTTCGAGTCATTCTGTACGACAACCCGACTCTGCTCAGACCTTGTCCCACACGACGCATGTTTTCCATCACTGATGCTGACCTGTCCCTACTCGACACTCTACCTCTATATCTGTGGGCCAAAACTTACTCGGACGTAGGACGCATGATGATCGACCCAGTGCACATAACTGTTCGACAGGACGCAATACTCCCAAAACTTCTGCAATATCGGATATCGCCCGAGGGCGAGAAAGCATTGGTAAAGATTATCCAGTCCCTGATAGATGCAGGAGTGGTAGAGGAAGTAGTTAGCAATGTTTGCAACAGCCCTATCCTACCCATTGTAAAGAAGCAGGGTGAGGGAGATGAGAAAGCGTACCGCTTCATCATCGACCTACGAGAGGTCAACAAAGTAGTTGTACCTCAGTACCGGGTAGTCTCAGAGATCGCCACCATTCCGACTCTGATTCCTTCCACTGCCACCACCTTCACTGTAATCGACCTCAAGAACGCATCCACCCAGACGGCTGCTACCTCTTTGGCTTCACCTTAAAGGCCCACTCATATACATTTTGTAGAGCACCCCAAGCCAACACTGAAAGTCCCAGCATCTATAGCCAGGCCCTCAAAAGACAGCTGGACGCAGTCCAGTTACCAGATGGAGTGGTGTTGATACAGTACGTCGATGATATCCTTTTGGCGGCCGACACTACTCCACTTGCAGTCACAGCCACCATCCAACTCCTGCACTTCCTCGCGGAAAATGGCCACAAGGTCTCCAAGAAGAAGTTGCAATTCTGCCAACCCCAAGTCACTTACCTAGGCCACCTCTTGTCCAAAGACGGGAGAAAGCTTACACCCGATCGAATTCAGACCATTCTAGAAACCCCTGTCCCTAAGACCCAGAAACAAGTCCGCTCCCTGGTAGGTCTCACCTCCTTCTGTCGACAATGGTTGCCAAATTTCAGCCTCGTTGTAAAACCACTACTTTCCCTGCTGGCTAAAGATGTCCCCTTCCCACTCCCTTGGACCCCTGAATGCCAATCCTCCTTCAAAGAACTATGAGATGCCCTTTGTTCAGCACCCGTCCTAGGAACCCCCGATTACACAAAGCCCTTCTCCCTCTACACTCACGAAAGGGAGGGGTGCGCTTTGTCTGTCCTGACTTAGTCCATTGGCCCGAAGCAACGCCCGTGTGCCTACTTCTCTGTAACTCTTGATCCCGTAGCTAGAGCTTTGCCTGCCTGCCTTCGAGCTGTAGCTGCCGCTGCTGTCTCTATCCGACAAAGTGAGGGGATCGTGCTCTCGAACTCCCTTACAGTGTTAGTGCCCCATGCGGTTGACAACCTCCTGAACCAGACTAAGACGCAGCATCTGACTAGTGCACGACTGACTGGGTACGAACTGACTCTGCTTGCACCCCACATCACATTGAAAAGATGCACCACGCTGAATCCAGCCACTTTGTTGCCCCTACCTGAGAACGACCCCAATGTGTCCCCTATACATGACTGTGTGACCCTCACGGGCGAACAGACTAGGAGTAGGGTTGACCTTCGAGACACTGCCTTCCCAGATCCTGACGGAGAGCTATGGGTGGAAGGCTCTTGTATCAAACTCCCTGATGGCACCACCTCAGCTGCTTATGCAGTTACCACAGCCCGAACTGTAGTTGAGACTGCCCGCATCACCCAATGATCTGCACAGGCAGCGGAACTGATTGCCCTCACACAAGCGTGTATCCTAGCAGCAGGGACAACAGCAAATATTTACATAGACAGCCAGTATGCCTTCGGGGTGGTTCATCATTTCGGGCTCTTGTGGAAGGAGAGGGGATTCCTGACCTCACACGGCACACCCATCCTGCACGGAGATCTAGTCTCCGCTCTGACGGAAGCGGTCCTCCTTCCCAAGCAACTTGCTGTAATCCAATGCCATGCACACAAAAAGGTGATGGACATAATTGGGCAGGGGAATGCACTGGCCGACATCACTGCCCGGACCACAGCCGAGAATAGGACAATGACACGCATGTACGTGACCAGCTCACAAGCCGAAAAATGGAAGGACGCTAGGGAAACTATTAGGGACATCCAAATGGCCAGCTCACCACACGAATTGACTGAATGGGCACGGGTGGGACTGAAAGATGATGAAGGCTGCTGGCGGACAAAAGACACGAACAAATGGTTGCTACCCAACTCATACCTGATCCCCATACTGACCATGGCACACTCCCCTGCACACATAGGATCTGCCCCTATGACCGAACTTGTCTCCAAAGTTTGGCACAATGACAAGATCACAGACTCAGCTAAACGTCTGGTCCAACAATGTCTGATATGCCTAGAACACAACCCTGGGAAAGGAACTGTCGTACCCCGGGGAGGGTTTGGGTTCCCCAATCATCCCTTTGAAGTCCTACAGATGGACTACATCCAGCTAGAAAGATGCCGAGGCCTGAAGTTTGTACTTGTTGTCGTGTGCGCATTTAGCAAGTGGGTGGAAGCCTATCCAACTCGTCACAACACTGCCATTGCCACTGCAAAGGTATTACTGAAGGAATTCTTCCCTCGCTACGGCCTTTGTCGAATTTTGTGGAGCGACAATGGCCCCCACTTCGTAGCCGAGGTTATCCAACTCATCTTGAAGGGGCTGGGTGTAAAACAGAAATTTCACGCAATCTTCCACCCCCAATCTGCTGGACTGGTTGAGCGACATAATGCCACGCTGAAGCTCAAACTAGCAAAGATAGTGGCTACCACGGGACTGATATGGCCAGACGCTCTCCCACTGGCATTGCTATCAATGCCTTCCACCCCCACCAAACACCACTTGACCCCTTACGAAGTCGTTTTCGGCCGGCCTATGAGCGTTTGGTCTGCACCAAAACCGACATCCATTCACGACGTCCTGGACGTCTTAATGTCTGACTATTTGTACAATCTGACTAAAACGCTGTCTATTATCCATCAACAGGTGCTTCAGGCCATCCCCGATGCTTCCAGGGGCCCCGGACATGACATTCAACCCGGTGAATTTGTGCTGATCTGAAACTTCCAGCGTGCAAAGTGTATGGAACCCCGGTGGACGGGCCCCTGGCAAGTCTTGATCACCACCCGAACAGCTCTTCGAGTGGAGGGGAAGCGAAACTGGCTGCATGCACACCACTGTAAGAAAATCTCCTCGACCCTGATGACGACCGAAGACGTGGTCACCCAGGAAGAGCTCCTGACCAAAGACCGACCATCCCTGAACTGTTACCCTGATACAGAGACACTTGAATTGGCAGAGTTTCCCGATCCCACTGTGCAGTCCAGAGAAGGGTATAACCTGCGACGAAAGGAGGGAGCTTTGGCTAAGCAGACCACTGACTAAGTTACAATTCTCAGAACGGTGGCCTAACACTACTAAGGCTGCCAGGAGAGAAGCTAAACGAAGTTTGTGGTTCTGCCCGCTACAAGCCCCTTGAAGATGATGGAAGCGCCCGATACGAAGATGATGGATGCATCCGATACGAAGATGATGGAAGCAACCGGACATCCGAAGACCCACTACAGAAACCCAAAGACTGACAAAATACACAGCTCAAAGACTATTGCCCTTTTTATCGCCCTTCTCTTTTGCCTCCTCCTCATGACCACCCTATGGATCGTGGAAGAGAGCACACCAGCTCATAAGACATTTCTAACTACTGCACAGCCTACCACCACGAACGAACACTACCTGGTCTCTCTTTCACCTCAACTCCGAGAAAGACGTAAGGAATTCTGGAACAACTCCTTCGTGCAGTTGCTGCACAAACACAACCTTGCCGCCAATGCCACAAATTGCTGGATCTGTGGGTTGTTACCACATGCCACTTGACATTCCATTCCCTTCATCCCTTCACCTTTCTCCGTTCATGGTTCATGCCTTGCTTGGCTGATCCTCTTGCAAGAGAGTTACAGGGATAATGCCACTTCCAGCAAAACTGTGTCACACTTTTATCATGGGGTCTGGCTGAACAAAACAGGAAGAACTGCTGCCCCTTTTGCCCTCTGACATCCAACGCTTCTATTCACATGGACATCCCTGCCAAAGAACGGGTTGAAATGCAGGTGTTCAACAACCCAGCCAGACCCACCTTCTCCTACCTCCGGAAACGAACAGCTGCCACCCTAACTGTGGCCCTGTCTGTCGTCAACGTTTCGGGCCTTGTATGCATCGAAGGCCTTGGGACACAGTTGGTGGGCCACAGCGCTTGCCGCATCACCAGAACTTTGGACTCAACTGATCCACCCTCTTTTGTCACCTCTCCGAACATGTACTTTGACTGTCGTACGAAAGCCTACACCTGGCTCCCAAAGGGCTGGGGAGGTACCTGCTACATCACCTTCATCCTTCCTCCGACCTATGTGGCTCAAGCAAACCATCACCGACAAAAGCGAGCAAGAGGCATTAAGCAAGCCGATTCCACCGGAGCACAGTTCCTGGACGCAATGAAGGGACTTGTTCCGCTCTGGGGTCCGATGGCGAATAGCCGTACCATCCGACATTTGACCCAGGCAGTTGAAACAACGATGAACATTACAGCTGGCTTCCTCACAAACAATACAGCCGAGCTTCAGGCGGTCCGCCTGGTGGCCCTTCAGAACCGCCTTGTTCTAGATGTGGTTCTAGCGGATCGTGGAGGAGCATGCCGTATCATTGGGTCCAACTGCTGCACCTACATCCCTGACAATTCGCCCTCAGTCTACAAAGCCATTGAACACCTCCACAGACTTTCCTCAGAAGTTCATCAGGAACAAGAAGAATGGTTGCTTGGGAGTTGGTTCTGGAGTGCTATAAAGGACTGGGGGTGGAGGTTGTTTATGATCGTATTGATACCGATTGTGATAATATGTGGATTCTGCCTGGGTGTTCAATGCTTGCCGCCCCTGTGCTCACTTTTTGCTAACTGTATCTGCCCTAAGACTCTGGACTTCGAAGCTGAACGCATGAAAGCTTTGTATGAAGTAGAAATCCGTAATATAATGGGGATTGACATAGATTGACAAGCTGGCTAGTTATGTTGAAAAGGGAGGACTGTTAAAATCTAGATTGCGGCATAAACATTATCGGCGCCATCTTGTCCCTTTTTCAGGCCCATTTGTGCGCGTACGTAGCAGCCATTTTGAATGCCATGGCCTCTCTGCCCACTGCCGGTAGCCAGCGCGTCTCTCTCTCTCCCTCTCTGACCTCGCAAGCATCCCCCACGCACTGACAGCCCCCGCTCTCACATGCTTGGGCCATAAACCACCCCTTCAGCACAGCTCTGCCTCAGAGCCATATCCCATACCCGGCTAACACCTCCCCCATCCCTTCATGATCACACAACCTTTGATAAACCCCCTTCCTCTGTGCCCGATTGTCCGACCCGATCCCAGGCCATCACCTAGTCCTGCGGATGCAGTTTATTGCCCCCTACAGTAGGAAGTTGTCCCTCTTCAAAGGATCTATGACTGATCAAAGCCCCCACCCCATGAGATCCGATCAGCCGGACACATTCCGGGAACCGGCGGAATGTCTTTTTTTTTTTTATTTGTTTTTATTGCAGAATTAGAAACCATTGCATAAAATAAATCAGCCAGCACACTCATGGCGTCCCCCCGCACGGATAAAAGAAACAGTAAATCGTACACAGCCATTTAGCCCATATACCGGAGGCCGGGCGGCGTAGTAATCCGTACTTCCAGCAAGAACATCACAGTGAGCATCCCATAGGGACGATTGGCCAATAACAGCTTTATGTATCTGCGTTTTACCACCCTAAGCTCCCAATCCTCCCCCCACACCAGCCAGTAGTCAGTAGCATCTAGTTAGGCGAGCGACACTCGTGGTCCCGGACCCCAGCCCGTCTAATGGTGAGCCCCTATCGCGTTGGTCTGATGTGTCCCTGACCCTCCCTCGCCGCCTATCCGAGCTCTCCTGTCACGCTAGGGACACGTCCAACCCCGGGATTAACTGCAGTGCCTCTTGACCTGGGCCCCGGTGCCTAATGTACCCCCTAACAACCCCCAAACAACCCCCTCCCCCCCCTGCAACCGCTGATGATATGGGCCTTATTCTCATCACTACAATGGGGTTCGCTACAGATCGATTGATGCCGCTACACTCTCAAGCCTCATGGAGCCCGTATACACAAATAGCTTATTCTTCGTCCTCCACCATGGAATCACGCAACGCCTGGACTATCATCTCCCACGCCCTCGCCATGTCCAAACTCTTTTCATTATCAATCTTGACCGCCTGTCTCATTCGGAGCACACTCTCACATTCAGACCATCTCAGCAGTTCATTCACCCATCTCCTCACTGACGGTCCATCCCTGGACTTCCAGTGCCAAGTGATTTCCCTCTGCGCCAGTATAAGCCCCAGGTCAATGAACCTTGGTATTCTTCGTGTGTGGGAACCAGAGCAACAGACACGCCGCCATGTCAAAATCCACCTCCCGATCAGTCACCGCATTCAGGAGTTCCCCAACTTCCAACCAGTATGTCTCCAGCTGTGGACAGCCCCACAACAAGTGATCTATATCAACCTCCAATGCCAGGCAACTCGGGCATCGCGCCTCCTGCACCCGGAAATACCGCTTAATCTTCTCTGGGGTCAGGTAAGCCCTATGCAGGACGTAAAAGTGTACCTGTTGAAAGCGTGCATTCCTTGTTCCCTTCCATGTTCGCTTCCGGATATGTCCCCACACCGTGTCTGGGATGGGCCTACCTATGCTAACCTCCCATTTCGACTTCAGGCCTAGGAGCGGATCCAACCCCTCGTGCAACATCCTATTATGGAGGCAGGTCACCGCTTTAAATGTACCTGCGGCCATCACGACATATTGGCAGGCCATGGTCGTTTCCGGCTCAAGGAGCCTTCCTTTCCAATGTTTCTGCACTGCCGCCACCACAGCCGCATGCAAGAGGAAGCTCCCTTCCGGCAGCCCAAACTGTTCCTGCAGCGTCTGGAAGGGGACCAACGTTCCATCTATATACAGATCACCCACCATCTGCAATCCCAGCTCTTCCCATTCCAGCAACGGAGACCAATCGCCACCATGTGGCAGCGCGGTCAGCATTCCCAATGGTATCTCCGGTGCATAAGGTCGGGACGTCTTAGCTCTCCTCAAACTCCTATGCCAACACAACCTGAGCGTCCTTTCCTCCATAGTGAGGCCTCGTAACTCTAATTTCTGCTGCATAATAATATAAGCCAGAACGTGGCGTTGTATACCATTCCCTCGCTCATGTTCCGGTCCCCTGAATACCCTAGCCACATGCTGCGTAAGAACCTGGAGCTGCGCAGCCAAAGAGTACAATTCAAAATCGGGGACTGCCATCCCCCCCTCAAGCTTGGGCCTAAGCAAGGTGTTCAAAGCTACTCTACGTCGTCCGTGCCCCCAGAGGAAGTCGATTATCATCGTCCGCAGGTCCTTAAAGATCCTCTGAGGAATCCAAATGGGCAGCGTACGGAAATAATAAAGTAACCTTGGGAGCGCCACCATCTTCAATAGAGCTACTCTACCCAGTACTGACAAAGGGAGGGAGGCCCAAAAGGATATACAGCATCCCAGCGCTCTTATGCAACGCCCAATATTACCCTCCAACAGATTCGGAACCTCATGGTAGATGCGGACTCCTAAATAAGTGAAACAAGATGGCTCCCAGATCACACCCAGATCACGAGGGGGGCATGGCGTGTCCGCCTTAAGCGGAAAGATGCAAGTCTTCGTCCAATTAACCTTAAGGCCTGACAACCGACCAAACTCGGGTAACACATCCATCGCTCCCTCCAGAGCCTGCCCTGCATCCGCCAAGTACAGCAGCAAGTCGTCCGCATACAGAGATATATAGTGCGATTGCTCACCTCGTTCAATCCCCCGGTACATGACTCCTGACCTGGCTCGCGCTGCTAATGGTTCCATCGCTAATGCAAACAGCAATGGGGATAGCGAACACCCCTGTCTCGTCCCTCTACAAACCGGATAATCCGTGGACACAAGAGTTCCCAGGCGCACCCTCGCTGTGGCCGATGAATATAACACTTTCGTCCATCTACGAAACCCCTCACCAAGACCAAACTTCACCAGGACTTCTTCCAAGTAGACCCATTCCAGGCTATCAAAGGCCTTCTCAATATCCACAGACAACACTGCCGGATCACCATCTGCATCCGCAGCGCCATCCAGTATTCCAATTAGGCGACGGATATTGAGCGTCGTGTTCCTTGTAGGGATAAACCCTGCTTGGTCCCTGTGCACCAACCTGGTCATATGTGGGGCCAACCTGGTGGCTAGTATACGGCTCAATATCTTGTAGTCTACCGTCAACATGGATAAAGGCCTATATGACGTCACATCTGATGCCTCCCTGCCGGGTTTCAGCAATGGTACTATCAACGCCTCCCTCATCGATCTGGGTAGATACCCCAACCTTCTAGCCTCCTCGTACACCACCAGTAATCTGGGTGCCAAACTATCCACAAACTTCTGGTAAAATTCAATCGGCAGTCCATCCACCGCAGGTGTTTTATTCCTCGCCATGTGTTTAATAGCCGCCCTGATCTCGGCGAGCGCGATAGGCCCTCCCAAGTCCTTCGCATCGTCATCATCCAGCACCAGAAGCTGCATCAATTCCAAGTAATCACTGATCTCCGAGGCCTCTACCCCCAGTTGGCATTCATACAACTTCGCATAATAGGTCTGAAAACACTCCAGCACCGCTGTCTGCGAATAAACCATCTCCCCTGAAGCCGTCTTTATGCTCAATATTGGGCAGCCTCTGATTTCAGGGTTAGCGAGCCTGGCCAGGAGCGTGCCTACTTTATCCCTCTCAGCATGCGCTTTAATGGCATATTGCCTATAATCATAGCTCCGCAGCCGTTCCGTTTCAGTCGCCACTACCTCCTTGGCTTCTAATAACCGGGCTTGTAAGTCCGGTCGGTCCGGTCTACGCTGTTCCAGACCCCTCAACTCCTCTTCCGCTTTTGCAAGCGCATTCAACACCGATGTTCGGGCATTCGAGAACCTACCCATATACACTCCTCTCACCACCACTTTCATCGCGTCCGATTCATTAGACCTAGTGTGAGCTGTACCCTCGTTTTCCCCAAAGTATTGGTCTACGCCTCGCTGGACCGTGTCCCTGAACACCGAATCTTCCAAGGTGTCGGGCCGAAGCCGCCATGTTGGAATTGCGGATCTCGCACGTTGCCATTGCACGAGTACCAACAAAGGATTGTGATCCGAGATGGTCCTGGTCAGGTATTCTGTATGGGTGACCATTGCAGCCAGAGAACCACTACACAGGACCGAATCGATCCTGACGTGTAAGGCGTGGAGGGCCGAAAAAAAGGAATAACCCCTACTATCCTGATGTTGCTCCCGCCATATATCTAGCAGACCCCACCTCTCTTGCCAATCCTTCCTATGTGCAGCTAGTCTACGTACCGGGGAATCAGCCAGTGCTGGATGCGACCTATCCAATGCCACATTAGTGATCGAATTAAAGTCCCCTCCCAGAATCACAGGACCCGCCAAGAAGGAGGCCAGTGAGCATGACAGGCCATCGAAAAAGCGAGCTTGCTCAACATTTGGGGCATATATGCAGCACAAAACCACATCCCGGCCATATAACCTCCCCTCCACTGCCACATATCTGCCCTCAGGATCCACCAGCTGGTTCACCATCTGGAACGGTGCGCCCGCTTGAACCCATATTAGCACTCCCCTAGCGAATGCTGAATAAGTGGTACCAAAAACCTGACCTCGCCACCTCTTCTGTAGCGCAGTGCATTCTTGTTTAGTTAAGTGAGTTTCCTGTAACATTGCAATCTGAACACACCGCCTCACCAGATAAGCATGCACCTTGTGGCATTTGATCATTGTTCGCAGTCCTCGGACATTCCATGTTAGGCATTTCAAATTAGGTAACGTCCCCATGATAATCTTCAACGGTCCAATTCAGATACAGCCAGTCATTGCCCACATCGCAGCAGTTGCCCCCCCAAAACAATTGTAGAAAAAACTCCCCAAACCCCACTCCCCAGGACAGAGCCTAATAACCCAGTTTCAGCCCAGTTCCAAACCTTGAACTCAACACACATCAGTCTAATCTGTGGTCGCCACCACAGAAGGCCTTAAGGGCCCCAAGGGGGTGAGTTATCGCCGACCCAGGGCAGGCGGAGCCCGCGCCCCGCGCCTTCCATCCCACACTGCTAATGCAACACCCTACCTGCCAGCCCTGCTAGTACCAACTGAGTATTTCTACGTGAGAAGCGCAGTGTTATAAGTCCCACACATGAGTTATTCATTAAAGATCCCATCAGATGTCTGTGGGGTGACTGCAGGGCCCTTCGAGCTCTCCGCCTCTGATAATTCTTCTCCGGTCCTGCCTCCGTCCTCACCAGAGTCCGATTCAACCAGTCCACTCTCCTGTTGCGACCTCGTAATGCTCGCTGTCGCTGCCAGCGCCCCTCTTTTGTCCGCAGCCATTTGACCTTCCCGTTTCGCTCTCTGAAGCTTGTTGCGCGAGCGGATTCGTTGAGATTTCCGGATCTGAAGCGGTTTAGGCCTCTCCCTCTGACTTTTACCAGTTCTGTCTGTACCGGCGCGATACAACTCTAGCCACGACCACGCTTCATCAGGGGTCTGAAAAAATAAGGGGGCATATTATCAAGCCTGTGCGCTAAAATTATCGCCGCTTTATCGGCCGAAAACGGCCGATAAAGCGGCGATAATGGGCTTGATAATATGCTCTGTGGAATTCCAATCGAAGCCCATGTTAGATGTCTTCACATCTAACATGTGCTTCGATTGGAATTCCATAGAGCATATTATCAAGCCCATTATCGCCGCTTTATCGGCCGTTTTCGGCCGATAAAGCGGCGATAATTTTAGCGCACAGGCTTGATAATATGCCCCTGAGTTTTCCCATCCAGGATTACTCGTAGCTTAGCCGGGAAGAGCAACGAGTACTGAATTCCCTCCTCCCTCAGCTCCTTTTTCACCGCCAGGAAAGATGCCCTGCTCTTTTGAACTTTTTGCGTATAGTCCGGGAATATCGTGACTCAGCTATTTTCCACCTCAAATGGGCCCAGTGTTCGAGCCCTCTGGATTAACAGGTCCCGATCTTTATAGTGTAGGAGCTTCACCACCGTCGGTCTAGGAGGGCGGCCGAGCGCCGGTGGGCGAGCCGGCACCCTATCTGCCCGTTCCAGTGAGAAGAAGGATGAGAGGCCCTCCGGCTCCACCACCGTCCAAAACCAATTTCCCACATAGGCCACTGCGTCATCCCCTTCGATTTTCTCCGGCAGGCCTACAACCCGTACGTTGTTCCGCCGATTACGGCTTTCGGCATCCTCCGCTCGTCTCTCCAACGTGTCCAGGCGGCTGAGGATGTCCGTTATTTTATGCTCCGCGGTCACTACCGCCGGTTTAAGGTCTTGAAGCAGTTGCTCATTGTCCTTCACTTTGTCCGCCAGCTTAGCATGATCCGCCCTCAGGAGACCCAGCTCTGTGGCGACCTGTGCAATGTCCTGTTGCAAGGCCTCCTTAGTCGAGGTGATGGCCTCTAGAATAGTATCCAGGCGCTGAGTCAGCCGCTGCTCCTGCTCCATCATTAGCGGGGAAGCTCGGGCCACACCTTCATGGGACAGCGCAGTAGAGTCCTGTTCCGCAATGGCCGCCCCGCCTGCAGCCGCCATTTTGGGTGCTTCTGGCGTCGTCGTACGGACGCCCCTGGCCTTCTTCCAGATCCTGTTATCCTCTGCCCGGGAGTCGTGTGCACCAACAGTTATCATAGGGCAGTCACCCCTGCCGTGCTGGCAACTCCAAAGACCAGGAATACCGGGGCCGCCCGCCTCACTGTCGCCAGGACCGGGATAAGGGGGGGAGGTATAAACGGGTGCGTACAAACTATACACCAGTCCAGCACTGGCCTCCGTACCCCCAGCTCCTCTCAGGCCCGTTCGGGTGTGCCTCAGCTGCACCAGTTTAGCTGGAGGCGGCTCGCACTGCAGTCCGATTCCAGGCCACCTCGGCCGTGGCTCAGAGACCTCCGTCCCTGTCGGCCGCCATTTTCCTCCCACTTCGCACAGCACCTCCGACTTCTTCTTTCGGGTCTCGGCGGTATATACAGTCTCCCAAGAGCTCTCAGCCGCTCTCCGATGTGTCCCCAATACTTCACAGATAGATCTCGCCGATCAGGGATCCCCCAGGGTGTAGTTTTCAGGAGAAATAGCGGGACCTTGCGCGGAGCTGCAAGCTCACGCCACCATCCCGATCGGCGTCCAAGCCACGCCCCTCAACCGGTGGAATGTCCAGCTGCGCGACTGTCATCACCTACTGAGATCAGGGTGGGGACTTCGACTGTAGATGTTTGTGGGAACGGGCTTGAAGCGGGGATTCCGAGGATGTCTTTCCGTACATCAAAGTATTAACAAGAATGTGTTTTATGCAATAAAGCCATAAACCAGTGTATAAGAGGCCAGGCCTCAGAGATGTGGTCAGAGCACCTCGAGACGATACCCTGTTGTCTGATCTGATGTGTTCTGCTCCGACGGAATAAACTTCTGTTTCCTGCCTTCCAGTCTCCAGCGCCTGCCTCTTTGTTTGATAATTTCGAGTGGTATGAGAGGCGACTAACGCCGGGCAATACTTAAAGGTTATCGGTTGAAATCTGCCTACCCTTTTACACGAATGGGCGAGCGGGGGTGGGACCGCAGGAAGCAGCGCAGAAAAAACGGGGGTACAGAAGGCAAAAGGGGTATGGCATATAGTGACAAAAAACAGAAATAAGGCAAGAGGAATTAAACAGAAATGCAACAATAAAATACAGGAGCAGGCACAAAATACAGGCTGAAAGAAGGAGGAGCGGCAAATTTACAGCAGCAGCAGTAGCGGGCTAGAAGGCACGAACACACAGGTGGTGCTGTGCGGCGTGGGGAGCGGCCTACCTGAAAACAGGGTCAAGGGTCACTCTCCTCGCCGCGTAGCTGCCGCCATATAAGGGGAGGTGGGAGGGAGGAGCAGCTGGGAGGCGGAAGCGGGCGGCGATGGGGCGAGCAGGAGGCGGGGCCGCAGGAAGCAGGGGCAGGAAAACGAGGGTACAAAAGGCAAAATGGGGATGGCAAACAGTGACAAAAAACTGAAATAAGGCAAATAAGGCAAAAGGAATTAAACAGAAATGCAACAATAAAATACAGGAGCAGGCACAAAATACAGGCTGAAAGAAGGAGGAGTGGCAAACTTACAGCAGCGGCAGTCGCGGGCTGGAAGGCAAGAACACACAGGTGGTGCTATGCGGAGTGGGGAGCGGCCTACCTGAAAACAGGGTCAAGGGTCACTCTCCTCACTGCGCAGCTGCCGCCATATAAGGGGAGGTGGGAGGGAGGAGCAGCTGGGAGGCGGAAGCGGGCGGCAAATGGGCGAGCAGGAGGCAGGGCCGCAAGAAGCAGGGGTGTGGAAAAGTCAGCCCATATTACTATCGATGCCCGGGCTGCTGGCGCAAGTCGCCTCTTAGTTCCCATTCTGAATAGTTACCAAATAAAGAGACGGGCGCTGGGAGCAGGAATCACAAGAACAGGATTTATTACTCATGAGGAGAGCCTGTCATTTCAGACACGAAACAAGGTGTCATCGGGAGGTGCTCTAACAAGTGGTCTGAGGCATCGCCTTTTATACCTTACAAAACACTCCTTATTACAATAACGGCATTGTGAAACAAGGAAAAGACATCCCCGTAATCCTCGTGTCAATCCCAACCCACATATACTCACAATAGAGACCCTTGACCTGCCGATAAGAGGAGGGGGTAATCACGCAGCTGAGTGTTCCGTCGATTTTTAGGATAAGTTGCGCCTGATCGTAGCCCAGGGGGTGGGGAGGCCAGGATCAATAGTGGGTCCTTTGAAGAGGAGTGACTCCATACAATATGGGGCAGTAAACAGTATCTTATGGTTTAGCCGATGACCTCGGACATGTGTGGACAGTCAATCGCGGAGGGAGGGTTTACCAACAGAGGGGTTATTCATGAAAGGAAGGGAGGTGCTGGTCAGGCGCGGCCGTGACTCCCAAGGACAGAGTCGCACAGAGAGAGAGAGGTCTTATTGACTCGTGCATGAGAGAGCGGGGGCAGTCAGGTACAGCTGGGGAGGGCTATGTCAGCTGAGGCGAAGGATGCCTCTTCAAGAGGAAAATGGGGGGGGGTTTTGCATGGGTCAAGCAGGAGGGTGGCCTTTCAGGGTAGGGTCGCGCAGAGGGAGAGGGTTTCAGGGTCCATGCATGTGAGAGGGGGGGGGGTTCAAATACGCGTAGAGGGGAAGCCGGTGATTCTAACGAGCGGGCAAAAAGGCCATGGTGCCTAAAATGGCTGTCATGTACGTATGGGCACGGGCTTTTACTGGCGGAGTGATGCGGTCAATGTTTTACGGTATTCATGGTGCTTACAGGGAGGGGAGTGGGAAAAGGCAAATGAACGCCGCTTATGTACATCAATTTTCCTAATTTTCCACAGTCGCCGCTTTTTACATAACAAAGTTCATTTTCCTAATTGATGGGGGTACATATAAACAGGTGCGGTTGAAGAATTAGCATTTGTCAATACTAACATGTGGCATATAATCATGGACAGTTGATGTGATTGGCACAATGCAGCACATAGGAAATTGCATTTGTTGAGTTCATAACATTCAAACGCACTACCTACCATAAATGCTTCTGACTTTCTCAGAAAATGTGACCAATGAACATTTTGACCAAGGAGTTGAGGGAGCAATTCAGTCCAACAAGATCTCTTCGTCACAGTGTCTTTTTAGCAGTGAGCCATCACTGGTAGGCTCTAGTTCGTATCTGTTCGTTGGCGCTGTTGAGCACTGGCGGTGGAGCTATAGGTCCAGCTCGGATCTATCCTTACGCGTTGCAGGGTGCGGTCAGTCCTCCGCTGTTAGACCACAGTCCTGTTCCCTAACCAATCCTTTTAGTGGGGCCTTATGCTCGGCACCTATATTTCCGTGGCACCACCCTATTTCCACCTAAATGCTGTTTTTCCTTTTGGCAAGAAGTCACGTGGAAAAGAGGGTGTGTGGTTCAAATAGTCGATAGGAGAGAGGGCGGAGTGGGGCATATTTCCTGGGACACACCAAAGGGACCAAGGGAGCAAAGGATAACAAGCAAGCAGGCCCATCAATTGGGCCCAAAAAGGGGGCGAAGACTTCAGGCACACGTGGGTTGGCAGATGGAGGGCTTCAGGGCAGCCCGTCAAGTTTCATTTTCCACGTTTGAAATTGCTGTCTCGTCCCGTATCTTGTTGCTCTGCAGCTCCACCTTTGGTCGAGGTCACATGTGTCTCAAGATCTGCAGCCAGGCTGTACGTCACGTCCGACCCTTCTCCTCCGGTGATCGTATATCTTTGAATAGGTACAAAACAAGCTTTTAGAGAACTGGCAGGAGAAGGCATTTATGCATGTGAATTCCTCCCTTAATCCTATGCACTTGGGAGATACGTTCATCGGTTACAGTCAGAAGTTTATTACCAAGCAGTGCATATGTCGGCATTCCTACTGAGTTCATGCCAAGTTTATTCATCGTCTATTCATGACACAAATGGAGAGAAATCAGACTCCTATCAACTGCGCATTTCATCAAATTCAACATTTCGGAACCTCCAGCGGAGACTTGTCTTTCAAACCCGAGCCTTAACAGTCTAACATTTCCCTCCAAAAGCTGGTCAACCCTTTCAAACAGGGCGGGGGTGCTATCATCGAGAGTCAGGGTAAAACAGGTTTTTCTCGAGGGACGACAGTTACTCATGGTCATCATGTATATATCGGGGACAGCAGCTGGGGTCAATCAAGTGGGGCGGGGACGCTTCGGGCATTCGCGCTTGGGTGCAAAGGGGTGGGGCAACCTGGGCATTGGGGGGGTCAATCTAGACGTTGGCGCTTGTCTCTGATGAACTGAAAAATAGGGTGCCATTGACATATAGTTCCCCTATAAAAGGCCAGATTGGGGGACCTTAGTCGTCTTACCTGTCCTTTCTTTCTTAGCCAATTCGAATTCATTTATTTTGCAGAAAGGAGAGGTAGTAATATGGCGAGATACAATCATTTTAGTTTCTGTCAATTTCGCTGAACACCTTCGCGTTCAATAAGTATCCAATCAGACTGGTGCCAGCGAGGCACAATTTTACCATAAAAAGGAAGATGGAACAGGGGGACTCTCATAGAGAGTGAGAGTCGTCCGCAATCTAAACGAGCCATTCGGTACACGTATGACATGTAGAGAGAGAGAGAGAGAGAGAGAGAGAGATAGATAGGGGGGGGGGAGAGAGAGAGATAGGGAGACGTGTACAAAAATAGGTCATTTAGTGCGCTCACAACACAGAACAGCAAGGGTCAGGTAACAAAGAGACGCGAGCAGAGGGGAGACATAAACCCATACAGTACATACGCACAAACTCAGACGAAGGAAGACAGTACATGTATTACATACAAATAGATTCACGATAAAACATATAACAATTATTGGCCAAAAAGATCTATTTTTGCATCCTTCGTATCTTTAATATCCTTTTTATCTACTTCCTAAGCTCTTTTTACCTTTCCTCCTTTTCCTCTTGTTTACTATCTTTGCGAATGTTCTCGGTTGCTAATACTTACACCTTGGCCAGTTGGTCAGGAATTAACCTGGTTGTGCTACTACTCACGGTGGGATCTTTGAGTCATTTTTCCTTTTCTCCCTTTGGCGGAAGGGTTCTCCAGGCTGAGGCAACGGAGGGCATTAATCGGGAGAACAGCCGGACAGCTTAGCTATATCTATAAAAGTGCGAGGAGGAGGTGGTACATTTTTGAACATCAACATCATTCCTACTTTTCCAGACGGGTGGTGCCTAGGTAAACCTTACCCCGGAACTTTTCCTTGTCCTTTCCCTATCTAGTAAAACGTCATAGTTGCACTATCTGGCGTGCTGGTTAGAGTCAAATTCTGTCATACAGTACTAACCTGTCAAGTTTCTATGTCAGTCCATCCTCCCAGTCGCTACGTTCTAAGGAGGAACAGTCATACCTAAGTCTACGTCTTTCAAAATCCGTTAGCGTAAGTACTATGCTCAAATCCCCTTTTTCTCCTTCTGTCGGTCGTTCGACCATCGCTCTTCCATACTTCAACCGACGTTCCGACGTGACCTGCAGAAGGGAGGAGAAAGAAGGGGGTGGGGGCAGCATTCAAAGCACATCAGCACGCAATAGTCCGAAAATGTTTTTACCTACCACATACTCGACCTATCTCCACATAGTGCATTCTCTACCATCTCGGCGTTTAAGCCCAGAGGGACCAGTAGTGTTAGATAGATAATCATTGATGGTCTGCGTATCTACATGAATCACTTGATCGTTGCCTTTTAGGTCATGTGCAAGGGTGGTGGTCAGGTGGCATTTCTGTGGTGTCGCTTAAGGGCGTCTAAAACACTTCTCCGGCTGCCTGTGACACATAATGTAGCTGCTAAGTATCGGGCCTTTTTAACCTTCAACCTTAATCATGCTTATTTTTCGCTCATATTGGAGACAGTAGTAACACATTCAAAACTCATTAATGCAACCGCTACAATTATACTTTCCTTTTCAAAATACCTTTAATTAAAAATGTTGGCGCACAAATACGGGCCTGCAACCCAGTGGGCCGGCTACAGAGCAGACTGGAACTGTGCATAAGAGGAATGAAGTCGGTGGCCATTTATTTCATAAAGTGCAGCAGAGTAATAAAATCGTATCGAACTTTCTTACAGGTCGAGTTTGATGCATGTCAAGAATTCAAGCTTTCAATAATTTTACCTCATTGTCCAACTATTTACTCAAGACCTAACGTTTATCAATTCATTGTCCAACTGCTCAATCAGTGCTTATTTCATACCAATTCATTGCTTCCAAACAAAATTAGTACCCACCCTAAATCAGTTCACTGTCCCAACACATAATCAATATCCATCTTATATCGCTTTCTTTTCTAAGCACATAATCAATATCCATCTTATCTACTTTCATTGTCCAAAACTGCATACATATCTCGGAGCATCAAGGTTTGAGCAATCAGGGTGAACAGGGAGTTTGAAAGTTTCATTTTGTATCGGCGCCATTTTGGGCGAGGTCAGGCAGGCCCCAGTATAGTCAGAATGCCTCCACTGACTCGTGGTTGGACCAGAACCTCTTTTGGCAGTTCAAAAAGTTTCTCGCAATGGGGTAACAGACTAGCAATATGGACCATCAGTCAAAAGTGGGGAGGGAGGCAACAATCTTTCCTACCGGGTCATTCTGGTGTTCCACCGGAACTGAACAAATCTGTATCTTTGCAGGATTTTAGTAATTTCCAAACTGAGGCTGGCGCCGGCAGGAGTGCGCCGACGTCTCGTGGCTCCATCGGAGGACGGGGCGGGGGGGCGCCTCGTAGAGAGGTCGGCCCCCCCGGTTCTTTTAGAATCTTCAAGGTCGAGGAGTACAGGGCGTGTGCCCGTCCCGGGCAAGGAAACCCGCTTTTTGATATGGACCCTTTCTTCAAGCAGGAGCGTTGGGGTGTCGCTGGAAGCCTCCACCTGGAGGGAGGTGGGGGAGGCTCGTTCGCGCCGCCTCCCCCTTCCAGCGACCCCGCGCCGTTCTTCGGCTCCAGCGCTTTGGTACAGCCGTGCCAGGCAATGAAGATGGGTGGGGGTCGGTGGCTGAGGCAAGACATCCCCCCCTTGACATGTCGCGGGACTACCTGCAACTTAGGGGTTGCCGTGTGGCGGGACTACCTGTCACTCTCAGGCGTTTCCATGTGGCGGGGCTACCTGCAACTATCCCGGGCCGTTCAGGACATAATTGAAAAGAAAGGAGTGTTGTTGCAGCCATTATAGCTGAAAGAAGCGCTGCCGACCTCGCCTTCGCTTCGGACTTTGATGTTGGCCGGATCGGGCAAGCGAAAGAAGGGGGGGGGGGTCGGTGGCTGAGGCAAGATATCCAGTCCCCCCGGGGCCCGCAGGGCAGAAGGAAGGAAGGGAATGGGGAGACCATCACGACCTCCGGGCCGTCCGCCCCACAGTCTCCCCCTCCGACGGCGGCCAGCCAGGCCCTGCTCTGCACGCGCCGAGGCCTCGCCTTCCGGATGGGCGTAACCGCGGGCCTGTTGCACGCCGGGAGCTTCCGGAATGGGGGTAGGTGTCTATGGATTTGTATCTATTTCATGTTACCGTTATTTGGGCGTGGTGGGCAATGAGGCAGACATGTTTGGGGCAGGAATAGGCAACGGAACCTAGCTACCTCGTGGCTGCCTTGGTGTCAAGCTTGTCTTCCCTCGCCATTTTTATGTTTCTTATTGCGGGTTATTTCTAACGTTTCTTATTTTATTTTAGCGAAGTTGATAACTCATCAGTCGCCTACTGATTTCGCTCGACTCTTTTTCTTGTATTTTTATGCCATAACCTATTATAAGCTATAGCGACTAGTCCACACTTAATGAGCATGTCCTTATTAGGTGTGCCCTCCAGTGGAGCTGGATGGTTTATCTCTAATAAGCGGTCCGGGCTAAACAGGCTACCAATCAGTGGGGAGAAGATAGGCATGACGGATTACAACGGGGACAAAAGTCTGCACTACCTATCTTATCACGGCGGGCAAAGACTAGACAGAATATTTCTATTCTCCGTTGTTTGCAGGCGGTGAATACCTCAAAAGAACCAATACCGAACACTTAATGTACGGTCAATCAAACAATCAGTGGGGAGAATAAGTAGGTACGACGTGTTAAAGGTTTGCGTTACCTACCTTTTTGCTACCTACAAAGAGAGACCTTGTTCTTCCCTGTTTGTAGACAGAGAATCTCCAGACAATAATCCACGAACAACAGTTCGGGAAACAGTGGGGGAGGAAGATAGGCACGACGGATTACAACGGGGACAAAAGTCTGCGTTACCTATCCTTCACTGCTTGCAAAGGGAGAGCCTGTTGTTTCTCCGTTTGCAGACGGTGAATCTCCAGAGGAACCAACAAAGCGTAATACTAGTATTATCCAAATCAAACAATCATTTCACAATTTGTCGCATTTACGCGACCTTACCCGGACCGGACCATGCGGATAGTTCTTCGTCTTCCCCCTCCAGCGCCCGATCGTTCTCTTACTCTATGCAGCATTCCTGTGGGATTCCAGTCAGGACAGTAGGTCACTCGAGAGAGGTCCGTTCAGAATCGGTGAAGTTCATTCAATCGGCAGCCGGACGAGGGCCCTCTCAAGACAGGTATACTCCGATCATTTAGATGTTCACCTCATCGTCTGGATCTCTCTTACTGGACCTTACTGGACCTTATGTCACTGATGGACCCCGCGTTGGGACGCCAATTGTGGAAAAGTCAGCCCATATTACTATCGATGCCCGGGCTGCTGGCGCAAGTCGCCTCTTAGTTCCCATTCTGAATAGTTACCAAATAAAGAGACGGGCGCTGGGAGCAGGAATCACAAGAACAGGATTTATTACTCATGAGGAGAGCCTGTCATTTCAGACACGAAACAAGGTGTCATCGGGAGGTGCTCTAACAAGTGCTCTGAGGCATCGCCTTTTATACCTTACAAAACACTCCTTATTACAATAACGGCATTGTGAAACAAGGAAAAGACATCCCCGTAATCCTCGTGTCAATCCCAACCCACATATACTCACAATAGAGACCTTTGACCTGCCGATAAGAGAGGAGGGGGTAATCACGCAGCTGAGTGTTCCGTCGATTTTTAGGATATGTGCGCCTGATCGTAGCCCAGGGGGTGGGGAGGCCAGGATCAATAGTGGGTCCTTTGAAGAGGAGTGACTCCATACAATATGGGGCAGTAAACAGTATCTTATGGTTTAGCCGATGACCTCGGACATGTGTGGACAGTCAATCGCGGAGGGAGGGTTTACCAACAGAGGGGTTATTCATGAAAGGAAGGGAGGTGCTGGTCAGGCGCGGCCGTGACTCCCAAGGACAGAGTCGCACAGAGAGAGAGAGGTCTTATTGACTCGTGCATGAGAGAGCGGGGGCAGTCAGGTACAGCTGGGGAGGGCTATGTCAGCTGAGGTGAAGGATGCCTCTTCAAGAGGAAAATGGGGGGGGGTTTGCGTGGGTCAAGCAGGAGGGTGGCCTTTCAGGGTAGGGTCGCGCAGAGGGAGAGGGTTTCAGGGTCCATGCATGTGAGAGGGGGGGGGGTTCAAATACGTGTAGAGGGGAAGCCGGTGATTCTAACGAGCGGGCAAAAAGGCCATGGTGCCTAAAATGGCTGTCATGTACGCATGGGCACGGGCTTTTACTGGCGGAGTGATGCGGTCAATGTTTTACGGTATTCATGGTGCTTACAGGGAGGGGAGTGGGAAAAGGCAAATGAACGCCGCTTATGTACATCAATTTTCCTAATTTTCCACAGGGGCAGGAAAACTAGGGTACAGAAGGCAAAAGGGGGATGGCAAACAGTGACAAAAAAACTGAAATAAGGCAAATAAGGCAAAAGGAATTAAACAGAAATGCAACAATAAAATACAGGAGCAGGCACAAAATACAGGCTGAAAGAAGGAGGAGTGGCAAACTTACAGCAGCGGCAGTAGCGGGCTGGAAGGCAAGAACACACAGGTGGTGCTGTGCGGAGTGGGGAGCAGCCTACCTGAAAACAGGGTCAAGGGTTGTTCTCTTCACTGAGTAGCGGTTGCCATATAAGGGGAGGTGGGAGGAAGGAGCCGCTGGGAGGCGGTGTGGCGAACGGGAGAGCGGGGTCGCAGGAAGCAGCAGTGGGAAAACGGGGGTACAGATGGCAAAAGGGGTGTGGCAAACAGTGACAAAAAACAGAAGTAAAGCATATGAGGCAAAAGGGATTAAACAGAAATGCAACAATAAAATACAGGAGCAGGCACAAAATACAGGCTGAAAGAAGAAGGAGCGGTGAACTTACAGCAGCAGCAGTAGCGGTCTGGAAGGCACAAACACACAGGTGGTGCTGTGCGGAGTATGGAGCGGCCTACCTGAAAACAGGGTCAAGGGTCGCTCAACTTGACAAACAGATGCTTTTTGTTGTCAAAGCCCCCTTGCTGGCCACGCCCTTTCTTTAGATGCAACTTGCCTAAAGAAAAAGGACAGGCCTCCATTAACGTGAAAGCGCAGCATGGGGGGCTTTGACACAAAAAATTTGCAGTGTAGTATCAATCAATCAATCAGGTGTTTGTTAAGCGTGACTACTCACCTATATGGGTCTCAAGGCGCTGGGGGTCACAGGTTCCAGTCCATCAAGGAGGGGGGTCTGTCGAAGAGCCAGGTTTTGAGGTTTCTTGGGAAGATGGAGAGCGATGTTGTTTATGTGAGGTGGTGTGGAAGGTCATTCCAGGCTCTGGCCGCGAGGAAGGAGAAGGAGCGGCCTCCTAATCTGGTCTTTCTGGTGCGGGTAACCACGGTGTAGGAGAGCTGAGCTGATCGTAAGGCCCTTTGAGGTTCGTGGAATTTGAGTCGGCTGTTCGGGTATGCTGGTCCGGTGTCGTGGAGGGCCTTGTGAGCGTGGGTTAGCATCTTGAAGGTGACTCTAGCGTCGATGGGGAGCCAGTGGATTGGTTGCAGGTGCTGGGAGATGTGGCAGTGTCTTGGCAGGTTGAGGACCAGTCTTGCGGCAGCGTTTTGGATGTTCTGTAGCTTGCGAGTGAGGTTTTTGTTTATTTAGGCGTAGAGTGCGTTGCAATAGTCGATTCTGCTGGTGACCAGGGCATGAGTGACGGTCTTTCAGTGTTCAAGGGGATCCATTTGAACGTCTTACGTAGGAGGCAGTGAGTGTGGAAGCCGGAGCACGAGACAGAGTTGATCTGGAGGTCCATTTTGAGCTTCAGGATGATTCCCGGGTTGTGTGCATGGTCCGTGGGGGTGGGCGGGTTTCCAAGCGCGGGGGGCCACTAGGTGTCGTTCCAACTTCATGGTTTGGGCCCATGATGAGTCCTTCAGTTTTGTTGGTGTTTAGTTGTAGGCAGCTGTTTTTGATCCATTTGGCAACGCCTTCCATGCTTTCTTGAAAGTTGTGTCTGGCGGTGTTGGGTTCGTTGGATAGGGAGAGGATGAGTTGGATATCGTCTGCATATGACACAATGTTGAGTTTGTAGGTTCTGACGATGTGGGCGAGCGAAGCCATGTAGATGTTGAATGCTGTAGGGCTGAGGGAGGACCCCTGGGGGACTCCGCAGGTGATAGATATAGGGTCCGCGAGAAAAGGGGGGAGTCTGACCCGTTACATTCTGCCAGATAGGAAGGAGCAGCTCCAGTTGAGGGCCTTGTCTTGGATCCCTGCCTCATGGAGTCTGCGTATTAGGGTGCAGTGAGAGACTGTGTTGAATGCTGCTGAGAGGTCGAGGAGGATGAGGGCTGCTGTTTCTCCTTTGTCCAGTGGGGTGCAGATATCGTCTGTTGTGGCGAGGAGGGCCGTTTCCATACCGTGGTTTTTTTCTACAGCCAGATTGGGAGCAGTCGAGGATGTTGTGCTCTTCGATGAATGTGGCGAGTTGGCTGTTGATGACATTCTCTATTACTTTCGCTGGCAACGGGAGCAGGGAGATGGGTCTGTAGTTTTTTAGGTCGATGGGGTCCGCTGAGGATTTCTTCAGGACGGGGTTAATTTCAGGGTGTTTCCAGTCATCGGGGAACGAGGCGGTTGCCAGGGAGTGGTTGATGGTGTGGCAGAGCATGGGTGCGATGGTGTGTGTTTTTGGTGGCGGGGGCTGTCCAGTGTTCAATTGTTGGTTTCAGGGTGTCGGGGGCGTTGGTGAGGGTTCAGTGTGTTGGTTGTGTTCATCGAAGTTGTCTTAGGTGCTCTTGATTTTGTGGCGGAAAAAGGTGCTGAGTTTGTCGCAAAGGACTTGTGAGGGAGTAATGTTGGTTGACTCGCTGTTCATTGGTATCCCATTTGCAAGAGTTTAAACTATTGTCATTGTAAATGCGAGACCGATTGCATTGCAAATCCTTGTTTGCTATGTTAATTGTATTAATATAGCTGTAACGCCCCTGAAGTGTTTTGCACCACCTGACAGTTATGTCTTGGACTGACAACTTCCCTGGCTACTCCTACTGAATAATGAGGGACAGACCCACGAGGCCAACTTTTGCCCCAAAAATATTGTTTCTTTAAAATTCTGGTGCGAATTGGAGGAGACATAATTACAACATGGTGTGCGCTTGAATACTCGAAATTTGCTGAATTATCCCGTTAATCTTAATCTCCTGTAATCTTTAAAAAGTAAATTTTTCACTTAAAGATTGCAGGTGGTGTCCTATCTTCCTGCAACGCGATAGGTGCAAAAGGGTGATGAAAAGGTATAATCTCTGTTTAACATTTAAACTTGGTTATAAAGAATCACCATTTAGATATGGAAGTATGTCTACCTCCTAATGACGCGACACCTCGTCGCGAATCTCACAGTATATGAGTGTGTTATTATTTAAATCTGTTTTTTGAACATTCATTTTATAAACGCATCGCCTATTGAATTGAGAGCACACATACTTCTTACCTGTCTAACTTGTGATGATTATCTCTGGTGCCGAGTGACGACAGGAACGAGTTCCTGTTTAGAAGCCAGGTGTCGGATATGATCATTCTTCAGTTGCGGCAGGACAGAGTTGGGTGGAGCAATGCACGAGGCGCCCTCGCTCTCTGCAGCGCTTTCTTGCTTCAGGAGACGTCGAGCCCACGTAGGTGTAGGTGTCAAGGGCCGCTCGCCTTTTTTTCCAGAGCAACAGTGCTCTCCAAAGGAGCAAAGACTCTGACTGATATATCCCATGTGCAGTCAAAATAACCTGGCCTGTCACCTGCAAATAGACGTATTAGAATTGTAGGAAGAGCATTGTTCACTCATTTTAGCCCTCCCAAGTGCCACGCATATTACATGAACCCGGAATGCATGGCACTTGGGAGGGATGTGACTGTGGTCGTTCCAAGTCTTTGATTAGACAGGAAAGAACAGGAGGAATGCTGGGCATGTTAGCCAGATTTAATGCCAAGCTGAGTGAGCAGGGCTTTCATTTTCAACATCCTACTGGAAGATTAGTCCTACACAAATAGGGTTCATTGCTCAACCAATTATGTGTTGCTATTTTTGTCCGACTACACAAATTTGAGTCAGCAAACTACACTTGTCGGTGTTAATGGATATATCACATAAACATAACTGTGCTAGTGGTGTGTGCGTGTGTCACTTTTGAAACCTGTTCAAAGTTTCTGATTTGTTGACCAGCATTCTCGATTGATTCCTGTAAGCTTAGTGACATTTTGAGGTGAAGTGTACAATATCTTGCCAAACCCCGAGAACCTTCCAAGTGTACATTTTTGCATTGCTTTAAGTAGCGACTTTTGTACGTAAAACGTAAACGTGGTCACTGCTCATTGTTTTTATTTGTGTGATATAATTCCAGGGGATACATTGCACTTCTAACAGTGTTAGGTTAGCCACCTGCAGATTTTTTTTTTAAATTTATTTTCAAACCATCACTTTACAGTTTCTTGAAGGTGAAAAAGCTGAAAGTTATGGATACATGAATGATACTCTGTAGCAGGGAATCCACTGGCTTTCTAAGGAGTAGATAGACAACAGTCTTGATGCGAGCTGCTTCTAAGCTCTCACACTACCAAAAGAGAGCATTCCACAAGGGTAAGCAAGCCTCAGTCAGTGTAGCCATGGTTCACCTTTGGTAGCTAGCGGGGCAGTCCTCGAAGAGAAGGTACCAAGGATCAATTGAGGTCCAGCTATGGTACTCACACCTGCATTGGATGTAGCAGCCCATCCCGGTGAAGCCTTAAGTGTGGCTTGAAAGATGTCTTTAACACCTCCTTGAGGAAAGTTTGAATCTCAAAGGAGGAGTAAGGAACAACTAATATTTTGCAAGGTTGCTTTATGACTGGATGGGTGTGCCTGCTTGAACTTGGTAATCTGGGACCACAGAGTAGGTGGAAAATAGAGCTTGTTGAACTGTGTCTGCTTAATCAGAACATTATTAGCTACCAGAATTTACTGATAAAGTAAACAAATGGAAGTGTTTACAAAATGGAAATTATATCCACGTGATCTAATTGGATCGATGCAATATATTTTCAGTTATTAGAGGGGAGTGATGACTTTTGGCTGGGTCTTTCATGGACTGAGTAAAATTTTCTGTGCCACATCACGTGGAAAAAGATTAAGGCTTAAAAGGTGGTGTGAGTAAAGGCCGTGTATCCACATCTTAAAGAGTTAATAATTACCAGGCACATGCATCAACCTATTTAGGAAGTGCAAACGGTGCGAATCGCAAAATTCGGCCGTTTGCGATTCCTAAATAGGTTTTTAGGATGCATCAAGCATTTTTGGTAAAATCGCTATTTATAGCGAATTCCAAAAATGCGATTGCTTTTAAGGAATCGCAAATTTGCGATTCCTTAAAAGCAATGCATGATTAATTTGAAAATTGCGAATTCGCAATTAGGGGGTGCAAATTACCACAAGGTTGAACCTCGTGGTAATTTGCGAAAATGTGTCAAAATGCTCAAATTTGCATTTAAATACACTGTCATGTTACAGACACACATGTCCTTAGGACATGTGTGTTTGAAACATGCACTTCAAAATACATTTCAGGGGTGCAGAGGGGGGTCCTTTGGACCCCCCTCTGCACCCATGGAATGCATCAACATTTTGCGAATTCTAATTTGCGAATTCGCAATTCCCATTGATTCCTATGGGCCTTTTGGCCCATAGGAATCAATGGGAATTGCGAAATCGCAAATTGGAATTCGCATAATATTTGCGATTCGGTAAAAATTGCGATTTTTACTGAATCACAAATATTATGCACTTTCAATCATGCATCCCGTTTTGCGATTCCTTATTTGCGATTCCTTAAAAATCGCTAATAAGGAATCGCAAAACGTTTTGTTGATGCATGTCACCGAAAGTCCTTTTCATAACTTCAGTAAAAATATCTATTGTGAACAAACTCTCGATTCTGTGCTTATCTAGAGGTGTACTCTGGCCTTTTTACATTTATTCAAGGAATAGGTTTTAATTATAAAAAAAATGTTTATTAAGAGAAATCACCTTTTAAAAATACACAGTCTAAAACCAATTTCTCATTTTTTTTTAACATACATGAAAGTTAACGTAGGGCTGTTACCATGTCTAATTAATGCTTTTTCCCTAGTAAGTGTACAGCAGGCCCACTGCTGCAATGTTGTGTTTAATAACACAATCATCTCCTTCAATTACGTAAAAACATAAAGCAGTTTAGAAGAAAATATATGAATCCGAGTGTATATTCAATCCACCAACACAGTTTCCATTGTTAGATCTTATCCAAGAGGACAAAGTGGAGATGCCCTAAATGGATTAACATTCAGCTGCAAGCCACAATCTCATTCCGCAGATAGGATCAGCCATCTTTGTTACATAGGGATTTTGGTCATGTCAGTCATTTCCTACTGAGTGTAACTACACATCTATCTGGTAAGTATTCCACATACAAAGAGTAAGACACACTGTGGGCTGAAGAATGGAGCATTTTCTTAAGGGCCAAAGCTAACTATCCACTTTCAGTGGAGCCTAAATTGACAATGCGCATTAGGTTGGACCATGTGACAGTTAGCCGCACTAATTTTAGTAGATGGGTTTTTTACATCAAATTCCAAGAAATTGTACCCAGTTGTACTCTTAAAGCATCCAGTGTGGCAGTTAAGGGAAGGGAAATGTCAAGATTTTCTTCAAGAAGTACTTCTCCAAGGTCTGCCAGCTTACAGAAGAGTCCAATGAAAGCAATGGTGACCCATAAAATGACTGCAGTGTTGCATTTGCTTTAAGAGACTTGAGTGTCGGGTTGACTCAAATGCCTCGGAATGTACTGTGAAAACAAAGCAGAACCTTAGCTGTAGAGTGGAAGGCCATCTTTGATGCATTCAAGTGTGAATTCAATTTCAAATTATAGGAAAACGCAATCCCTAAGTACTTGTATTGAGCCGCCTGTTACGATTTCAATCCACCTAGCTGTGAACATAATTTAAACAGTGGGCAATAAAGGTGAGTTTTTAATCTATCAGTATAATTACAATTTTATTAACCTAGCAATATTTTTCAAAGGAAACCAGTTTACATTGTAGACCAATTTTCAAGGACAGTATGATTGCCCCTTTTGAAAAGTGGTTTATTTGTGGCCTCTCGCCATGAGGCCGGCATTTGTCCTCTTGACTTAACACATTGCAAAAGGGGTTATGTTTGAAGCTCACAATGATGGATTCTGCAGTAAAATTTTTGTGGGTCCATTGTCTGACTCTGTAGTTCGTGTTAGTTTCATAGACAATATAAACTTCAAGGATTTTATCAGAATTTCTTAAGGATTACTACACTTGTAAGAATCTGGGCTATGAATGGAAGAACGGTACCCAATCCATGAATTTTCAGGCACAGAGCAAACTAAAGATCTAGGATTGTGACCACTACATTGGTTAACAAATACCAAAAAAGCACTTTGCCCAATCACCTTCATCTGCTCAATCTTGTGAGCAAATTGACGATTTCAGGAACATATTGACCGGATTAAACCAATCTTCCATGGGATTGTTGATGTATGGTTGATAGAATGTCCACAGATGTGTCTAAACACCTAACTTATGAAAGAAAGAATCTGATGTAGTAATTGATCATATTAGGCAATGGGGAATCAAGATTAAAATCCTTAAACATTGCTGCATCAAGTTGGACCTGAGTCAAATAACTTAAAGACCCGGGAGATAAAGGAGCTTGACGTTTGTGTGAATAGTTTATCAGAAACCAAAGCACAATTTTACTAAAGGGAGACATAAGTAAGCAGCCATTTGTAAATTCTCACTATTTATGGTGTCTTTCCGTACAAAATGTGATTTTTTTTAAAGTGTTCAACAGATAGAAACATTTAATTTGTAGGCTCAATATTTGCACTATACCTGAAACTTCGTTGTTCTGGAATCTATTTAGAAAGTCTGCTGTTTACGTAGACGAGCTAGCAAGCCTCCAATGGTTTTTGCAATTTCAGAAGTCTGAAAATTAAGCGAACTTTGCCACAGTGATTCTCTAAGCGTCAAATTATATATAACCCACAGCAGAGATGCAGGTGTTCAATTTTAAGTTGAAGTCACCAGCCACAATGTAAACAGAGTTTGGATAGGCGATTAAATGTCCTTTTCCAAAAAGACACATTTGTTAATCTGCATATAAATGATCTGGTGGTATACTCAAATTAATGAGGATAATTAATCCCACTACTTCTTGTTGAAATTAAGCTCTGCCTTACAACCTATTATCCAACTATAGTTTGTTTCTGGCTGAGTATAAGATTTCTGATACATTGTAAAAAAGCGGACCTCCATTACTACTGGAAGCATTTCTTGAAATTACTATGCAAAAGGCAACAATTAGAGAGCAGTCACTCAGCTAGGCCTTGTTAAATATTATAACTGGATAGATTTCACCTATTTATCAGTATTTTCCTTCAGTTCATTGGCTCTAAATCGTAAATATTACATGACAGGAATACAAAGCTGTAGGGAAGTGCTTCCCTACATGAAAAATCATTGAAACCATCTGTTCTCAACTTACTTCGAAATAAAGGGGAAACAGGGATCCTATCATAATATTGATTGTTATCCTGAAGATATGGAGGAAGAGGATAAATCTGAGTTTTTTGTTCTTTTATTATTAATTACAACGTTATTGATCTAGAACAATCCTAAGAAAAGCTTGACCATCATTCCCCGTATTGTTGAGTCCCCCTTACCAGACTTCTCTATTAAGATTTCTTTAAGTGAAGTTGCCAGAAGTAAGATTCTCCAGATCAGGTACAAGTCCTGAATGAAGGGCTTGTGCCGTTATCTACCCAGTAGCAGATGCCTCTGAACGAGTGGTGGTGGTGCAGGGGCGATAAAAATATAAAAAATAAACGTACCTGCTTGGCCTCCACCTCCGCCACACACCTCTCCTCCGTCGTTCTCCCAGCTGTTGCCTGCACCGAAAGCACCCAGGCTTCTGGACTCTGCCAGCCAATCACGACGCTGCAGGAGCAGCGTCATTAGTGGTCTGAGTGACTTGTTGGCCGCTAAGGCAGTGCCTGAGGAGGCTGGGCATGTTCTCCATGGGGCTTTGCAATTTAACACAATGGAGAACATGCCAATTGCACATGACAGTTTGGCTGGCCCGAGAGGGCAGGCCAAAGCATCATGCGCATGTAGGGAGGGAGTGCAAACAACTCCTGCTCCCTGCGTGGATAGGTGGCCCGGCCTGTAGTCGGAAAGGAAAATAACATTATAATTACTTCTTGTTATTATGATTTTATTTATATTTTCCACAGCTCAACGAGCAGTGGGGCGACGCTCCTCCGCCTTAGCGGAGGAGCCTCTACTGTATGTACCCATTCATAAAAGGATTTCAAGGGCAAGACACCAGTTCCAGCCCTTCTTAGACCCAAAACACTCCAGCTGATATTATTACTGCTCTTACAAAAGCAAAACATAAATAATTTTTTGTCAGTTGTCCAGGTAGATATCATGTGAGGCAATTGTGGCTAGCTGAGTCACTTTCTTAAAAATCAGAACAAACCTGCCTCTGTTATGGACACTAAGATTCCCTTTTTCCCCAACTGATTTGATTGCATAATATATTGTGAAATCGTTATATTTTGTGGAAAGATTTACAAAAACTAGTGGGGCAAGAGTTCTGTGGCATGGTCTGGTCTGGTGCACTATGCAGGTGACGATGGTGTATGACAGGTGGGTTCGAGTGTGTTGAGAGAGCGGAGTCGAGGGAGGGTGAGAAGATGGTTGGAATGAGTGGTCGGCTACTGGGCTCCTATTCTCTGAAACTTGTTTATCTTTAATAAAGCTGTCTATTCCACAATGCTGAGTGGAACTGGTGACAAAGTTCCACATTGACGATGAGGCTGGATTTTGGAGTGGTATGGTGAATGAGGACTCCGTCACACACGGAACACAGGAGACTTCGTTAGGATTTTGGCGGCACCACACAGGGAGCCCAGGAGACTGATTGCTGTATCCTGTTTTATTTTCAACACCGAGGGGTATTAGGTAACATTTTATTTAGTTTATCACAGCTGTGAGCTTTGGCTAGTCGTTAGCCCTTTACCCTGCATGAGCATTTATGAGACGGGTCCTCTTATGTTCTCAAGGCCGACTCAAGACAACTTCCCTATTGGAACAGTGCTCACTTCTCTCGGCCACAGCTGTGCATTCCTACCTGATTATTACTGTGCACTTCCCTATCCACGGTTTTGGGCGATGTCCACGTGCATGGTGTACACTGCAGTATTGTGCAGTGCGTAAGGATCTTCCTATCAGCATTTCTTTGGTGTAACAGATCACAGAGGGCAAGCTTACAAGCTCTCACCTGCGGTGGATTCCTGTGTCTTTCCACTTCATCTGGATGCTTCCGGTGCTGTCAGAGATCAGCACGCTGTATGTAAATTTGTCATCAACAGGCTCTACAAGTCTGCCATCTGGTGGTTGGAGGTGCTAACAGCGATTAGCACGCTAGAGACTTTCAAGTCTTTATTCTTTTCATAATTTGTCTGGATTCCGTCTTTGCAGCGATTGGCAAGCTCTTTAATGTGCCAATTTTGTACTGTGTTTTCTTTTTCTTTCATTAGTGGATCTTTTTTCTTTCTTCATAACAAAAAGTTGTGTTTTGGTATACACGTACTTTGTTTAACCATGATGCAGATAGTCACACCACCTGCACACTTTCTTCAAGAACCTGGAGAAATAAACTTTGAAGTAGCTGTTATGGTTAAGACCTTTCAATGCATATTTAGGAGCCATTGATGGGCAAACATTTTGTCCCGGCAGAAAAATACATTTATTATATTATTATTTGGGGATAGAAGGACAAAATGTCTTTGACCATTTGCCAGAATTGAAACCTGAAGTGAATGATGAGCTAGAAGAATTTCAATACGAAGTTCAACAACTAGACATTCATTTTGAAGGTAAAGTCAATTTGGTGGTACTTAGGCACCAATTTTTCACCAGAGTACAGGCATCAGCTGAATCTATTGAAACATACATTACTGCTTTAAAAATGTTAGCTTCTTATTGTGATTTCTATAACTTTACATCACAGCTTATTCGAGACCAACTTGTGGCTAGTTGTGATCCTTTAGTTGAGTTTACTATCAATGGAACATCCATGTTCTTATTGGTTGATTCAGGAGCTAGAATACCCAACACTGGCGTTCCACGTTTAATGAAAATTGGCCTAACCAAGTATTATTATCTCCTGATGTTGTCACTACAGCTTTTGAGGTCATCTAGATTCATTTGCAAGGCTACTATTAGGCATCAATAGAACCATCAAGGGACTGGTTTACGTGACAAAGAAAGGTATCAATTATTTAGGATGGTGGCACCAAGCTGATTTTGGCTTAGTTATAAGACCAGGCAAAGAACTGCCCATCATACTTGAGAGATCTTGTGATATTGGGGGTGTGATTGCAAAAGAAACTGTTTATTGGTTCTCTCTGAATATCCCAAAGGATTCACAGATGAGGTGGGACAAATTAAGAATTTTAAACACAGTATCAAGGTGATAGATGGATGTGTACCCATTAAATACAGGTCATGTAATGTTCCTCTCAGTGTGAGAGAAGATTTGTCTAAGATTTTAACAAAAATCCAACAAGATGGCATAATTGAAAAAGTTGATGCCATCCTATGGTTATCTCCAATCGTCTTAGCCAAGAAGAGCTCAGGTGAACTAGGCTTAGTATTGATTTAAGAAGTGTAAACAATGCTATCTGGGTTGAGAACTTTCCATTGCCTTGCATTGATGATTTAATGACAATGGTTGGACAATAAAATGGTATTCTTAGCTGGATTTGAGGGCTGCATACCCTCAGGTGGTATTGGATGATGAATCACTCCATCTTACTGCCTTTGTCACACCTGGTGCTACTTTTCAGTTTTGTACAATTTCATTTGGTCTGTACCTTACCATAGGGTGTGCTTCAAGGAGATTATCTGACATGGAAACCACGTACTCAGTTATTGAGAAAGAGATATTGGCTTGAAGTTTAAACCATATTTATGGGGAAGATTGCTTTGTTTACACAAAAATGAGCATCACACATTCACCTTCGAATTAACAATCGTAAATTTATTGAAATAAACACAGAACAAAATGAAGACACAGGGCGGCTCTCCTCGGGACAATCTGTAGGTCACAGCCTGCAAGACAAAAATCCAGATGAGAAGGTGTAACTTGCACTCATTAAAGGACAGAGAGAGAGTGAAGGAGAGAGAGAGAGAAAGAGAGGGAGCGAGAGAAAGACAGATAGGGGGAGAGAGAGAAAGATGGACAGAGAGGGGGAGAGAGAGAAAAATGGACAGGGAGAGAGAGAGAGAAAAACGGACAGAGAGGGGGAGAGAGAGGGAAAGACGGGCAGAGAGGGAGAGCGAGACACAGATAACAGAAGAGATGGACAGATAGAGAGAGTGCCCACACTGTGCACCCAGGCCTCACTGTTCACCTTATGCCACCAACCACCTGCCGATATGTAGTGCAGTTCACCAGGTCCCACATCTGAAACAGATCCATCATCTGAAACAGAGTTCAGAGACATGAATGTCAAAGTACATACCATTGCACACAACATCATCGCCTATCCACCCTGTGCACCCAGGCAGTTGCACCCCAGCCCCTCCCGCCACCCAGTGTTACATGCCTGCCCCTGCGCATCCAGGCATCACTGCTCGCCTTCCGCCACCGGCGTGTCGCAATGAGGGCCCACCACGTGCCATTGCATGCCCCAAACCTGGGGCCCACGGACATGGCACCCTCCACATCATGCAGCCCTGCTTCCCCGGCCACCAGGTCTCACATTTAATTCTGGGTCTTGATTTCACCATGGCAAAGGACATACCAGTGCACCCGGCATCATCGCAGGGTGCACACCTGCTCAGCCCTTGAGGTGCCACTAAATCTGTGATCCAGGAGGCAATGCCACATGGTGGTAGGCCCATGCTGCCCACTGGCTCTGGCCTACACTGCGGTCCACAGTGTATCCGGTGCCACCAAGTCTGTGCCCGCAAGTCATGGACCCTGTATGATTGGATATCGTGGTGCGGACACCATCATGTCACCTCCGGGCCGGGGGAATGTTGTGTCGCAGGGCCCTGGGCCCTCAGGTCTACAGGAGCACCACACGGATACACCCAGATAGAGAGTGAAAATGGCATTGAGCATGTGCGCCCGGCCCTTTTTATTGGCAGGGTCACATGTCCTGTGACACGTGTGCTGAATGGGTGTGGTGTGGGTGTATACCAGCCGTAAGGGAGCAGCTGTGGCATGCTGACAACTAAACCAGTTAGCAGCAGATTCCTAGAGGGAATACCTGGGACAAGTAGCGTTGCCGCCCCCCCCTGTGAGCGTAAGCGGAGTAGGCTTGCCTGGGGTATGCCAGTCCAGCATAAGGGTTTGAGCAATGACCCCGGGGCTCTAGGGGTGGTTCCATACTGGGTTGGACAAGGAAGTAACAAATGCGTGTCCCTGTTGTTGTGTCATTTTTACAAAACAAGGAAACCCGAAAGGGGCCTTCGGTCCATGGGTCATACGTTTATTAAAAGGAACAGGGGTCCTAAGGAGTTGAAATGCAGGAATAAATGAAGGTATAGACCACAATAAGTACTATACTTTTTCTCCAAACCCAGCCCGGTGAGGAGTGTTTTATTTTGCAAGATAACAAAGGAATAATTGACCTGGAGAGGGTCAAATGAGAACATTTAGATAGGGCACAGTCCTGTACCTATCCCAAAAACATAGAAACATAGATTTAGAAGAAATAGTAAGTGGAAAGAAAGTTTAACAGGCAATTAGAAATGTTTGGAGCCAAGAGGCGGCTTGCGAATTAAATAAACAGTACCGCAAATCGCTACCAACAGTGTATACAAATTAATGTGTACAATGGGTTACATGTCACACTGTATTTAAAGCGTCAACGTTTCAATCCCTATTGCTCCTAATGAGACGGGATCATCATCAGGACTATTATAAATCAATGCCTGTTTTTGTTACGAACGCCTGTGGAGGTAAGGAAACAGAAGAAAGTGGAAAAACATCATAAGGCATCCGCCTGAGATCATAGAATTAAAAACCATTCAGCAAGGTCTATGTATAAATTACAGGCCACTCTTAATTCCAACTCATGGTATTTAACGGTGAATGGTGATGTCAAATAGTGGTTTTATATATATACGTGCATTTACATATAGCACAGTGAAGAAACGGCGAAAAAACAGGCGCGGTGACTTGGTGATTGAACATTCCTTCCTTGATTTTATAAGTTAGTGCTACTAAGTTAACGATAATTTTCTCCCAATTGGGTGAGGTAGGGACTTGATTTGTATAAATTGTGGTGCTCGTGACAGTGGTGGTGCAGTGAATTCTGCTGTGATTCTCATGATTATGAGCCTACAGACGAGGTGACATTTGGGAGGTTTACAGTAGGCATGGGCGAGGTGGGGTGACGGTGAACGGAAGTGAACAGGGCACTGACCTGCCAAGTCCTCGAGAGGCTTGGTTTGGCGTAGGACTGCCTGGGGAAAGTGCCGGGCCGTCTGCAAACTGGGAACAATTGAGAACAATTTGGTCATAAGGCAGGGGTAGCTCTAAAATTGCAATTGGTATTATTGCTAAGGCCGGGAGTAGTTACCTTCATGGGTCCTAGGGACAAAGGCGATAGGGCACAGTTGGTCCTGTGTCGGAGGGAAGGTGATTCTCCTTTTCTGTTACGGTCCAGGAGCGTGGTGCTAAGCGGTAAAAGAGGGAATTTTTACCGTTAGGGACGGACACATTGGCATATCATTCTCCACTGCCAGTTACAATTTCAAAAAGATCATTCGAAACCATTGGCATATCCTGAAAGCTGTCTCTAATAAAAGAGAGAGGGACCCCAAAACCAAAGGGATAGGGTTCCACAATTGACGTTAGTCAGAAAGAAATTCCCTTTGGGCAGATTTACAATAGTACATAAGTACTCACAGACATACAAAAAAACTACTAAACAACCCACATATGGCACGGAAGCAATGTAAACAGGTGAAACTTACAGTATATGTGAAAACACTCTGAGAATAATTCAAATTATTAAAACAATTTATTAAAGATACATTACATCAAGTAAAAACTGAAGATTGGGAAACACATAAGGACGGTACAATAATCAATAAAAACAACATTCAAGTAAAAAAGGAGTGTACAGGGAGAAAGGATAAAACTCAAACAGAAAACATTAATTTTGAATTTCTCCTTAATTTGTATTCCCAGATTTGCTCCTTAGGCGTCGACGCGTTTCGGCGGTGCATTCAATTTAATCCGCCTTCATCAGGACAGTATATAAATAATGTTTCCCAAATAATTTCTCAGACGAGAAATAAGTCTAGAAATGTATTATAAGGGGTGTTCAGCCTCCTTATCATCAAGTAGAGATATTCGTCCAGCGAATACTTTTCTCTATATATTCAAACACTATTTAAAAGTTAGTGGCATAAGGCGTAAATACGTCTTTTAAAGTCATGATGATCTCCAGCAAAATGACTGGAAGAAACAATTAAAAAGCTAGTACGTAAGCACGCAGTAATGATATGTTCTGTTCCGACTTCCGCTTCTTACTCAAGCATTTTCATAAATTGGTCATATCATAGGTTCAGGGAGTTGTAGTCCAAAGATACCCGCTATACGAGGAAATTCCTCTTTGTAAGCCCTTAAGCGTCTTGTTCACGGACGTCCTGCGTGCTTCTCTTCGTCTTCCCGGTCGGCTGGAATTGTTTCTTCCAGTCATTTTGCTGGAGATCATCATGACTTTAAAAGACGTATTTACGCCTTATGCCACTAACTTTTAAATAGTGTTTGAATATATAGAGAAAAGTATTCGCTGGACGAATATCTCTACTTGATGATAAGGAGGCTGAACACCCCTTATAATACATTTCTAGACTTATTTCTCGTCTGAGAAATTATTTGGGAAACATTATTTATATACTGTCCTGATGAAGGCGGATTAAATTGAATGCACCGCCGAAACGCGTCGACGCCTAAGGAGCAAATCTGGGAATACAAATTAAGGAGAAATTCAAAATTAATGTTTTCTGTTTGAGTTTTATCCTTTCTCCCTGTACACTCCTTTTTTACTTGAATGTTGTTTTTATTGATTATTGTACCGTCCTTATGTGTTTCCCAATCTTCAGTTTTTACTTGATGTAATGTATCTTTAATAAATTGTTTTAATAATTTGAATTATTCTCAGAGTGTTTTCACATATACTGTAAGTTTCACCTGTTTACATTGCTTCCGTGCGATATGTGGGTTGTTTAGTAGTTTTTTTGTATGTCTGTGAGTACTTATGTACTATTGTAAATCTGCCCAAAGGGAATTTCTTTCTGACAAATATCCTGAAAGCTGAACCGGATTTTAATAATGCTTTTGATCATCAACCAATTTTCGCATTCACCAGGAGCAAGAATTTGGGTAAACTATTAAAAATCAAAACTGACCCGCTGACTATTTTTCGTGGAACTAGACCCTGTCTACAATGCGGAAATTGCAATAATGTAATTAGAGGCAACAGTTTAACCCATCCCATGAAAGGGCATAAGATCAAACTACGAGTGAATGCTACCTGTAACACTGCCAATGTAGTCTACATGCTGAAATTTACTTGTGGAAAAGTATACGTGGGAAAGACCACACGTAAGATGAAAATCAGACTGAATGAACATAAGTCAAACATCAGGACCCACAACCAGAAATCTACTGTGGCAGTTCATTTTGCAGAAACATCACATAACATTTCACAACTTCAATTCCTGATCTTGGAAGTTATTCCAAAAATAGAAGGTCGAGATAACAATCGTTATCTCTTACAGAGAGAAAACAGTTGGATGTATTTACTTAATTCCCTTAATAGGCTTGTAATTTATACATAGACCTTGCTGAATGGTTTTTAATTCTATGATCTCAGGCGGATGCCTTAGATAGAATGTATGTGTTACCTATGAGACTTTTGTCTACAGATTCTTTATTATGTTCTTTATCATGTGCCTTTACTATGTGCCTTGCCTCACTGTAGGACGTCTGGTCCTTTACAGCCATTTTTTTCATTTATCAGCATGTGTCATTTAGAATTGGTTTATACTTTTATTTTTCATTACTATCAATATCGTCATACCTTTTTTTACTTGCCATTATTGCCTGATTTGCAACTTTATAGAGACTCGCGGTCTCTCCATAATTCAGTAGCTTATTGGTCCCCATCCCGATCACATGATCGGACGCTGGACCAATTACAAGCTACATCACCAAGTGCAATGTAACGGTTTTGTGTTATCTATGAGCCTATTGGCTGACCGAGCCTAGCGCTTTTCAAGCTCGAGGAGTACTGTTTACCTTGCCGAAGACGCTGCAGCGTCTCAGAAGTAAGTCTTGTGCTACTCGTTTTCGGACGAAATAGATAGAATTTCGACGAAAAAACTCCGCTTGCCTTAACGGTCAATTTTTCTCCCCACAGCCTTTTTTCAAATATAGCACTGTCTAAACCAAGACACGTAAGTGCCAACTGGCATGATTTGTTGATGCTTATGTATTTCACCACGGTCACTTGGGGTTTTTATCACATTGTCTCACATTTTCGTTTATATTCATTTCTAATGTTATGTTTGGTAGATATATATGCTGATGATGACTCTATGAATTTAGTGAATTGATTACACCTTATATGTACCTTTGATTTCAGCCTTTGGTCCCCGATGAAGGGCACTAATGCCCGAAATGCATTGGACTATCAAAAGTTGGTTTATATGAAGAATAATTGAATATAAATCGTGAAAAGAAACATTATATGAATAAAAGAAACTTATGAACTCAGATAATTGTGATTAATATGGAATCCTGAAATGCCAGGAGATGAATGAGTGGAGCACCAGGGGATGCTTCTAATGTCTATTGGAAGCACAACTTGTGTATATCTACTATAGGTCGCGGACGACAAGCGACGCCACCCAGGCAGCACCCTCAACCTTTGAGAGACATTTAAGAATTTTATGCAAGTAATAATTCACGCTGTGCACCTTCCACCATCTCTTTAGACTTTACATTTGACTGTAAGCATGTGATGGATAAAAATGTATTGAGCACATGAAGGTTTGGATAAAGAAATTTTTTCAAATCAATAGATATTCAGCGTCCTGAGGGGTCGTATAGGATACATTCAGGAGATAATACCACAGCACTTCTGAACAATTTAGCGAGATACAAGGCCAAAAGTAATCTTGAATGGAGTAAGGAGATCGCCATTAAATACCAAACATACAGAAAAGAATGTTATGAGTACGGTGAATCCACGGGGCGGTGCTTAGCCCAGAAATTGTGAATAAAAGAGGCTGAACAAAGAATTAAGGGGATTCAAAATACGGTGGGGGTTATTGTGTCTGATCCCCAGAAAATTCTTAAAGTGTTTCATGACTTTTATTCAGAATTATCTACTGAGAACCAGACTGGGGGTCTGTCTTTGATGGATTTGATGGATATGTGAATGTCAGCCTCTTTATGGGGCCAACTGGATCAAACGGATGTTAAAATACTTGAGGAACCCATTTCGTTGAGGGAATTAAAGCAGGCTATTAATTCTCTTTAAGCAGAGAAAGAAGCTGGACCAGACAGACTCCCCTTGGAAGTATTTAAGACCTTTTTTCAGGAGATCAAAAAGTGACATGCTTAAAGTTTATCAAACTGCGCAGAAAGGGAAGATTCCACAAACCTGGTCTGAGGCTAATATTTGTGTGTTTAAGAAAAAGGGGGAACCATCTGAATTACCGGGGTCTTACTGTCCAATTTCTCTCCTCAATGCTGATGGTAAAATCTATGCAAAAATCCTGGCCGCACGGTTGGCAAAAATAATATCGTTAATAGTATCGCTAAAACAGCATGGGTTTATACCTGGGAGAGGGATGGTAGATCATGTGCGTAGAGTTATTACTCTCTTTGATATTGCACAGGTAAAATCCCAAGAATTTGGCCTGATTTTACTGGATGCCGAAAAGGGGTTCGACCGGGTGTCGTGGAATTTCCTCTGGCAACAAATGGGCTTCGATTAAGGCTATATACGGGCTCTAAAGGCTCTTTAACATCTCCCTTCAGCGAAAATATGCTCAATGGGACATTACTCTGAGCCTATTTTGATGTCCAGAGGTACACGGCAAAGATGTCCCTGTTCACCACTTTTATTTGCGTTGTATATTAACCCTTTTATTCTTATGTTAGAACAAACTAGAAAGATTTTGCAGTGTATAGTACAACAAGAACGGTATTCTGTAATGAACTACGCCGATGATATAGCAATTGTCACCTTTAATCCCTGTCTTGCTATATCTGAAATAGAATCCCTGGTGCAGTTTTTGGGGCAGCTTCTGGATATAAACTTAATACTGCTAAAACCCAGATAGTATGAACAAGTCATGCATTGGATGGGGATAACTGGTGTGTTAAGGAAGCTACTTATCTTGGTATTAAGATCTGTACTTCTGTTAAAGAGATTACTGAGTTTAATTTGGGTGATATCATTTTGGGAGTAAAACGTTCACTTGAAAGGTGGGAGAATCACCATCTGTCATTAGTAGGCAGAGCTAACGTTTTGAAAATAAATGTCTTACCGCGTGTTATGTATTTCTGTAGGGCAGTGCCATTGGAGGTATCCCATAAACAAATTCAATGCTTACAATCACTTTGTTCTAGGTTTACGTGGGCCCCGGGGAAACCTCGTAGAGCTGCCCGATATATGACTCTCTCTCATGAAAGAGGAGGATTTTACTTTGCATTATTCTTCTTGTATTTTGGTTAATGCTCGCATTTTACTTACTGGAGAAGAGGTTAGTAACCTTGCCGAAGCCCCCTGAATTTATCAGATGAACCTAGGGTCAGAGGTTAAGCAGTGCCTATTCAATAGAGTGGACGGCAGTTATTTTAAAAGAACATGTATTAAGGTATTGAACGCTACGTTTAAAGTGTGGAAAACTGTACAGAATAGCTTTGAGATTCCTGTACTTTCTATGCATACCCCCATCAATGCCACAGGAGTACTGCCTTCGATCTTCTGGGACCAGGTAGCTTTAGGTTGGAGAAGGAAGGGGATTACCCGACTTGGCAACATATATCATGACAATGGTCGATTATACTCATTCGCTGAGCTGGTGGTTAATTCCATCTACCCACTACACAATTTTTTAAATACTTACAAATTAGGGATTCTTTGGGGAAACACCCTATTTGTACTATGATGTTTAAAATTGTAGAATCTATTAGATGGTATGGTAAGATTGGAGTATCTATAAACTATTGTTAGAGGATAAATCAGATGATCTAGAAAAATATAATATGAAATTGAGATCTTGGTTGGGGAACCCCAGAATTTCAGTGGAAAAATCCTTTGACTTGGCAGGGAGGATTATGTGTGCAGCTAATCTTAAAAGTCAACATTATAAAATGGTATTCAACTTATACCCCACCCCTTTTTAAATGATTAAGTGGGGGGGTCAGCATGATGGGAAGTGTTTTCGCTGTGGAAAGGATAGTGCATATATTGTGCATGTTTTTTTTTTGCATGTGCGGTATTGAACCCTCTGATAGAAGCTATAGAGTGGTTTTTGACAGAAATAACTGGGGATTGTGTTCAAATTTCTCAATCCATGATTTTGCTTGGTATTGGGGAGGATGTCTGTGAGGGGCAGCCATCATATAAGCATTGGTATCTAATCTTTATGGCCACGGCGGTTGCTCAGCTGGCAATTGCCTCATTGCGGCTACAGTAAGAGACTCCTCCTTTTGAGATGTGGCGGGCGAAATTTTATAATGTCTATAATATGGATTATAGTTTATATGCTGTTAAGGGATTTAGGAAAAGGAAATTAGGATTATTGAAATGGGGTGGTAAGAGAGTATATAGCGGGGTAATTAAGTCCATTATGTATCATACAGATTGTATCTCATCTAATTTGATGTAGAGCGCATTGGTTAGGATTATGGATTAAAATGTCTAATGGTGGTTGTCTTGATATAAGTGCTTTGTTTTGTAATACTTATTTTTTTATTATCTTGCTGCTATGGAATTTCAATAAAAAAATGAAGACAGCTGGATTCGGCGGCTTTTTGAGTATGTTCTGAAAGGGGGGAATCTCTTTGTGATGATGTTGTACCAGCCATTCCCAGTCAGGAGAACTGCACCACCGTAATTGCTTGAGGGCTGCCCCATGCAGACTGAACTGTAACGTGAGTGGCAGAAAAAGTAGTATGCCATGAAAAGGAATCGGAGGATGTATCCTGTAGCTCCTTCAATCAATCAATCAATCAGGGGAATTTTAAACGCGCTACTCACCTGTTGGGGTCTCAAGGCACTGGGGGGTTGGAGGAGGTCCGCTGTTTTGTTTAGCCAAAGAGCCACATCTTGAGGGTCTTTCAAAAGGTGTTCAGGGAGGGGGCATGTCTAATGTCTGCCTGTCTGCCGGTAGCTCGTTCCAGGATCTTCTGCCTGCTCTGGCTCTGTGGATGCGTGGGGTTTCGGCTAGTGCGAGTTTGGAGAATCTGAGGTTGTTTTTGAGTACATGGACGTTGATTCTGTTGTTCAGGTATTCAGGTCCCTTGTTGTATAGGCATTTGTAGGAGTGGGTGAGGAATTTGAAGGTGATTCTTTTTTCTACGGGGAGCCGGTGGAGTCTTCATAGGTGTTGGCTGACGTGTTCTTGTCAGGGGATGCCGAGGACTGGCTGTGGTGTTCTGTATGGTTTGGAGTTTGCGAAGTAGGGACTTGTTTATGCCGGTGTAGAGTGCGATTCCATACTCTAGTCTGCTGGCGATGAGTGTGTGGGTGATGGTCTTCCTTAGCTCGGGGGTGTCCATTTGAAGGTTTTACGGAGTATGCAGAGGGTGTTGAAACAGCTGGATGTGACGGCGTTGAGTTGTTGGTTCATTATGAGTGAGGAGTCGAGGATGATACCCAGGTTCTTGGCGTGGTCTGCGGGGGTAGGTGGGCTCCTGAGGGCGGTCAGCCACCAGCTGTTGTCCCATGCTGAAGGGGTGGTTCCAAGGACGAGGTCTTCTGTCTTCTTGGCGTTGAGTTTCAGGAAGCTATTGGTCATCCAGTCTGCAGCATCTTGCATTCCTTTGTGGAAGTTGAGTTTGGCGGTGGTAGGGTCTCGGGTGAGGGAGAGGATGTGCTGGGTGTCGTCGCCGTAGGATACAATGCTGAGGCCATGTTTTGTATGATGGCTGCAAGGGGGGCCTGTACATACTGAAGAGGGTCGGGCTCAGTGAGGATCGCTGTGGAATACCGCAGGTGATTTTGGAAGGATCGGAAAGGAAGGGTAATAGCCTTTTTCTCTGGCTTCTTCCGGTAAAGAACGATCGGATTCAGTCCAGGGCTGTTCCTTGTATGCAGGATGTATGTAGTCTGGTGACTAGAGTGCGGTGAGAGACGGTGTCAAACGCCACTGATAGGTCGAGTAGGATGAGGGCTGCTGAGTGTCCATGATCCAGGAGGGTGTGGATGTCGTCTGTGGCGGTGAGTAGGGCGGTCTCTGTGCTGTGGTTGCTTCGGAATCCGGATTTGGACGGGTCGAGGACAGAATTCTCTTCGATGAGCCATGTCAGTTCTCTCTTAACCATTTTCTCTGTGACTTGGCTGTGATGGCGAAGAACGAGATGGGCCGGTTGTTTTTGAGGTCGGTGGGGTCTGCTGTTGCCTTCTTGAGTAGGGGCCTTACTTCTGCACATTTCCAGACATCCGGGAAAGTGCCTGTTTTGAAGGTGGTTTTGATGATGCAATGCATTTCGGGTACAATGTCGGCAGCAGCTCTGTGGTCAGTGGGGGCCCCTGAGTGGATGCCTTTCATGGTTGAGGCGGTGTCTTTGGTCATGATGGGTGACCAGCTGGAGATGGTTGGTTGGCAGTTATCCTTGGGGGTTGGGGGGAGGCTGTGGTATCTGGAGGACTGTCCGTGAAGTTGTCATAGAGTCTTTTGATCTTGAGGTGGAAGAATGTTCCGAGCTTGTAGCAGAGGTCTTGAGACGGGGTGATGTCTGTGGCTTTGCTGCATAGGTTGGTGAATTCCTGGATGACGCTGACGAGTTCCTTGGAGGTGGTGAAGTTGGCGAGGATGTTGTTGTGGATGAAGTACCTTTTGGTGGTTCTGATTTAGTTGTGGTGGTCCGTCATGGCGTCCTTGTAGGTGGTGTAGTTTCGGCTGTCTTGGTGTTGCTCCAGTTCTTCTCCAGGCATCTGAAGGTGCTCATTGTATCCTGGAGGGTGGTGGTGAACAAGGCGGCTTTTCTGGGGCTTTGTTTGTCGGGGTTGAAAAGTGGGGCGAGCTCGTCTGCGTAGTTGGAGTTCCAGGTGTGGAGTTCCCCGGCTGAGCTGTTTGTGTCTGCAGTCCAGGTGTGGCTGTCCCGGGTGAGGGTGGAGTTAAGTTGCTTGTCAGTGACTTTACTCCAGGTCCTTCATGGTGGGCGTGGTGTAGGTTTGGGTGACCTTGGTTTGTCGATGGTGAAGTGTCAACAGTGGTGGTTGGTCCATGGTGGTTGAGTTGTGTGGCTGAAGTGGACGCTGTTTCCTGTGGTGAAGATGGGGTCGAGGGTGTATCCTGCTCCATGAGTCGATGTGGTGACGAGTTGTTTGAGTCCAATGTTGGTGAGGTTGTCACGAAGGGTGGAGGAGTTGGGGTCGTTAGGGTTGTCGAGGTAGCAGTTCAGGTCTCCGATGAGTATGTAGTTCATTGATGCAATGGCTTGGGTGCAATGAAGTATGTGATGGTGGTGGCAAAGGGTGCCCGGGGGGTTGGGGGGGCTGTAGACGAGGGTTGGTGCTAGGGGTGATCTGGACCTTTGAAATGCAGGTGCTCGGCTGAGGGGAAGTTTTCGCTGGAGGATATGAGGCGGAAGGTGTTTTTGTGGGCAACGGCTAGGCCCCCTCCAAGGTGGTTGAGGCGGTCCTTCCTTTGGATCTTGTATCCGTACGGGATGGCAATGATGATATCGGGGCAGAGGAGGTATTGGTCCAAGTCTCCGTGAAGAAGGCGATGTTGGGGGAGAGGGAGTCGAGAAGCTCACTGGACAGCTGTGAAAAAAGAATAACGATTGAAGGCAAATGGGATTTGGCTGCTTTTTGAGTGTTTTCAAAAGGGGAAACTCTTTGTGATGATGTCATACCGGCCATTCCCAGTTGGAAGAACTGCACCGCCGTAATTGCTTGAGGGCTGCCCTGTGCAGACTGGACTGTAACGTGAGTGGCAGAAAAAGCAGTTTGCCATGGAAAGGAATCGGAGGATGTATCCTGTAGCTCACTGGAGAGCTGTGAAGAAATACATAATTTCATGTTAGAGTGGTGGAACCCACTGGAGGGTTGAATTATTGGGTGAAGGAACTATGGGTCCCAGAATGCTGCAATGTCAACTACGACTACTGCCGGGCCACCCACTGGAGGACGACAAAAACAGTGCAAAATGGACTCTCACTTTCACCAAATCTGCCTCGTAACAAGCAACGTGCCTGTGAACAAGGAACAGGAGTTTCCGAAATGCGTAGGGCTGTAACTTAATCAGGATGCTGCTTACTGATTCTTGCAATAAAGAATAACGCTTGAAGACAGCTGGATTCGGCTCCCTTTTGAGTACGTTCTCAAAGGGGGGAAACTCTTTGTGATGACGGTATACCAGCCACTCCCATTTGGGAAAACTGCACCACCATAATTGCTTGATGGCTGCCCCGTGCAGCATGAACTGTAACGTGAGTGGCAGAAAAAGCAGTTTGCCATAAAAACTAATCAGAGGATGTATCCTGTAGCTCCCTGGAGAGCTGTGAAAAAATGCATAATTTCATGTTAGAGTGGCAGATCCCACTGGGTGGTAGTATTATTGGGTAAAGGAATTTCGATTCCCAGAATGCTGAGATGTCAATTACGCCCACTGGAGGGCCGCCCCTTTTTACTTTCTTTCAAAATTAATATGTATGACAACGTGTCCCGTTTTTTGGTGTGTGATCAAGCCTGCCTTGACAGGCGAAACGCGTAACTGAAACAATAAGCCAACGGATGGTTACACTATTTCCTGAGTGATCCCTTAATTGGAAGTATTTGTGATATATATATATATATATATATATATATATACCAATATATATATATATATATATATATATACCAATATATATATATATATATATATATATATATATATATATATATATATATATATATATATATATATATATATATATATATATATATATATATATATATGTATGTATATATATATATATATATATATATATATATATATATATATATATATATATATGTATATATATATATATATATATATATATATCCAAAAGTTTCCAAAGTTAAGGGTGCTCTCAGTTCGCTAAAACACACGAAACTCCACTGCTACTCCAAGGGTGTTTATTCACCTAACAACATGTTTCGGCTGCGGACAGCCTTGTTCACGTTAGGTTGTTTGTCAGTTTCAACCACTGATAAAGTATCGGTGAGAAAACATAGAAACAGGACTTGCAAAGTCCGGACCGTCACATAACAGAAAAATGCATAGAACAGTTATAATCTATACTCAAGGGTCATGCACGGAATAGTGAAGCCCAACAGTGAGTCCCTGCATATTTTACAGACAAACCCCGACCAAGCCGCCACCAACCTCACCCTCTGGTTATCCAACAGCGCCGACATCCTAGCACCACTGAAAAAACGACAAAGCAAACTTGGCAGCAAGAAGGCCTCATGGTTCAACGATGATCTTAAGAAATCCAAGAAACTCTGCCGCTCCCTTGAGAAGGCCTGGAAAAAAGACCCAACCACCAGCACCAAGGACGCCTTCAAAAACGCCACCCGCATACACCACCAACTGATCCGAAAGGCCAAGAAAACCGCCTTCAAAGACCGACTAGATAACAACGCCCACAACAGCAAGGAACTTTTCAACATCGTCAAGGAATTTACCAATCCCTCGGCCAACTCTAACGACATCACCCCCTCTCAAGCCCTCTGCGACTCCCTTGCTTCATTCTTCCACAACAAAATTGCAGACATCCACAACAGCTTCGACAACCAACCCGGAGACCAACCCACCCAACCATTTGATGGACCTTCACCCCCCTCGAACATCCTTAAGGACTGGAACCCAATCTCCACTGAGGACACCATTCGCCTGATGAACTCCATCCACTCAGGATCCCCCACAGACCCATGCCCTCACCACATCTTCAACAAAGCAGACTCCATCATAGCACCGCACCTCCGAGACGTCATCAACTGCTCCTTCAACTCCGCCACCTTCCCGGAAAGCTGGAAACACGCTGAACTCAGCGCCCTTCTGAAAAAACCCACAGCGGACCCCACCGAACTCAAAAATTACCGCCCCATCTCGCTCCTTCCATTCCCGGCCAAAGTCATCGAAAAAGCTGTCAACAACCAGCTCGCCGCCTTCCTCGAAGCCAACAAATCCCTCGACTCCTCACAGTCCGGCTTCCGAGCGAAACACAGCACTGAGACCGCCCTCATCGCAGCAACAGACGACATTCGAACTCTACTGGACAATGGAGACACAGTCGCCCTCATCCTCCTCGACCTCTCCGCAGCCTTCGACACAGTCTGCCACAGCACCCTTCTACAGCGCCTCAGAAACATCGGAATCCAAGGAAAAGCACTAGAATGGATCACCTCGTTCCTCACCGGAAGAACCCAGAGAGTCCGCCTTCCACCATTCAAGTCAGAGGCCACTAAAGTCATCTGCGGCGTACCACAAGGATCTTCACTCAGTCCCACCCTCTTCAACGTGTACATGAGCCCCCTCGCGGTCATCGCACGCCAACACAACCTCAACATCATCTCCTACGCGGATGACACTCAACTGATCCTATCACTCACCAATGACCCTAGCACCGCCAAAACTAACCTACACGAAGGAATGAAAGAAGTAGCCGAATGGATGAAACACAGCCGTCTGAAACTGAACTCAGATAAAACAGAAGTCCTCATCTTAGGTACCTCCCCCTCCGCATGGGACGACTCTTGGTGGCCGGAAGCCCTTGGAAAAGCACCCATCCCGACAGACCACGCACGGAACCTGGGCGTCATCCTGGATTCCTCACTTTCAATGAACAGACAAGTCAACGCCATCTCCTCATCCTGCTTCAACATTCTTCGCATGCTCAAAAAAACATTTCGTTGGATCCCCACCGAAACCAGGAAAACGGTCACCCACGCTCTGGTCACGAGCCGACTGGACTATGGAAACACCCTCTACGCCGGTACTACCTCTAAACTCCAGAAAAACCTCCAACGAATCCAAAATGCCTCAGCCCGGCTCATATTAGACATCCCGCGTAAAGAACATATCTCTGGTCACCTGAAAAACCTCCACTGGCTTCCCGTCAATAAGAGGATCACTTTCCGGCTCCTGACCCACGCACACAAAGCACTCTACGAAATCGGACCAGAATGCCTCAACACACGACTGTCCTTCTACACCCCCTCCCGCCAGCTACGATCATCCAACCAAGCCCTTGCCACTGTACCTCGCATCAACAAAACCACCATGGGAGGTAGATCCTTCTCCTACCTGGCAGCTAAAACCTGGAACTCACTTCCCACTTACATTCGCCTTACCCAGAACCACCTAGCATTCAGAAAGCAACTTAAAACGTGGATATTCGACAAATAATTCCCCACCCCCCCTCAAGCGCCTTGAGACCCTCTGGGTATGTAGTGCGCTATACAAATTCTCTGACTTGACTTGACTTGACAGTGAAAAAGCAAATCGATGTATGCCATCGTAATTTTCATGCAAAATTAATCATGTGATGTATATGAAATAACAGCAGAAATACATGTAATTAATAGTGCTGGTTCTATGGGCAAAGAAGGAATTTGCATGCACACTCGCCATTTCAAGTAGCAAAACATTGAAAAATGCCGCCATGATTGTAGTTTGAACAGACGGCACAAAACTACGCAGAACCGTGCGTGCCAATGAGGTGACTGCTGCTCGTACAGAAAGGAAATAAACATTCTGCAAGAGTACAAATGTTACACAAGTAAAATGCGAGTTACCTTGGAATGCGCTTACATTCTATGTCTGTAAAATACACAGCTTAAGTATAATACTCCTTCAAGATCACCCCTAATCTCCACGGAGTTACGCACAAAGCAGTACAGTACATTAAACCGGGCAGATCCTTAACAAATTCATGAACATTGCACTAGAATTCTATATATGTAAAATACACAACTAGAGTTCATTGTTGTCAGAGCTTGTGTCACTGATGGCCTCTGTGTGACACTGCAATATACAAGGAAAAAATTGTTATATATGTATATGTAGGGAGGTCCAAGTTCTACTGTTCAAAGTCCAGAAATAGAGGGTTGCCCCCACATCGGGGCCTACCGTGCTCATAAGAAACTGACGTGATGTCAAAGGCCGTGCTCGTGAAAGTGGTATATTAATTTCCATATAACAGGAAACATCAGGTGAGTAAAGTGATTACGAGATCCAGTACTAGGTGCCAATCTATAAATAAAAGCATGAGAGAACAAAGAATCAGAACTCAACATGTTGATTAAAAACTCACTAAGAGCATCAATATGAAAATAAACGGTGCAATCATACATGGAAGGGAGAGACGGGGAAGAAAAGGTACAGAGTATAAAATAGCATGTAGAACCCTAAACAATAAACAGCAGGGCAAAGAAACATACATATCATGCTAAGTTAACTCGGATTAGTCCCTGAGATGTACTGCTAGCTCCTCATCCTGGTTAAGTCCTCCTGGAGCCTTACTCTGAAACTCTATATTATACTTGGACTCTTTTTGCCTTAGTTTCAAAGTCCTATCTCCTCCCCGGGGATTTCTTTCCATTTGTTCTAACACATGAAAACTCATCTGTGCTGGATTGGAGAAATGTTTTTCAGCAAAATGTCTAGCTACAGGGTATTGTTCGTTGTTATTAGAAATTGCCCGGTAGTGTTCAAGGACACGATTTTTGGCCTGTTTGGTACTACTGCCTATGTACCACAGGCCACAAGGACAATCGATGACAAAAATGACAAAAGTCGTGCTACATGTCAAGAATTGTTTGAGTTCTTTTCTTATCTCATTATACTCTACAGTTTTCTTATGAGTGCTGAATCTGCACGCTTTGCAGTGACCACAGGGAAAGAAACCAGCCAGCCCAAGGTTTTGCACCTTAGGGTAGACCGTGATGTCACTTTTCACAACCATGTCACGTATGGATCTCCCCTTTCTGTATGTTATAAGGGATCTGCTAGAGATATCATTGCCGATCACATTATCGGCAGTGAGAATGTTCCAATTCTGGAATATGATTTTTTGAATTTGCTGGATTCAGTATTGTACGTGAGAATAAGATGGGTATGTTCATCCTCACATGAAATTTTAGGAGCCTTTTCTTCTAGAGTATCAGACCTGGGAATACCATCCGCCCGGGATTTGGCCTTTCTTATCACCCAAGCTGCATAGCCTCTGTCTCTAAATCTGGCTGTCATTTCTAGGCTGACTTGTTCATACGCTGCATTAGTGCTGCAGTTCCTTATAGCCCTGAGCAGTTCTCCAAACGGGATACTCCACTTAAGAGTCTCCGGATGGCTGCTCAGGGCATGTAGGACACTGTTGCACGCAGTGGATTTCCTGAATAAGCAGGTTTGTAATTGACCTTTAATTTATTTTATTTTATTTTATATTCTTCTATAGCGCCTGAATAGACCCCCGAAGGGGTATCTCCGCGCTTTGCCAGTAAGAATATCCTCAGATGATTATAGATAGATGAAATGGTACATATTAACAGAGGGGGATCAGTTACTGGGGAATAAGTGTGTTTTTAAGACCTTTCGGAAGGTCAGATGACTGGTGAGTGATCTCATCTCGAGAGGTAAGGAATTCCAAAGCTTTGGTCCTAGATGGGCTAGAGCTCGCCCTCCTTGTCTGGACTTTTTTATTCTAGGCACCTGCAGAAGCTGCTGGTTGCCTGAGCGCAGGGTTCGTCCAGGGGCATATGGCTGGAAGATTTTGGCTAGATATTTTGGACCATTGCCTATCACACTTTTGTGAATAGTGCACAGGGTCTTAAACTGCACTCGCTTCCTCACTGGTAACCAGTGGAGCCTAATCAGCAGCGGGAGGGAGGGAGTCCTGGGGGGAGCATTAAGGACTACCCTTGCTGCCGTGTTTTGGATCACCTGTAACTTTTTAAACTGCCCTTCATTTGCTCCTAATAGAAGGCCGTTACAGTAATCCACTCTGCTGATGATTAATGCCTGCACAAGTGTTTTCCTGTGGCAGTCTGGCAGATAGGGAAACACTCTTCTTAGCATTCCGATGGCTCGAAAACAGGTACTAGCCACCTGATTTACGTGGTCTTTGAAAGTGAGTGTCTGATCTAATAGCACTCCAAGGTTTTTCACCGTGTTTTTAGGGCTAGGAACAGGACCTAATTCCAGGGGCCACCATTCAGGTGTCCAGTGTGCTGCTGCTTGTCCAAACAACATGACCTCTGTTTTTCCTACGTTGCATTGGAGACAGTTTGATGACATCCATGCAGATATTGCTCTCATTCCCTCTGCAAGAGATCTTTTTATTGCAGGTGTCAGGTCTTTAAAGGGAAAGAGGAGTTGGGTGTCGTCAGCGTACGACACCGGAGTAAACCCAAATGATCTTGCTAGGTTGGCCAAGGGAGCCACATACACGTTGAAAAGTGTCGGGCTTAAGCAAGAACCCTGTGGCACTCCCTTATTAAGCTCCCTATAGATGGATTTGTGGGAGCCCAGCCTAACCTCTTGAGACCGGCCTGACAGAAAGCTTTCCATCCATGCCAGAGCCACACCTTCCAGTCCTACGTCCTTTAATCGCTGAAGAAGCACTTTGTGAGACACCGTATCAAAAGCGGCGGAGAGGTCCAACAGCACCAGAATCATAGAGCTGCCTTCATCCAGTGCCATTCTGATGTTATTGGTCACTGTTTGAAGGGCTGATTCGGTGCTGTGGTTCGGCCTGAAACCAGATTGAGAGTAGTCCAGGCCCTCCGTCGCTTCGAGAAAGTTAATCACCTCAACTTTCACATCCAGATATTCTGTCATAGTGCTACTGATGTTACTGGTAAGTATGATATTCAGATCATTCACATTGAGATTTCTAACAAATTCTTGTGCCATTTCCAAGGACCCCCTCCAAATCATGAAGAGGTCATCAATGTAACGCCACCAGGTGTCAACATGTTGCCAATACTTGGTGAGATTAGGGTCAGAGCGGATGCTTTGCTCCCAGTGCCCCATAAAAAGGTTCGCAAAACTGGGAGCAAAGCATGAACCCATCGCCGTCCCAGTGGTTTGTCTGTACAGGACCCCATCAAAGAGAAAATAGTTATTGCAAAGACAGTATGTCATCATGTCTACCAGCATTTTGCTGTGTTCTCTAAAGCGAAGTGGATGTCCTGCCAAGAAACTCGCACAAGCTTCCAAACCTTGTTTGTGGTCAATAATGGTATACAAGGATTGTACGTCCAAAGTAATGAGAAGGTTGTTGTCTTCCCATTGTACAGTTGATAGTTTTTTGAGGAAATCTTTCGTGTCTTCCCATTGTACAGTTGATAGTTTTTTGAAGAAATCTTTCGTGTCTTTTATATAACTGGGAAGATCGTGTACCCAGTCCCTCAGAAAAAAGTCTTATACATCCACTCATTCTTCAATATGTAAAACATATTTAAACTTTACAGAAACACACAGTCACTGGATGATGTCATCAGTGATGTCAAATGAGATGTCATCAGTGATGTCATCAGTGATGTCATTTGAGATGTCATCAGTGATGTCACTGACCATGTCAGGAATGATGTAATATGTGACATCATCAGCAGTGGATTGCGGGTGCGCGAACTATAGTTAGTACAACTAACTATATAGGAACAATTTCAATGGTTTTTTTAAATGCTAATTCCTAACTATATAAGGCCTGAAACCTATGTTTTTTTTGTGAATTTCCAAGGTTTTTTAAATGCTAATTCCTAACTATATCAGGCGTGAAACTTATATATTTTTTCAATAAATTTCAAAGGTTTTGTAAATGCTAATTCTATTAGCGGATAACGTTTAATTATGTTATTATACTTCTGGGACCACCTGAGCAGCCATCTTGTTTCTCAGGAGAAGTGAGGCACAAGAGCACAAAACAAGAGTGGACAACGCGAAAAGGGGGCAGGGTAGAGACCCCCTGAACCCTTAGCCCTTCTCAGGGGGTCCCAGAAGGACCACCAAGTGCTCCTTCTGGGTGCGGCCCCAGGGAGCGGTGTGCACGCTCTACGACCAGATGTGGTGAGAAGGAGTAAGCACCAAAAGAACCCTTCAATAGACGTTCAACGTAGTCTTTTATTCGGCCTGTGTTGGTCAATTCCGGTATGCCAACTAGGCGGATGTTGTTGCTGCGGCCGCGCGCTTCAATTTTCTCATTTTTAGCCGCAATGACCTTAAGTAACTTATCCATGTTCGTGACGCGATCCTGTAATTGAGACATGGTGTCTTCCATCTCAGAGATGCGACGTTCAGCCTCCTTAAGTTGACCATCATGTTTGTCGACTTTGTGGACAAGGAAATCAAGGCGGTTTTTCATGGAGTCCATTTTCCCAGATAAGTCTGTCAAGCTGTTCTGTACTGCCAGAAGAAGTGTCTTAACTTCATCCCCGGAAGACTGTGAGGGGGTTTGGCAATGCTCCCTCTCAGATGGTTCGGAGTCTACAGAGGTGGAGCACGTGCCGGCTTTCCTGTTGTCGAACCTCAACCGAGCTTGAAGGGCGTCAGTTTTCCCCATATCAATAAGGCCTTTGAGGTGAGCAGTGGACCTCAGGACTTGACAAGATTAACTGTCCGACTCCCCCCGTAACAATAGATGACACCTTGGAAAAGGTGCACCGATTAGGCAGTTCAGCTCGCCTTGCCACGATGAGCTAGATTGCTGTTTGCGAGCAGCCCTGCAGAAGCGGTGCCCGTAGTTAGTGGAAGACCACACGCACTGTGTGATATACAGGGGATCAGGTCATGTAACATATAATATAAGCAGGGAGATGACAGTGTCCAGACAAGACGTGCACTGTGGACAAAGAGAAAAGCCGAGGGCTGTCACAGTAGGCTTCTTATGAGGAATGAGGGGGGGGCAACCCCAACAGTCAGAGGGGGGGCGCTCCTAAACAGCAAGTGGTCCGTATGTTGTCAGCAGTTGTCCGGAGGTATCAGGCCAGCCACTGGCAGAGATCACACCAACCTCATTGCCCAACCCTTACTAAGTAGAAGTGCAGAGCAGCGTAGAAGTCTAGGCTGCAGAGATATGGACTCAGTGGAACCAAAGCAGTGGCTGTAGAGACAATTTGTTGATTGAGTCCCAGAAGGGGGGGGGGTGAGTAATGCACCCATGCACCCACCTCCTCCCACCATGTGATGACAATTTGTGGAGGGAGGAATGGCCTGGTCTTTTTTCCCCCGGCTTTATAAGGCAGCAATTAGGCAAATATGGCGCAGAGGGGGAGAAACAGTCAGAAGCACGTCCCACCGTGTAATCAGGGTCACAGCAGCAGTTCTCCGTGGTATGCAGACAAAGGGTGCAGGGTAATTACGGCACCTGCAGCAGCATTCTAAGCTCACAGTCGGTTACAGCACATCACACCTCCCGCGGGGGGGGGCGGAGTAGGGCCCTGCACACACCACAGTGGCAGCCACACGGGGAGAAGACCTCTCTAGATGTAGCATCGTACAATCAGGGTCAAAGCAGCAATCCTAACCGGCATGCAGACACAGGATGCGGGGTACTTACAGCGCCTGCAGCAGCGTTCCACGCTCACAGCCAGTTACAGCATATCGTGCCTCCTGGGGGGGCGGAGCGGGGCCGCCGCACACACCACAGTGGCAGCCACACGGGGAGAAGACCTCACTAAGTGTAGCATGTGGCTCACCTCAACACAGCAGGGGCAGCTCAGCGTTGATTGAGACAAACAGCAGATGAGCACTGAAATAATCCACCGGTACAGGGACGCGATTCACCCCTAAGGCCGCTCCGGCCTATTACCACGCGAGAGACCGGGGACTCGTGTAGGTCATGCGATTTCAGCAGATGCTGCAGCTTGGATGAGCGCTCACCGGCCAGCAAAGAGATCGGCGGCGTGGCTCCTTGAGGGGCAAAGCAAATGCTGCGATTGTTGGCACAGGAGCTCAGGAATGTCTTAGTCACAGACAGAAGGCGTCTTTATGAAGCTAGGGCAGGTATGAAGATTGATTTATGGCGATTTCTTCATCGGGCATCCGGAGCCTCACAGGTGTGTGGCCATCATGGATGTGCGCCACCTAGCGCCCCCTTATATACATACATACATATATATATATATATTCCCCTCCCACACTGCCCCGGGGACCACCACCACCGGGGCAAAAGCATGTGTAATTGTGGGGGGCACATGGCCCCCCACAGCCCCGGGTACGGCCCCCCCAAGGGCTCTACTTGATTGACATTGCAGGGGGCACATGCCCCCCCCTGCAGACCCGGGGACCACCACCCCCTGCGGCTTAAAAGTTTAATGATGGGAGCCTCTAAGGCCCCCCGAGCCACAGGGACTGCCACCCCCCAGGGCTCCACTTGATTGATATTGAGGGAGGCGCACAGCCCCCCTGCAGTCCCGGGGACCGCCACCCCCGGGGCTTAAAAGTTTAATGATGGGGGCATCTAAGGGTCCCCTAAGCCCCGGGGACCGCCAACCCCCGGGGCTGGACTACATTGAAATTGCAGGGGCACACTGCACCCTCACAGCCCTAGGGGACCGCCACCCCCAGGGCTTATTTTTGATTTAATAAAAAAAAAACATGTTTGAGGGGGCAGTGTGCTCACACGCCCCGGGGACCGCCACCTCCTCGGGGCTCTAACTATGTAAATTGGGGGGTCCGTGACAGACTCCCCTAAAAAAATGTGGGAGGGGGTAGCGCAGCTCACCTCCTGGAGCCCTTGAAGGCCCTGGGGACCACCACCTGCAGTGTCCCCGGGTGCCCATCCCGGGACATCGCATGTATAACGCCTGTATAACTTAAATGCATTCTTTCAACTGTTTACAGGAGATGCACCAGTGCTGGATCCAGGATCCACCACTGAGTAAAAAAAAGTAACGATAACACTACTTACCTGCTAAGTGAATTTCCACCCATAGGATAACAGTGGTGATTCTATGTGAAAAAGCTTCCAAGTGTCAACTTTTAAAATACAATAATAGTCCTTAAAAATCACTACTGTAACCAAAACACTTTTACTCAACTGTTTACAGGAGATGTCCCAGGACTGAATCTAGGATCCAGTCCTGTGGTTAGAAAAGTAATCCATAAAGTTACTAATTGCATTTAACTGGAAATTCCCATTGAGCTCAATGTTGCATTGTGTTTGAAATTGTGTTGCCCATTGCAACAACTGTAACTATTGTACTTAAAAGTCTATTTCCTATTTTTAAAGTATTTAAACTAAAGTAATTCATTCTGAGAATGTATATTTTGTAATGTAATGCATAATGTAATTATAATGTAATTTAAAAAATAAAATATCTAAAACTAAATAGTTCAAAAAATGTAGTAAATCAGTATAAAATAAATATAACAATTAATAACAAATAAATACATTTAAAAATTGTAATTTTCAAAACCTTTGAAATTCACTAAAAAAAACATAGATTTCAGACATGTTTTAAGTTAGGAATTAGAATTTTAAAAACCATAGGTTTTAGTGGTGTTATAGCTAGCTGGATATTTCACTCGTACAAAACCATTGAAATTCCTCCGTTATAGTTAGTTGTACTAAGTATAACTCGCGTGCCCGCAATCCAATACTGATGATGTCACATATTACATCATTCATGACATGGTCAGTGACATCACTGATGACATCTCAAATGACATCACTGATGTCATCGTCCACGTGAAAATCTGATACATCTCATCGGAGAGTAACCTGGTTGGGCTACATAGCGAAGAATATTGAAAGAGACTGTATTATTGTTCATTTTAGGGACCCAAGAACGGCTCAGTTCATTAGTGGTTTCCCTAATTATAACAACACAGGAGGAATCCTTTCTTTGGATTTGAGCTACTTTTACCCTGCGGCCCCTATTGTTCCTGGTAACCTAAAATCATATGCACCATTCAATGAAGTGAGGTCCATATATAACGGAAGTCGCTTTAATGCTTCAATGACACCAATGATGCATGGAGGTTTTGTGCCGACTCGCCATTATAATTATCATCATTTCACTGTCCCAACCTATAACAGATTTGACTGTGTGTCAGGGTTAGGAGGGGTGGATTGACCATCACGGGACCAGGTAACTGTTACATGTGTTAAAAATTCCTATGACACCCAAGCTAAGCCACTATCGGTAATTGAGGAAATCCAAGAACTAGAAGGGAGGCTGATACTTAAGCCCAACTAGAAAGAATTAATGCTGCATCTGGGGGGGACCCGCTTATAAGTAAGGGTTCTCCAGATAGCAGCATAGGTACAGGCATTGACTTAAATCATGTCGTGACCATTAAGTCAAAGGATAAATGGTCTTTCATTTCTTAGAATATTGCCGGACTTAGATCCAAATTGGATAATCCGCTTTGGTCCGATCTAGTTAAAGATCATGATGTGATATGTCTCCAAGAAACTTGGGCAAAGGAAGTTTGCCATATTAATGGTTTTAAGACTGTTTTTACTCCAGCTATTGGCTCTTCACATGGCAGAGCCAAGGGTGGGCTCTGCACTTATGTCTCAAATTGTTTTAAATGTAAAAACATGGAGGTTTTTTATAATATTCGCTATTACCATATTGTTGGTTTACATTTGAATAATGTTCTCTGTATTTTGATTGTTAATTTGTATAACAATGTTCCCTCTGCTGATTTGGTTGCAGTGTTCAAAACTCTAAGCTCCGAACTTAATGCGATAATATGCAACGAACATAAGGAGTTCGTCGTTGTATGGGGGGGAGATTTTAATTGCACTCTCTGTAATAGAGCTGGAAGGGAAATTGTGGTTTAACAGTGGACAAGCAGTCCATTCTGACAAACTTTGAACATACCGGTAAGGGGGATGCTTTGAATGAGATCCTCCTTACGAATGATCTAGGTTTTGCAAACAAACTGTGTCATCCAGAGGTCTCGTTCTCCACAACCTTTAACGGTAGAGGGCTAACTTCTCTAATTGATTATGTTCTGATCTCTTCTTGCTTTGGGGATAGAGTAGTTAACTACAGTGTACTGGACATCACCTTAAGTGATCATTTTCCCATTAGGGTTGAAATTATAGATCCTTGTGCTCCTGTAGATAGTACCCCTAAGTTACTATCTGAAAATATTGAAATTTCAAGACAGAATGGCTATGCCCTAAAATGGTCCAAGGTCATACCTGAAGAGTTTATTGGTAACTTGATTAAGGTGAGAAAAAATTGTTTCGAAACTTGCTTGGACATGGGGTCCGAGGACACTGTAGTTTTCGATACTTTTAAACTCATTATAACAAGCATTAAGGAAGGCCTTTGGGTCAACTTAAGGAATCATGATAATAGAAAGACGAGCTGGTTTGATCTGGAGTGCACTAAGGCACACACAAAATTTAAACGGGATTTGAATAAACAAGATAGAGATTTTAAACTGATTAGGGAGCTCCTTAAAAATTACACATTAGCTATTAAACAGTGAAGGGCCAAGATGAAAAATGAAGTATGGGTGGCTCTTTTAGACACCTCTGATTCGAAGGACATGACTGCATTCTGGAGGGCAGTCAACGCGCCATTTTTTAAAGATGACTCTAAGGCGCGGTTAGAGATTGCCATTTCAGAGGATGATTGGGTGAAGCATTTCGAAGCACTCTATAGCCCTGTGGAACTTCCAGGGGAACAGCCGGTGCAGAAGGTACCTTCATTGCCAAATAATAAAGAGGGGATGAATCTCTCTTTTACGTTGGATGAGGTAATCAAGGGCATTAACTCAAACAAGGGGGGCAAGGCACTGGGCCCAGATGGTGTCCCAGTAGATATTTAAAAAAATAATGTAACATTATGGGCACCTCTGCTTACTAGATTCCTGAATGCTGCTTGCACGGTGGGCCTTGCTAGTACCTGGTACGAATCTATTATAGTACCCATTTTTAAAAGGGGGGACAGGGCTAGTTGTACTTGTTACCGCCGAATATCTCTCCTTGATTCTACAGTTAAAATTATTGATAGGATCATTTTAGATAGGCTGCAGTCATGGGCCAATGAGTACTAGATTATTAGTGACCTGCAATATGGTTTTAGAGAAGGAGTTGGGACTATAGGAACTTAATCTATTCATACTTGTGGAAAAATATACCAAGGTCAAGGGAGGAAGGTTGTTTTTAACTTTTGTGGACTTGACCACCGCCTTTGATTGTGTTAATCACACTACATTATGGTAAATTTTAATTTGTTTGGGTGTTGAGGATAACATTATTTGTTTTTTAAGAGAGCTTTATAATGGAGCAAGGGCTATGACTAGATATGGAATTAAAGGAGAGTTCACCAGAATGTTCAATATCGCGAGGGGGGTAAGACAAGGATGCGTCCTTGCCCTGTTTTTATTCTCTATTTACATTAACGGTTTGGAGAATATTTTACTAAGGGACTGTATAGATATGCCTACAGCATCGCAACGCCGTATCCCGGCACTTATCTATGCAGACGATGCTGTCTTGATGGCAAGAACCCCCGTGGCGATGCAAACTATGATCACATCGTTTTCCACCTTCATGACCAATTTAGATTTGAAGGTGAACTGCACTAAAACCTTTTCTATGAATTGTGGCATTAATGTTAAACAGAGGAAAAGAACCATGTTTATTGATTAAAAGCCACTGGATCATGTTTCTAATTTCCCTTATTTAGGTATACTGTTTGACTGCACAGGGCATGTGGTGTATGGCAAGTTGGCCACCGTGAAGTTCTATAAGGAACTAAATTTACCATCGGGGTTTCAAGCTTACCTTTCAAATGTTTCCCGTCCCTCTCACCAATTTGTCTTAACCCGTGATAGGCTGGGTATTGTACATCATCTTGTTGCGTTTCCAGTACAGAAACTCAAATCAGAAACTCCCTGCCCATGTGATAACATTTTACGTCAGAGTTGCTGTCATTTTCTACTTTTTTGCTAATTTTACCACTTTTTAAGAATAAGGTACCTAAAACCCATTTTTATAATATATACGGTCTTTTAAGAATGCCCTAGCGTTACTATCATCCCTTGAGACTGTGGATATCTGCTTCTTTGTTGCCACTTTTATACAGAAATGTACAGCTGCCAGGAAATGTATTGTATTGCCATAATTTCATATACTCCTGTCTGTACTTATTTGTTCCTTTAACAGTATTTCGTAACTAAGTAAATGTACAGCTGCCAGGAAGAGCACTTAGTGCGATACCTACTTTTATTCCTGTCTGTACATGTATGCTCCCCTTGCCTTTTAGCTTTTTAAACGTTTTTATTATCAAATTATTAGAAAACGTGGATATTTGTTACTCTGTTGTTACTTTTATTTCGATATGTACAGCTGCCAGGAAGTGTTCAGTGCTGCTATAATTTTACACTTTCCTGTCTGTACTTATTTGTCCTTTTTATTTTTTTTGTTAATCACACTTTGTAATTAAATGTACAGCTGCCAGGATAAGCACTATATGTGATAATTATATTTATTCCTGTCTGTACATGGATGATCCCCTTACCTTTTAGCTTTTTATCTTATCTTCAATCATGTATTTGATGCCCAGTTCCTGTCAGTATATGCCCCCCCCCTTATGAAATATTTCGGTGACTACTTGAATAATTTGGTCTTTTAGAATAACTTTGAATGTAATGAATTGTTTTATAAGTTTATGCTTGTATGATTTGTACTTTCAAATCGAATAAAAGCTTATGACTTGACTTGACTGCACAGGGCAATGGAAAAGTGCTATCAAAAGTAGAAATATGCTATTCGTCAAGTCTGTTATGGCCCTTAAACTGTTTAGCAAAAAGATGGGAAAGAGACCTGTAAATGAGCTCCTACGTATTTATAAAGCCAGTTGTGTTGCAGTGGCAACCTATGGTGCGGGAATCTGGGGTAATTTTAATGTTTCTAGCCTGCAGCTGACTGAGAACAGCTTTTTGCGATATCTCCTTACTGTTCCGGAGGGTACATCGACCCATAATTGCCACACAGAACTCGGTATGCCCTATTTGGAAGATCTTATTAGGGTGCAACCGGTTCTTCTGTGGTACAGGGTGTGGACCACCGATGAGTGTCACCCAAATCGTCTTATACTGGGGAACACCCTGAAATTGGAGGGCGCTCTGAGGTTCCGTGACGATTTGAACCCGTGTTTTCAATATTGTCGGAAATACATAATATTGGTATCAGCGAACCGCAAATGATCCATTTAGCATATCCTGGTGTTTTCGCTATGCTACGAGCAAGAGCACTCCTGTTATGAACACATTTCTGATCTACCCACGGCATCCATCTTAGATCATGGCAGCCATTTTGTGTTTCTTGCCCTCACATACGCAATAACCTCTGATCACTTCATTTCGATTAAGGACACGTAGCCTTAGCCGGAGATTCACCTCTTTCATGACACGTGCACCTTAAACCAGATCACGCTGTAGCTGCATGACTCGACAAAGGCTGCTGTGGAAAAAGGTAGGGCTAGGACCTTTCTCAAGATTTGCCCGGCGCTAACCGCCCTTGTACCATTCAAGTTTACCAAGCAATGAGGCAGGCGCCGGAGACCAGAAGGCAGGAAACAGAAGTTTATTCCGACGGAGCAGAACACATCAGAACAGACAACAAGGTATCATGTCGAGGTGCTCTAACAGCCACTCGGAGGCCTGGCCTCTTATACACTGGTTTATGGCATGTGACCTTCCTTTAATACAATCACAACTTTGTAGAGCATGGGAAAGACATCCCCGTAATCCTCGTGTTAATCCCACCCCCATATACATTCACAATAGAGGTCCTCAACCTGCTGATAAGAGAGAGAGTCATCTCGCAGCTGAGTGTGTTGTCGAGTCTTAGGATGTGTGCGCCTGATCATGTCACAGGGGGTGGGGAGGCCTGGATCAAATAGAGGGACCTTTGAAGGAGAGCGACCTCATACAATAAAGAGCAGTAAATGATATCTTCCGGCTTAGGCAATGGCCTCGGACCTGTGTGGACAGTCGGACACGGGGTGAGGGGCCATCAATGGAGAGGTATTCATGCTGTGTGGACAATCCAGTGCAGGAGGGAGGTTTAGCAACAGAGGGGCATTCATGGGAGGGGAGGAGGTGCTGGTCAGGCGCTGGCGTGACTCTCAAGGACAGGGTCATGCAGAAGGGTCGTGCTCAGAAGGAGGAGGGAGGGGGAGCCGGGGTGCGCAGAGGATGCTTGCTGGGTCAGAGGGACGTGCTGGCGATCGATCGTGGACAGGGAGACCATGATACCTAAAATGGCTGCCATGCACGTAATACATAGGTGACTTAGAATAGCTGCCGTGCATGTAGTACATAGGTGACAAGCTGGCGCAGATGATGTTTAGATCGCAAGTCAAAATTCCACAGTCCTCCCTTTTAACATATCTCGCCAACTTGTCAGTTTGAATTTATCCCCATAAGGCCACGTATTTCTACTTCATAGAGGGGGCTCATGTGCTCATTTCGGAAGTCCAAAGTCTTTGGGCACATACAGTTAGAAACAAGGCCGCACAAGGGTGGCAGACATTGGATACCTAAACAACACCCACATAAGATCACAACAGGTATCAACACAAAGGAAAACAACCTCCAACCCCAGTTCTTCAAAGTGTCCCAAAACCAGCTCCCAAGCGACCATCCTTCCTGTTCTTGGTGAACCTCCGAGGAAAGTCTGTGGAGGTGTTCAATAGCCTTGTAGACTGAAGGCGAGTTGTCAGGCACGTAGGTGCAGCAGCTGGATCCGATGATGCGGCATGCTCCTCCTCGGTCGGCCAGGACCACGTCTAAGACAAGACGATTTTGGAGGGTCACGAGGCGGACCGCCTGAAGCTCCGCAGTGTTGTTGGCGAGGATACCAGCCGTGATGTTGATCGTTGTTTCTACTGCCTGGGTCAGATGTCGGATAGCACGGCTGTTTGCCATTGGGCCCCACAGAGGAACAAGTCCCTTTGCTGCATCCAGGAACTGTGCTCCAGTGGAGTCGGCTTGTCCAAGGTCGTCTGCACGTCTCTGCCGGTGATGGTTGGCTGGGGCTACATATGTGGGTGGAAGAACGAAGGCAATGTAACAGATACCCTTCCAACCCTTCGGGAGCCAGGTGTAAGCCTTGGTGCCACACACAAAGTACATGTTCGGAGAAGCAACGAAGGAAGGGGGGTCAGCTGAGTCCAATGTTCTGGTGATTCGGCAGGCGCTGTAACCCACCAGTTGCGTTCCCTGGCCTTCTAGGCACACAAGGCCGGTGATGTTGATAACAGACAGGGCCACAGTCAGAGTGGCGGTAGTTTGTTTTTGCAGATGAGTGAAGGTGGTTCTGGCTGGATTGTGGAGCACCTGTACTTCGACTCGTTCTTTGGCAGGAATGTCTTTGATGAAGGTGGCGCCCGCGAGCGCAGGACACAGGGCAGCTGGGGTCTTTCCTGTTTTGCTCAGCCAGAACCCAGAGTAGAAGTGTGACACTGTCTGGCTGGAGGTGGCGTTGTCCCTGTGGCTCTCTTGCATGAGGATCAACCAGGCGAGGCAAGAGCCGTGAACTGAGAAGGGTGAAGGGATGAAGGGAATGGAGTGTCCAGTGGCATGCGGGAGCAACCCGCAGATCCAACAGTTTGTAGCATTTGCAGCAAGGTTGTGTTGGTGCAACAGTTGCACGAAGGAATTGTTCCAGAATTCCCTACGCCTTTCTCGGAGCTGAGGCGACAGAGATATTAGGTGATGCTCTTTCAGGGGTGTTGGCTGTGCAGTAGGTAGCAATGTCTCATGAGCCGGTGTGCTTTCCTCCAGAATCCAGAAGGAGGTCATGAGGAGGAGGCAGAAGAGGAAGACAATGAAGAGTGCGATTGTCTTTGATTTGTGCAAGTTGTCAGTCTTTGGATTTCTATACTGGGTATTTCCTGTTGCTTCCATCATCTTCTTATCTGGCGCTTCCATCATCTTCTTATCTGGCGCTTCCATCACCTTCAAGGGGGCTCGGTAGCGGGCAGAACCACAGACTTCGTTTAGCTTCTCTCCCGGCAACCCTTGATTGTGTTTAGGTCACCGTTCTGAGATTTTAACTTAGTCCGTGGCCTACTTAGCCGAAACTCCCTCCTTTCGACGCAGGAAATACCCTTCTCTGGATGGCACGGTGGGATCAGAGAATTTTGCAAGTTCGAGTGCCTCAGTATCGGGATAACAGTCCAATATCGGTCGGTCTTTGCTCAGGAGCTCTTCTTGGGTGCTGACGTTTTCTGTCGTGGCCAGGTTCGCAGAGACCTTCCGGCAATGATGCGCGTGCAGCCAGTGCTTCTTCCCCTCCACTCGGAGTGCTGTTCGGGTGGTGATCAGCACTTGCCAGGGGCCCGTCCACCGAGGTTCCAGACTCTTGCTTCGCTGGAAATTTCGTATTAATACGAAATCTCCCGGTTGGATGTCGTGGCCGGGGCCCCTGGAAGCATCGGGGATGGCCTGCTGCACCTGTTGATGAATGACAGACAACGTTTTAGTTAACTTGCACAAATAATCAGATAGTAGGACGTCCGGGACGTCATGAATGGAGGTCGGTTTGGGAGCAGTCCAGAGATTCATCGGACGCCCAAACACGACCTCGTAGGGGGTCAAATGGTGCTTGGTGGGGGTGGAACGCATCGATAACAAGGCCAGTGGGAGGGCATCCGGCCAGTTGAGTCCAGTGGTGGCCACTATTTTTGCCAGTTTCAGCTTCAGCGTGGCATTATGGCGTTCCACTAGACCAGCGGATTGGGGGTGGAAGACCGCATGAAATCGTTGCTTCACCCCTAACCCCTTTAGGATTAATTGGATAACCTCAGCTATGAAGTGGGGGCCATTGTCGCTCCATAAAATTCGACAAAGGCCATAGCGAGGGAAGAATTCCTTCAGTAGTACTTTGGCAGTAGTCATGGCAGTGTTGTCACGGGTTGGATAGGCTTCTACCCATTTGCTGAAGGCACACACGATGACTAGTACGTACTTCAGGCTTTGGCATCTCTCTAATTGGATGTAGTCCATCTGAAGGACCTCAAAGGGATGATTGGGGGTCCCGAACCCACCCCGGGGTACTACAGTTCCTTTCCCGGGGTTGTGTTGCAGACAAATAAGGCACTGCTGAACCAGGCGTCTGGCTGAGTCGGGGATTTTATCGTTATGCCAGACTTTGGAAATGAGTTCGATCATGGGTGCAGATCCTATGTGTGCGGGGGAGTGAGCCATTGTCAGAATGGGAATCAGATATGAGTCGGGCAGCAACCATTTGCTTGCATCCTTCGTTCGCCAGCAACCCTCCTCATCCTTCAAACCCACCCTTGCCCATTTAGTCAATTCGTGAGGGGTGCTGGCCGACTGTATGTCTCTGATCATTTCCCTTGTGTCACTCCATTTTTCTGCTTGTGACCTAGTCACATATATGCGTGTCACTGTCCTATTCTCAGCTGTGGTTCGTGCAGTGATGTCGGCTAATGCATTCCCTTGTCCGACTAAGTCTGTCACTCTTTTGTGTGCCTGACATTTGATCACCGCTAATCGTTTGGGGAGGAGAACTGCCTCAATCAGAGCGGACACTAAATCTCCGTGGAGGATTGGGGTGCCGTGGGACGTCAGGAATCCCCTCTCCCTCCACAGGAGCCCAAAATGGTGGACCACCCCGAAGGCATACTGGCTGTCCGTATATACGTTCGCGGTGGTTCCTGCGGCTATGATGCATGCTCGGGTGAGGGCTATCAGCTCCGCTGCCTGGGCAGATCGTTGTGTGATGCAGGCTGTCTCAACTACTGTTTGGGCTGTCGTCACTGCATAGGCAGCTGAAGTGGTGCCATCTGGGAGTTTGATGCATGAGCCGTCTACCCATAGCTCTCCATCGGGGTCAGGAAAAGCAGTGTCTCGGAGGTCAACCCTACTCCTAGTCTGTTCGTCCGTGAGGGTCACACAGTCGTGTATGGGAGGAACGTCGGGGTCGTTTTCAGGCAGGGGTAACAATGTGGCAGGATTCAAAGTCGTGCATCTCTTAAGTGTGATGTGGGGTGCAAGCAGAGTCAACTCGTACCCTGTCAGTCGTGCGCTAGTCAGGTGTTGGGTCTTTGTCTGGTTCAAAAGGGTGTCAACTGCATGGGGCACTAATACAGTGAGGGAGTTGGAAAGTACGATTCCCTCGCTCTGACGGATGGAGACAGCAGCGGCAGCTACTGCTCGAAGGCAGGCAGGTAAGGCTCTGGCTACAGGATCAAGAGTGGCGGAGAAGTAGGCACAAGGGCGCTGCTTAGGGCCAATCGATTGAGTCAGGACAGACAATGCGCATCCCTCCCTTTCGTGGGTGAAGAGGGAGAAGGGTTTGGAGTAATCCGGCGTTCCGAGGACGGGTGCTGAGCAGAGTGCATCCCGTAATTCCTTAAAGGAGGCTTGACACTCAGCGGTCCAAGGGAACGGGGAGGGGGCATCCTTGGTCAGTAGGGCAAGTAATGGTTTCACAATGAGGCTGTAATTAGGCAACCACTGTCTACAAAAAGAGGTTAGGCCAACCAAAGAGCGGACCTGCTTTTGCGTTTTTGGGATGGGGGTGTCTAGGATAGTTTGGATTCGGTCAGGGGTAAGTTTCCTCCCTTCCTTGGACAGAAGATGGCCTAGGTAAGTTACTTGTGGCTGGCAGAACTGTAGTTTCTTTTTGGAGACTTTATGGCCATTTTCTGCAAGGAAGTGTAGGAGTTGGACGGTGGCTGTCGTTGCCAGCGGGGTGGTGTCGGCCGCCAAAAGGATATCATCGACATATTGGATCAACACCACTCCCTCTGGTAGCTGGAAAGCATCCAGCTGTCTTTTGAGGGCCTGGCTGTAAATGCTGGGACTTTCAGTGTACCCCTGGGGAGCTCTACAGAATCGGTATGAGCGAGATTTTAAAGTGAAGCCGAAAAGATAACGGCTGTCTGGATGGATGGGGATAGAGAAAAATGCGTTTTTAAGGTCGATAACAGAGAAGGTGGTGGCAGTGGACGGGATGAGGGTCAGAATGGTGGTGATATCAGAGACCACAGGATATTGGGGTACAACTACTTTGTTAATCTCTCGTAAGTCGATGATGAAGCGGTACGCTTTCTCATCTCCTTCACCTTGCTTCTTAACAATGGGTAGGATTGGGCTGTTGCAGACGTTGCTAACCACCTCTTCAACCACTCCTGCATCTACCAGAGACTGAATAATCGCTACCAGTGCTTTCTCACCCTCGGGGGATATCCGATACTGTGGAAGCTTCGGGAGTATGGCGTCCTGTCGTACAGTTATGTGAATAGGATCAATCATCATTCGCCCCACATCAGAGTCATTTTTGGCCCACAGGTACGGAGGCAGGGTGTCAAGCAAGGACATGTCAGCGTCAGTTATGCAGCACATGTGTCGTGGGGGACGGGATCTGGGCATGTCTGGGTTGTCGTACAGGATGACTCGTATTCCATCTGGGGAACACCTAATGGTAGCTCGAAAATGCTTCAGTAAGTCAATGCCCATAATGGCGTCAGGGGAGTTGGAGGAGAGTAGAAATGTCGTGTCAGCAGTGTTGCTCTCTAGGTCAAAGGTAATAGGTACGGACAGGGGGTTAGTGGAGGGCGTCCCATCGAAACCTATCGACGTTATGTGTGAGCCAGACAAGGGTGCCCTTGGAATCAGTCGTTTTGATAACACACTACGTGTCGCCCCAGTGTCTACCAAGAATGGAGACTCTGTACCCAAGACCTTAGCGGTGACATAAGGACCTTGCTGGTCAACACAGAGCTCGACTGGATCCCTCCCTTGCCCCTGGCAGTCCTATGCAAAATCGGGGGCATTTTCACCTTCGGATAGCTGATATTGATTCTGTCGGGGACGGTCAAATGTATTCAGTCTTCCTGATCTGTCATTGTTAGTGTCGTTGGAGTTCCCTCGGCCCTGTACTCTATTCCTCGGACCACCTGCCACATCCCTGGAATCCCTATTTCTATTCATCTCTAGCAAAACCGGACACTGGAATTTCCAATGGCCGAGCCCTTTGCAGAAAGCGCATTGGTCATTGCTAACGTCTCTCCGTCCAGGGTGAGATGTCGGGGTGTGATCCTTAGGAGGTAGATCTCTGGGGGTGTTTGATTGGTAGTTCCCCCTTTGATGTTCCCGTCCTAGCGCTATACCCTGTATCTGGGCTATCATTACCCTTTCCTTTAAATCTTTCTTCTTTTTCTCGGATGCCCTATCATTCTCATTCTTTTGGTGCTCGTAATACTGAGCCATCTGAAGGATAGCTGCGGGTTTGGAGGCCCCCCAACTACTCTCACTCGTCTGCAGTTTTTGGGAGACCTCTTGTGTTAGACCCTTTACGTAATTTTGTACGAACAGGTGCTGTCCGGTTGCAGTGGTCATGTCCTGGCCACTGTAGTCGGAGAACACTGTCTCGAATCGGGAGAAGTATTCTGACACATCTTCCTGGGGTTTCTGTCGACAGGCCGTGACTATCGACCAGTCTACTTTTCTTTCCGGGACCAGTGTTTTTAATTTCTGGACTATTTTATCTGGGAGTTCCAGTATGTCTTTCACTGGTTTGCTCCCCGGTTCTCGCTGTCTATCTAGTTTACCGAGTTGGTCCCAGGTATGTCCAAACAGATCCGTGTGGTCAGCCTTCCGGATTTGCTTCCACACGTCAGCCGGCAGACATAGCCCAAAGAACAAGTCAATATCTGCTAAGGTCATTATTGTCGAACCCAAGGCTGTGCCTAATTCGGTGTAAAACGCTGTCGGGTTCTTTCTTAAGTCGGGCAGGGTTTGCTTGAAGGTTAGGATATCTTGTCGGTCCCATGGTTGGTAAACCCAATTGTACACAACCCTCCCTTTTGCATTTTCATTATTAATATCATCGCTCGTTCCCTGGCCCCGTGGCGGGATCCAGTAAGGAGCCGCTTCTCTGATAGGCATCATAGTATTGACTACTTCTACTGAGGTCGTTTCAGGGACTGTAACCTTGGTTTCTGGTTTTTGCTCTGTAAGGTGGCGGAAGACCTCGAGCATCTGCATGAAGAGTTCCGTCGCTTCACATTCAGTCCCATCTCCAACGTCAATCTTCCTATACAGCGTTGTCAGCCTGGCGGGACCCTTACTTTGATACCTATCTTCATATGCGTTCAGGGTGTAGTAGCTGAATCGCAAGATGAAATGCCGTCTGTGGCTGTCGGCATGTGAATTATATATGTTCATTGTGTACTCTTCGCTCTCCCTTCGTTCTACCAAGGTCTTTGCTATTTTGTCGATCCCGTCCCGCTCATCTTTGCTTAATCTATTTAATCTGGCCGATGATTGTTTGCTAGACTCGGGGTCATCTGACGAAGTTGTTAATGTGGCTGGTGCAGAGGCCGCGGGGGCTGGTGCACTAGCGCTAGGGTCACTCACACTCGGGGCTTGCAAGCTTTGTTGGCTGGGAGCATATGGAGGGGGCATGTAGATGATTGGGGGACCTAATAGTAACTCGTCGTTCGCTCGTTGTTTGGAGGGCAATTCAGGGTAGAGCGCAGAGGGGGTCCTAACAGGACATTGGCCTGTCGACCCTGATTCTTGATTTTGCATAGTTTCCTTTCTTTCTTTTATTTCTTCTTCTAGTTGCTTTGCGGCTAGGTGGGCTGCCTTTCGTAATTCTTTCCCTATTTTTGCTTCTTCTCTTTTCTTTCGCTGTTCCGTTTCTTTGCGCCACATGCCGATACTGTCGAGCATAGTGGGCGTGGTCTTATTCTTCTGGAGCGCTATTTCTAATGTTTTTATTTTATTTTCGTCAAAGGAACCTATCAGTGGCCACTGACTTTCAAGGTTCTTTTTCGTATATTTATGCCATAGTTTAGTGTAAGCTATAGCGACTAGTCCATACTTAGTGAACATGTCCTTATTAGGGGTGCCCTCCAGTGGAGCTGGATGGTTCATCTCTAATAAGCGGTCCGGGCTAAACAGGCTACCAACCAGTGGGGAGAAGACAGGCATGACGGATTACAACGGGGACAAAAGTCTGCACTACCTATCTTATCACGGCGGACAAAGACTAGACAGAATATTTCTATTCTACGTTGTTTGGAGGCCGTGAATACCTCAAAAGAACCAATACCGAATAATCGGCCAATCAAACAATCCAGTGGGGAGAATAAGTGGGCACGAAAAATTATCGCTACCCACTCTTTCTCTACCTGCAAAGAGAGGCCTTGTTCTTCCCTGTTTGCAGACAAAGAATCTCCAGACAATAATCCACGAACGATAGTTCGGGAAACAGTGGGGGAGGAAGATAGGTACGACGGATTACAATGGGGACAAAAGTCTGCGTTACCTATCCTTCACTGTTTGCAAAGAGAGAGCCTGTTTGCTTTTCCCCGTTTGCAGACAGTGAATCTCCAGAGGGTTTCAACAAAGCGTAATACTAGTATTATCCAAAAACAATTTCCTCAATTCGTCGTGTTTACACGACCTTACCCGGACCGCATGGACGGTTTCCTGTCCTCTGGATCCAGCGCCCGATCGTCCTCTCTCCTTCGTGTTGTTCGCGGCACTCCTGATGGTTCCCAGTCAGGACCGTAGATCACTCGAGAGAGGTCTGTTCAGAACTAGTGAAGGTCGGATGATCGGCTGTCAGACGAGGGTCTATCGGACATGAGCTCTTCCCGATCGTTGCAGTCGTTCACTCTGTCATCGGGACCTCTCCCACTGGATCCACGTGTCGCTGATGGGCCCCACGCTTTGGGACGCCAATTGTGGAAAAAGGTAGGGCTAGGACCTTTCTCAAGATTTGCCCGGCGCTAACCGCCCTTGTACCATTCAAGTTTACCAAGCAATGAGGCAGGCGCCGGAGACCAGAAGGCAGGAAACAGAAGTTTATTCCGACGGAGCAGAACACATCAGAACAGACAACAAGGTATCATGTCGAGGTGCTCTAACAGCCACTCGGAGGCCTGGCCTCTTATACACTGGTTTATGGCATGTGACCTTCCTTTAATACAATCACAACTTTGTAGAGCATGGGAAAGACATCCCCGTAATCCTCGTGTTAATCCCACCCCCATATACATTCACAATAGAGGTCCTCAACCTGCTGATAAGAGAGAGAGTCATCTCGCAGCTGAGTGTGTTGTCGAGTCTTAGGATGTGTGCGCCTGATCATGTCACAGGGGGTGGGGAGGCCTGGATCAAATAGAGGGACCTTTGAAGGAGAGCGACCTCATACAATAAAGAGCAGTAAATGATATCTTCCGGCTTAGGCAATGGCCTCGGACCTGTGTGGACAGTCGGACACGGGGTGAGGGGCCATCAATGGAGAGGTATTCATGCTGTGTGGACAATCCAGTGCAGGAGGGAGGTTTAGCAACAGAGGGGCATTCATGGGAGGGGAGGAGGTGCTGGTCAGGCGCTGGCGTGACTCTCAAGGACAGGGTCATGCAGAAGGGTCGTGCTCAGAAGGAGGAGGGAGGGGGAGCCGGGGTGCGCAGAGGATGCTTGCTGGGTCAGAGGGACGTGCTGGCGATCGATCGTGGACAGGGAGACCATGATACCTAAAATGGCTACCATGCACGTAATACATAGGTGACTTAGAATAGCTGCCGTGCATGTAGTACATAGGTGACAAGCTGGCGCAGATGATGTTTAGATCGCAAGTCAAAATTCCACACTGCCTCCTCTGCCCGAGGCCAGCCCAACTGAACTGGTTCTCGTGTCCATTGTCCCGATCATGATTAGGCGGCCGAAGCCGGTAGCCTTGCCCATTTACAACCCACAAACATCTCTTATCCCGCTTTTCTATCTTCCACACCTGGCTCCGTTCCTTTCTTTCTGAATCTTTATTAGGGGGAGGTAACGAAATTTACGATGAGGCGGTCCGGCTCTTGAATGCAATATTGACAAGGGATTGTGATGAACTAGTGGGAACCCCTCTTCGTAACGTTTGGCATCAGATATTATCGACGGTTCCTGTGTAACGCCAAATATTTATTGTTTTAGACACAAAGGTTTTGAGAATGTATTACATGTAAAGAATTCGCCCCCAGCTTAAAATTTAGTATATAAGGAGCAACCCTCTTTGTACAATTTGAACAGGCTCCTAGAATCTGCCCATGTGTGGTTTCTGTGACTTCTGTGTCCCTGCAGTAATAAACCTTTGGTCTTTGACGCCACCACCGAGAAGCCCGTGTTTCTGTTCATTTGCGCACCAAGACAGGTGGAACTCCGGGGTCTTTGGGTGTTGTTCCCTGACACCTCTGGACGGAACCAAAAAGTCCAGAACTCCAATTGGCGCCCACGTGGGGCGACGTCATTCGGTACCGGTCCAAAAGCCTGAAGAGTTCGAGAAGCTTCGTGTGAAGATTCCTGAGGGAGGCGCCCCACTTCATCGATCCCGGCATATCGCAAAAGTGGCCCGAAGTTCTCTTCCACGAGGGTTCCCTTTCAGGACGGCTGCAGTGGGCCGTTGCCTTGACCGTCGCCCTGTCTTGGACCCGAGGTGCAGCCCTTAGTACAGCGAAACGTGACGGGTTTCTCCTTGGTGACGTCTTCAGTGCCTCAGTTAAGTATTTAGTGGTTGCTAGTTGGTTACTTCGTGAGGGTTGTTAAAATCCTTTTTGGTTCTTGGTTTGGTTTGGTTTCGTAAGATTATCACTGGTTGTTCTGGTTACGATAATCTATTTGGTTTAGTTTGGGTATCGATACATCAGTTTGTTTTGATAGGCCTAAGTTCTTGGTTCAGGTGCACATATCTGTTTCTTGTTTTGTTTGTTTTTGTGTTCCAGACTGAAAATGGTAAGTCGGAGAAACTGTATGTTGTCTTGTTTTGGTTGCAACAGTGACTCACGATTGGAGGACTCATGTCTGGTTCCTCCGATTGGGACTCCCTTATATGATTTGTACTGTAAACATGGTGTGGGTCCTATATCTTATAATGAGGTATGGGTCCGATACACTGAGAAAGATGGTGTCCTTAGTTGGCCACTGCATGGTAGTTTTGAACCCGAAATCCTTGATAATTTAGAAGCGAAATTGTTTAGGAAGAAAGCCCGGCCGGCAATGTTTGATTCTTTCCGTTACTGGCGAAAAGAATCCAAACAGAGAGAAATGAAGAGGTTAAAGAAAGAACAGAAAGAGCAAGAAGAGTTGACTCTGGAGCAAGCGGCTAAGCAGCTGCAAGATAACGAGTGTGAGAAGGCCATAGAGGTGGCCATTAGAGAGCATAATTTGGCGATTGACAAGTGCTACCCTGCTTTGCCATCGAAAACAGCTAAGATACTAGAGGACCCCGAAAATGATCCTCTGTTGTCTTATCTGTTACGGTCACCTCCACCGTATGCACAAGGTGCTACGGCTCCACCTTTACCGAATGTTCAATTGCCGGTTGCTGGACAACCTGGTATTCCTGCTCCTGCCCCTCAGAATCAAGCTCCTGTACCTCCTGTAGTCAATGTGAATATTCCTACGGCTCCTCCTCCTCCTGGGTTGCCGACTTCTATACCTGTATCTGTCTCGCTTACACCTACTGTTCCACAAAGTATTTTCCTCGATACTCCTACTGTTCCGCTATCTGTTCCTACCTCTACTGTGTTCTCTACGTCTGCGAGTGTGTTGACTCCACTTTCTGTTCGTCGAAGAATCACTGATTCTGTTTCTAACATTCTGTCTCCTTTCTATAAAACTTTAATCAAGACTCCTACTTCTGACTCTGTTCAGAGACGCAGTCAGCATCCAAGCACTGAGGAACGGGGAATTTTAGATTCCACGGCTCTCAGATGGATTTCGAAGAGTAGGAGATATAGTACGAGAGACGTGCTAGATACATTTATGCAGTGGAAGGAACCAACGCAACGGTATGTCTTTGATGAGATGTGCTCGCTGTTACGTGAGGAGATAGAAGAAGAAGATGATGTTGAATCGAATTTAGAAGACTTAATTAAGGTTCAGAAAGAGTTTGCTGCAGGAATGATAGTAGGTGAAAATATAGAAGAAGCGATGGAACTGATCTTAAGTTTTAGAAATGATCCATCTCTTCGTTCACCAAGAGATTTAGAAAAAGGTAAGACGAAGCTAAGTCGCCAATATCCAATGAGGGAGGTTCCTCCAATTTGGCGCGATGCCGTACAAGCTGATAATGTTAATGGTATTGTAGCTGCTCCGGCGCAATTCCAAAGAGTGTGGATACACATTCCGTGGAAGCGAGCCGAAGTGCTAGCAGTGAAGCAGGCCTTGCCAGACCTGCGTAAGAACCCTGCTGGATACTATAAAGAACTGACGCAAACAGTTGAGGCTTGTATAATGAACTTAGCAGACATCGATATGTTATTTGGAAATGTAGTTCCGCAACCAATTTGGGCTAAAATTCGTAGAGAGAATCATCCAGTTGCCCTAGGTGGTGATTGGGCAGCTATCATTGCAACGGATGGTCAGCAAACAGGTGGTGCAAAACCCGAACCCCTAATTGCTAATCTTCCAGGTAGGATAATAGACTTAATGAAGACTCTGATGCCCGCATTGCGTGTTAATTGGGACAAGTTATCCGCATGCAGGCAAAAGAAAGACGAAAGTGTCTCCGACTTTTTCACGAGGTTCGAAGAGACTTTTGTAGATCATAGTGGTCAAGATATGAGCACAGAAGGAGGACAGAGACTGTTTGTCGATAAATTCGTGCATAATTTGTTACCTGAGTTATGCAATAAATTAAAGGATTCAGAGAGTGCGTGGGCTGTTTCTACAACTGCGCAAATACTTGCAACTGCACAGTATTATGAAAATAGGGATAAAGAGGAAAAAGAGAAATCAGACAAGAAAACGAAAGATTTAAAGACTAAAGTTCTTTTGCAACAGGCGTATCCGCCTCGCATGAATCAGACTAACACGCAGCAAGGTTCGTATCAAAGGACAGATTATAGTTCACCTAGACCTCAATATCAGTGGAACCAGTGTGCGTACTGTAAGAAAGAGGGTCACTACAAGAATGAGTGTCCGATCTTAGCGCAAAATAATGCAGCAGCAGCTCAGAGAGGTCGTGGTGGTTTTGTGCAGAATTCTAGAGGTCGAGGGCGAGGTGCTATGCCTCCACAGACGAATGATCGTCCTTCCAATCACTTTGATCAACGAAATGGACAGTCTGCCCAGCAAAATAGATCTCAACAGTATCTTGTTGAAGACTATTGTGAAGCGGATGAGGGATTTCAGCAAAATGGGTACTAGGACAGCCATGGACAGAGAGAGGGAGTAGTATCAGTTCCAGTGGATCAGAGTGGGCCTTATGTCGCAGTAGCAACATCAGGTGTAGTCGAACCGTTTCTGTTGGATACTGGTGCCGCAAAAAGTTCTATCATTCATGCGAAACTCCCTGGCGCACCTTTTTCCGGCTCAACAAATGTTTCTGTAGGTTTTTCAGGCGCCCCTGTTTACAACCCCATATCTGGTCCTTTGTCTATTTCTGTTGGACCGTGCCAATTAAAAGCACCCCTGATTTTGACGACAGGTTGTAATGAAAATCTGCTTGGTTTAGACTTGTTAAAACGCCTATATGCGACATTGTACTGTTCTCCGGAAGGGGTACAGCTTACATTGGGTAAAAGAATCACCTCTCCGATGTACTTGTCAATGGATGCACTCCCGCCAGAGCTGCGTTCACTCCCTGATTCTCTTTGGGCGACTGGTCCTAATGATGTAGGCCTTTTAGAAATACCACCATATGTAGTAACTTTGAAAGCAAATGTGAAATTTCCAAGAATTCCTCAATACAAAATATCTAGTGAAGGTGAGCGTGCACTTTTATTGATTGTGCAAGATTTGATTAAGAAAGGTGTGGTTGAAGAAACTAGAGGAAATGTTTGTAATAGTCCTGTATTACCGATTTTGAAACGAACTGATCCCACAAAGCCTCCAGTGTACAGGTTTGTCATCGACCTCAGAGAAGTCAATAAGATTGTGGTCCCGCAGTTTCCTGTGGTTCCAGACATCACTGCCTTGTTAACATTGATTCCTGCTACAGCCACATGGTTTTCAGTCATCGACTTGAAGAATGCCTTTTTCAGCATTCCGATAGCCGAAGAAAGCAGAGATATTTTTGGCTTCTGTCTAGGAGGTCGAAGTTTCAGATTTAAACGCGCTCCACAAGGCTATTGTGAGAGCCCATCTATTTACAGTCAAGCACTAAAAAGTCAGTTAGATTCCTTTGTCCTTCCTCCAGGTTCTGCTCTAGTGCAGTATGTAGATGATCTTCTAGTGGCTGCCGATGACAAGGAAACTTGCAAAGCAGCTACGGTTTCGTTATTGCATCATTTGTCCAATTTGAATCACAAGGTATCACCTTCAAAAATGCAATACTGCTGCCAAGAAGTGACCTACCTAGGTCATCTCTTGTCAAAGGAGGGAAGGAAGTTGACCCCAGAGAGAATAAAAGCAATTACGCAGATGAGTGTTCCCCGCACACAGAGAGAAGTACGTGCCTTTTTAGGTATTACCTCTTACTGTAGGCAATGGATCCCAAATTTTTCTCTTTTAGCGAAACCATTGGTAGCTTTGACTGGGAAAAATGTTTCGAGTCCGGTGCCATGGTCTGATGAATGTCAAGAGAGTTTTTCTGAGTTGCGAAAAGCATTGTGTTCAGCTCCTGTATTGGGTACACCTGATTACAGTAAGCCATTCACGCTCTACGTTCCCGAGAGAGAAGGTTGCGCGTTGAGTGTTCTGACACAGACATTTGGTGATAAACAACGCCCTTGTGCGTATTTTTCATCAACACTAGATCCGGTAGCTAGAGCGTTACCTAGTTGTTTGAGAGCTACAGCGGCAGCTGCGGCTTCCATTCGACAATCTGCTGGTCTGGTGATGAATAACATGCTAGTGGTTATGGTTCCTCATGCGGTGGATACACTCATGAACCGAACCAAGACACAACACCTTACCAGTGCGAGACTATCTGGTTACGAACTGACATTACTAGCGAGCCATATTCAGATCAAAAGATGTAATGTATTGAATCCAGCAACGCTGTTGCCGGCTAATCAAGAGTCGAGTGATTCCGAGCCACATGATTGTTGTTTTAGAATGGAGGAAGAGACAAAAGGACGTATTGACTTAAAGGACACCCCATTGTCAGATCCAGATGGCACGTTGTATGTGGATGGGTCATGTTTTAAATTGGAGAATGGTGATGTGACTGCTGCTTACGCAGTAACGACTTTGAAGACGATTGTGGAGACTGCAAGAGTGAGTCAGAATTCTGCCCAGGCTGCAGAATTAATAGCTCTAACAAGAGCGTGTGTTTTAGCTAAGGGAAAGAGAGTGAATGTTTTTACAGATAGTCAGTACGCATTTGGCGTGGCCCATAGTTTTGGCCGGTTGTGGAAAGAAAGAGGTTTCATTACGTCCCATGGGACTAAGATTCAACATGGTCAGCTAGTTAACGACTTGTTGGAATCTCTAACCTTGCCGACTGAAGTTGCGATTGTAAAGTGCAGTGCTCATAAAGCAATCACGGATGATGTTGGTCGTGGGAATGCTTTTGCTGATGAAACCGCTAAACAGACAGCTAGAGATATGATGAGTAGAATGTATGTTGCTACGTCTGCAAGGTGGATTGCTGAATCTGGAATGTGTGAGGATACAATGGAAAGTGTGAAAGAGATTCAGAAAGAGGCAACTGAGGAGGAAAAACGTGTATGGAGAGAGAGTACGGGCAAGTTGGATTCGAATGGGTGTTGGATTGATTTGACAGAACAGCAGCGTTGGATGTTGCCTGATGCGTATGTGCTTGCAGTGGTGACGATGGCGCATGGAGTAGCGCATATAAGTTCTAAAGGAATCTGTAAGATGTTGGCTCCAGTATGGAAGAATGATGGGATTAGTAAGTGTGCAGAGAGAGTGGTGAAAAATTGTATGGTATGCCTGATGCATAATCCTGGCAAGGGAACTCCAACTCCTGCTGGTCACTTCGCTCCTCCTTCCTGTCCTTTTGAAGTGATTCAGTTAGACTTCATTCACATGGATCGCTGTAATAATCTGAAATACGTCCTGGTGGTAGTCTGTGCTTTTTCCAGGTGGATTGAAGCATACCCACTAAAGGACAATACTGCCCTATCAACTGCCAAAATTCTTCTCAAAGAATATTTCCCTAGATTTGGAATGCCACGGATTGTATGGTCAGATAACGGAAGTGAGTTCATAGGGAAAGTTATGCAGAGTGTGTGTGCCGGTCTGAACATAAAACAGAAGTTCCACAGTGCGAACCATCCTCAGTCTGCTGGTTTAGTTGAGGGTTACAATGGCACCCTCAAACTAAAACTAGCCAAAATTCAAGCATCCACAGGTTTGTCCTGGCCAGACGCACTTCCCCTGGCTTTGTTATCAACGAGAGCAACTGTACATTCTAGAGTGGGGCTTCGCCCCTATGAGATCGTTTTTGGCCGCCCGGCAAATATTTGGGGTGTGCCGAGGCCAAAGGAGTTTTGTTCTCTAGAATATCCTATGTTGATAGACTACCTTTACGACTTGACTGCTAAATTGAGTCTTATTCACCAACAGGTTTTTGATGCATTACCAAAGCCTCCGGAGAGTCCAGGGCATCAGCTGAAACCCGGCGATCAAATTGTAATAAGAAACTTCGCGAGGACAAAGAATCTCCAGCCCAGATACGTCGGCCCTTTCCAGGTCCTGCTTGCAACGAGAACAGCAGTTCGTGTAGCTGGTCGCAAGCATTGGGTGCACGCATCACATGTTAAGCGTGTACCTTTGCCACTTCCTTACGACGACTGGGTGAAGAAGGGAATTGGTGCCTCCGAATTTGAAAACACGCCAAAGTTCATCCCTTTCAGCGATGCCGAATTGATTACTGACACTCCGAAATCTGACTCTCCTCCTGAAAAGACTCCTTTGAACTCTGAACATTTGTCCCCTGCATCAGAAAAAACTCTATCACCTGCGAACCTGAACACTGCAACAGCTACCAGTGATACGCTATTTGCCGATCAAACAGTACCTGCAAAGCAAAGATACAATTTACGACCTCGTAAAATGGACAAATAAAGCAGGCAACTGCCCATTGTGATATTTTGAAACTTTAAACTTTTGCCTACAGCCAGGAAGTTTGCTGTTGTTTTATTGTTTTTAAAATTGCCTTGCCGTCTGGGTAGCCGTAGGGTCGTGGCTGTGTGCCTAGTTGAATCTGCGGGGGTCTGACACAAGGTCGATCTTTCTGTTGGTTCTGGGAACTCCCAGGGCTGATAGAGGCATTTTCATCTACGTACACATCATTAGTGGTCGCGAGCGGATTGTAGAAGATGGAGCTTCCTGCGCTGCAACGAGAAAATGTGATTTATGTTCGCAGAAACAGACTTTACAGAATTTTTCACAGCAAATGCTTTTTAAAACAATGTGCCATTACATTTTTGATTGTTTTGATAACGTTGGTGGGTGGAATCGTTTTCGGTATGAGTTTGATTTTTGTGCCAGTAACTACAGTACCTCCCCTTGATCCTGCTACTTCTACTATTTCCTCTATACACTCTTTTCACTCGTTTCCTGAACATGAGCAAGCTCGACGCTCAGAATTTATTAACAACACTTTTATACAGCTCTTGCACCAACACCAACTGGTAGTTAACACTACAGACTGCTGGGTGTGTGGCTTGATACCCCACACTATGGATAAAGGCATTCCCTATCTGGTTTTGCCTTTCAGCTACAATGGATCATTTCAGGCCCTTCAAACCATCTTTGCTTATGCCCTTGAAACCTATCCTCCGCGTCCACCACGTTCCACTAAATATAACTCTGCCAACAAAGCCTTAGTCCAGGGAATTATTGACATGATCAAGGACGTCAATAATACTCCATCTTACCCTAGAGACGAATTACGAGTATATTTAAGTTGGAATTCTTCAGAGTATCGCCTTAGTTTGGGAGAAAGCAAGCGTAAAAGCTCAACTCCAATCTGGGTCGTACCTCACCGAGGTCAGGTCTGTTTGCAAGGTAATGGGAGAAATCCGAGAGCTCAGCTAGGGAGGAGTGAGTGCGTAGAGACTTATGTGTTTCCGGCTAACTCTTCCCCTGCCTTCCTTACTGCTAGGGGTACCTACTTCATCTGTCAAGACCGAGCATATACATGGTTGCCTGCCGACTTTTCAGGGTCATGTTATATTGCTCGATTGTTGCCTCCAACATACACTGCTTCATCTGACTACCACAGGACCAGAGTAGCGAGAGGTGTCTTCAGCAAGGAAGATACCGCTGGTCAGGAAGCTGGAGACTTCTTCAAAGGTTTCCTTCCGTTCTGGGGGCCTATGGCCAATAGTAGAAACATACGTCAGCTAACACGGGTAGTTGAATCTACTATTACCGAACCTGCTGGTGCCCTTAGCAATTTGACAGTTGAGCTTCAGGCGGATAGACTCATGACGTTGCAGAACCGTATGGTTCTAGACGTTATACTTGCAGATCGAGGTGGGGTATGCAGAATGATCCAATCGAGCTGCTGTGTCTTTATTCCCAATAATGCTCCAACAGTTTATGAGGCGATCTCTAAGCTACACAAGATTTCCGACTCTATTCACGTAGACAAGGGAAACTGGTCCTTCATGGAGTGGTTTTGGACTCTGATATCAGCGTGGGGATGGAAGGTTCTAATGGTCATTGGTGTCATCTTAGTATTCCTATTCTCATGCTGCCTGATTATCCAGTGTGGTCCTGCTCTGTGTAGTCTTTGTGCTGCAACCTGTTTTAGGAAACCACCTGCGTTTGGAGAAAAGGCGCGAGAAAGGATGATGATACAACAGCATGTCACTGACCTGATGAGCATAGAATTAGATTCTGATATAGACTGAGTAATTGCCTATGTAAGGGCAAAAGGAGGGTCTGAGGTTCCGTGACGATTTGAACCTGTGTTTTCAATATTGTCGGAAATACATAATATTGGTATCAGCGAACCGCAAATGATCCATTTAGCATATCCTGGTGTTTTCGCTATGCTACGAGCAAGAGCACTCCTGTTATGAACACATTTCTGATCTACCCACGGCATCCATCTTAGATCATGGCAGCCATTTTGTGTGTCTTGCCCTCACATACGCAATAACCTCTGATCACTTCATTTCGATTAAGGACACGTAGCCTTAGCCGGAGATTCACCTCTTTCATGACACGTGCACCTTAAACCAGATCACGCTGTAGCTGCATGACTCGACAAAGGCTGCCTCCTCTGCCCGAGGCCAGCCCAACTGAACTGGTTCTCGTGTCCATTGTCCCGATCATGATTAGGCGGCCGAAGCCGGTAGCCTTGCCCATTTACAACCCACAAACATCTCTTATCCCGCTTTTCTATCTTCCACACCTGGCTCCATTCCTTTCTTTCTGAATCTTTATTAGGGGGAGGTAACGAAATTTACGATGAGGCGGTCCGGCTCTTGAATGCAATATTGACAAGGGATTGTGATGAACTAGTGGGAACCCCTCTTCGTAACGTTTGGCATCAGATATTATCGACGGTTCCTGTGTAACGCCAAATATTTATTGTTTTAGACACAAAGGTTTTGAGAATGTATTACATGTAAAGAATTCGCCCCCAGCTTAAAATTTAGTATATAAGGAGCAACCCTCTTTGTACAATTTGAACAGGCTCCTAGAATCTGCCCATGTGTGGTTTCTGTGACTTCTGTGTCCCTGCAGTAATAAACCTTTGGTCTTTGACGCCACCACCGAGAAGCCCGTGTTTCTGTTCATTTGCGCACCAAGACAGGTGGAACTCCGGGGTCTTTGGGTGTTGTTCCCTGACACCTCTGGACGGAACCAAAAAGTCCAGAACTCCAGCTCACCGAGTGAAATGGTTGAGATACATTAAAACTTTTTGTGATTACATCATTCACCCCGAATTCTATGATGATCCCAAGTCAATGGCAAAAATCCCTAGGAAAGAGCAAAAAAGGTTATCTATTGCTTATCTGGCGAATTTAAGAGATCAAAATGAATTGACTAAAAAAACTGTGATTGCTCACCAGTTGACCTTAACTTTGCAGGCAATACAACCCTACTTAACCTTAAGGATGACGGCACATGAAAGGTTTTTGCTGACAAGATTTAGATTTGGGATTGTAGTTAGGTTATTAAGTTTTCCCGCCATTAATGATTGGTCTACTGGTATATGTAAATGCCCGTGTGATAACACCTCCACTCAATCAGATATTCATATTTAAATTTTTTTGTACATTTTATACTGTACCAAGGCAAAGGTGGATCATGCCCATTTTAAAATATTTGAATCTTAGACAATGTCGACCAGTCTTCCTAGCTATTCAGAAACTTGAAGATATATTTTCAGTGGCATCTGTTTCTGTATTTCTCAGAAATGTTTTTCACTCAAGACAAACGATATCTGTTTAAATACAACTCCTTTTAGCTATGAGTCTCTGTATTTTAATTATTTTATATATCGACTGACATATGCGAATTTTCTTCTGAATTGTGTTTTTATGTACTTTTATGGTTGTCAAAGTTTTTTAACCGAATAAAGTCTTTTTGAATTGAATTGATACATCTCATCATACACTAGTTTTACCTTGAAAACACTCATTATAAAATATGGATCAATCAATCCATCAATCAAGAGTATTTGTAAAGCGCGCTACTCACCTGCTAGGGTCTCAAGGCGCTGGGAAGCTGCTACTGCTCGAAAAGCCATGTCTTGAGTTGCTTCCTGAAGGAGAGATGGTCCTGGGTGAGTCGTAGGTGGGTGGGGAGGGTGTTCCAAGTCTTGGACGCCAGGTAGGTGAAGGATCTTCCTCCGGTGGTGGTTCTGCGGATCTGTGGGACGGTGGCGAGGGCGAGGCTGGCGGAGCGGAGCTGGCGGGTAGGCGTGTAGAACGTGAGGAGGTTGTTGAGGTATTCGGGGCCCAAGTCGTGGAGAGCCTTGTGTGCGTGGGTGAGGAGTCTGAACGTGATCCTTTTGCTGACGGGGAGCCAGTGCAGGTCCCTCAGGTGGGCGGAGATGTGGCTGTGTCAGGGGATGTTCAAGACGAGTCGTGCTGAGGCGTTTTGGATGCGCTGGAGTCTTTTCTGTAGTTTGGCGGTGGTCCCAGCGTAGAGGACGTTCCCGTAGTCCAGACGGCTGGTGACGAGGGCCTGGGTGATCGTTTTCCTGGTTCCAGTGGGGATCCAGCGGAAGATCTTACGGAGTGTGTTGAAGCAGGAGGAGGTAACGGCGTTCACTTGCCTGGCCATCGTGAGGGAGGAGTCAAGGTTGAAGCCCAGGTTGCGTGCGTGGTCCGTAGGCTTGGGTGGGGGGCCCAGAGCAGGGGGCCACCAGGAGGCGTCCCAGGCGGAGATGGATGGGCCAAGGATGAGGACTTCCGTCTTGTCTGAGTTCAGTTTCAGGCGGCTGAGCTTCATCCAGTCTGCAATGTCTTTCATTCCGTCCTGGAAGCTGGCTCTGGTGGAGGTGGGGTCGGTGATGAGGGAGAGGATGAGTTGGGTATCGTCGGTGTAGGAGATGATGTTGAGGTTGTGCTTGCGTGCGATGGCTGCGAGGGGGCTCATGTAGACGTTGAAGAGGGTGGGGCTGAGCGAGGAGCCTTGAGGTACGCCGCAGATGATCTTGGTGGCTTCTGCGAGGAAGGGCGGGAGACAAACTCTTTGGGTTCTGTCAGAGAGGAAGGAGGTGATCCATTCCAGGGCCTTTCCTTGGATCCCGGCGTGGCGGAGGCGGGTTGTCAGGGTGCGGTGGCAGACCGTGTCGAACGCAGCCGAAAGGTCGAGCAGGATGAGGGCGGCAGTTTCTCCGATGTCCAGCAGGGTCCGGATGTCGTCGGTGGCTGCGATGAGGGCGGTTTTGGTGGTGTGGTTTGCTCAGAATCCGGACTGCGATGGGTCCAGGGAGCCGTTCGTCTCCAGGAAGGCTGTCAGCTGTTTGTTGACAGTTTTCTCTATGACTTTTGCAGGGAAGGGGAGGAGCGAGATGGGGCGGAAGTTCTTGAGGTCTGAGGGATCTGCGGGGGGTTTCTTCATGAGGGTGCTGATCTCTGCGTGCTTCCAGCTCTCCGGGAAGGTGGCGGATATGAAGGAGTTGTTGATGATGTCCCGAAGTATGGGTGCGATGATGGAGTCGGCTTTGTTGAAGATGTGGTGTGGGCAGGGATCGGCTGGGGAGCCCGATTGGATGGTGTTCATCGTGTGGGTGGTATCTTCCGTGCTGACCGGAGTCCAGGTGCACATGGTGGTGGTGGGGGGCGTAGGTTTGGTGGTGGGGTATGTGTTCTGAGCGCCGAAGCTGTTGTGTATGTCGACGATCTTACGGTGAAAAAAAGTGGCCAGAGAGTTGCAGAGGTCTTGAGAAGGCGTGATGTCGTTATCTCTGGCGTTGGGGTTGGAGAGCTCTTTCACGACGTTGAAGAGTTTCTTGCTGTTGTGGGTGTTGTTGTCCAGTCATTCTCCGAAGGATGACCTTTTGGTGGTGCGGATCAGCTGGTGGTGTTTGCGGGTGGTGTTCTTGAGGGCTGTCATGTTATCCGTTGACTGGTTGTGGCGCCAGGCTTTCTCAAGGTCACGGCAGGATTTCTTGGAGTCTTTGAGATCGTTGGTGAACCAAGCAGCTTTCTTGCTGTTGAGGTTGCTGGGAGGGTTTTCAGTGGAGCAAGGGTGTTGGCGCAGTCGGTAATCCACTGTGTGAGGTTGCGGGCTCCTTCGTTGGGGTCCGTGGTGTTGGTGGGAGGGTTTAGGCGCAAGGAGGTGGTGAGTTGGTCGGTGGTGATCTTGCTCCAGCATCTTCGGGGGTTTGTTGAGGGCGGTGGTGGGTTGTTGTTGGTGGGTTGTTGTTTTCCTGAAGTTGAAGTGTACGCAACTGTGGTCGGTCCAGTGGAGCTCGGTGGTGTGGCTGAAGGAGATGTGGTTGCTGGAGGAGAAGACAGGGTCGAGCGTGTGGCTGGCGTAATGGGTGAGGGTGTTGATCAGTTGCTTGAATCCGAGATGGGCGAGGTTGTCTAGTAGGGCAGTGGTGTTGTTGTCCTGGTCGTTCTCCAGGTGGAAGTTGAGGTCTCCTAGGAGAATGTAGTCGGGGGAGGCAAGGGCGAGCAGTCTGATGAAGTCTGCGATGGCCTTTCTCTGAAGTGTGAGCATGGTCCCGGGGGTCTGTAGATGAGGGTTCCTCTCAGGGTGGTCTTGGGGTCGGTGTGAATCTGTAAGTGCAGGTGCTCTGCGGTGGCGAGGGTGTCGTCGGTGTTGGTCGTGATGCGGGTAGTGTTTCTGTGGGCGATGGCGATGCCTCCTCCGGTCTGGTTGACGCGGTCCCTCCGGATGATCTTGTAGCCGTCCGGGATGACAATGGCTATGTCGGGGGCTGAGGAGGCGTTCATCCAGGTTTCCGTGAAGAAGGCGACGTTTAGTGCCGTTTTGTCCAGGAGGTCCCATAGTTCGACGGCGTGCCTATGGATGGAGCGGGTGTTGAGCAGGATGAAGTTCCATATTTGAAACCATTGACACACCAATACAAGTTTCTAAAATCCCATCAGTGATTCTTATATCTACACACACATCTAAACACTTGGCTATAGATTCACTCATACATGCTAACAAAGATCAATAGAACACTATTAAATATACGAAGACACCTATATCGACATTACACACCAGCACACATCTTATTACATCATGTAGTCATCCTACTCACTTATGCAAACAATTGATCATACTTACATTTACTAAGCTACACACTTATACAAACACCACTTTATTTATTCAAATAGATAGTAACTCATACTTAGTGTGTTATAAAATCACTGTTACAAGTATACAGTTTTCGATACAGTCACTCATACAATCACTGAGTCTTATGTATACTTATTTATGTACAACACTTGTCACATACACTGCCTTTTATATTTCTAGTTTGTTCGACATATATGATTGAGAAATATATTTACTCATCACCACACCCATAAAGACATTCACTCACCCAAACAACTGTTTCCACATACAGTCTTCACCTCATATACCTACTAAATCAACTATTTACAAATATTTGGACAGTCACATACCTCCCACCCAACCACACACACATTCACTATCCCATACAAATACTCACATAACTAATTAATGACTAATATATATATATATATATATATATATATATATATATATATATATATATATATATATATATATATATATATATATATACACACAAGGTTGCCCCAAAATGAGAGAAGCCAGCCGGCAGTGCTGTAATCCATTTATTTGGCATCGAGCTTGCAAGCAGACAACATGGCACAGGTTCGAGTTCAGTCACAATTCAAGCCAAACCAGACGCGTTTCGGGGAAAGAAAGCCCCTTCTTCTGTGGCAGCTTGCTGAAAACAGATGAGTGTGTTCGCGCACTTTTAGTAAGTAAGTAAGTAAGTCCCAGCCCATGTGGGGGTGGCCGCTTGCACGGCCACCTGGATCTTGTAGTGCGTGACAATTAAAACCTCCAGTGAGTTCATCTTTAGAAAATTTTTTCAATCCTCTTATCAACCCCCAAGTGGGTAGAATCCAAATCGTGCACCAACGTGTCCGTTCCGCTTTGTAGCCAATGCCATAGATACTGCCCCTGGTACACGGTGGCCGTGCAAGCGGCCACGCCCACATGGGCTGGGACTTACTTACTTACTAAAAGTGCGCGAAGTGCACAGAAGAAGGGGCTTTCTTTCCCCGAAACGCGTCTGGTTTGGCTTGAATTGTGACTGAACTCGAACCTGTGCCATGTTGTCTGCTTGCAAGCTCGATGCCAAATAAATGGATTACAGCACTGCCGGCTGGCTTCTCTCATTTTGGGGCAACCTTGTGTGTTTGTATATTGAGCAGCGTGTCCGGCTGCAAGAGAAGCTCACCACTGGAACGTGGGCCTGGGAAATCGCTACACTTGTGATTTCCGTGTACCAGGGGCAGTATCTATGGCATTGGCTACAAAGCGGAACGGACACGTTGGTGCACGATTTGGATTCTACCCACTTGGGGGTTGATAAGAGGATTGAAAACATTTTGTAAAGATGAACTCACTGGAGGTTTTAATTGTCACGCACAAGATCCAGGTGGCCGTGCAAGCGGCCACGCCCACATGGGCTGGGACTTACTTACTTACTAAAAGTGCGCGAACACACTCATCTGTTTTCAGCAAGCTGCCACAGAAGAAGGGGCTTTCTTTCCCCGAAACGCGTCTGGTTTGGCTTGAATTGTGACTGAACTCGAACCTGTGCCATGTTGTCTGCTTGCAAGCTCGATGCCAAATAAATGGATTACAGCACTGCCGGCTGGCTTCTCTCATTTTGGGGCAACCTTGTGTATTTGTATATTGAGCAGCGTGTCCGGCTGCGACAGAAGCTCACCACTGGAACGTGGGCCTGGGAAATCGCTACACTTGTGATTTCCGTGTACCAGGGGCAGTATCTATGGTATTGGCTACAAAGCGGAACGGACACGTTGGTGCATGATTTGGATTCTACCCACTTGGGGGTTGATAAGAGGATTGAAAACATTTTGTAAAGATGAACTCACTGGAGGTTTTAATTGTCACGCACTACAAGATCCAGGTGGCCGTGCAAGCAGCCACGCCCACATGGGCTGGGACTTACTTACTTACTAAAAGTGCGCGAACACACTCATCTGTTTTCAGCAAGCTGCCACAGAAGAAGGGGCTTTCTTTCCCCGAAACGCGTCTGGTTTGGCTTGAATTGTGACTGAACTCGAACCTGTGCCATGTTGTCTGCTTGCAAGCTCGATGCCAAATAAATGGATTACAGCACTGCCGGCTGGCTTCTCTCATTTTGGGGCAACCTTGTGTGTTTGTATATTGAGCAGCGTGTCCGGCTGCGAGAGAAGCTCACCACTGGAACGTGGGCCTGGGAAATCGCTACACTTGTGATTTCCGTGTACCAGGGGCAGTACCTATGGCATTGGCTACAAAGCGGAACGGACACGTTGGTGCACGATTTGGATTCTACCCACTTGGGGGTTGATAAGAGGATTGAAAACATTTTGTAAAGATGAACTCACTGGAGGTTTTAATTGTCACGCACTACAAGATCCAGGTGGCCGTGCAAGCGGCCACGCCCACATGGGCTGGGACTTACTTACTTACTAAAAGTGCGCGAACACACTCATCTGTTTTCAGCAAGCTGCCACAGAAGAAGGGGCTTTCTTTCCCCGAAACGCGTCTGGTTTGGCTTGAATTGTGACTGAACTCGAACCTGTGCCATGTTGTCTGCTTGCAAGCTCGATGCCAAATAAATGGATTACAGCACTGCCGGCTGGCTTCTCTCATTTTGGGGCAACCTTGTGTGTTTGTATATATATATATAAATATATATATATATATATATTTATATATATATATACAAGAAGTTGGAGCGTGAAAAAAAAGTAAATATATATATATTCTCCACAGATTCCGGATCCCACTAGTTAGGAGGACACAGAGATGACACACCAGGAGATCTTTGCACAAATCCTTTATTGTGCACTCGTAGAACAAGGACGACGCGTTTTGGCGTAAGCCTTTTTCAAGTAGCCACCATTTTGAAATATCCACATATATAAGTCCGTCTTCCATGTCCCAACCCATGAACATAAAGAAAACACTTCTATACTAAATCAACATATATTGTTACATTATTATTCACTATATGTATACACATTTCAACAATTTAATTACATTGTATTCGTGAACGTGTGGGAATTAGTATGTGGCTTTCGAGCGGGACATGGAGGGTGACATCGTTATTATTAACTAACAATTTCCCCAGCTACGCGATCACGAACTACGAAATCGCATTGACTATCGGGAAACGGAGTCTGTAGGGTGTCGCATGGCTGTCTATAATGCCGCGCGGCTCCGGACTACAAATTCGCATTGCCTATCGGGAACTGAGGTTCGTGCTGGAACAGGGGTTCGAGACATTTGTCAGACCAAATACCTCCCCTTTAAAATTCCACAGTCATTATTAATCACCTCAATTCGAAGGTAAAAACATAATATGACACGGGAGCGCCCTTTGTTATCCTACATTTCCCTGGATTAGTCCATCAACAAGTGGGTATACAGATTCTATAGGTTATCACATAGCTGTCTGTAGTACTGCACGACTCCAGACTACAAAGTCGCATTGCCCAGCGGGAAATGAGGTTCAGATGAGGTGATGGGAACGGGGTTCGAGACTATAGTCTGACTTATTGTCTCCCCATTAAAATTAAACATTTTCTATCTTTAACCTCAGATCACAGGTACAGCATAATATAATGTAGTATAATAACACGGGAGCTCCCTTATTTATTAACTGATCAACTGGGAACAATATAGAAAGACAATAAAGGATTACCATATACTGCTTGGAGGCTGGTACCACACTGCATTATTGGACACGGATGAATATAAATTTCTGAAAAAAGATAACCCACGTATCCCGTGTATATACCTCCTTCCCAAGATCCACAAGGACCCCACTACACCACCAGGGCGTCCTATCGTGTCCTCAAATGGGGGGTTACTGGAGAACACTTCAATATTCTTGGATCTATATCTAAATGAATATGTACTGAACCTGAATTCCTATTGTAGGGATAGCACAGACTTCTTGAAAAGATTACATGATCTTGAACGGGAGGATGGATATTACATGATTAGCATGGATGTATGCTCACTTTATACATGTATCAACCAAGTAAAAGGGGTAGATGCATGCATGCATTATTTAAGGAGTCGACATGTGGATTGTTGTGAGCACAATACTATGCTTAAGACAATGATGTTGTATTGTCTACAAGAGAACATTTTTCTCTTTGAGAAAGCGGTATACCGACAACGATCTGGGACCGCGATGGGGACCTGTTTTGCCCCCAGCCTAGCGAATCTTTTCCTGGGCTGGTGGGAGGAACAGGTCGTATGGTCAGAGGAGTCGGAAATGTACACTGACCACATTTTAATGTGGGTCAGGTACATCGACGACCTTTTTATAATTTGGAATGGCCCAGAAACACTAGCAAGACAGTACATTAATCATCTAGGAATCAATGACCTCAATCTCCGTTTTACATATACCATCAGTAACACATACTGTGAATTTTTGGATGTAGCAGTTGAGGTGAGAGAGGGTGACATAACCACAAGTCTGTTTCGCAAGGCAACCACGGGCAATGCGGTGCTGCATGCGGCGAGCCATCATCCAATTCCCCTGAAGAGAAGTATTCCCTACGGGAAGTTGTTGAGGGCTCGCCGCAACTGCAGCACCGACACTGACTTTGAGACTGAACAAACGGCTATGATAGAATGTTTCACCAGAAGAGGATATGACGACGAAACTTTAAAGACTGCCTATAATAAAGTTCAAGTTCTGAAACATGAGGAAGTCCTGTTCAGAACATCTACCAGTGATAAGAAAAGAAAGGGTATTCCGAATAAGAGTCAACCAAATGCACCCCGCATGATTACAAACTTTAGCAGGGGAGCATGGGCCCTAGAAAAAGTGATGAGGGCCAATTGGAGCCTACTGGTATCTGACCCCATTATGGGAGGACTAGTGGGTACAAGACCGCAAGTAACTTATCGTAAGGCACGATCCCTCAGAGACAGATTAGTGCACAGCTACCCAAATGAACCATCTAAAACAAAGTGGCCTCCTATCCCTAATGGATTTTCCGTTTGCGGTAATTGTAAATGTGATCGCAATGGGAAATCACGGAAAGATTATAAGACAGGGACAGGCCAGATGAAAATAATCAAACACCAAATAAACTGCAATACAGAATTTGCTGTCTACGTGCTCGAGTGCCCTTGTGGCCTCCAGTACGTAAGCAGCACCAAGCATCCACTCAAAGTTAGGATTTTGCAGCACCTTCGTGCCATCACTAATAAAGACCATAATTACCCGATGGCTCGCCATTATGAAGAGAGCCACAAAACCAATAATGGGAGCCTGAGGTTTTATGGCATAGACAAGATACCCAAGAACATCAGGGGTGGAGACCGTGAGGCGCAACTTAGGGTCAGAGAGTCCAAAAGTATAATAAAAAAGTAAGACCCCAAAAGGACTGAATTATGGAAAAGAATTATCATCCCATATAGGCTTCACAAGCTAAGACGGTACAGGGTAGAGGTTAACCCGCAGTATGATGAGCATTGTTTATAAAGAGTAATCACTGTCACACATTTAACTAGTGAGGCTCTTCGCAGATGCACCACCACCTAGGGAGAAAAATGGGATAAACAACCACAATGGTGGAGCATCGGACTGATGCTACTTGCCCCATACCCCAGATGGTTACAAGGGAGAGCCCCACTATATTCACTAAGGAGAACAGTATGTTGGTTGCTGATTATGTTGGATAATAATTTTGTTATTATATATTGGTTTATATTTTTCACAAACCTCACTGTCAAATACCTCACCTTTCACTCATCCCCAATTAATAGCACTCGAACATTAGACCCGCCACCCCTTAAGCATCCATTCCAGCTAAATAGATGGATTTTTCCACTCATAGACTAACAAGCTTAGGGAATCAGATAATAACTAAGGGAGCTCCCGTGTTATTATACTATATTATATTATACTGTACCTGTGATCTGAGGTTAAAGATAGAAAATGTTTAATTTTAATGGGGAGACAATAAGTCAGACTATAGTCTTGAACCCCGTTCCCATCACCTCACCTGAACCTCATTTCCCGCTGGGCAATGCGACTTTGTAGTCTGGAGTCGCGCGGTATTACAGACAGCTATGTGATAACCTATAGAATCTGTATACCCACTTGTTGATGGACTAATCCAGGGAAATGTAGGATAACAAAGGGAGCTCCCGTGTCATATTATGTTTTTTCCTTCGAATTGAGGTGATTAATAATGACTGTGGAATTTTAAAGGGGAGGTATTTGGTCTGACAAATGTCTCGAACCCCTGTTCCAGCACGAACCTCAGTTCCCGATAGGCAATGCGAATTTGTAGTCCGGAGCCGCGCGGCATTATAGACAGCCATGCGACACCCTACAGACTCCGTTTCCCGATAGTCAATGCGATTTCGTAGTTCGTGATCGCGTAGCTGGGGAAATTGTTAGTTAATAATAACAATGTCACCCTCCATGTCCTGCTCGAAAGCCACATACTAATTCCCACACGTTCACAAATACAATGTAATGAAATTGTTGAAATGTGTATACATATACTGAATAATAATGTAACAATATATGTTGATTTAGTATAGAAGTGTTTTCTTTATGTTCATGGTTTGGGACATGGAAGACGGACTTATATATGTGGATATTTCAAAATGGTGGCTACTTGAAAAAGGCTTACGCCAAAACGCGTCGTCCTTGTTCTACGAGTGCACAATAAAGGATTTGTGCAAAGATCTCCTGGTGTGTCATCTCTGTGTCCTTCTAACTAGTGGGATCCGGAATCTGTGGAGAATAAAGAGTAGCGGCTGCTACTACCGATGACATCAGCGTTGTTTGGCCGAGGATCGCTCGAGCAGCATTTTTGAAGTATATATATATAGTTAGGATTATTTCTCTATGGAACTTTTGAAAATTCTATGTCTAATAACTTTGGCGTTTCTGGACTGAATCGGCTGAAATTTTCAGAAAAATGGCACATTTTGTTTCTGAGCAGCCCCTGAAAATTTTGGGGGGGGGGTTTGTCAAGGGGGGGCCGAGAAAAAAGGGGGGTCCCAAAACGCGTTTTTCCCATGTTAATTTCCATAGGGCGTTTGGCCTCACTTTTAGCTCGAACGGCTGAATGGATCTGCACGAAACTTGGCAAAATTGTAGGGACTGTTAGCCCGATGTGCCTTTGCTGGGTCTCAATATATGTGCTCCAGTGGATTTTGAGAAATTAACGTTTTAAAAAATTTATATATCTGTGACAGCGTCCCAGATAGCGCTCCAGATCGCGTACTTTTCGCGTCACGGAGCTTTGCGAAGCGATGCTGATTGGCTCTCCGGTGTCTGTCAACATTCTAAACAGTCCGGTGCGGCCGCCATCTTGTCTCTCGGTAGGATCGAGAGACAAGAAGAGGTGAAAAACAAAGGGGGAATTTAATGAAAGGGGGCAAGGTAGACCCCTCTTGACCCCCTAGGAATGATGTTGGGGTTATTAAAGGGTCCCGTGGGGAAAATAAAAAAAATTGATTTTTCACGGTAGAAGCCCTTCTCGGTTCGCGAACCGGGTCGCAAATTAACGGCTGAATGGATTTGCACGAAACTTGGCAAAATTATCGGGACTGTTAGCCCGATGTGCCTTTGCTGGGTCTCAATATATGTGCTCCAGTGGATTTTGAGAAATTAACGTTTAAAAAACAGGTATATCTGTGACAGCGTCCCAGATAGCGCTCCAGATCGCGTACTTTTCGCGTAACGGAGCTTTGCGTAGCGAAGCTGATTGGCTCTCCGGTGTCTGTCAACATTCTAAACAGTCCGGTGCGGCCGCCATCTTGTCTGTCGGTAGGATCGAGAGACAAGAGGAGGAGAAAAACGAAGGGGGAATTTAATGAAAGGGGGCTAGGTAGACCCCTCTTGACCCCCTAGGAATGATGTTGGGGTTATTAAAGGGTCCCGTGGGGCAAATAATAAAAATTTGATTTTCCGCGGTAGAAGCGCTTCTCGGTTCGCGAACCGGGTCGCAAACTGGTAGCGAAACGTGAATTCGCCATTTTGTGTTTCGATTTCATTAAATTACTAGGTATAAGGGGGTACGGGAGACGTATCCTGTCCCCTTTTGTTTTCTGAGGGTGGCTGAGGAGGCTCATATATGTTGATACATGTCTTCCAGCGGCTGTGCGTGAGCGTTTTTTTTTTTGTTGTTGCGTGACGTCTGTTAACGTTCGATTCGATGGAAATCAGGAACTATTGACCGCCATTTTGTCACTGCGAGTAAATATTTTGTTAAAAATAATTGTTATAAATTAATCCTTATTGATAAACATTGTCTGCGCCATCTTGTCTTTTTTGCAATGCCACACTTTTGTTGAGCACGGCAGCCATTTTAGATGCCTTGACCAGACCCACTCTCTGCACGCCGCCGATCCTCAGCATGGCTCCCCACCCTCGCAAGCATCTCCCCCTTGCACTGGTCACCCCCGCTCTCTCTCTCATGCATGGGCCAGATACCTCCTCCCATGTGCGCTGCTCTTCCCTGAGATTTACACCCTGTGCCCGCCCGACACCACCCTTTCACCCTATTCACTACCGCACCCTCTGACACTCCTCTTCCTCTGTGTCCGATTGTCCAGGCCGGTCCCAGGCTATCACCTAGCCCTGCAGATGTAGTTTATGGCCCCAGCTGTAGAGAATCACCCCTCTTCAAAGGAGTTACAGTAGATCAAGGCCCCCACCCGATGAGATCCGTCACACCACACGCGTTCCTACTATCTGATAACCATCCTGTATTGTGCTTGGGGAGGGGATTCTCACTGTGAGGGTGTGTGGGACCGAGCCTGAAGCGGAAGATTCCAGGGATGCCTCTTTGTACATCAAAGTTTTTACAATTATGTGTCACATTAAAAATATATAGCACTCCAACAAAGTAGGATTATTACACTTTAATAACTTATAAATATATAGAACGCAACAAAAACAGTAAATACATTTAAACAATTTTTTGAAAAAAGAAGCAACAATGGTCAGTAGCTGTCTTTTGTGCGAATAGTCCCAAGGCAGCACAACGTGCTGAGTTCTGGACGGCACCCAGGTGATGTTACCTGGGTGCCGCACTGGTTTTTGGTATCCTACAATGCAGCTCCGAAAAACGGCGTGGGGCGTCCCGGGGGGTGCGCGGGGAGGCCTCGTCAGTAGCGGTCTGTTGTGCGAATAGTCCCGAGGCAGCAGAACGCGCTGAGATGTGGATGGCACCCAGGTGATGTCCAGTAAGTTGTCGCACTGGTTTTGGCATCCTACAATGCTGCTCCGAAAAACGGCGTGGGGCGCCCCGGGGGGGGGGGGGAGGCGGCGTGAACGGGTCTCCCCAGGTGGAGGCTCGTCTGCTGTACTGGGGCGCCCCTTTACCGTTTCAGTTGCCATTCCGCCCGCTTTTGCTACACTGTGCCTCATCCTCCATTCAGCTGTTTATCGCCCGCTCTTGCGGCTACAGCGTCTCGCTCACCATGTAGTTGAGTTGCGCCCACTCTTGCGGTGCAGCGATAGGCGACTGCCACAGGACTCTTAAAATGGCGGACGGCTCTTCGGATTTGGGCCTGGTCCACTAAAATGGCCCTGGGACACCTTGGAACTCGGACGTCCCCTGAGCCTTGAAGATTTTACAAAAGTCTTGGGGGCTCCCGACTCTTGCAGGTTTCCGGTGGGGAGCGGCTGCCATGATTGCTCGCGGAATGACCACGACGGAGCCACGAGATGGTGGTGCTCTCAGGCTGACGCCAGCTTCAGTCTGAAACATCTAGAAACAAGGTGGGGCTTTCATCGTTTGGGAAAAAAAAATGTTTTAATCCAATGAAAAGTGTTATTTTTAGGTCATATGATCAAGCCTTCCATCATTAGGAAACCAAAAGTGAAATGAACCAATGAAAAGTTTTATAAAGAAGTCACATGACCTGTTATGCTTACGTTACGCGCTGCTATAAAAAGCGTAGAAAATCCGTTGGCACCTGAGGCGGCGTCAGTAGCGGACCGATGTGCGAATAGGCGGAAGGCAGCACAACGCGCCGAGATCCGGATGGCACCGAGGTGGTGTCCAGCAAGTTGCACTGGTGTGGCCAACCTGCAATGCTGCGCCGAAAGTCGGCGTGGGGTGCCTGGGGGGTGGGGAGGTGGCGCAAACTGGCCTCTCTCGCCTCCCCAGGTGGAGGCACCTGATGTGCAGTGCGGCGCCCCTTATCTTTTCACTCGCCGTCCAGCAAAGTTGCGCCCGCACTTGCTGCTACAGTAGGCCGAAGGCAGCACAACGCGCCAAGATCCGGATGGCACCGAGGTGGTGTCCAGCAAGTTGCCGCACTGGTGTGGCCATCCTACAATGCTGCGCCGAAAGTCGGCGTGGGGCGCCCCGTTGGCCTGTGAGGTCGCGTCAGTCAGTGGGGGCTGTTTGAGAAAGCAATGTGATGCTGTGCATCGCCCCCAAGATGGAGGCTCCTCGGCTGCAGTGGGGCGCCCCTTGGTGTTTCACTCGCTATCCAGCTGAGTTGCGTCCGCACTTGCGGCTACAGTAGGCCGAAGGAAGCACAACGCGCCGAGATCTGGATGGCACCGAGGTGGTGTCTAGCAAGTTGCCGCACTGGTGTGGCCATCCTACAATGCTGCGCCGAAAGTCGGCGTGGGGTGTCCCGTTGGCCTATGAGGTGGTGTCAGTAGCGGACCGATGTGTGAATAGGTCGGAACCAGCACAAGGCGCCAAGATCCGGATGGCACGGAGGTGGTGTCATAGTTGAGAGTTCTGAGCAGCACTTGTAACACTGTCTGAAGCTTATTTGCACCTGCTGCAGCTTCACTATTGCCCTGGTGTGGCCAAAGATCGCCCATGACATAGGCGGCCGGCTCCCATGGTCCGGCGGAACTTTTTTCCTTTTCCTTTCTGCATCTTGTCCCACAATCCGTTTGACCTTTAGACATGACCAGGTCCCTGAATGTGTGCAGGGGGACGCTATTGATTGAATCAAAATGGCGGCTTCACACAAAGCTGACTCAAGCGTTGCTGGTGATGCTATACAGACAAAAAATGGTTTTCAGTTTGTACATTCTTCAGGATTTTTCCATCTAAGTCTGCTTGAGAGTTTGTAGAACAATGGCTTTAGATCTTGCCCTCCCCTCTTTTGACTGTTGGTTCTTGTTGCCTATCTCTTCTGTTGTCATTTAACTGAACCTTTTTTGACTGCCGAAAGGGGTTCTGGTCCGACCGCTGGTTGGTGGAGACATTTTGACTATATCCTGGACCTGCCCGGCCTCGCCCAAAATGGCGCCGGTATAAATGGGACTCGTAACTCCTTGTTGTGTACTGGTTGCACAACCTTGATATCACGAGATACGTATGCAGTTTTGAAGCACATGGCGGGCGGGAACGAGAATTGATTGAATATTTCGACATCCCTATTGATATTAAGTTCTGATGTGTTATTGATTACTGTACTATTGAAAGTTCGAATTAACGTCACCCATGGTACTTGCCCGCAAATGTATATCTAGATAATTTTATTGTAAGTGGCCCTGTCATATTTTAATTACAAAATGTACGTCCACCGATTCCGCAACTGTTAGACACCTTAGTTCTTGCAACCTAATGGCCCGCTCGTTGCGTTCCTCTACAGTGTAAATGTAATTTACGATTCCAGTTTGCTCCGTGGCCGGCCCACGTGGTTATAGGCCCGTATTTGTATACTGACATTTTCACAATAAAGGTTTTTAAAACAAAACATGGTAGTAGTATTTACATTGGTAAAGTTTTTAATTTTAGTCACTGTTTTCGAATCAGTAAAAGGCAAGTGAATTAAAGCAGTCCAATTACATGACGGATAAAAGGTATAATACGCAGGAACGCAGTAAAGATAAATGGTCAAGGGCTGTTGTGTTTTTTACTCCTGCAACATAAAGTGATCGATAAGAATCTGATATTCAGGCGTATCGGCGACTAAGACAGCAGGCCGAGCATCTTTTGCTCAACGGCTCACTCATGGGACGAAGAAACACCCTTTTTCTAGAAAAAGGAATATATTTTACTTGCAGGACAGTTGTAAATTTTCCGGGAAAATACATAAGCCTGGAACATTATAACATATATGTTTAAGAAAAAATAATGTTCGAAAGCAATAAAAAGCGTAATTTTTAGGTCATATGACTAAGCCTTTCATCATTAGAATAACAAAAGTAAAATGAACCAATGAAAAGTTTTATTAACAAGTCACATGACATGTTATGCTTACGTTACGCGCTGCGCGCCGCGCCCCGGGTCCCTTCCGGGAAGCTGCGCTTCGCGCACTGGAGTACTTCCGGGTGCGCTAACGCGGCGTGTCATATAACGCATTACGCGACAACGTAGGTCCAGAATATAGTCAAAATGTCTCCACCAACTAGCGGTCGGAACACAACCCCTTTCAGCAGTCTAAAAAGTTCTGTTAAATGACAACAGAAGGGACAGGCAACAAGAACCATCAGTCAAAGAGGGGAGGGCAAGTTCTTCCCTACCGGGTCACTTTGGGGCGCTACCGGAACTGATCGAATTGGTAGTCTACAGTGTTTCTGGATGTTTCAGACTGAAGCTGGCGTTAGCATGAGAGCACCACCATCTCGTATCTCAGTCGTGGCCATTCCACGAGCAATCATGGCAGCCGCTCCCCACCAGAAGCCTGCGGGAGTCGGGGGCCCCCAAGACTTTTGTAGAATCTTCAAGGCTCAGTGGACGTTTTCGAGAAAGGGGCCCAAGCCCTAGCAGACAAGCGTCCGAGTTCCAAGGTGTCCCATGGCCATTTTAGTGGACCACGCCCAAATCTGAAGAGGCGGCCGCCATTTTGAGAGTCCTGTGGCAGCCGCCTATAGCTGCATCGCAAGAGCGGGAGCAACTCAACTACATGGTGAGCGAGACGCTGTAGTCGCAAGAGCGGGCGGTAAACAGCTGAATGGCGGAAGAGGCACAGTGTAGCAAAAGCGGGCGGAATGGCAACTGAAACGGTAAAGGGGCGCCCCACTACAGCGTGTCTTCAGGTCAAACGGATTGTGGGATTAGGTCTAGAATGGAAGAGTCATCAAAAGGCAAAAAGTTCCGCCGGACCCCGGGAGCCGGCCGCCTATGTCGGGGGCGATCTTAGGCCACGCCAGGGCAACACGACTTGGGGAGGGGGCAGAAGTCAAGCGCACCCTCCCAGTCCGCGCCACCACACCGTATGTTGAAAATCTGAAGCCATCGTTCTACAAACTCTCAACCAGCCTTGGATGAAAAATCTTGAAGAATGTACAAACTGAAAACCAGTTTTTGTTTGCATAGCATCAGCAGCAACGCTTGCTATCAGAGTGCATGAGTTTCATGCTCGATCGATTGAGCTAGCCGGATCAGGCAACAAAAAGTATAAAATAGTTATGTAAATAGTTATTTAATAAAATGTTTTACCCTGTTACTTTGCTGGTGTGTTGTATATATTTATAATATTTGCATAGAGTTTATCGTTATTTTGGGCGGGGTGGGTGGCGGAGCCGAGCTGTCTTGCAGCCATCATGGTGTGGAGCTCAGTTCATCTCACTAGTTTTGTATTTCTCATGAAGGGTTGTTCCTAATGTTTCTATTTTAGCGAGGTCAAAAAGAGATCCCATTAGTGGCCTACTGATTTTGCTCGATTATTTGTTTTTTTTTTTACACGATTTTTCACTATCTGCAAAGACTAAACAGAGTATTGCGGCTTTGTGCTTGTTAGTAAATAGAGAATGAACCAAAGAGAATAAATTCTAAAATAGTAAATGCTTGGATAACAATCAATCAAATGGAGAGACAAGCAGGCACGACGGATTACAACGGGGGCAAAGGCCTGCGTTAACTACCCTTCACTATCTGCAAAGAGAGAGTACTTTTAAGAGAAAAGAGGGGGGGGGCAGCGTTTAAAGCACATCATCGTGCATAAACACGAAAATGTTTTTACCTATCACGTACTTGACATTTGACAGCTTTTGATATTTGCTATTAAAAAACCATTGAAGTTCAATGAAAAAACCATAGGTTTTAGCCCATATATATTTAGGGATTAGCATTTACAAAACCTTGAAAATTCACTGAAAAAACCATAGGTTATAGACCATATATAGTTAGGGATTAGCATTTACAACCCCTTATTTTACTCGCATAAAACCATTGAAATTCGCATATATAGTTAGTTGCGCTAACTATATATCGCGCACCCGCAATCCACTGCTGATGATGTCACATATTACATCATTCATGACATGGTCAGTGACATCACTGATGACATCACTGATGACATCACTGATGACATTATCCAGTGACTGTATGTTTCTGTAAAGTTAAAATATGTATTACATATTGAAGAATGAGTGGATGTATAAGTGTCTGGATGAAGGATTTAGTAGGTGCATGACTGACTGTATAAGTGAGTGATTAAATGTGTCTCACTGAGTGCATGGGTTAGTCACTAAACTGTCTTAATTTGTGCATCATTATGTCTGTTGTTCTGTAAACTGCTGCATGTGTTGATCAGTAGCTATATGAGTAACTATATGCGTTATTGATTGGTTGCCCAAGTATTTGTATGGGAGACTGAGTGTGTGTGGGGGTGGCTGGGAGGTGTATGACTCTGTGCATAGATGTGTGAGCAGTTGATTCACTAGATGTATGGGTTCAAAAGTGCATGTGGAAACAGCTGCATGGGCGGTTGACTGTGTGCATGAGTGTATTGGTGAGTGAATGGATATCTCAGTGCTACATGTCAAAGTAAGTACATATGAAAAACACAGTACATGTGAGAGTTGACATATATAAATAACTGTGCATAAGAGCCAGTGAATGTGTGAGTGGCTGTATGGATCATTGTGAACTTGTATCAGGGATTGTATAAGGGAGTAAATATGTGTTAGTATATGTTTGAATAAGTAAGATGTGTATAACTGTATAGTTGAGGAAATGGAGGTGTGATTGATTCTTTGCATGACTGACTAGGTGTGTGAGTAACTCCATGGATGAGTGACAGTCTGTGAGTGTCTGTTTACACTGAGTGTATCTAAGGTTATATCAGAGTCTGAAGAGGTTCATCGTATAATCACATGAATGATGTCATCAGTGATGTGATCAGTAATGTCAAATGAGATGTCATCAGTGATGTCATCAGTGATGTCATTTAAGATGTCATCATTGATGTCATCAGTGATGTCATTTGAGATGTCATCAGTGATGTCATTTGAGATGTCATCAGTGATGTCATCAGTGATGTCACTGACCATGTCATGAATGATGTAATATGTGACATCATCAGCAGTCGATTGCGGGTGCGCGATATATAGTTAGCGCAACTAACTATATATGCGAATTTCAATGGTTTTATGCAAGTAAAATAAGGTTTTGTAAATGCTAATCCCTAACTATATATGGTCTATAACCTATGGTTTTTTCAGTGAATTTTCAAGGTTTTGTAAATGCTAATCCCTAACTATATATGGGCTAAAACCTATGGTTTTTTCATTGAATATATATATATATATGTATATATATATATATATATATATATATATATATATATATATATATATATATATATATATATATATATATATATATATATATATATATATATATATATATATATATATATATTCAATGAAAAAACCATAGGTTTTTTTAGCCCATATATAGTTAGGGATTAGCATTTACAAAACCTTGAAAATTCACTGAAAAAACCATAGGTTATAGACCATATATAGTTAGGGATTAGCATATATATATATATATATATATATATATATATATATATATACCCACAGAAGGGCTTCTCACCATTCCAAAAGAAACCGAAGGGACACAACAGCGGACCACGAAAACACCATTAATTCCGCACAGCAGGCAAGACGCGTTTCAACAAAATGTCTTCTTCAGGTACCTATACACTGTAAACTGTCACCACCGCTCTTTTAAATGATCCATTTGGCTTCCAATGGTGGAAACCCAGCAAGGCATTTGATGGTTGGAAGGCCCTCTCGTAGTCACCATCGGCAGACTATGGCTCCCAGAAGGCACCTCAGGTAAGCGTTTCTTGTTGCCTCATGAAAGCTCATAGTGAGTGCTGTTGATCGGTAAAAAGGCGTGTGTGGTGCAGTTTTTGAATAGCCCAGTGTCCATATAGTCAGATGTTTCTCTCCCTGGCACCCATCGATGTCTCACCGCAAGCGCCAGGATTTTGCAGGATCAGGGATTAGACTGCAGTGAGCCTTATCCTTCCGTGCAGTCACGGACAACAATTAGTAGAGAAACTCAGCAGTTCCTGGATGCGGGGGCCACAGCATACCAATACCTTGGTTAAACGCCACAGTGACTGCACAAGAGCACAGCCTTTACCCTTGGTGCTGAGGCCACAAGCGAGACGGGTCCCTCCAGCATGCCCAGGGTTGGCGTGCAAAATATCCACAGAAAAGCTTCTCACCATTCCAAAAGAAACCGAAGTGACACAAAAGGGGACCAGAAAGAACACCTTTAATTCCACACAGCAGGCATGACGCGTTTCAACAAAATGTCTTCTTCAGGTGCCTATACACTGTAAACTGTCACCGCCGCTCTTTTAAATGATCCATTTGGCTTCCAATGGTGGAAACCCAGCAAGGCAATTGATGGTTGGAACACCCTCCAGACTACGGCTCCTAGAAGGCACCATCCCGGCCCTCAGGTAAGCGTTTCTTGTTGCCTCATGAAAGCTCATAGTGAGTGCTGTTGATCGGTAAAAAGGCGTGTGTGGTGCAGTTTTTGAATTGATGTCATCAGTGATGTCATGAGTGATGTCACTGACAATGTCATGAGTGATGTAATATGTGACGTCATCAGCAGTGCATTGCAGGCGCGCGAGTTATAGTTAGCTGAACTAACTATAACGGGGGAATTTAAATGGTTTTGTATGAGTGAAATGTCCAGCTAACTAAAACATGTGTGAAACCTATGGTTTTTTCAGTGAATATATATACATATATGTGATCAAGGCTCGATTCTTTGGTCCCTGTCTGCTTCCTGGTGCGTTGTCGTGAGAAGACGAGCGTGCGAGGAAAACGGAGGTTGTGTATATATATATTACCTACTGGCGGTCGCCAGTAGGTAGTTATAGTTAGGATTTTTTTCAATGTTACATCTCAAAATTCTATTTGGAATAACTTTGGCGCCGGTTGACGAATCTGCCTCAAAATTTCCTCAAAATGGCCTCGCGGCGTTCCGGTCCTTCCCTGAAAGTTTGGTGGGGGATTCGTCAAGCGGGGGCCGAGATAAAAGGGGGGCCCCAAAACACGTTTTACCCATGTTAATTTCCATAGGGCGGTCGATTTCACTTTTAGCCCGAACGGCTGAATGGATTTCCACCAAACTTGGCAAAATTGTAGGGACTGGTAGCCCGATGTGCCTTTGCTATGTCTCAAGATATGTGCTCCAGTGGATTTTGAGTAATTAAGGTTCAAAAAAATATATATATCTATAGCCGCGCTCCGGTACGTGCACCGGTACGCGCACCGGGCGCGCCACGCGAGGTGCGCACGGAAAGCTGATTGGCTCTCGGGTGTCTGTAAACATTCGAAACAGTCTGGAGCGGCCGCCATCTTGTGTCTCGGTAGGATCGAGACACGAGAGGCGGCCAAAACAAAGAGGGAAATGACCATAAGGGGGCAAAGTAGACCCCCCCTTGACCCCCTAGGTTTGATGTGGGGGCTATAAAAGGGCCCCGCGGGGCATTTAAAATATATTTTTTTTCATTTTGCGCGGAGGAAGCGCCCGGTACGCGCACCGGGGAGCGGCCCGGGGAACGTACTATGAGGGAAAAAGATGACAGAGTTTTTAAAAAAAGAAGCCTTTATTTAGAAATTGGAGGTAGTTCTAAAAAGAACTTTTTTTTTTCTTCTTTTTGTTGTTTTATATTTTTTTGTGTTTTTTGAACATTTTGTACTTTTTTTGGCTTTTCAAAACAGTTTTATATTTTTGTTGTATTTTTTTAGGGGGAGAAACAAAAAAGGGGAATTGAAACTGGCTCAACTGGAGCAAAAAAACAAAAAACCCCAAAAATTACTTCTTTTTGGGGCACTTGTGATTATCACCTGCAAGGACGATGAGCTTTACGCTTTTTTCACCATAGGCGATAAGCTTGCCACATGCAGAACAAGTGATTTTAAAATCAGCAAATCTTGGCTGAATACAAGGCATCATCTCTGATGTTTCTGGTCCCGATGAAGTGGGTTGGTTTCTTTGGGAGGTGGTCCTTGACGACTGGGGGAGGTTACTGGCCAGTTCCCTGAGCTCTGCACGAGAGTAGTTGTTTGGGTGCTTTCGGGTCATATGACGAATCATGGTATAGTTACCAAATGAATATTTTTTGTTTGGGTTGCCCCGTGAAAGTTCTTCATTGCAGATTAGGCAAGTTACCTTGGCCGCATTCACTTTTTTCTTGCCCTCTGGGATTGAAAAAAACTCCCATACAATGTGTGGCTTGGGTTTGTATGGGGTATTTTCTTCAGGCAGCCATCTTCTCCTCCCCTCCTCCTCTTCCTCTTCCTCCTCCTCCTCTCCTTGACCACCAATATAATCTGGAGCTGGTCCTGTTGGTGGTGGTGGTGGTGGTGGTGGTGGTGGGGCAGATGCACCAGCTGCTGCTGCTACTGAAGCCATTATTAAGATCAAATAGGTACAGAGATGTACAAACAGGTCTTCCTCAGTCAAAGGACAAAGTCAGAATAAGGAAAAAAGGTGGGGTCTTTCATCATTTGGAAAAAAAACTGTCCTGAACCAATGAGAAGTGTTATTTTCAGGTCACAAGACCAGGGGCTTCATCATTATGAAACTAAAACTGTTATGAACCAATGAAAAGTGTTATTTTCAGGTCACATGACCCGACGCGCTTACGCTACGCGCCCCCGGGCGCGCCCGGGGGCGCTCTGGGTCACGTAGCGTAAGCGCGTCGGATGTTTACATTGCGCGATCGTATTCGCTCGAGTACTTCCGGGTGCGCTTACGCCGGGCGTATCACGCGGACGCGGCTACGCGATACGTCACGATCATGTTTTCGTTCGCGATATTGGCGCTTACGGGACGCTCCCCGGAGCGCGCCCGGGGGCGCTTTATAAAAGTACGCTTTCAGGGGCGCTCCCCGGGAAGCGCACCGGGAGCGCTCCAAAGCAAAAAAAAATAAAAAATTGGGAAAAATTGTAGGGACTGGTAGCCCTATTCTTAAGTGGTTTTTACGAAAATTAACTTTGAAAAAATATATATTGTGCTACATTGGGCTATATATATGCCAAAATGTAGCCCAAATATAGCCCAATGTAGCCCAAAGATGGCCACCAGAGACCAAAAAATCCAAATGTAGCCCAAATATCAGCTAGATGTAGCCCAACTGTAGCCCAATGACAGAATGTACCAGAGTGTTCTAAAGAACAACTAGAGTGCTAACAGTCTTATTTATAAAGTGAGACTTATAGTTAGGAATTAGAATTTAAAAAACGTTTGAAATTCACTGAAAAAAACATAGGTTTCACACCAGTTATAGTTAGGAATTAGCATTTAAAAAACCAATGAAATTCACTGAAAAAACCATAGGTTTCACACCAGTTATAGTTAGGAATTAGCATTTAAAAAACCTATTAAATTCACTAAAAAAACCATAGGTTTCACATCAGTTATAGTTAGCTGGAAATTTTACTGACATAAAACCAATGAAATTCCACGTTATAGTTAGTTGGACTCACTATAACTTGCGCGCCTGCAATGCACTGCTGATGACGTCACATATTACATCACTCATGACATGGTCATTAGGCGCGCAAGTTATAGTGAGTCCAACTAACTATAACATGGAATTTCATTGGTTTTATGTCAGTAAAATTTCCAGCTAACTATAACTGATGTGAAACCTATGGTTTTTTTAGTGAATTTAATAGGTTTTTTAAATGCTAATTCCTAACTATAACTGGTGTGAAACCTATGGTTTTTTCAGTGAATATATATATATATATATATATATATAAATATATATATATATATATATACACAAGTGGCCCTGTCATCACTGGCGTTCGGCTGCATCCGCAGCTTCATGTGGTTCCAAGGGATTGGATGGACGGGGCACTCCAGGGTTTCTGGTGAAATTGGAAGGAGGACATGCAGTTATTAACTGCGGTGGCTTGTATTAACATTGCTGCGCGCCCACTTGATATTTGAATCGGACTCCAAGGCTGAGGCGGTTCGGGGACCGGAGGAGGCTTTTTGAATTTCTCAACAAGCAGGAAAACTTGGGTTCCCTTGCAGCACGAACTATCCTGCAGATCCCCCATGCATCACTTACCTGGATGCGACTGAAGCATTCTGGGAGCTGTGGTCCTCGAACACACAGTGGACTAGAGGTATGCAAGCATTCACGGGGGCGGAGTCTGCCCTCTGACCTATTAGAGGGCGGCAGGACGAGAGGTCGCGTTATGGAAAGCCTCCTGAACTCTTAAGCACTGACGAAGGCAAATTCTAGTTGCCGAAAGGCATTTGCCATACAAGAAATAAAACAACGGCTTTCCAAAGTGTTCCCTGTGCTGATCTCCGCTAATTTTCGCGTGAAAAGGAGTTTTGGCGGATATATATATATATTTTTTTTTTTAAATCTTTTTAACTTTTATATCATGGGTTCCTTTCTTGGTCAATTTAATACATGGATTTAAACCAGTTAATGCATTTTTCGAACTGTTGCCATTTCAAAACTATTTGGAAAACAGACTAGGCTATTCTTTGCTAGTAGTTTGTCCTCGCTGTCTATTTTCACGAGGTGTATGTTGAAAAAAAGAAAAAAATGCACTTTTTTCACTGCTCAGCGGTTACTATTTAAAACGCAAGCATTACCAACTCTGACTGTCTGTGAGCAAGGGCGGATGCCCGAAACGCGTCAGATTGCTTGGTTCAGCTTTTGAATAAAATCTGTGCTTTATAATTACTGGATTCGCGTGATTTCCTGGGTCGCTGTGGTCGGAGCTCGGGAGATTGCACTTGTTCGATGTTAAATTCGGAAGGTGATTGCTTCCGAGGTGAATCCACTCTCCTGAAGTCGGCGGTCGTGTTCAATCTTCACAAAAGCCTTTCCTGTCAGGAAAATTCGTCAACGACAGCCCCTGTGCCTGCGGAGACAATAGTTGCACGTTGGAGAATACCGGCGGCGTTTTTTTGAAATTTTGAAAAGACGCGTTGGCGCCAAAAACGCCTGACCAGTCGGAATCCAACGGAAAACGCTCAAACATTTCGGCGGCACGGTGGAGAGGAATACTAAGCACTTGCACGTTACCCTGGGAGCAGGATTGTCGAGCTCGGGTAGTTCGGTGCACACAACATCCTAAAGCAATTTGAACCAGGCGCCATGTCAGAGGAGACCCTCCGTGGCAGGGAAGCGGCGGCGGCCGCTCTATACTCCAACTTACCCAAGGTAACAACGGGTGTGGGAGGAGGCAGCAACAAAACCGATCTAACTGGCGGCTCCAATACGATAGAGACTCAAATACGTGCTGCGTTGAAGAGACTTGAAAAATGCATGTATTCTGAAATGTCCAAATGGTGGGAGCATAAATCTTTGACTATGTATTTGGAAGAAAATAGAGTTCCCAGAGGTTTGCGTATCTTACTGGCACCGAGTTACGACAGACCTAACCCTAACATGCTTAAAGAATGGGGCCAAGCCAATCCGGAATCATCCGCAAAATTGTTGCAAATTTTGGTTAAATACGCAGTAATAGATCGTGAACAGCTCATGAAAGAGATCTCAGAAATTAATGAGGAGCTGTGTAAGTTTGAACCACATGATCTAATAACCAAATCGAGAAAAGAAATCGATGAGCGCATAGCCAAGCAGGAGGAAAAAATCAAAGCCCGTAAGATTTTCAAGTTTGCGCGTGACAAGGAAGACTACGCACAGGGAAGAATATTTACATTCGCGCGCAAATTTGATAATGTGAAGCGCTCTAAATTTGCACAACAAACGCAGCAGGCTAAACAGGGGAAACCGGATGGACAAACATCTACCTCTGGACAAGCTCAGGGCCCCACAACAGCCGGAACAAGCCAAATGCATAGCGACAATGAGTCACTGACAAGTGCCCCTACCTCGGATGATGATGCCAGTGGCACTTGGGAGGCAAGCTCGGTCATCCTGGATTTAGGTGAGGAAGTGGATTTTTTATCCAACGAAAGACTGCAGTCACTAAGGCCCCGGAACAAACAGCAGACAAAGGGGCAGCAGCAGCAGCAAAGCGTGCCAGGAACAACAGAAGACGGGGCCAGCGCCGGAAAAAGCACAAAAGCGCCCAAAAAATCAAAGCGGCAGTATTGGCGCAAAAACAAGTGAGTGATAATACTGTAGTAAATCTTTCCTCTGTTGACCTCACCAAGGCTGAGCAACAACTCTTAAGCCTCGGTCTCTCATATTGTCCAGCTACTGACTTCAACTATGCTAAGACCCGCATAGATGTCTACATGTATATAAGAAAATGGAAGCTCAAAAAATTCTTTGAGATCAAGGAAGGTCTGAATAATAAAACACCACAAGGAATTGGAGCAACCATCAATGCTCTTCCAAATGTGCCCATGCTTCCGGCCAGTGACACTCGAACAGCACTTACAGTATTGAATCTTTTGGGCAATGACGCTCTCACTAACGAATTTGCATCCACACAGGATGAATTGAGGGCAGTTGACATTCCCCAAATTGGAGCCAATACCAGTCCTTTTAAACAAACGTCTAAATTCAATCCTACCATGCCCAGAGACTCCATTGATGTTTTTCAGGACGTGGTAGTAGAAGATCTAAAGCGGCTGCATCACCAGATTAAGCATAAAAAGCGATATAGAAGCAAACAAGAAACTGAATATCATGCTCTGGTTAAAAAATTAAGCAATGACCACAACATCATAGTGACCATGGCTGACAAGGGGGGCAATGTGGTCATTTGGCCAAAGGAGGAATATATTAAGGAAGCAAAGCGACAGCTCAGTGATGGTACTTGCTATTCGATCACCAACATGAGACACTTTGAAACTTCCAGGGAATCTCTCAAGAAATTACTTTTTAAATATAAAAGGGAAGGTATGATTTCCTCACAAGAATTTGAATTTCTCCATGTCGAGTTTCCTGTCTTGCCCAAACTTTATTTACTCCCCAAGATACACAAACTATCGAGACCAGTGCCAGGCCGACCCATCATTTCGGCTATTGCAGGAGTGGCTGAACACGTCACTGAATACATCGATTACTTCCTGCAAAGTCTGGTCCATGAACTACCTACGTATGTAAGAGACACAGGCGATTTCCTGGCCAAAATCCAAAACGTCCAGTGGAATGATCAAATGCTCATGATTACTTTGGACATAGAATCGCTCTATACGAGCATAGAGCATATGTGTGGGATCAAAGCTCTTGAGTTTTTTCTTGGTAAAAGGCCCATAAATTGTTACCAGCATAACAAAGTATTGATTGAGCTTACATCATGGTGTCTCAAAAACAATTTCTTTCTTTTTGGGAGTGATCTATATCTGCAGATACGTGGGGTCGCGATGGGGGCATGTTTCTCTCCCAGCTACGCGTGCTTGCACGTGGGCTGGTGGGAGGAACATGTCCTCAGGCGGCAACACGCTCAAGCTTTTTCTGATCATGTTTTACTTTGGCTTCGTTATATTGATGACGTTTTTTTGTTATGGCAGGGTGACAAACACAGTGCACAACTGTTCATTGATTCTATCAATGTTAATAATGAAAATCTTAAATTCACTAGTCCCATCAGTGATTGTGAGGCAGAAATGTTGGATGTTAAAATCCAAATCCGCAATGGCCAGTTTACCACCAAACTACATCGGAAAAGCACTGCGGGCAATAGTATTTTGCACGCTAGCAGTGCACATCCGCGCCATGTGGTAGACAATATTCCCCTAGGTGAACTCTTAAGAATCAAGAGAATCTGCAGTACAGATTCTGACTTGGAATCTTGCACCAATGAAGCTTTGACTAGGTTTCGTGCTAGGGGTTATCGTGAATCAGTCCTTAAAACAGCTATGGCCAAAGCCAAGACTAGATCCCGTGCTTCTTTGCTTGAGATCAACAGCAGTGCTAATACATCTTGCACTTCAGATGAAGATACCACTAACCCCAGGTTCCTTACGCCATACAGCAGACAGGCCAGACAAATAAAATCTATTTTGTCCAAAAGATGGCCGGTTCTTGCCACAGACCCTGTACTTAAACCCCAACTAGCAGAAGTCCCTATTGTCACCTTCAGGAAAGGTCCCTCACTGAGATCTCACGTCTGCCATGAATTTCCTGAACTTAGAAAAAAGCAGGAATGGATGAAAATAAGATCAGGTTTTATACGCTGCACCTCCTGCAGGGCTTGTAAATTTGGCAAAAGCACTAGGCAATACAACACGCCAATCAGACCAGACCCAATTCAAATCAAGGGCCAATACAACTGTAAAACCGAATTTGCCATTTACGTTTTAACTTGCACATGTGCACTTAGGTATGTCGGCAGTACACGACAACCGGTACACGTTAGGATCCTCCAGCATCTACGTGCCATTGTCAATAATGACCCAGCCTACCCTGTAGCTAGGCACTTCAAGGCAATACATAATAATAATCTGGAGTGCCTATCTTACTTTGTTATCTCCGCAATAGACAAACCCAGAAGAGGCGGAGATAGGGTTAAGATGCTGAGAAGAATGGAGTCTCACTTCATTCTCGAATTAGACAGTAGATCTCCCAATGGTCTTAATAACACGGAAGACCTACATGTGTTTCTGTAAATCAAGCCTTGCTTTGTCCACTTCGTTTCGCATTACTTTGGGTGGTGGGGTTTAGTTGGCTGCTGCCCTCCCCCACGTGTCCAATAATTTGTCTCCTTGTTGGGTTGTTGCACGTATCATTTGTATATATTAATTCACGGTGTTTATTATTTAGGTATTTGCATTTATTTTTTGGGTACACTCATTTGAGGACATAGACAACAGTTTTTCTCTGTAATTCATGTGGAAATATGTTTTTGCAACAGTTCATTTTTATTGACTATGATATCCCCTTGATTATTATACCAAATAGCCCATGCCTTAGAATTATGCTGCTACAGTCATATGTTTACCTATTATGCTGTTTTGCACTTTGATAGACACAGATGTAACATTATACTGTTTACATTCAAGCGTATTTTGCACATAACCAATAGTATTTCTGCTGGTTTTTTAATGCATCTGTTAGAATAACAACTATTATTTTTAATAATGCACTTTGCACTTTAATATGCTACTTTGCACTATCAATATCAAATATAGGCGGGGGCTGTATGTACGTATATATATTTGTCATATACAACTCTTTGGTATCTGCATTCTAAGCTGCTAAAAAAAAAAGGTTTTTTTTAAATCTTTTTAACTTTTATATCATGGGTTCCTTTCTTGGTCAATTTAATACATGGATTTAAACCAGTTAATGCATTTTTCGAACTGTTGCCATTTCAAAACTATTTGGAAAACAGACTAGGCTATTCTTTGCTAGTAGTTTGTCCTCGCTGTCTATTATCACGAGGTGTATGTTGAAAAAAAGAAAAAAATGCACTTTTTTCACTGCTCAGCGGTTACTATTTAAAACGCAAGCATTACCAACTCTGACTGTCTGTGAGCAAGGGCGGATGCCCGAAACGCGTCAGATTGCTTGGTTCAGCTTTTGAATAAAATCTGTGCTTTATAAATTACTGGATTCGTGTGATTTCCTGGGTCGCTGTGGTCGGAGCTCGGGAGATTGCACTTGTTCGATATATATATATATATATATATATATATATATATATATATATATATATATATATATATATATAAATATATATATATTTATCCGTTTGTTTCTACTCAGCAACACGCCCATCATCTGGAACCGCAGCAGAAGAAGAAACAAAAGACCCGGAGTGCAAGTGAGTTTTTTTATTTTAGGCACACCTCGTCAGCATAACGTTTCGGCCTACACAGAGGCCTTGGTCACACATATATATATATATATATATAACCTACTGGCAGTCGCCAGTAGGTAGTTATAGTTAGGACCTCGTTTCTATTCAAAAATAGCTTTTTCTTTTCCCAATAACTTTGGTGCCAGTTGACGAATCTTCGCGAAATTTTCAAAACTAGTGGCCCGCTTCAGTCAACTCCTATCTTGAAAGTTTCTGGGTGATTCATCAAGCGAGGGCACTGAAAAAAGGAGGGTCCCAAAACAGGCTTTCCCCATGTTAATTTCTGTTGGAAACTTTAGACAAAGCTACAACCCGAACTGCTGAACGGAATTACATCAAATTTGTAGCCTTTGGTTCAGAAAGAGGCCTTTTTTAAATGGTGTAAATCCGTTCAGTAGTTCCTGAGAAATTGGAAAAAGAAATAGTTTTGATATCTGAGGCACCGGTGGGTTCGCGAACCCTCCCGCGCACAAGCTTCACAGTGATTGGCTGCCAACACTTCAAACCAGGAAGTGTTGGCAGACATCTTGTGACTCGGTAGAACTGAGTCACAAGAAAACAGTAACACAAAGGTTAAAATACAAGAAATGGGGGCAGGGTAGAAACACCCTGTCCCCCTAGGCTCTTTAGGGGGTCCCACAAGGAACCCCAGGACCAAAAAAAGCTATTTTATTTTAAAGATTACGGTGGAAACCGAGTTGTGGTCACGAATCCCACCAAAACTATAAAACAAAAACAAAGCCCGGGCTCCCGTGCTTCGCTTTTAAAAAGCCCCCGGGTGGGCCAGGTCCCGGGGGCACTGCCAATTAGTTAGCGGGGGCCTGAGGGGGCCCCCACAGCCCGGGGACCGTTATTGTGAAAAATATTTGTGGGGGTCCCAATCACCCCACGCTGCCCCATTGACCGCCACCACCCCAGGGCTATTAGAAACAACCGCGGGGGCACGTGCCCCCTCTGCAGCCTCGGGGACCGACACCACCTCGGTGCTGTGAAAAAAATGCGTAGGGGGTCCCAATCCCCCCTAAGCTGCCCCGGCAGCTACCACCTACCTGGGGCTCTAATTTAAAAACCTGTGTGGGGGGGCAAGCCCCCATACACCCCAGGGATCACCACCTCCTTGGGGCACTAAATATGGAAATGTGGGGGTCTGTTACGGACCCCTGAGCCCCGGGGACCACCATCTCCCCGGGGCTTTGCCCTGGTAGGGAGGCCCTGGGAACCGCCACCTCCCAGAGCCGGCTCCTGCAGTGTCCCGGGGTGCCCATCCCAGGACACTACTGTTTGCTATGGCAGAAGAAAAAAGGGTGTGTCCAGGGGGACAAGTTTGCACACTTTAAAGAATGCCCCAGACATCAATTCTGGGGTTCTAATTGCTTTATTTTGCCTCTTTCAAATTATTTGGCTTAGCAAAGCAATTAAATATTTATCATGTATTGGAAAAGAGACCTTCAATTCACAGAACACCACATTTACAAAAGCACATTTGTACACAATATTATAATCCAATCAAATACAAAAAGTGTATGTACAAGAAATGACAAGTGAGACATTTATGTGGAATAACATTTGAACATTGAAAGAACACCAGTCCTAGTTTTAACATACAGCGGCAAGCGGACATTAGATTCTTAACTGCACATTTTAAATTGTCTTGCCAAGGGCAAGAGACAGGGGGTAATGTTTTCAAAACAATGTTGCCTACACATGAGAAAAGGGATTTTTAACAACATTTCTCAGGGCACAGTTTGTATATCATCCCCGTGCTAGGAAGAGCCAACACGTTTCAAATCCACAAAATTCACGGATTCTCCTCAGGGCATGGACAAGGTTGATATTTTGAAAGCGGCGTGATGTGCGTCCGCCCTGTGTGTGTGGAGTAAAAGTTGAGAAAACCTCTTCAGAATGCCTGAATGCCTGACGGTGGCTGTTCGGGTGAAGCAAATGCCGAATCCATACTTCTTTAGACTGTATCTAAGTTAAATTGTTTATGAACGTTCGTCACACACCCGATGTCTGCAATAATTTAGCCGCCCTCCAATAGAAATCTCTCCTTTGCTTCATTGAAGCAAGAGCAGGGAATCCTGCTCTCGCTTCAATGAAGTAAATTAGATTGCTTTTCCGCAAGGGGAACTGCATGTCAGCAGCTCCCTTTGTTGAAAAGCAATGCCGGCTCCCGCAGGAGGCGGGGAGCCAGCGGGACCGTGGGGGAATTGGGGCTCACCCACAGTCTCCAAAGGAGTAGCCAGGCCCCTGGGATAGGGTCCCTGGGGCCAAGAGTGGCCTGGGAGGGAAGCCACGTGTCCCCCTCCCCTTTACAAAAATGGACATGGCCCTGGGGATGTGGTCCCCAGGGCCATAATTGGTGGGGGCCACGCGGTACTCCTCCCAAAAAAATGGCCCCAGAAATAGTAAAAGAAGGGGAACCACACAGCCCCTTCTAAAATTTTTTTTTTTTTAAATGCCAGCATTGTGCCGGAGGCCCCTCCCTCAACCTGCACCACTCAGACCTCAGGGTCCCGTGGGGGAGCAGGAACCATAACCCCCAGCCTGCTTTGTGGCGTGGATGCAGCCTACGCACTCTGCACATGCCAGGAGGCACTCAAATACCGCCCAGGGCTCTCACAGCATGGTAGCCAGATCTAATTACCCACACTCTGCACGCACCAGAAGGCGCTCAAATACCGGCCAGGACTTTTGCAGAGCAGGTTGTATCGGGCATGCCAGGGCTGCCCCTGGGCAAAAATCGGGCCAAGGGATGGCCCATCTGCGCCTGTCAGAGCCTGGAGGAGGCTGAACTGGGCCACCCCTTAACATTGATGCTTCTGCTACCAACATGGGTAAGCGCAAACAACTTTGTAGCCTGGATCAGGGGAGAGCAAGAGTAAAGGTGCCCAGGAACTCAGCTTCTATTATATATTATTTGACCTCCACAGTAGGGACTTTAAACAAGGAAATCCAAACTGCTGAGGTTTAACTGGATTTGAGCTTTGACCGTCCTGAGACTAGGCCTGGGTGGTGAACTTCACCCTGTTCGTGGAGTTTGCACAGTTTTCTCAGAGTGGGTAGTACGCGATCGCGAGCGTAAGTTTCACCCGAGCTGCAAAAATACCAGCACAAACTGCAGTTCGTACTGCACTCCGCCACTCACAGAACTTTGTGGAGTGTTTTTGTAACTTTGCGGAGTTCCGCGTAGCAAAACTCCGATAACTATGCCCAGACCTACCTGAGACAAATACTCTACCAGCCGTCTCTCCCCAAAATACTGTCATTATCGACTCAGGAGCCTCGGCTAGTGTGTTGGGCCCCACAGCTAATGTTGGGGAGAGGAGTTGGACTAACGGCTAGGGCGGTTGACCTCGAATCTGGGGAATTGGGTTTGAGTCTCTGCAATGACGCTGAACGTCCTGTGATTCTGGGCAAATTACTTAATCTCCCCGTGGATAACAAAAATGAATGTGTCCTCATGTAATGCAACTGTTGCTATGTAAAGTGCTCTGATACCCGATTCGGGTCAAGTTTGCGCTATATAAAACTCCATTAAAAAAAAAAGTTAGAGTGCCACGGGGTGCAGAAGGAGAGACCAGGGAAGAGACTTTGAGAGTGGACGCACATCTGCAAAAGGCCCAATTGCTACACCCAGGGAAAAAAGGGAAAAAGAGATCCCCTGAACAAGAACACTTAACTGCTGAAACATCTATTAATCATGTTGCCGATTTGGATTCAGTCGCCCAATCGGCTGTCCAGAAAGTTATGGAGAAACAATTTAACTTAGGGTTCGTGTCCGTTTTTCCGACTATTGCTAACGACATTATAGACTTGCTTAACACTCGAGTAGAGGGGGTAATGGGGAAATTAGAGCACCTTGAGACCCAATTAGGGGGTCTAAAAAACAACTGTGTGTCATCTAAAAATCATGTCCCTACCCACCTACAACTGCATTCTATAGAAAACAAAAGGGATGAGGGATTTGTTAATCAAACTTTGTCCAAGAATAGTCTGGGGTCTATTCCCATAACAAATTTAGTTGCCGCCTCTGTGAGACATGTAGTGGGCATTAACTGTAATCGTATTGAGTCAGTTCCAGGTCCTTTGCCCAATTATGAGCCCCCGGATCAGGGTAGGATTCAAGGTAATCAAGAGGACAATAGGGTGACAAATAGCTGCAGACTCAATTTGCCACGAGATGCTACTCCCCTAGTTGCCATTCTCATTGGGGTCCCCCGTGCTGAAAGAGCACTGTTTGGAATCTACTTCCAAGCTGTTACATACAACTAAAAACTGGTGTGATTAACATTCTAGCAGGAGGGCCAGGGTTTCCTCTCATATCATAATGGCTAGGAGAGTGGGCTAGGTTGGCCAGAAGCCTAAGCAGGGAGTTGGCGACTGTATCATTGTCAAGTTTGATTGTGCATACATAAGAGGCCATTATTCCAGGAAGGCCCTAAGGAAGACCAGCGGGGCATTAGGGCCTTACCCCTGGGCTTTTTTTATCGACCACCGAGGGGGTACAGCTTTTTGGCAGAACTCATCGGGGGTCTGGCCCTCAGCAGACTGAGAGGGGGGTGTCCTTGTCTCTGACCAAGTCCCAGGGAAGAACTTTTACTTGATATGTTCCCCCGCAGGTCATCGACCTTACTTAAACTGCTAACATTGCCCACTGAGATGGTAGAAGATAAAAACAGCTAAGCTTGCCCAAACAGATTCCTGCCATTAACTCTAGACGAAAACTACTGACTGGAGCCTTCTCTCTGTCATCGAAGCTCCATTAGTGATACCATTAGTGGTCAGGGAACCAGTGTGAATGAAAACTCCAACTGTAAGATTATTAGCTGGAATATAGAGGGCTTGAGAAGTAAAAAAGATGATCCCAGGTGGCTTGATTTTATAAAAGAATATGATATTGTTAGTTTACAGGAGACCTGGGACCTGCAGAATAATTTTTGGGTGGATGGGTTGGAAACCTATGGTGTGCCCGCACGGCCTTCCTCGTCAGGCAGAGCAAAAGGGGGCTCTTAATGTTAATCTCACTTAAAATGTCAGGAACTCATAAAAGGGTGGATGTTGGTTCTCCTAATTGTTTGGCAATTGAATTCACTTCTACCAATACATCCAAAATGCTGTTGTCAATTTTTATAATTCTGGTGGAAGTAGTTTTTTAAATGAACATTTATGTAATTTGAAATACTTTTTAAAGGAGTATAGATTGAAGCAAACACTTATTATTCTATTATAATTATGGGTGATTTTAATACTAATCTATGTGATATGAACTGTCAGATTGAAGACTTTTTAGGGCCGGCGAATTCTTCCAATCTTCATTTTGAGCATACACAGTATGGGGTGGTCTGGAGGATCCTTTGGTTGTAGTAGACCTTATTGAACCAAGCTCTATTGCAACAGAGGTGAGGATCCCCATTTTTAAAGCTCAAGGGCGGGATACTATAATAGATTATATATTTATCTCCCCCGTTTTATCATCCCAAGTAATTTTTTCCAATGCTGGGTGGTCCATTTCAGTGACCACAATCCAGTCCTTCTTGTTCTGGACAGAGGCTGTGGCCTAAAGGGTAAGCAGGAAATGCAATGTACTGATACCAGTCTAAAATCCTCTGATCAGGGACAGAGGTTAAAATTGGCCAAAGTAATCCTGGATCTTTCCTTTGAGGATCTCTGCGAGAAGGCTGAGGGCAAGCTTGCATTCTCCCTTGACAAATCTAGGGGTCAATTAGGATGGCGAATGGATCGCCACCGCCATGCAGGCGGTGGCGATCCGTCCGCCATCCTTGCCCGTCAGCCACCTTTCTTCCCCCCGCCATATTACAATGGCGGGGGGGACCGTGGTGGAGGGGAATACCGTCTGCCGCTTTTCCGCCGTAGTCGCCTTGCGACCGCAGCGGAAAAGGCTTGATATGGTGGCGGTGTCTATCAGACACCGCCAGCCATATTAGGATGGCCTTGGAGGAATGCCTTTCCGTGGCGGGCAATGCCGCCACGAAAGGGCATACGGTTCCTACTTTGGGGGCCCGTTGTGGGCCCCCATGGTGAAGGGGTGGGTGGGGGGTGCACATGGGGGGTATCTATGGTACCCCCCTGCATTTGCATGCACAATGCGGCAGGCACCGCGCAGTGCCTGCTGCTTTGTGCATGCGAATCCACAGCATGCATTTTTAACTTTGCAATGTTCAATATATGGGATATGACCACCAGGGTGGCGGTCACATCCTAATTCCAACGGAGGGAACGCTGCTGCCCCTGTGGACAGTCCCTCCACCTCGGGGGTGGCGGACGGACGCCATCATAATCGACCCCCTAATCGGGGGCTGAGAAGCTTTTGAAGGCAGTTGTGCGCAGGTAGCATTAGGCCTCTCCTTGCCCACTAGAACTCAGCAACAAACTGTTGAGAGATGGTGTGATAGTAACTGGTCTGAAGCACACTGTAAGTTGGTAAGTCGCATTGAAACAGGATCCACAAGAGAGGGTTTATATAACCTTGTCAAGAAAGTTGTAAAAGTCCGCTTTAAATACCCATAAAAATAAAATTTAAAGAGGATGCATGGAATGAATTATTAGCAGTGGAGGTCCTAAAGGATAGCTCAACATTCTGAGCTATTGTGAGTAAACTTTTTTTCTGGAATCGAGAATGCCTCCCTAGAATGTAACATCACAGACGCACAATGGTTCTCCCAGTTTGAATCTATATATGAGGCCCCTGCCACTTTGGATTCACCTGCTAGTTTAGAACATACAAGGAACCCCCTGAAATGGCTGTTAACGGAGGTAAAGTAGAACTGGCAATAAAGCAAATGACCAGTAACAAGGCCCTCAGACCAGATTGGACGGTGTCCCGGCTGACCCATATAAACAAAACCCAAATTTGTTGGCCAAAATTTTGAAAAAAGTTAATAATGTGTCAAGTAAACTGGGTTACCCGTCATCGTGGTCGTCTTCCATTATCATCTCAGTTTTTTAAAAAGGCCAGAGAGGGGACCGACGTTGCTACAGGCCGATATCTTTAATTGACTCTGCTGTAAAAGTATTAGGGAGAGTGATTTTAACTGAGTTAATGGACTGGTTGAACGAGAATGGCGTTTTAACTAACCTCCAATATGGTTTCAGAGAAGGAAGGTGTACATTGGATCAGTGTTTAAATTTACACTTATTAGCAGGGAAATACACATTAGCCAAAGCGGGGACTTTACAGCTGGCCATCATAGACCTTTCCTCGGCTTTCGATCTGGTAAATGAATCAAAGCTATGGTCCATTCTGATAGATATAGGAATAGATCAATGTTTAGTTCACTTCTTGTCTGACCTACGATCTCTCCACAAGGGTGAGGACCAACCAAGAAGGTAATTGCACAAAGCACTTTAGGTCCAGAAGAGGCGTCCGTCAGGGCTGCATTTTAGCTCCATTGCTTTTTACCTTATATATAAATAATCAAGGAAAGTTTTTTGTAGATTCCGCCAGCTTAGATATTCCACAAATGTAGGGTAGAGGGTTATCCCTGTGCTTCTATGCGCAGATGACGCTGTATTATTGGTCCGTACAGCTGTAGGGCTTCAGAGGCTTTTGGACTCCTTTGGGGCCTTTATGAAATCATTGGACCTAGTAGTTAACAAAGCTAAATCACATACAATGACCATGGGTCAGAGACCAAGAAAGCCAAAAGCTTTTTATTATGAAGGCACTGAGCTGTCCAGGGTGACCTCTTTCAACTATTTGGGGGAACTATTTGATGAGAGGGGCTTGTGGGTCCCCCAACAGAAAGCTAAAAAAAGCGCAATGGCAAGGTCTACGGCTGCCGTTCATTGTTTTGCTCAGTGATTGGGGGTCAGGCCAATCACAGCTATGCTTAATATTTATAGGTCTAAATGCATAGCCATTGCAATATATAGATCAGCCATCGGGGTTACAAGTTGGTGGAGGGGTTACAGATAGTCGAAAATAGTTTTTACGCACTCTTTCGTCGGTTCCCCAATCTACCTCTACTTTTGTAATACATCAAGAGTTCGGTGTTAGTTATGTATCAGATTGGTATAGGCTGGCCTCTGTGGTTTGTTGGCTTAAGACCTGGATTAATCCAGAGTTAACTCTAAATCATGAGTGAGTTAGCTATATCCGGTGGCTACAACTTGTTAAGCAAATCTTATATAAACTGGGGTGTCCAGATCTCTTTGATGTTCCAGACAAAATAAGAAAAGAGGATCTGATGTGGATAAAAACTAATTTTCTGAATTTATTGTTGGTTAGGAGAGAGGCAACTGAGCTAACAAAACCCTCAGTAAAAGCCTATCTTTTGTTAAAAATCTCTCCCCAGATCGAACCCTACATGACAATTGTCACTAAGTCCTTCCATCGCCTGCTTTCAACTAGGTTTAGTTTTCACTTGATTTCTTTTTTTACATTTTTTACTAGCATACTAATGTTGTGGTCTGGCACTGGTCGGAGCGACTTCCTGCCCCAGATTGACTCTGCCTGACTCCTCGTCACACCAAATGGACACCTATCACAGTCCACACTTCACTGGCTAACCCTGCACAGTGGATCGAGGCTCTGACCCTGTTTTAGGCTTCCTGAAGAAAGGCCCTAAGGAAGGCCAGGGGGGCATTAGGGCCTTACCCCTGGGCTTTTTTTATCCATCACCGAGGGGGTACAGCTATTTGGCAGAACTCATCGGGGGTCTGGCCCTCAGCAGACTGAGAGGGGGGTGTCCTTGTCTCCGACCAAGTCCCAGGGAAGAGCTTTTACCTGATATGTTCCCCCGCAGGTCATCGACCTTACTTAAACTGCTAACATTGCCCACTGAGATGGTAGAAGATAAAAACAGCTTAGCTTGCCCAAACAGATTCCGGCCATTAACTCTAGACGAAAACTACTGACTGGAGCCTTCTCTCTGTCATCGAAGCTCCATTAGTGATACCATTAGTGGTCAGGGAATCAGTGTGAATTAAAACTCCAACTGTAAGATTATTAGCTGGAATATAGAGGGCTTGAAAAGTAAAAAAGATGATCCCAGGTGGCTTGATTTTATAAAAGAATATGATATTGTAGTTTACAGGAGACCTGGGACCTGAAGAATAATTTTTGGGTGGATGGGTTGGAATCCTATGGTGTGCCCGCACGGCCTTCCTCGTCAGGCAGAGCAAAAGGGGGCTCTTAATGTTAATCTCACTTAAAATGTCAGGAACTCATAGAAGGGTGGATAATGGTTCTCCTAATTGTTTGGCGTGTCCAGATCTATTTGATGTTCCAGACAAAATAAGAAAAGAGGATCTGATGTGGATAAAAACAAATTTTCTGAATTTATTGTCGGTTAGGAGAGAGGCAACTGAGCTAACAAAACCCTCAGTAAAAGCCTATCTTTTGTTAAAAATCTCTCCCCAGATCGAACCCTACATGACAATTGTCACTAAGTCCTTCCATCGCCTGCTTTCAACTAGGTTTAGTTTTCACTTGATTTCATTTTTTACATTTTTTACTAGCATACGAATGTTGTGGCCTGGCACTGGTCGGAGCGACTTCCTGCCCCGGATTTACTCTGCCTGACTCCTCGTCACACCAAATGGACACCTATCACAGACCACACTTCACTGGCTAACCCTGCACAGTGGATCGAGGCTCTGACCCTGTTTTAGGCTTCCTGATTCTCGATTTACCTTATTACTAGGTACCCTCAGTTACCACCAGTACCTACCACCATGCAGGCTCCCCTCCTTGCTGCGCTCCGGCCCGTGGCTCTCAGTTCTCTCACACGGGACCATATACGATTGTTCTACCTTCCATTGGGCAAGCCACACCACCCCTTGACCCTCGCCTCCTGCCTCCTTCAGCACCCCTTATATTGGCATCCCGGTCCTGAAGATGATACTGAATAAATAGGACTGAAACGCTGTCAACCATTCAGCATAATCTGTGGTGCAAAGTCAATTTAGGTTTAAATGCCTAACCAAACGGTGAGCAACTATTGTAATCACTTTATCACATTGCGCCCTCTGCTGCTCTCTCACTTGTCACTTGCGCTGTTGTCTTTGTGTGTCACGAGCACATCAGTGCACCAAGTTCATTTTGGGTTGCCCTTGCAATTTTTGCCAACAGTGCTGATATAACTGTTATCTATAATTTGTTACTTCAAATTTATGATGCCAAGAGCACTTTCTAAAACATACCACAAGTCTCCCTTTTTCCTTTTTGTAATGGCTTGTACGTTATATACTTGCCTTCCTCAATGATACCCGTTGAGACGTTGTTAGTTTTTGCAATCCCACAGTGAGCACCACCAAAGGCCATTTGCGGGAGGATGTCTGCTATGGTTTGGATGCAGGGCCTGTCGCCAACCCCACGCTGCACAAGTCCTTCAACAAGAGACTGGGGTTACGTATGGTAATACAATATTACTCTATGTAAAAATAAATACAAAAATAGAAATTCAGAGAAAAAAACAAATGACAGTATAGTTGCATACAATATTGATCTGTTACTCGGCCTTAAAAGAAACCTTAGAAACTCACTGAAAAAACAAAGGTTAAAAGAATGTTATAGTTAGGTGAACATTTCAGTTAAAACATACCCTTTTAAATTAACAAACTGAAATTCACCAGTTATAGTTAACTCACGTAACTATAACTCATGCCCAGAAGTAACTGTAGCTCACACCCTTCCCGAGGGAGCTCACACCCTTCCCGAGGGTGCCGCGCCCCCTCCCAGTGCCCCGCCCCCAAGGCGTACATAACCTCTCGCGGCCCCCGCTTCGCGGGAGCCGCTCGCCTTTAGAGGTATTGCCAGCGTTTTCCAGTTTGACCTGCAACTTGCTACTGGAGTAGCAGACTTTCTTCCAAGTCCATCGTGCCACAGAGGGAGGAGTTAACCACCGCGAGGCCGCAGAGGAGGCGAGAGGCGCGGCCCCGGGACTGCAGGTACAGCGTTACTAACATCAGCTGTTTCCTCTTCCCGAGGGTGCCGCGCCCCCTCCCAGTGCCCCGCCCCCAAGGTGTACATAACCTCTCGCGGCCCCCGCTTCGCGGGAGCCGCTCGCCTTTAGAGGTATTGCCAGCGTTTTCCAGTTTGACCTGCCACTTGCTACTGGAGTAGCAGACTTTCTTCCAAGTCCATCGTGCCACAGAGGGAGGAGTTAACCACCGCGAGGCCGCAGAGGAGGTGAGAAGCGCGGCCCCGGGACTGCGAGGTACAGCGCTACTAACATCAGCTGTTTCCTCTTCCCGAGGGTGCCGCGCCCCCTCCCAGTGCCCCGCCCCCAAGGCGTACATAACCTCTCGCGGCCCCCTCTTCGCGGGAGTCGCTCGCCTTTAGAGGTATTGCCAGCGTTTTCCAGTTTGACCTGCCACTTGCTACTGGAGAAGCAGACTTTCTTCCAAGTCCATCGTGCCACAGAGGGAGGAGTTAACCACCGCGAGGCCGCAGAGGAGGCGAGAGGCGCGGCCCCGGGACTGCGAGGTACAGCGCTACTAACATCAGCTGTTTCCTCTTCCCGAGGGTGCCGCGCCCCCTCCCAGTGCCCCGCCCCCAAGGCGTACATAACCTCTCGCGGCCCCCGCGTCGCGGGGGCCGCTCGCCTTTAGAGGTATTGCCAGCGTTTTCCAGTTTGACCTGCCACTTGCTACTGGAGTAGCAGACTTTCTTCCAAGTCCATCGTGCCACAGAGGGAGGAGTTAACCACCGCGAGGCCGCAGAGGAGGCGAGAGGCGCGGCCCCGGGACTGCGAGGTACAGCGCTACTAACATCAGCTGTTTCCTCTGCCCGAGGGTGCCGCGCCCCCTCCCAGTGCCCCGCCCCCAAGGCGTACATAACCTCTCGCGGCCCCCGCTTCGCGGGAGCCGCTCGCCTTTAGAGGTATTGCCAGCGTTTTCCAGTTTGACCTGCCACTTGCTACTGGAGTAGCAGACTTTCTTCCAAGTCCATCGTGCCACAGAGGGAGGAGTTAACCACCGCGAGGCCGCAGAGGAGGCGAGAGGCGCGGCCCCGGGACTGCGAGGTACAGCGCTACTAACATCAGCTGTTTCCTCTTCCCGAGGGTGCCGCGCCCCCTCCCAGTGCCCCGCACCCCCTCCCCTCACAGACTCTTAAGCAAGGGCTATAACGCGCATCGCGGGACGCGCGCGGGTCGCAGCCCGGGGCGAAGCCCGGGCAAAGAGCGGGCCCGTTTAAGCCCGTTCAAGCCTGTGCAAGCCTGGTCCGGGCCTACCCTCTTTGTTTCTGGCCCTTTGAACCTCGACCTGTTTTCCAGGTAATCTTTACTACCATCACTACGCCCACTTATCAACGAGTATTTCAGCGCCATCATGTCCACAAGGGGCAGTAGGAGTAAGACCGTTCAAGGTCTGGGCCAGGTTACCGGTCCAATCGACCAATTCATTACGAAAGCAAACAACGCAATTAATCAAGGGATTGTCCTTTTGGAAAGACGTGTTTCACAAGACCTTGCTGCAGCACGAAGATCCTCTATGGGCCTTCTGGCTTTAGCTAAAACACCTATCCAACAAGAAACTAATGCCCCACTCCTGTTAGATATTCATGCAGAACTACACACTATTCCAATGAGTGTCGATTTATCTGTCACTCACTTATCTCTAGGGGAAGACACTCTGGAAGATCTGGAGAAAACACCGACACTGGCGATTAGTCCCACTCAAACGCCTCCGTTAACCCTGATAGAGTCACAACCCACGATAGATCTGCCATCTTCAGTACTAGTTTCTCCTACTGAAACCGATAAGGAGTCAAGGGAGGGTGCCATCCCCAAACAAAACAGTACAAGGCCAGTAGCTAAGGACAAGCAGAACTGTCCACCTAAGCACACAAGATCCAAAAAAAAACCCTGCACTAAATATCAAAATAAGCCTACCAACCCCTTACCTGTAAATGTGGATGATCCCTCTGTAACAGCTGCATCGTTTGATGATGCTCAGAGGGGTTATGTTAATGGCAATACTAATCACTTTGAGCTTAATGCACAAGTATTAGCTACAATCAAGGATCTTATAAAAACTCAACTATTACCAATTGAACGATCCTTAAATAACATCGAGAAGCAAATTGCCAGATTAATTAACCATACCAGCCATTTAAAACCTCCTACTATCACTTTAGCCCCTCCAGTCTCAACGATTGCCAACCACACTAAGACAGCCACTGCTCAGAAACCTGCACCCCCATCCTTAACACACAAAACTCCCTTACCCACAGGTAGAACTCCCAAAACTCCCACCACCACACAAGCGATTCAAACAGACTCAAAGGGCACTACTAAGCAAGCACAGGGAAAGCCAGTAACAACCGCCGACCCTCCTAAAACCAATTCAAAGCCTCTCTCCCCCAAACCTCTGGTCGCCCATCAGGCTGATGATACTACTAACAAACCAATTAGACCAAAGAGGCCAATCCACCTTCCTCCAGAGGCAAGCCCCTATACTGTGATCCTTACGGGGTCCCAGAACTGGAGGAAAATACGAGTGAACCCACCTGGTCCCTAAAAAATAAAGTCATGCAATGGCTTAACATCAACAGACCCCTTCCCATACATCTTAAGAGCAGACTCACCATGGAACGTAGGGGTCCCCTGGATTGGGGAAACAAGGAAAAGAACACAGGGGGACTGCATTATTATTAATTTTGATGACCCAGAGACAGCCAGATACATATGTTCTTGGTCGTCATTGGAGAGAAAGGGAGGTATAGACACTAATCGTCTGTCCTTTTTCTATCCTCCAAAGTTCCCCCAGGAACAAGATTACCCTCTTAGCTGGAACCAATCTCCAGGTTGGAGTTGGGCACAAGTAGATACACGTAATAGGAGGAGGGACTGGGATCATTATCCTTGGAACCCAAGAAGAGAGCTACCCTATACAGAGGGGTAGAGGGGGGTACCAACCAGTAATTATTTCTCACCCCTAGAAATGGTTGATTGACCATCAAATGACCAAACATCCTCCATGAACAAGATCAAAACCTCCCCGTCTCCTGATAGCTTAGGGTCACCTCCAAGCCAATCTGGGGAACCTGGCTTGGAACAATTTATTCTGGGCCCTACTAACATGTCCCTTCCCGGGCCTGCGACTGCTCAAACCGATGAACATCTGGCTTCCCCATTACCCTCAACCTTTGAATCAAGCCATTCTCTTTGCTCACCAAATGACTTTGACCCAAGTCTTTATATGTCCATTCTAACTTGGAACATAGCTGGTCTTTCAAACAAAGCAAAGGACCCAACCTTCTTGAATTATATAAACACTTTTGACATCATAGCGTTTCAGGAATGCTGGGACCTCACACCTACTAATTTGGATGGTTATAGTACACACTTTACCCCAGCTATCCAGTCAAATAGAGGCAGACCTTCGGGAGGTCTTTGCTTCTACGTGTCAAACAGACTCAATGTATCTTTAGAATGTGTTGAGCTCGCTCCATCTGATCCTAATTCAAAGTCTTTTGGTACCTCCTTACAGGCCCTCAAAATGTCTGGGAAGGATGCTGTTAGTTCCCTCTTCATAAATCTATATAATAGCGCATAGAGAGACGACCAACCAAAGTTTACAGAGTTCCTCTCCAAACTTATAAAGAAGGGTATGGGAGGGTCTTGTTCAGATAGGCGTTTGGTCATACTAGGAGATTTTAATTGTCACCTATGTCCACACAGTGGTACCAGGGTCTGTGACTTAAGAGCCCCAAATGGTGAACATACCACTCATTTCGAACATTCAATCATGGGATCCCAACTGAATACTTTACTACACGAATGGGATTTGGGCTTTTTTAATGACCTAACAATGCCCCCGACTGACTTCCAACCCACATTTCATGGAAGGGGATCGCTTACGACAATTGACTTTATTCTCTTGTCTAATAGTCATCAAGGCGACGCCCGAGAAACTAGAAGAGAAGAGCTGGTTCTGAGTGATCACTACCCCATCAGTGCCAAAATATACTCCCCCTCTAGTGGAAACAAGCTAGGGAGTGATATAGAAAATCTTTACTCACACTCTATATCTCTCTCATCGAGAAATGGGTACATTATAAAATGGGCAAAAATTGACACATCGAAATTTCTTGAGAATTTGATTAAATCTGCCCCCGACCTTTTCCGGCCTTGTTTAGAACACCCTCCCAACCCAGAAGAAATCATCCTGGCATTTGACCAAATCGCCCTAAAAATCAGAAGAAATTTGACCAGAAACTGTAACAAAAGCAATGGGTCCAGGAGTAATGGCTGGTTCGACCATGAGTGCTCAAACACTCATAACACTCTGAAGGCCACTCTTAATAAAATTCCAAAAAAAAGGATGGAAATAAGATCTGCCCGTGCTGCCTATAAACAGGCAATAAAAAATAGGAAAAAGGAACTGAAAACGGCCGCCTGGGAAGCTCTGCTAAAAGCAAGTTCTTTAAGAGACAATATGGCCTTTTGGAGGGAGGTCAACGCCCCCTTTTTCAGTGATAGGACAACAGACCTCATAGAAATTGCAATCACTGAAGAAGTTTGGATAAATCACTTTACCGAATTATATAAATTAGATGACCAGATTGAACCACTTAATCTTGAAATTCCACCAATGGAGAGTAACAAGCCGCAAAGCAACCACTCAGAGCCGTTCCCGCTCTCCATTTATTTTAACTACCCAGAAGTGGAATTGGCCATTCTTGAAAGCTCTAACGCCAAAGCGCCCGGCCCGGATGGAATCCCAATAGACCTATTTAAAGATAACATCCAATTGTGGGCACCAATTGTGACAAATGTCCTTAACTCCTATGCCCACAAAGGATTCCCCGCAACCTGGCAAGAAGCGATTATAATACCCATATTCAAAAAAGGCGAAAGAATGGACCCAAAATGTTATAGACCTATTTCCTTATTGGACTCCATGATGAAGGTGGCTGGGAGAGTCCTGTTGAACCAATTGCAATCTTGGGCTCAGGAAAATAACATTTTGTCTAAATTCCAATATGGGTTCGTTTCTGGTCTCGGGACAGTGGAACAATGTCTAAACTTAGCTCTGATCATCGATAAATACGTGATGGCAAAAAGGTGCAATATATTTATGACTTTTGTGGACTATTGCCTAGATGCATCAACCTTTTTAGGAAGTGCAAACAGTGCGAATCGCAAAAATCGGCCGTTTGCACTTCCTAAATTGGTTTTTGGGATGCATCAAGCATTTTTGGAAAATCGCTATTTTTAGCGAATTCCAAAAATGCGATTGCTTTTAAGGAATCGCAAATTTGCGATTCCTTAAATGCAATGCATCATTGTCAAAACATTTGCGATTTTACAAATTGCATTTGCAAATTACCACGAAGTTGAACCTCGTGGTAATTTGCAAAATTGTTTAAAAATGCACAAAAATGCATTTTTTAAACTGTTAAGTTACAGACACACATGTCCTTAGGACACACATGTATGTAACTTACATGTAATAGTGCATTTCATGGGTGCAGGGGGGGGTCCTTTGGACCCCCCTCTCCACCCTTGAAAGGCTTTGTTGAATTCCGATTTCAAATTGCGAATTCGCAATTCCCATTCATTCCTATGGGCATTTCAGCCCATAGGAATGAATGGGAATTGCGAATTCGCAATTTGAAAATCGCATTTTTTATGCGATTCGGTAAAAATTGCGATTTTTACCGAATCACAAAAAAAATGCGAAAAAAATGATGCATACCATTTTGAGATTCCTAATTTGCGATTCGGTAATTTTCGCAAATTAGGAATCGCAAAACAGTACTTTGATGCATCTGGGGGTATAGCTCTGCTTTTGACTGCCTGAACCATAGTATACTCTGGTCTTCCCTTACTGATATGGGAGTTGATTCCAACATACTTGCCTTCATAAAAGAACTATACCGAGGAGCTGGGGCCAAGGTTCGCTATGGTAAGGATGGAACCTGTACGAGTAAGTTTTCTATTAAAAAGGGGGTTAGGCAGGGCTGCATCCTCGCCCCCTTCCTTTTTAACCTGTATATTAACAGCGTCGCCGATTGCCTGGCCAAACTAGATGTTGACTATCCTAAAATAAATGGCCTCGCAGTTCCAATTCTTTTATATGCGGACGACGCTGTTATCATGTCCAGGACCCAACTAGGGCTTCAAAAAGCATTGTCAGCCTTTTCAACATTCATGGGTGTGAGAGGTCTTAGGATTAATGTAAGCAAAACATTTACAATGTGTTGCAGCAAAAAAAACAACATCTCCTGCAATACATTTATTGATACCGCCAAGATCAGCCTCACGAAAACTTTCACCTATCTGGGCATACTTTTTAGTAGTACAGGTTCATGGAAAAACGCTGTCCACACTCGAAACCTGGCTTTTATTAGGCAAATTGGTGCCTTAAAGAAATTCGCCACAAAACTAGGTTGGAAACCGGTCAGGATTTTGTTGGAAATATTTACAGCTAAATGTATCTCCACTGCAACCTATGGAGCTGGCATCTGGGGCCTGGCGGACTGTGGAGTGATACAAACCAGCGAGAATGCATTCCTAAGATACTTGCTGGCTGGTCCCCGTTCTATTTCTACCACAGTCTGTCACAATGAGCTTGCCCGGGCATACATTTCGGACATAATTAAAGTTGCACCAATCCTGTTATGGCACAAAGTATGGTCCTCGGAAAAAACGGTGCTCAACCAAGAAGTAATTAAGGACTGCATGGCCTTATCCAGTGCAAGGAAAATACCCTGGCTTGCTTATGTTCAGAAATTCTTAACATCAATGGACTTGGCCAATTTATATGTCAACCCGACTATGTGCCAAACCATTTCAAAAAAGGATCTTAAGGCTCGCTGTTTGGGTCTACTTGCTGACAGGCGCTCCTATCTCGAAGGTAATAAAATTTCGATTGCCTACCACAATCTCCTACTTAATGAAGCCGGCATCTCCTTTTATCTTTCCCTGACCCTTTCAACTTATGCGAGAATGTTGTTAACAAGGATGAGGATGGATCTCTTTTACCGCCTACTAACATTTCCTACCATAAATGACTGGTCTACCACTTTGGTGGCCTGTCCTTGTGACAATGTTTCCAAGCAATCCAACATTCACGTCCTTTTATTCTGCAAATTTTATGGCTGGGGCAGAAAGAAACATCTTCTTCCAATCTTGAAACTGTGGGGCTTAAGACAGTGCAGGCCAGCCTTACTTAAGCTATATATGCTTGAAGACGAACTTACAGTTACTGCAGCTGCTAGCTTCTTGAAATTTGCAGTAAGGTGTAGAGCGTCTATGAACTGATTAACTGACTTCTGATCCCCGACAGCCATAAATTTGTATATTCTTATACTTTTACTTCTGCTTTCAAAGTTCAAGTTTTATGTTTGAGTCTTGTACTCTTTTTAACATGTTGTATTAATTGTGCTTTTATGATTTTCACTTGCTAAAATCGAATAAAGCTATTTTGAACATGAACACGATAGCATGACTGTAACATCTGAAAAAACATCATTGATGACAACACTGTGCATAGGTCCGCAGGAGTTATAGTTATAGCTACAAGCATGCAACTTCAAATAACAGAGTTGAAGTTGAAGTTGAAGAAATTTATTGAGCGCACTAACACCGAGCGGTTTCTAGGCACTGTGACTTGACATGGAAAGGAGGAGGTGCCGGGGGATTGTTGCAGAGGAAAAGCTAAGGAAAAGAGATGGGTTTTCAGGGCTTTGCGGAAATCAGTGTAGACAGAGAGGGAACGGATGGTGAAAGGGAGGGCATTCCAAAAGCAGGGAGCCAAGGTGGAGAAAACGCAGGCCTCCCTGTTTTTTCCTCCTAAGGCGAGCTACCTCCAGAAGGACCTGGGTAGAGGAGCGAAGGCTTCTGTTGGGAGAGTAGGTATGAATTTTTTAGTTAACAAACCCAGGCGCAGTGCCGGCTAGAGCCATGACGGTAAGGCAGCCCAACTTAAACAGAAAGCGTTGGGAGATGGGTAGCCAGTGAAGGGATTTGAGTAAGGGGGTTACACATTGGCACTTAGGGAGCCTGTAGATAAGGCGCGCAGCCTGATTTTGGATAAGTTGAAGGCGCCTGAGCTCGTACGCCGGAGTCCCTACGTAGAGGCTATTGCCATAATCCAGGTTGGAAATGATCATGGCCGAGATGATAAGTTTAAGGGCCTCGATGGAAAAAAACCGAGAAATTTTGCGGATAATACGGAGGGACAAGAAGCAGGACGAGACGATGGAACTAATCTGGGGGCGCATGGTCAAATCTTGACTAATTTGGATGCCCAGAGTTTTAGCTTTGGGGGAAGGTGAAGGAGGGGAACCAAGAGCGGGGGGCCAAAAGGCAGGGGACCAAGGACTGGGGCGGCTACCAGTGAGGATCAGTTCTGTCTTGTCCGGATTAAGGGCCTGATTCATCAAAGGGTTTTGCCCATTCTGTGTCTATGGGAAAATGTGTTCATGAATATGGCCCTAGGTTTTAAATGATTGGAGTTCATCCAATCATAAATGAAAGGGAGTACAGTATGGAAGTTGAGAATAGAGTCAGGTGAGAAAGAAAGATTGAAGATGAGCTGGAGGTCGTCAGCATAGTTAAATACTGACACCTCCATGTTTTGTAAGGCGGCAATCAGAGGGTGAATGTAAAATTGAATAGGAGAGTGAAAAGGGAGGAGCCCTGGGGAACCCCGCAAGTGACAGAACAGGAGGGGCAGAGAAGCCATCCAGATGAACGGCCTGTGTCCGATCTTGTAGGAATGAGGTAAGCCAGGCCAGGGCAGTCCCCCGGATTCCGGCGCCCCCGACACGGTCGAGAAGGATGGAATGGTCGACCATGTCGAAGGCGGCGGACAAACCGAGGAGCACGAGAGCCTGGGAGGAGTTGGTGTCCGCACTTTGTCTGAGCTCATCCAGGACAGAGAGGACCACGGATTCCGTTGAATGGACTGGACGGAAGCCGGCCTGATGGGAAGCCAAGAGATGATTCTCCTCGATAAAGGCCGAAAGGCAGGTGGTAATATGGGTCTCCAGAATTTTACCCAGGAACGGGAGCAAAGAGATAGGGCGGAAATTGGAGGGAGAAGAAGGATCAGCCCCAGGTTTTTTCAAGATGGGAATAACAGTGGCTGATTTGAAAGCAGTTGGGACAGTTCCCTGAGTAATAGAAGTGTTAAGGAGACTGAGCGGGGGTTCTACACAGTTGGAAAAGACCTCCTTCAATATGCGAACAGGGCAGCAATCGAAGGGGGCCCCGATTTGACTTTCTTCAGCAGAGTGAGAAAAGTCTCTTTAGAAATAGCGGGGAACTGGTCAAGAAAGGTAGATGGGGAAGGAAGTAAAGGAGGAGAGAAGAGGGAGGAAGGCAGAGGAATGTTGTGTTTAATGGTGGCAATCTTGTCAACAAAGTAACCATTAAAGGAATTGCAGAGGGACTGAGAAGGAGCGGGTTTAGGAGAGACTCGATCGGCAGCTGATAGGTTATGGACGATGGTAAAGTTCCCTGTGGATTTGTTAGCCGCAAGGAGGATCTTAGCAGAGAAGTGCTCAGTTTTAGCTAATAGAATGGCTCTCTTATAATTGCGGAGGAAGGCTGAGTATTGGGACTTAAGATTGGGGCAGTACCTGCGCCTCCAGTGGCGTTCTGCTTGTCTGAGTGCAAGTTTGAGGGTTTTAAGGTCGTCAGTGAACCACCTATTGGCCTCGTGGGAGCGACAAGTCCTGACAAGCTTGGGAGGGGCAGCTAGGTTGCAAGAAGCTGAAAGCCAGCTGTTAATGGCGGTAACCTGTGAATCCGGGGAGGTGTCACCAAGTAAGGGAGGGAGGCCGCGAGAGAGGAGCACAAGGCGGCCATATCCACACGGTTCCAATTGCGAGCCCAGGTGTTTTTAGGGATGGATATCTTATTAATGGCCCCAAGGTCAAAGAAAAAGGAGATTAAAGAGTGGTCAGACCAGATGCAAGGGGAGATGGCAAGGGACGAGATAGGTAGATTGGCTGACCAGATCTGATCAACGATATGACCACCTGTATGAGTGGGAAGGTGAATATGAGGAGTAAGATTTAAGCAACCAAGAGATTCAGTGAAGTCCTTGGAAGTGAGGTCTTCCTGGGGGTCATGGGGCCAGAAGTTAAAGTCGCCCAGGATCAGCACAGAGGAGTTGTTGACCACTAAGCTGGCCAGCAATTCCTGAATTGCTGAAATAAAATGGGGGGTGGCCTGAGGGGGGCGATAAAATAAAGCGCAAGTGAGGGGAACCGCAAGGTTGACTGAGCGGGCGACCAAGAAGTCGACTGATGCAATAGGTGGATGGGGCAGGAGCTGGAACTGGAACTTGGAGTGGACTATCATGGCCACTCCGCCACCAATTTTTCTGCCCGGGTGGTCGGCACGAAGTGCATAGTAGGGGTCGGGAAGAGCCGCGAGAACATCAGACAGTGACTCAGAAGAAAACCAAGTTTCAGTAAGAAACAGGAATTCCGGTGTAGCAGAGTCCAAGAGGTTGAACAGTTCAAGTTGATGCTTAACCGCCGAGCTGGTATTAAGGAGTAAGTCAGTAGCCAATATGGGGGAGGCAGGTGAGAAGGGCTGCAAAGGAGGCTCTAAAGGTGCAGATGACTGCACTGGCGTTAGGGCAGGCAACGAAATTCCAAGGGACCCGATTCGCTCCTGGGTGGAAGGACTGATAGCCCAGGCGCCCTGGCAGGCTAAGAGTTGGGTTGAGGAGTAGGATACATCTCGGGCTTAGTGGTAGGTCCCAGGTCCCGGCCAGTCACGGAAGGGCGCAGACGGGCTTGCCTTTGGCACGCCTTCGGCGCGACGCCGGCGTGCCCGCTGTGCGCGTCCGCTGCGCAGCCGGGAGTGAGTAGGTATAATGTACTATAAAGGAGGTGGGAGGGGCGAACAGCTGCACTGTCAACCCTGGACTCCCTCCAAGATGGCGTGTGTCCTTGCCGTTCCCGTTCCCCTGCTGCAGCGCCTCATCGGCTGTGCAGGGAAGCGGAGTGAGGTGAGGAGGGGGCGGAACAATGAGGGTGAGAGCACAGGCAGCGATTAAAAATAACACACACAGATTGAAAAACTAATAACCTCCCGGCTTTCCGCCTCAGGAGTTGTGTCAGGCAAGTCAAATCTGCGCGCGAGGTCCGGAGCGCAACTTATGAACTGACGGGAGGCGGGAAGGGTGAACAGCTGCACCGCCAACCCAGGACTCCCTCCAAGATGGCGTGTGTCCTCGCCGTTCCCGTTGCCCTGCTGCAGCACCTAATCGGCTGTGCAGGGAAGCGGAGTGAGGTGAAGAGGGGGGGAACAATGAGGGTGAGAGCACAGGCGGCAATTAAAAATAACACACACAGATTTAAAAACAAATATCCTCCCGGCTTTCCGCCTCAGGAGTTGTGGCAGGCAAGTCAAATCTGCGCGCGAGGTCCAGAGCGCGACTTATGAACTGACGGGAGGCGGGAGGGGCGAACAGCTGCACCGCCAACCCAGGACTCCCTCCAAGATGGCGTGTGTCCTCGCCGTTCCCGTTCCCCTGCTGCAGCACCTAATCGGATGTGCAGGGAAGCGGAGTGAGGTGAGGAGGGGGGAACAATGAGGGTGAGAGCACAGGCGGCGAATAAAAATAACACATACAGATTTAAAAACAAATATCCTCCCGGCTTTCCGCCTCAGGAGTTGTGGCAGGCAAGTCAAATCTGCGCGCGAGGTCCATAGCGGGACTTATGAACTGACGGGAGGAGGGAGGGGCGAACAGCTGCACCGCCAACCCAGGACTCCCTCCAAGATGGCATGTGTCCTCGCCGTTCCCGTTCCCCTGCTGCAGCGCCTAATCAGCTGTGCAGGGAAGCGGAGTGAGATGAGGAGGGAGGGGAACAATGAGGGTGAGAGCACAGGCGGCGATTAAAAATAACACACACAGATTTAAAAACAAATATCCTCCCGGCTTTCCGCCTCAGGAGTTGTGGCGGGCAAGTCAAATCTCAAATCTCAAATTAGAGGGATCTAATTGCCTGAGCGGCCCTTTTCCTTTTGGCTGTCTTGCTCCTGCACGTCCTGTGAGAGAGAGAAGTTCATGTGGCTCCAGCTGTAGCCCATGCTTTGATTGGTTGGCTGCAGCATGAAGAGAAATGTTCTGGCTGCCATTTCAGGACCAAGGCACTGAGTCCAAAGGCTATGCATGGTGGCAGGTTGACTGTGAGTGCAGGATTGGTCACACACTAGCTGCAGGTCAGCCCCTCCAACCAACCCCATGCTGCGCATGGGCGAAGGCCAGGCGCAGTGGAGGGGTAGCACCCCTACACTGTGGGGCATTGGGCACAAGTCTTGGTCTGCAGCCAGGCCCTACAGCCAACCGTACACTGTGCATTACCAAAGGCCAAATGTGGTTAGGGTGTTGGCATAGTTATATATGGTATTGAAATATGACATTACATTACAAAATGCCTAGAAATGCACTGCATAAAACAAAGGTGAAAATGTCAGTTTAAACATGAAATTTTAAACAAAAAAAGCCACTGCATTCCACCAGTTACAGTTATTTCAAGCACCTATGCCCTTGACATGCACTACTTACAACTTCACCTACTAGAACATTCATGACATGTACTATGACATCATTGATACCATAAATGCATCATCTGAAATTACATAATTGATGACAACGCTATGCATGTTGAGGTCTCATTTTCTATAGGAAGAGTGTTTTTTGTCTTGGTAATAAATTTGTCGCAGTTTGATGAATCTCCACCAAACGTTCGCAAAAAATTTCTTCCACCTCAGCGCCTTCCTAAAGCTTTGTATAAAAAATGATGTTATGACTGACATTTTCACCTAACTAAAACATCACTTTAACCTTTATGTTTTTTCAGGGAAAAATATGTGTGTGTATGTGTGTGTGTGGGTGTGTAAATGGGTAACTATGTGATAGGGACTTATATTACCATCAAAGGGTTCTGGAGACATCATAAACCTCGTGTATGAAAGCTAAATCATTATACATGTTACCTGTAACCAACATGACAATATTGTACCACATTACATTGTAATCATTATGTTTTTTTTTTAAACATTAATTGATTTTTTAAATTGATTTTTGTGCTCTTTAGAAAGAAGCATTTGAGCATCATCATCCATTTCATTTTTAGCATTCATAGTTTGCCCGAGACTGAAGATATCTATGTCAATGTTTTGAGAAATGTGTTTTTTGTTATAAAATACAAAATAACAATTAAATACTAATATATTGATTACACAGTGGCAGTTCTCGCTGTGTTTTTGTTTCTTTAAACGTTAAATATTTTGGTGTTGCTTGACGAATCTGCACTAAACCTTCCAAAAAAGTTCATCCATTTTCGCTCCGTCATGGAAAGTTGTGCGTCAACCCATCAAGCATTGGCCTAGAAAAAGTGCCATTACCCATGTTACTTGTCATTGGAAATTTTGCTCTCTGATATAGAAAAAGAGCATTCTACTAAATTTGGCAGAAAAGTAGAACTTTTATCAGAAAGCTCGCTTTTTTTAATTGGTGCAACTCCATAGCATTTAAAAAGACGCTCAAGGTGGACATTTAGGGGGTTAACGCTGGTAAAAAGCTAGAGATATGCACTGACTGGTCATTTCAAAGTGGATGGGGAGATGTTGATTGGCCAGTGTCATGGAGCCATTGCTTGAGAATTGTCCTTAGTATATTTGATATTGAGGAGACATCATGGGCTCTCATGATCATAGAATTGCCTCTGGTTAATTTACCTCACAATGCGGTGGGAGGATGGACCCAAGGGGGGCTGGGAGAAAGCAATACATTAAAATGAGATGAAAGGGTGTACAGCAGGTTGCGTGTTCCCCTTAAAAATAAGAGCAGAAAGTGCACTTAACAAGACTATATATTTCTTTATGCTTGTTTATTTTATTTTTTCGTCAGGTCACTCCTTTAGTTAAGTTGTAGGGTCTTACCTGGGTATTTGAGATTAAGAAAGTATCTATCAGAAGCTGAAGAAATTAGGTCCTGCTCTTATCCTAGAGATGGTGACAGATTGAGGTTTAGTCTTATCCTTGTCAACCTTTGTAACTACCAAAAAAGAATATGGTTAGCCTTAGCCTAAGGATTTCATCCACCCAGGGTTTCTTTGAGTCCTGCAATATCGTTTCCTCTTTCTACAGGAGGATTCACCTCAGTACTAGCACAAATTAAGTTCTCGCTGCTTCATAGGGCGTGCTGGACCCCGAACCGTCTACACAAACTGTGCATCAGAGCGTCCAACCTATGCTGGAACTGCAATACACACAAAAGGGACAAAGCTCACATAATCTTTCATTGCCCCACACTTAAGAACTTCTGGGGTAGGATGTTTGACTTCATAGACGCGATCTTTAGGCGTAAGATGAACAGAGTCTTTACTTCCATCCTCACAGCGGACATTAGGTCAGACCTGACCTCGGAACAAGACAAAGACCTTATGGAACGGCTATTGACCTCGGCAGTCAAAACAGTCCTGAACAACTGGAAAGACTCAAGCAAAACAACCTTCCAAGCATGGCTAAACTGGATCTCTTACCTCGGGGAAGCGGACAGTTTTGCGCAGCTGCAGCAGTACTCCCCGTGGAAAGCCTCTTGCAGAGGGATGTGGGAGACTCTGGACAGATTCCTAACCCCCCACAAGTCCCCATAAGCAGCTGAACCGGAAGTCTGATTTTATGGCTGGGAATGTAGACTGTTTAATGTGCAGGGTAAAATAACTACTTCGAACTCTGCAGTACTCTGTAGCCTGTGACATACAGTGCTCCCTCTCTCTCTCTTCCACATCTCTTTCCTACTGCTTTGCCGCTATCTTTCCTACCTCTAATAGTCGCCGGAGAGATCAATAGTACACTGCAAGCAAATTTTTTACGAATGTACTGTATCACCCGCAAAACCCAATAAAAATGTATTTAAAAATAAAAAATAAAAAAAATCTGGGCCCTGAACTCATCTCTCCGGTCAAAAGCTGGGAGGGAAGGCACCTCCTTGTACCACTTTGTTAAGCATGTTCCTTCCTCACATCCTGTTACTTCCATAATTACCCCAGTTACAGCAATGCCTAAAGGGTTAATCAAACGTTAAATGTCTACTTTTTCGGAATGAGCCTTAAAACGTAAAAAAGGCTAACACACACATGCAAAGATTTGAATCCTGTAATTGAATATCTAACATAAATCCTGGTCCAATGATAGAGATAAGAAAGAGGCCTCTAAAACAAACTTAGGATGTGAGTACACTAATCGCCTAGAATAAACATTAATTGCCCATAGATGCGCAACTTATCTGTGGTTTTTCCTGGTTAAAATTAATTCTTGATTCCTGAAGAGCGACTCAGATTCTTAATGCAAAGCATCCAGAACCCAAGAGGGACTGTTTATATACTTCCAGGCCTAAAATGGCCGCCGAGATTTCCCAATTTCACGAGAGTGGGAAATCATGCAAGACTTGGGCTTTTTTTCTTTAAGTTTAATGAGACACAGGAGGCCAACAAACCCAGAAATCCCCTTCTTGAGCAGTACAGGTTCTGCTCTGAATACGGAGGAGGTGAAAGCTGCAAAGTGGTGCTTGGGCTAAATAAAGGGTGATAACTACTGTAAGCATTTTGCACCTTTAAGAGCATACACTGCCAAAACATGCACTAGGATAATAGGAACTCTGCAATAAACGTTTGTGCTGATTGTGTGGTAACTTGAGCTGAGCAGGCCAATAAAGAGATGATTTGTGGTTGGCCACTAATCGGAAATTTGAACTTTTCCTTGCACATCATTAACAGCTGGTCACAACATGAAGAATATGTTGTGGCAGCCATTACAGGACTCGGGGAGTGCTGGAGATAAAAATGAAAGGGTCACATAAGTTGGTAGCGGAAATATGCCCTGACCCCAAGAACCATGTGAGCCTTAAATCAAATTAAAAAATATATATTTTAGGTCATGTGTACCGTGGTACCCGCTCCAGGTACCCACGTGGTACCATGGCACCAGTCCCACAGTATTGATGAAACTTTTTAAAAAAGGAATGAGATGTGAGGTCATCAATAATAACATTTAACCTGTCATGAGTGATGTAATATGTGTGGTCATAAGCAGTACATAGCTCGGGTGCAAATTAATCAATCAATCAATCAATCAGGGGGCTTGTACAGCACAGCTACTCACCTGTAAGGGTCTCACGGTGCTGGGGGAGGGGGGCAGGGCTGCTAGACGGACTGGGTGGAGGATCATTCATAGAGTCAGGTCTTGAGGCGCTTCGGGTCAGTGACACTAATTGCCCGCAACAGAGAACAGTTTATGCCACACTTGTAACTTCACCCCCCCCCCCCCGCCCCCCCGGGAACTGCATTATCCAGCTGCCCATGCGCCAGGAGGCGCCCCATGTCATCTTCACGCCAGGAGATGCATAAAGCCGGTCTCGGGCTCCCTCATCACAGGACGTCTTTGCCCGTCCGAGACCGGAGGAGGCTGGGCTGGGACTACCCTCTTGGTTCCCTCTTTTTCAACATCCAGGACTCTGTCACTGCAGGTTTGGCCATCCCTCATCTCCAGTGGCAGAGGAGTAGGTAGGGAGGCAGCACCTTACACTTATTAATATTGGCATCTATAAAATAAAAGCCTGTTAGTGGACTAAGTATACAAAAAAATGATGCCTAGGGAATAATTGACAACAATCTTTTTCCAAAGGTTTTGGTTCTCAAACCCATACTTATATACAAAAACAAACAAGCACATATATGTACATCACTTTTCATACACAATATATATACATTAACACTAAAGTTTTTTATCTTTTTCATATGTTCTAGCCCAAATTTTTGAAAGAAGGATGCTTTATAAACATAAAGGCAAGCATTCCTATAAAACAAGATCTACCAAACAGAATGAAAAGGAGCCAAAAAGGTCTATATTCTTTCAACCTCTCTAATTATAGTACTCCTTATTGATTTTATTTATACAACGTAGATTTTTTATGGCTGGTGTCTTCTTATAAGTGTCGACGCGTTTCAGCCCATTGATTACGGCCCTCATCAGGACAAGGGCTAATAGAAATCCGTCATAGTCTGTGCACTACAACTGACTATCAATTAATTATTTCAAAGGGCTTCAACACCATATGTTGTAATCCTCAGGAATGTGCCAACTCTCACTTAGGGCGCCAAAGAGGATTACTCTCAATTGAAGAACAAAGTTTTACATTGGTTATCTTGTAATACTGCTCTAGGCACAAGGGTAGAGAAAAGCATTAACATGGTGTGAAGGGTTAATTGGGTAGGTAGCTCCCACAAGTTCTGCAAGGGGGATTGTGTTATTGTCAATTTCAACAGACCTCGTATTGCAGAAAGGATCCTGGCTACAGCTTTGAATAACACACCTCTTGGCTCCCTGTCATCCATTATGGCTCTACCTCTTGGATTTCTTTACAATTCTAAGTCATTTGGGTGGAATCGCATGCCTAACACCATCAGGGCTCTTTGGAATAGGCAGACGCCATCATACCCACCCCCCAGGTACACAAATGTAAACCTTAATTTAAATCATACACATTGACCATTACAAGGTGGGCAGCAGTCAGTTTTACCTCTTATGGAGTTATCAAGCTGTTTTGCACCCTTGAACACCTTGGACACTTGTGACTGACTTAGCGGGCCTGCTCTTTATGGACTCAGTGACTCCTATTACTCAGCAGGAAACACCACAGCAAAGCAATGGGACCTTAGTTGAAATTGATCGCAATTTTATATCATGGAATATAGCAGGCGTAGTTAATAAGTTTGTTGACCCCTCGTGGATTTTTTTTATAAAGAAGTTCAGTGTGATTTGCCTGCAGGAAACATGGTTGTCCGAAAGTAGTTTACTATTGGATGGCTATAAGTCCTTCTTTGTTCCGGCTACCCCATCACCCGCAGGAAGATGAAGAGGTGGCCTTGGAATTTATATTTCTCTGGCAGTAGAATATAAGATATTATCTTTGCTGATGGGTCAGTGTTTACAGTCTTTGGTATTGTGTTTGGCGTCCCACAAATTGGGTCTTATTAAGTTATATAAGTTATATAACTCTTCGTTCTGTGCAAAGGGTGCATGTAATATTTCTATGTTGGGCTCCTTTTTAAGGAAACATTTTAATGTTGCTATTAAAACTTTTATGATTGCCGGGGATTTTAATATTCATCCATGTGGTGACTCCAGGATCTCTAGTCTGGCTGATTTGGGTTGTCCACTTGTGAGGGGAATGCGTCTGAACACACCTTACAAGGTGACATGCTGAATGGCTTTCTAGATGAATTTAATTTATCGGCCCTCATGTGCTCATTGACTCCGGTAGTAAGGCCCTCATACCATCCTTTAATGGGTGAGGAGGTAGTTCATTTATTGAATTTATACTGGTATCAACGCCCCTACTTGAATTATTTACAGAATTCATCATCCAAGCCAGTGTACATAGAGACCACAACTTATCTTATCGGGCCCTAACTGGCACATAGACGGGGGCCGGGCAGTGTGGGGTGGTGAGACCAACAGCTGGTGGTAGGAGCATAAAATGAGCCCAGATATCCCCAGATGTATTTTACAAGTCAAAACCCGTCTTGTGTGCTAAAACGTTAGCCCTGTGCACCACCCCGTCAATGGCCCCTGGAGAGGTCATTAGTGCTTTTAAAACCATCTCTGCTAAAATAAGTGACTTTTTAAATGTCCTGGCTCGGCGTTCTGCCAATCAGGTCCCTAGATGGTTTGATTCCCATTGCTCCTGAGCAGCCAGGAAGCTGAGGAAAGCTTTAAATAAGAGCCCAAGAGATTCCACATTAGTTAGAACCTACCTAAGGCAGTACAAGATGGAACAACCAAGACGTAAGTCCATGTTAAAGGAAGCCTGGAGGGAGGTATTTGAGGCTAGTACATTGAGGGACAGTACCAGGTTTTGGATCATAATTAATAGCCCCTTCTTGAATCACGACGAAGGAAGTGCAGAGGCCACACATGCTACTGAGGAGGAGTGGGTGCTTCATTTTGAAGCCATGTTCCAGTTTCCCCCTGACTTAAACTGCCCCTCTGGTGCGAGGCAGGTACCTCTGATTTGGTTTTTAATATGGAGGAGGTTAAGGATGGCATCATTGGGTTGCCAACTGCTTCTTACTCTTTATGATTTAGGGTATATGCACTTTATAACATATTTTATGTTATGTATTATATAAGATTTTTAGGGTAGTTTTGTCTTACATGTGACGTTTGTATAAATAATGTATCTTGTTTTTAATACCATGTATGGTTTTTAGAGTACTTTTATGGTTTTATATGTGAAAAACGAATAAAGTCTGTTTAATTGATTGATTGACACAGATTGCCTGAGGTGCAGGGCCATGGTGTTCCAGGTTTTGGCGGCGAGGTAGGAGAAGGATCTTCCTCAGGTTCTGGTCTTTGGGATCCTAGGGATGGAGGTGAAGACGAGTTGGGAGGATCGGAGTTGTCTGGAGGGTACATGGAAGGTGAGGCGGTGGTTCAGGTACGCTGGTCCTTGGTTGTGTAGGCCTTGTAGGCATGAGTGAGGAGCCTAAAAGTGACTCTCTTGTTGACTGGGAGTCAGTGGAGTTTCTTGAACTGTTTTTGGGTGGCGCCGGTGTGGAGTGCGTTGCAATAGTCAGATGTGCAGGTGATGAGCGCATGGGTGACCGTCTTTCTGGATTCTGTGGGATCCATCTGAATGTCCTGTGGAAACAGGCTGAGGAAACTGAGTTGATTTGGCGGTTTATCTTGAGCAAACAGTCCAGTATGATGCCAAGGTTGCGTATGTGGTCCGTTGGGGTGGGGGACGTCCCAGGCTGACGTGGTGGGTCTCAGGATGAGAAAATCAGTCTTGTCTGATGATCTTGAGGCCGCAGTTTTTCATTCATGTAGCAATAGCCTTCGTTCCATTGTGGAAGTTGGTTCTGGTGGTCGAGGGTTCATTGGTGAGGGAGAGGATCAGCTGGCTGTTGTCGGCATAGTAGATGATGTTGAATCCTTGACTTCTGACGATGGCTGCGATGGGGGCCATGTACATGTTGATGAGGGTGTCGCACAGGGAGGAACCCTGGGGGACTCCACAGCTGATCTCCATGGGTTCTGAGGGAAACAGCGGTAGTCTGAATCGATGGGTTCAGCCGCTGAGGAAGGAGTGGATCCAGTCTGGAGCCTTGTCGCGGACGCCAGTGTTGTGGAATCTGGTGATTAAGGTATGGTGGGAGGCGGTGTCAAAGGCGGCCGAGAGGTCTAGTAGGATGGGGGTTGCGGTCTCGCCCCTGTCAAGAAGGGAACGGATGTCGTCTGTGGCAGTGAGGAGGGCAGTGTCTGTGCTTTGGCTGATGTTATTGTTGCTCAGTAAACTATAATGGCAAATATCAGTGTGTTTTGTGGTTTTAAACCTCAGGTTTCATCTCATTTTAAGATCTAACTATAACATCACTTAAACCTTTATGGTGTGTAACCGTATACAATATATGGTTAAGGTTTGTATTAAATGTTTGTCAGCGGTTTCAAAACTATTATCTCACAGTGAAGAGGTATAACTGTGAATTATTTCCCATTACTAACACCACTAGATTCATTTGCAGGATATTTAACTCTTCTAAATAAATAAAAATGTTAAACACAGCATTTGTCTTCCTTTCAATGCTGGTAAAATAAACACTTTCACCATAGCAGTGTTGCTCTTAGAACATTAATTGGCACGCCTCACAAGCACACCCTTGCATGCCTAGCCTTGATGCAAGCATCTACAAATTACTTCCACCCCCAGAGTGTGAAAATAAACATTGTAAGTGCAGAACACATTGCACTTTCATTCTTCATGTATGTCTATTTAAACCTGCTCTATAGTGTCAATGTACCACAAAAGAAACTCACATTTGAGAATGAGAGTTTTCAATTACCTTACAATGAGCTTTGGATTTAAAATTTGATTTATAATAATACACATTGTAGCATAAAACACATTTTAAATAATAGCATATTATCCCCATTAAAAACATTCATTTCTCAAAACTTGACAGACATAACTGCAATCTCATACTAGCACTGAAAAGCAAATGAATGACATTCAAATACTCGAAACCTTAAAAAAAGAGCAGTAAAATAAATTAAGAAATCATGTAATATAAAAAATATATACGAGTAGCATGTTTAATATGGTCTATATTTCCATGTAGGCCTTTGGCCTCATGGTTTCTAAATGTGACCTGACCTTGAACCCCTCAATGGCACGATAGACCCATATTACACAGTTACCCGTTATGGACTGTCTTTCTCTCTCTCCCTCTCTCTCTCTTTGTATATAATGTGTATGTATATATATATGCATATATATATATATATATATATATATATATATATATATATATATATATATATATATATATATATATATATGTGTATATATATATATATGTATATATATATATATATATATATATATATATATATATATTACCTACTGGCGATAGCCAGTAGGTATATATAGTTAGGATTTTTTCTCTATGGGACTTTTGAAAATTCTATGTCTAATAACTTTGGCGTTTGTGGACGGAATCGGCTGAAATTTTCAGGAAAATGGCACATTTTGATTCTGAGCAGCCCCTGAAAATTTAGGGGGGTTTCGTCAAGGGGGGGCTGAGAAAAAAGGGGGGTCCCAAAACGCGTTTTTTCCATTCATTTTTCCATAGGGCGGTTGGACTCACTTTTAGCTCGAACGGCTGAATGGATTTGCACGAAACTTGGCAAAATTGTAGGGACTGTTAGCCCGATGTGCCTTTGCTAGGTCTCAATATATGTGCTCCAGTAGTTTTTGAGAAATTAACGTTCAAACCAAGATATATATCTGTAACAGCGCTCTGGGCAGCGATCCGGTCCGCTTACTTTTCGCTTATCGGAACTTTGCGCGCAGAAAGCTGATTGGCTCTCCGGTGTCTGTCAACATTCTAAACAGTCCGGAGCGGACGCCATCTTGTCTCTCGGTAGGATCGAGAGAGAAGAAGAGGTGGAAAACGAAAGGGGAATTTAATGAAAGGGGGCAAGGTATCCCCCTCTTGACCCCCTAGGAATGTTGTTGGGGTTATTAAAGGGTCCCGTGGGGAAAATAAAAAAAAAAAGATTTTTCACGGTAGAAGCGCGGCCGCGAACTGGTAGCGAAACGGGAATTCGCCATTTTGTGCTTCGTTAATTAAATTACTAGTTATAAGTGGGTGCGGGAGACGTATCCTAATCCCCTATGTTTCCTGAGGGTGGCTGAGGAGGCTGATATATGTTGATACATCTCTTCCAGCGGCTGTGCGTGAGCTTTTTTTTTTTTTTTGCTGCGTGACAGTCCGGAGCGGCCGCCATCTTGTCTCTCGGTAGGATCGAGAGAGAAGAAAAGGTGAAAAACTAAGGGGGAATTTAATGAAAGGGGGCAAGGTATCCCCCTCTTGACCCCCTAGGAATGTTGTTGGGGTTATTAAAGGGTCCCGTGGGGAAAATAAAAAAAAAATTATTTTTCACGGTAGAAGCGCTTCACGGGCCGCGAACTGGGCCGCAAACTGGTAGCGAAACGGGAATTCGCCATTTTGTGCTTCGTTAATTAAAGTACTAGGTATAAGGGGGTGCGGGAGACGTATCCTAATCCCCTATGTTTCCTGAGGGTGGCTGAGGAGGCTGATATATGTTGATACATCTCTTCCAGCGGCTGCGCCATCTTGCCTTTTTTCGAATGCCACAATTTTGTCGTGCACGGCAGCCATTTTAGATGCCAGGCTGGTCCCAGGCTATCACCTAACCCTGCGGATGTAGTTTATGGCCCCAGCTGTAGAGAATTCAGACATGCCAATCCTCCTGATTCAGGCGTGTGAGTACTGATTTCAGTGCTAGTCTCCCGCCTCCCGATTTCTGCAAGCAAAAACCCGGGGGCATATTACGAACAACTAGCGATAATTTTTGTCTCTAACTTGTTTAGAGACAAAAATTATCGCCGCACATCGGCGATTTTTATCGCAGATAAACCTTGCTATTATCGCAGAAAAGTCAGCGATATTCATGTATTATCGATCTAATGCTCTTAGCCATGTTATCCACCTCCCATTGGATAACATGGCTAAGAACTGCTCAGGGCAGGTGAAAAGTCAGCGATATTCATGTATTATCGATCTAATGCTCTTAGCCATGTTATCCACCTCCCATTGGATAACATGGCTAAGAACTGCTCAGGGCAGGTGTTAGATTCTGGAGATATTCGCGCTTAGCGCGAATATCTCCAAAAGTTGGTAATAGAAGGTAGCGATGTTAGGGACTGTTTCCAGTCGCTAACATCTTGGCACGCCACTTTGCATGTCATTAGTGATAAGTATCACTGACATGCAAAGCGGGGCCCAAGATGGTCGCTATCTCCTTTTAGCTGTCACTAACTGGTGTTAGCGACAGCTTGGTAATAGGGAAATAATTTTATCTCCGCTTTCATGGCTTTTAAAGCCAAAAAAGCGGAGATAAACCCCCTTGATAATATGCCCCACGATTCCTTGGGGGTTTCAGCTGACAGGGCTTGGTATTGTGGTACATGGTAATTTTTCCATGAAACGTCAGAGGGTCGATGCAGGGGTTCTAGAAGAGGTGATAAACCATTTAAGCCTCATGAACAAGCGCATGGTCTTTTAAAGATTTGTGAAGTACTCGGGGCGGCGGTGTGTGTGTGCCCTCTTTCAGGAGCGGGCGGGGGGGCACTGCCAGCAACTTGCCAGGTCAGGTAGTGTTCAACACGTGCATCACCCTTTCTCTGCCTGCTATTGCGCTCCATGCTTCGGAAAGGTAAGAAAAAGAACGTGCATTTGAGTTTGAAATGTCCGATCCTGCAGCAGCACACTTCCAAAGCCCACACATGACAATAACCCGATTCAAGGCCCCATTCACCCGTTTTTAAAAAAATAGATAACACTCCAACAAAGTAAGGTTATAAAACTTTATTAACTACTAACTTTAACGAACGGAACAAAAACTAAAAACATTTAAACATTTCTCAACACAAAAAGCAACAATGGTTAGAAGCTGTCTTTTGTGCGAATAGTCCCAAGGCAGCACAACGTGCAGAGTTCTGGACGGCACCCAGGTGATGTCGCCTGGGTGCCGCACTGGTTTAGGGATCCTACAATGCTGCTCCGAAAATTGGCGTGGGGCGTCCCGGGTGGGGCGGGGGGAGGCCTCGTCAGTAGCGGTCTGTTGTGCGAATAGTCCCAAGGCAGCACAACGTGCAGAGTTCTGGACGGCACCCAGGTGATGTCGCCTGGGTGCCGCACTGGTTTAGGGATCCTACAATGCAGCACAGAAAAACAGCGTGGGGCGTCCCGGGTGGTGCGGGGGGAGGCCTCGTCAGTAGCGGTCTGTGTCCAGTGTCACATGGCTGACACAACATGTACGACAGGCACCCAGGTGATGTCCAGTAAACTGCCGCACTGGTTTTGGTATCCTACAATGCTGCTCCGAAAATTGGCGTGCGGCGGCCCGGGGGTGGGGGAGGCGGCGTGAACGGGCCTCCCCAGGTGGCGGCCATCTAGCTGAGTTGCGCTCGCTTTTGCGGCTACAGCGTCTCGCTCACCATGTTGTTGAGTTGCTTCCACTCTTGCAGTGCAGCGATAGGCGGCTGCCACATGGCTCTTAAAATGGCGGACGGCTCCTCGGTTTTGGGCCTGGTCCACTGAAATGGCCCTGGGACACCTTGGAACTCGGACGCTTGCCTGCTAGGGCTTGGGCTCCATTCTCGAAAAGCGTCCCCTCAGCCGTGAAGATTCTACAAAAGTCTTGGGGGCCCCCGACTCCCGCAGGCTTCCGGTGGGGAGCGGCTGCCATGATTGCTCGCGGAATGACCACGACGGAGCCACGAGATGGTGGTGCTCTCATGCTGACGCCAGCTTCAGTCTGAATGATCCAGAAACAAGGTGGGGCTTTCATCATTTGGGAAAAAAAAATGTTCTAAACCAATGAAAAGTGTTATTTTTAGGTCATATGACCAAGCCTTCCATCTTTAGGAAACCAAAAGTAAAATGAACCAATGAAAAGTTTTATAAACAAGTCACATGACCTGTTATGCGGCATAGGGCTACAAAAAGCGTAGAAAATCCGTTGGCACGTGAGGCGGCGTCAGTAGCACGCGATGTGCGAATAGGCCGAAGGCAGCACAACCGGCCGAGATCCGGATGGCACCGAGGTGGTGTCCAGCAAATTGCTGCACTGGTGTGGCCATCCTACAATGCTGCGCCGAAAGACGGCGTGTCCAGCTGAGTTTCGGTCACTCTTGCGGTACAGTGACTCGAACGCGCCGAGATCCGGATGGCACCGAGGTGGTGTCCAGCAAATTGCCGCACTGGTGTGGCCATCCTACAATGCTGCGCCGAAAGACGGCGTGTCCAGCTGAATTGCGGTCACTGTTGCGGTACAGTGACTCGAACGCGCCGAGATCCGGATGGCACCGAGGTGGTGTCCAGCAAATTGCCGCACTGGTGTGGCCATCCTACAATGCTGCGCCGAAAGACGGCGTGTCCAGCTGAGTTGCGGTCACTGTTGCGGTACAGTGAGTCGAACGCGCCGAGATCTGGATGGCCCCGATGTTGTGTCCAGCAACTTGCCGCACTGGTGTGGCCATCCTACAATGCTGCGCCGAAAGTCGGCGTGGGGTGCCCCGTTGGCTTATGAGGTGATGTCAGTAGTGGACCGATGTGTGAATAGGTCGGAACCAGCACAAGGTGCCAAGATCCGAATGGCAAGTCCTGGATGTTGAGTGCCTCAGTTGAGAGTTCTGAGCAGTGCTTGTAAGACTATCTGAAGTTTATTATAAGAATCAGAGTAAGTTGAAGACTGTCTGAAGCTTATTTGCACCTTTTGCAGCTTCACTATTGCCCAAGGTGGTGTTCAGCGGAACTTTTTTCCTTTTCCTTTCTGCTTCTTTTCCTACAATCCGTTTCATCTGAAGACACGACCAGGTCCCTGAATGTGTGCAGGGGGACGCTATTGATTGAATGAAAATGGCGGCTTGACACAAAGCTGACTCAAGCGTTACTGTTGATGCTATACAGACAAAAATTGGTTTTCAGTTTGTACATTCTTCAGGTTTTTTTTTTCCATCCAAGTCTGATTGAGAGTTTGTAGAAAAATGGCTTCAGATTTTCCACATACTACTCTTCAACATTCTTCCTAAATGTAACAATGTGAAACTCACTAGGAGAACGGCTGTTTCTGTTTCCTTTCAAAATGCTGCCACCAATATTTTCTGAATGGAAGACACCATCTTGTAGCATAAAGGGCCGAAAGGGGTTCTGGTCTGGCCGATGGTTGGTGGAGACATTTTGACTATATCTTGGACCTGCCCGGCCTCGCCCAAAATGGCGCCGGTATAAATGGGACTCGTAACTCCTTGCCCGCAAATGTATATCTAGAAAATGTTATTGTAAGTGGCCCTGTCGTATTTTAATTACAAAATGTACGTCCACCGATTCCGCAACTGTTAGACACCTTTGTTCTTGTCACCTAATGGCCCGCTCGTTACGTTCTTCTACAATGTAAATGTCTCCTCATCATATACGATTTCAGTTTGCTCCGTGGCCGGCCCACGTGGTTATAGGCCCGTATTTGTATACTGACATTTTCACAATAAAGGTTTTTAAAACAAAACACGGTAGTAGTATTTACATTTGTAAAGTTTTTACTTTTAGTGACTGTTTTCGAATCAGTAAAAGGCAAGTGAAATAAAGCAGTCCAATTACATGACGGATAAAAGGTATAATATGTAGGAACGCAGTAAAGATAAATGGTCAAGGGCAGATGTGTTTTTCATGTCTGCAACATAAAGTGATCGATAAGAATCTGATAATCAGGCGTATCGGCGACTAAGACAGCAGGCCGAATCTCTTTTACTCAACGGCTCCGTCATGGAAGGAAGAAACGCCCTTTTTCTCGAAAAAGGAATATATTTTACTTGCAAGACAGTTGTAAATTTTCCGGGAAAGTACATTAGCCTGGAATATTATAACATATGTTTGAAAAAAAAATATTGTTCGAAAATAATAAAAAGCGTAATTTTTAGGTCATATGACCAAGCTTTTCATCATTAAATTAACAAAAGTAAAATGAACCAATGAAAAGTTTTATTAACAAGTCACATGACCTGTTATGCTTACGTTACGCGCTGCGCGCCGCGCCTCGGATCACTTCCGGGTGCGCTAACGCGGCGTGTCATAAAACGCATTACGCGACAACGTAGGTCAAGAATATAGTCTAAATGTCTCCACCAACCAGCGTTCAGAACACAACCCCTTTCAGCAGTCCAAAAAGTTCTGTTAAATGACAACAGAGGGGACAGGCAACAAGAACCATCAGTCAAAGAGGGGAGGGCAAGTTCTTCTCTTCCGGGTCATGTTGGGGCGCTACCGGAACTGATCGAATTGGTAGTCTATAGTGTTTCTGGATGTTTCAGACTAAAGCTGGCGTCAGCATGAGACCACTACCATCTCGTAGCTCCGTCGTGGCCATTCCACGAGCAATCATGGCAGCCGCTCCCCACCAGAAGCCTGCGGGAGTCGGAGGCCCCCAAGACTTTTGTAGAATCTTCACGGCTGAGGGGACGCTTTTCGAGAATGGGACCCAAGCCCTAGCAGACAAGCGTCCGAGTTCCAAGGTGTCCCAGGGCCATTTTAGTGGACCAGGCCCAAAACCGAAGAGCTGGCCGCCATTTTGAGAGTCCTGTGGCAGCCGCCTATCGCTGCAGCGCAAGAGCGGGCGCATCTCAACTACATGGTGAGGGAGACGCTGTAGTCGCAAGAGCGGGCGGTAAACAGCTGAATGGCGGAAGAGGCACAGTGTAGCAAAAGCGGGCGGAATGGCAACTAAAACGATAAAGGGGCGCCCCACTACAGCTTGTCTTCAGGTCAAACGGATTGTGGGACAAGGTCCAGAATTGAAGAGTCATCAAAAGGCAAAAAGTTCCGCCGGACCCCGGGAGCCGGCCGCCTATGTCGGGGGCGATCTCAGGCTACACCAGTGCTATAAGACTTGGGGAGGGTGTCGGAGCCAAGCGTCTTCTCCGAGTCCATGGCCATCACACCGCCCCTCAGGGGCCTCCGTCAAGCTGTTTAGGAAGGTAACATATCACATTGTTTTCTAATGCAGTCAGGTCCACAAACGACACTCACTTACTTTGAGAATAGTGAAGCTGCAGTAGGTGGAAATAAGCTTCAGACAGTGTTACAAGCACTGCTCAGAACTCTTAACTATGGCACCCAACATCCAGAACTTATGCTATTTGAGAATGGTAGTGACATCGAAGCATCTCAGGGACCAAAACCATTAACGTACTTTCACGTATGAAAATCTTACTTGGGGAGGGGGCAGGAGCGAAGCGCCCCCTCCCAGTCAGCGCCACCACACCGTATGTTGAAAATCTGAAGCCATCGTTCTACAAAGTCAACCAAACTTGGATTGAAAAATCTAGAAAAATGTACAAACTGAAAACCAGTTTTGGTCTGCATAGCATCAGTAGCAACGCTTGAGTCAGCTTTGTGTCAAGCCGCCATTTTGATTCAACAAAGCTCAGGCATTGAAAAAGGCTCAAATTCAGAACTCTAAACTATGGCACCCAACATCCAGGAGCTTGCCATCCGGATCTTGGAGCCTTGTGCTGTTTTCGATCTATTAACACATCGGTCCACTACTGACATCATCTTATAAACCAACGTTATGTAAATAGTTTTTTAATAAAATGTTTTACCCTGTTTCTTTGCTGGTGTGTTGTCTATATTTTTAATATTTGCATAGGGTTTGTCGTTATTTTGTGCGGGATGGGTGATGGAGCCGAGCTGTCTTGCAGCCCTCATGGTGTGGAGCTCAGTTCATCTCACTATTTTCGTATTTCTCATGAAGGGTTGTTCCTAATATTTCTATTTTAGCGAGGTCAAAAAGAGATCCAATTAGTGGCCTACTGATTTTGCTCAATTACTTTTATTTTTTTACACGATTTTTCACTATCTGCAAAGACTAAACAGAGTATTGCGACTTTGTGCTTGTTTGTAAATAGAGAATGATCCAAAGAGAACCAATTCTAAAACAGTAAATGCTTGGACAACAATCAATCAAATGGAGAGACAAGGAGGCACGACGGATTACAACGGTGGTAAAGGCTTGCGTTAACTACCCTTCAGTATCTGCAAAGAGAGAGTACTACTAAGACAAAAGAGGGGAGGGGGGGGGGTGCAGCGTTCAAAGCACATCAGCGTGCATAAATACGAAAATGTTTTTATCTATCACGTACTTGACATTTTAAAGCTTTTCATATTTGCTATTAAAAAACCAATGAAATTCACAGAAAAAACCATAGGTTATAGTGGATATATAGTTAGGAATTTGCATTTAGAAAACCTTGAAAATTCAATGAAAAAACCATTGGTTTTAGGCCATATATAGTTAGGAATTAGCATTTACAAAACCTTATTTTACTCGCATAAAACCATTGAAATTCCATATATAGTTAGAAGCGCTAACTATATATCGCGCACCCGCAATCCACTGCTGATGATGTCACATATTACATCATTCATGACATGGTCAGTGACATCACTGATGACATCACTGATGACATCTCAAATGACATCACTGATGACAACTCAAATTACATCACTGATGACATCTCAAATGACATCACTGATGACATCACTGATGACAACTCAAATGACATCACTGATGACATCTCATTTGTCATCACTGATCACATCACTTATGTGATAATACAATGAACCTCTTCAGACTCTAATATAACCTTACATACACTCAGTATAAACAGACACTCACAGACTGTCACTCATCCATGGAGTTACTCACACACCTAGTCAGTCATGCAAAGAATCAATCACACCTCCATTTCCTCAACTATAAAGTTATACACATCTTACTTATTCAAACATATAATAACACATATTTATTCTCTTATATAATCCCTGATACAAGCTCACAGTGATCGATACAGCCACTCACACATTCACTGGCTCTTATGTTCAGTTATTTATATATCTCAACTCTCACATGTATTGTGTTTTACATACGTACTTACTTGCACATGTAGCAATGAGAAATCCATTCACTCACCAACACACCCATGCATAGTCAACCGCCCATATAGCTGTTTCCACATGCACTCTTGAACTCATACTCCTAGTGAATCAACTGCTTACACATCTATGCACAGAGTCACGCACCTCCCAGCCACCCACACACACACTCAGCCTCCCATTCAAATACTTGGGCAACCAATCAATAACCCATATGGCCACTCTTATAGCTACTGATCAACACATGCAGCAGCTTACACAACAACAAACATACTGATGCACAAATTAAGACAGTTTAGTCACTAACCCATGCACTCAGTGAGACACATTTAATCACTCACTCATACAGTCAGTCATGCACCTACTAAATTCTTCATCCAGACACTTATACATCCACTCATTCTTCAATATGTGAAACATATTTAAACTTTACAGACACATACAATCACTGGATGTTGTGATCAGTGATGTCATCAGTGATGTCATTTGAGATGTCATCAGTGATGTCATCAGTGATGTCACTGACCATGTCATGAATGATGTAATATGTGACATCATCAGCAGTGGATTGCGGGTGCGCGATATATAGTTAGCGCTTCTAACTATATATGGAATTTCAATGGTTTTATGTGAGTAAAATAAGGTTTTGTAAATGCTAATTCCTAACTATATATGGCCTAAAACCAATGGTTTTTTCATTGAATTTTCAAGGTTTTCTAAATGCAAATTCCTAACTATATATCCACTATAACCTATGGTTTTTTCTGTGAATATATATATATATATATACACAGGCACATATAGATCACAGGCACAAATATGGTGACAATCACATAGAGATGCTGCAACATGCACCTCCAGACAACAAATGGCATCAGATTTCACGCGAAACATACAGACCAGGTCAGCCTTGGAGTGGAACAGCCACAACCATCACACGCCTTTTGGCTTCTGTGAAAGGTTCAGATTTCAGTGAGGTTTATTATTAAAATTGCAAATCTTCATGTTCAGACGACGCAGACTCCAGTGGGAACTTGATGCTCTTGGAATGACTGCAAATGAACAGTGCGATTATATATATATATATATATATATATATATATATATATATATATATATATTACCTAGGTAGTTATAGTTAGGATCTACTTTCCATAGGAAATCTGCAACATTCTATTGGGAATAACTTTAGCGCCGGTGGACGAATCTTCGCGAATTTCTCAAAGAAAGTGGCCCGCTCCGCTCCTTCGCTGAAAGTTTGGGGAGGATTCGTCAAGCGGGGGCCGAGATAAAAGGGGGGTCCCAAAACGTGTTTTCCCCATGTTAATTTCCATAGGGCGGTCGACTTCACTTTTAGCCCAACGGCTGAATGGATTTCCTCCAAACTTGGCAAAATTGTAGGGACTAGTAGCCCGATGTGCCTTTGCTATGTCTCAAGATATGTGCTCCAGTGGATTTTGAGTAATTTAGGTTAAAAAAAATATATATATCTATGGCAGCGCCCCGGTACGCGCTCCTTGCTTGGCTCTCGGGTGTCTCTAAACATTCGAAACAGTCCGGAGCGGCCGCCATCTTGTGTCTCGGTAAAATCGAGACACAAGAGGTGGCAAAAACAAAGGGGCAAATGACCATAAGGGGGCAGAGTAGACCCCCTGTGACCCCCTTGGTTTGATGTTGGGGTCATAAAAGTGCCCCGCGGGGCAAACGTTTTTTTTTTTTTTCGATTTGCGCGGGGGGAGCGCCTGGTTCACGCACCGGTGAGCGCACCGGGGAGCGTACCATGGGGAAAAAAGAATGACAGATTTAAAAAAAAAAAATCACATTTTTTTAGAAATTGGAGGTAGTTCTAAAAAGAACTTTTTTTTATTCTTTTTGTTGTTTTATATTTTTTTATTGGTTTTTTAACATTTTTTTTTTTGGCTTTTCTGAACATTTTTTGTTTTTTTTGTATTTTTTAAGGGGAGAAACAAAAAACAGGGAATTCTAAAGTGCTCAACAGGAGCAAAAAAAAAAGCGGAACAAATTAATGTTTCCTTGGGCACTTGTGGTTATCCCAAGCACGATTAATAAGTGTGATGCATTGCTCTCCATAGCATATTGTTTGTCCACAAAAAATACAAACCATTTTAAAATTGGAAAATTTGGTTTGTATGGTGGAGCATATCTCCCTAACTTCTGGTCCCGATGGGGTGGAAACATTAGTTTGGGAGGTGCTGGCAGAAGATTGGACAGGGTTTCTGGCCAGTTCCCTGACCTCTGCCCTACATAGTTATTTGGATGCTTTCGAAGCATATGTCTGATCATCGTGTGGTTGCAGAAGGAGTATTTTTTGTTGGTATTCCCCCTTGACAGCTCCTGATGACAGATTAAGCAGGTTGCCTTAGGTGCATTTACTTTTTTTTGTCGTTGGGGATTGAAAACAATTGCCAGATGATGTGCTCTTTAGGTTTGTAGGTCATATTGTCCTCTCAGACGAATCTACTTTCCTCCTCCTCCTCATCCTCCTCCTGTTCTTGATCTCCACCACTGTGAAGTGGTGGAAGTCCTTGTGGTGGTGGTGGTGGTCCAGAAGATCCAGCAGCTGCAGCTAATGTAGCCATTTTCGACTGATATAACTGCAGGTCTACCTCTCTCAAAGCACAAAGGTAGAATAAGGAAAAAAGGTGGGGGCTTTCATCATTTGGAAAAAAAAAAGATCCTGAACCAATGAAAAGTGTTATTTTCAGGTCACATGACCAGGGGTTTACTCATTATGAAGCCAAAACTGTTATGAACCAATGAAAAGTGTTATTTTCAGGTCACATGACCCGCCGCGCTTACGCTACGCGTCCCGGGGTGCGTCCAGGGGCGCGTCGCATAAGCGCGTCGAATGCTTCCGGGTGCGTTTACGCCGTGTGTACCACGCGGACGCGGCTACGCGATACGTCACGATCATGTTTTCGTTCGCGACATTGGCGCTAACGGGACGCTTCCCGGTTCGCGTACCGGGGCGCTTCAAAATACTACGCTTTCCGGGGCGCTCACCGGGGCGCGCACTGGGAGCGCTCCAGGGCAGAAAATAATAATAAAAAAAAACAAATAGGAAACATTGTAGGGACTGGTAGCCCGATGTGCCTTTGCTATGTCTCAAGATATATGCTCCAGTGGTTTTTAAGAAAATTAACTTTGAAAAAATATATATTGGGCTACATTGGGCTATATATATGTTAGAGCCCAAATGTAGCCCAAATGTAGCCCAATGTAGCCCAATGTAGCCCAAAGATGGCCACCAGAGACAAAAAAATAGAAATGTAGCCCAAATATCAGCCAGATGTAGCGCAACTATAGCCCAATGACAGAATGTACCAAAGTGTTCTAAAGAACAACTAGAGCGCTAACAGTCTTACTTATAAAGTGAGACTTATAGTTAGGAAATAGCATTTAAAAAACCTTTGAAATTCACTGAAAAAACCATAGGTTTCACACCAGTTATAGTTAGGAATTAGCATTTAAAAAACCCAAGAAATTCACTGAAAAAACCATAGGTTTCACACCAGATATAGTTAGGAATTAGCATTTAAAAAAACCTATTAAATTCACTGAAAAAACCATAGGTTTCACACCAGTTATAGTTAACTGGAAATTTTACTGTCATAAAACCATTGAAATTCCACGTTATGAGTGATATCACTGACCATGTCATGAGTGATGTAATATGTGCCGTCATCAGCAGTGCATTGCACGCGCAAGTTATAGTGAGTCCAACTAACTATAACGTGGAATTTCAATGGTTTCATGACAGTAAAATTTCCAGTTAACTATAACTAATTCCTAACTATAACTGGTGTGAAACCTGTGGTTTTTTCAGTGAATATATATATATATATATATATATATATATATATATATATATATATATATATATATATATATTCTTGCAACACGAAGGGTCCTTCCGGGTTCCTTTCTCCCCAGTCAGGTGGCTCATGGGTTCGGCGGACCTCTCACGACCGAAAATTCCATAAAATTCCACAGTATGCCTCAGAGCAAAAATGCGCACTCGGGAAGTAAAAGCCAAACAGTTTTTATTTTTAGTTACACGCTACGCGTTTTGACACAGATTGTGTCTTGATCACATGTTAAACCACACTGTATGGGCTGCCATGTTATATACAACAATAGACACAAATGAGGAACTGGAACAAGTCATGTGACTTTGCATGTAAACGAATCCGCCATCTTTGAACGTGGAAAAAGTGAAAATCAAATAGACAGTTCATGACATATGTACATATTCCCAATTATCATATCCAACTAGTACATTGAATGAGTAATAATGGCAAATTATAAGTTGTGTATTAATTAAGTAACTAAACCAACCAGCATAAGAACGAAAATAGAACAGAGTTACAAGTACAAAAAATTATACTACGAGAATCTGCTCTTAAACATATGTCCTATTCTGCAATTTACATGTAGAAGAGTAGGATCTGCTTACTATGGTTACCCCCACTTTTCTCTGGTGTTTCACTGTTTTTCGACTTTAATCTGGCTGGGGCCCTGCTAACCAGGACCCCAGCCTAGCTGCTTCCTCTCTAAATTGATTGCATGTACATTAGGTACCCTCCAGATTGGTTACTGGGTTACCCTTGTGAGTCCTCAGTATATGGTACCTTAGGTACTAAGGACGTAGGTACCCCAGAGGCCTACCAGAGGCTGAAGCATGTATTATGCCACCCCTGGGAAGCCTTCCTAAATGGAAATACAAGAACCTAACACAGAACTATCCACACGGTTATCAGAGGAAGAGTTAGCCACCACTCTTCAGAACATTAATGACCACCTAGAAGAACACACGAGGGAAGTACATGAACGTAAACTGCGCAAATTTAAGCGCGATACGATAAACTACAAGTTAGACGAAGTCTACTCTTGGGCAGATCAATATGCACAGAGAAGAACCTATAAGAAACCACAATCATCCACGTCTGAGGAGAGTGTAGCGACTGAACAAGATACCTTACCTACCAGAGCGCCACTCGTAGTTACCCCAAGCACGAGCACTGAGGTAGGAGCACAGGGAGATTCAAACACCACCCTTAGGGAGGCTTTTTTAGAGGGGGGCAAAACATCCAACCACCCTCTCACGGAACAACCGCACACAAAACAAAACGGACAAGGAGGGGACAAGGTTAAAAAAAAGCAAAGAAACAGGAGGAACTTGTGATGAACATTTCGGATTATGAATTGAGTAGACTAGAACTAAGGGTGTTGAACAAGGGCATGTTATTTGTACCCATATATTCCACAAATAAACTGGAAACAGAGGTTTCACTTTTCAAGTTTATGAGAAAGCTTCGCTTAAGATGGTTCTTTCACACAATCATCCAAGATCCTACGGCTTCAACAACTACATCAGACACACAACATGGTTTTAGACCTAGGAGCACATTTATAGCCCCGTTTTCTCACAAGACTTTAGATTTATTTGAAACCTTAGTCAAAAAAGACTTGGAGCAGATTTTCATCACCCGCAAAAGTAAGAACAATTTGACCCGACAAGAAAGAATGACCTTGAATAAACTTGTAGAGTATGACACCCTGAAAATAGTACCTGCAGACAAAGGGGGAGCCCTGGTGGTGTTAGACAATTCTTACTACCAGGCTAAGGTTAATCAGCATGTAACTAATGAGGACACCTATAACAAATTGGACACGGACCCAACGGTTCGATTTCAAACCACTTTGAAAACCATTCTTGAAAAAGCTAAAGAGATGGGATGGATAGATGAGAAAACCAGCAGATTTTTGACAGTACAGTACTCGAAGAGACCGCACATATACATGGTGCCCAAGATGCACAAAGACCCGGTTGACCCACCATTCAGGCTAATTGTGGCAGGATGTGGGTCTCTGCATGAACCTTTAGGAAAGTTCTTGGATCATTATCTGCAACCATTAGTACAACAATGGAGCACGTACATACAAGACACGACAGATTGTCTAAAAAGAATTAATGAAGTCACAATAACTCCAGAGGAACAAATATGGTTATGTACCGTAGACATACCAGCTTTGTACACCTCTATTCCCCATCAGGAGGGAAGAGATGCGGTGGAATGGATGTTACTAAGGCATGACTATGATGAAGGCATCAATGTGTTTCTCTTAGAGTTACTACATTTCTGCCTTTACCATGTGGCAGGACACCTTTTACCTACAAAGGACAGGAACCAGCATGGGTTTTACGGGGGCACCGACTTTTGCCAACATATTCATGGCAAAGTATGAGGAGACAAACATTCTGCAGAACCTCCGTTATACACAACACTTAAAACTTTACGTCAGGTACATCGACAATATTCTAATAGTGTGGAACGGTCCCCATGACGATTTGGAGAACCTTTTGATTGAGTTGAATGAGTGTCACAATCAGATTAAGATAACCCACTCTATCCATGCCAGAGTTATGAATTACCTTGACATACTCATTGAAAAACAGGGTCAGGAATTACACACAAGAGTGTACAAGAAAGCAACAGACCGCAATAGTAGGTTGCACTACAGCAGCTTTCATACTATGTCTTTAAAAAACCATATACCCTACTCTCAGTTCTTGCGGGCTCGCAGAATTTGTTCTCAAGAGACACAGGGTCTTCAAGAGATGGAGACCATGGCACAGGCATACAAAGACAGAGGGTATCCTGAAGAGGTACTAAAGCAAGCCATGAATAAAGCCAGTCTTAAAAACAGACAAGAATTACTGATCAAAACAACCAAAGAACCATTAAAAAGGGAGGTGTTTGTCATCAAACATTCAACTGCTAGCAGATTAATTAAGAAAAGTTTCTTAAACAGATGGGAGGTCATTGAACAGGAAGCTGACTTTAAAACAGTATTTGTAGGCAAGCCTATGTTTGCCCACACTAGATCAAAGAATTTGAAAGAAATGTTGAAGCAACCACACACCAGAAAAGGTACAGTTCATCACAGAGGTATGGTGAAATGTCACAATTGTGGCCATTGCAGCAATGTTATGGTAGGCGATGTCTTCCCACACCCACATACAGGCAAACAAATCCAATTGAGGCACACGTCAGACTGCAATACCAGCATGGTAGTGTATGCCATTAAATGCCCCTGCGGGCTGGTATACGTGGGGAAAACCACGAGGAAGGTAAAAGTCCACATCACAGAGCATAAGAGTATGATTAGAACTAGCAACCCCAAGTCTAACCTGGCCATGCACTGGAAAGAGCGACAGCACACCATACCACAATTGTGATTCACTGTACTGGAGAGTATAGATGAAATGTTACATGTTGATACTAACCGCCAATTGTCTCAAAGAGAAACATACTGGATTTGGAGTCTGAATACGCTTGAACCATGTGGTCTTAATGATAAAATTGAATGTATGTGTTTTTTATAATCTGTCACAATTATGAATGATGTGATGTGCACGATTCAGATATTGTATTTAATTAAGCCATGTAATGTAACTTTGTCAAAACAAGTACCGATTGAAATGTGCTAGTCAGATAACATCTTACAGACACCATTAGGATTCATCACCATGGGCCAGTCAGAAACTCCACAGAACTAATATTACAGGTGGGTTGAGTTTACCCCGATTACCACTTAAGTGTTTTTCACACATACTAGTCCAGTTATTACTTTTTCCCTAGCAAACATACTGTGTTTTCACGATCAGGCCACTCCAAGATGGCGCCCGCCATTAGAATAGACAAGTAGTCCGTTTTTAGTGTTTAGAATGAGGGAGGTGGCCGTATATAGGAAACAGGAAACGGTCCATGAATAACGCGAGACGGAGAGAGGCCGGTTGGATTTAGTGAAGTCAGGTAAGCAGCGGCTGTCGCGTTACTGCACCAAGCGCCTATGAGAATCTGGGCGCTCCAGAATAGGGTCTAACGTTGTATCTTGGTTTGCAGAGTTTAATAGAATTAGCGGCGAGTGCAAACGAAGACACAGAGCAGACGGGACACTTAAAGACAGTGGGCTCGACAGGTAGGTGGTACTTCGATACCGTAGTTTACAAAGGAAACAGTAATTGCTGTCAGCAGATATTGAAACTATTTCATTTTCCGGACAGGAACTCAGTATTTTCCATAGAGTGGCCCCCAACCGACTCAGTTGTTCAGGTATGAACACCAGTGACATTGACCGGAATGAGGTGATGTGGTGACACTGGGCAGGTTGGCATGCTAATAGTCAGACACAGAGATTGTACAATAGAAGCACGGAGGCACAAGCACGTATTCTGATTCGGGACTCGTTATGACAAAATTACACTATGTTTTGCGTGTACACGAGGTTGGGTCCAAAACTTCCTGATTTCTGAGTTTAGATAATTTTCGTTATGTTGGTTTTCAATTACAGTATTCCCCTGACGAAGGTATCTCTATACCGAAATGCATTGGGATTGACTGAATACGATGCTGTGACGAACATATGTACATGATGTAATGTACTCAAGAGAGAAAAAATCAAGAAAGAAATTTGTCATTAAAAATATGACGTCTTCAAGGATTTGAATTTTCGTTTTTGTGGCTACAACAGATTGTTGCATGGACACTGAGTTTGGAAGAGAAAATTTGATTTGTAAATTTTTGTATAGATTGTGAAGACATAAAGTTGTATTTAACAATAGCATCCCACGGGGGCATGTGAATAGTGCGCCGCTCTCAAACAGTATCTGTTTGTTAGTTTAGTTTGGCACTGACGTGAGCCAGTCAGTTTGAGTGGCAAGCACCACGTGATATTAGGATTAAGTAAAATAGCCTGTATATTCAATATAAGGTTTCTATTGGTGTGCAGAGGGTCAAATTCTCTTTAGTGATCACAAAATGGTTGCCACAGACACGGGTCTGACCTCCTGCTGTTGGACGATTCTCCAGCAGGGGAGGCCTGGACAATAGGTTTTCTGTCACAAGGAGGTGAAACCACCTCCCAGACGTGCTGTAGTGTATTGGGCTGGGTGGGAGCACTCAGAGAGTGCTTTTCAGACAGTGCTGGGGGCACACTTGGTATCCCTGTGCATACCCCAGTTCAAACCGGTTGCAGGGGTGCTCAGACCCTGCTCGGGCATAAAACTGGACAAAAGAAATGGGTGTAACCACCCATCTTTCCTGACTCTTCCATAGGTGGGTCCCCAGAGTATGTCTAACCCCCTTTCTTAGTATAAGTAAGGGACCCCTGGCAACAGGACTTTAGATTATACCTGGACGAAACTCTGAAGCTGAATCCTGGAACTTCAACACACTTTGAAAGACTAGAGGACTGAAGAATCCCCCTAGGGGGCAAGGCGTGACTCCCCTGTTCAAACAGGCACCAAAGAAGCATCTTGCCGGTCTGCATTTCCAAAGCTCCCGCCCGACTCCGAAGTATTTGCGACTCAGGACATGGACTTCCAGGCTTCTCAGAGGCTGACACGAGTTCCCAGCAAAGCTAAGACCTGCAGCCCTCACGAGAGATGTGGGACCGGAACTCCTGGACATGTGCACATTTGCTAATGCATCAACTTCCTGAGCATTCCCAAATATGTGCATGGGGCTTCTTGCAGTCCAAGCCCCGAGCACCATCTGCACCAAAGATTGTGGGCCTACACTCCACGAGTGTTCCATGAGCCCGCTTCTGGCATTCCTGCTTGAGGCCCCTTTGTGATCCCTGGTCTATCGACTGGTGGGTCCCCTCGAAGGTAACTTTACTTTTCCTTGGTCTTCCCTGGTTGCTCCAGACGTGCCCTGACTCCCTACCAAGTGGTGAGTCACCCAGACCTTGCTGGTCTGCACCGAAGCCTATCTCTGCTTTCTGCATGGGTTGCTGTTGCCAAGGCTTGTTGGATCCATTCCGGGCACCGACACAGCAGCACTCAACATCCTTTGTGGGACAGCTGGAATCCAGCTCCTGGTTGTCGTCGACATCTCCGGTACCTCGTGGCTGAAGAGTCAAGCTTCACTTTCTTCACCTGAAATCACCCGACATCGGTGGGCATCCGCCTATCGTCCTCCTGGTCACTGGCTAGTGGCCCAGACTCTGTCCCCTTTGCTTTCAGGTTCTTCACATCTCCGATCCAGGCTTGGATCCCTTCGGACACTTTCCTCTTGGATGGCAGCAGCACTTTGCAGCAGATTGCCATTGAAACCAAAGACGAAACCCGACACGAAAAGACACCTATGCACCTGGCTTCCCTAGGTGAGTTAACTCGAGTACTCTGGTGCTCCCATGGGTGTTGGCTCTAGAACCTCCTAGTTATAAAGGGGTTTGCTCCAAGTCTTCTTCTAAGTGTCCTTTATTTTTGAAATTCCAACCGCGACTTTCCCCATAGAAGTTAATTGTGATTCGCGGCTGTGTTCAGACACTGCACACGTCCCCCGTGGGTCCCCTATGTCACTACCTTGAGTGGTTCCTGGTGGCCCCAGCAGTTCTAAAGGCTCTTGGTCTTTTATCAATGCAAGTCGTGGTCCTTATACCAATTTATTGATATATGGTTTGGTACACCCCTATGGCTCAACGTATATTGTGCTAATTTACTGTGTGCTATTAAGTTTACTGAATGTACTTTTGCCTCTAGCCTCATAAAGAGACTATAGGGATGCGTTTAGAATAAATACATATATTTTATATATATACCTGGTGTGGTTCTCCTTTCATTTGGTCATTCCCGAGATTATAGACTGATAAAACAAGCTGCTTTACATTCCTTCAAGACTTAGCCTGAAGGCTGCTCTCCACAGCTACCACTAGGATAGCTTTCTATAAGGTTGTCTTTATCCTACCATCAATAAGGGGTCATTTGGACTGGTGCAAGGTGCCCACTGGAATAGTGGACAGCATATGCCAGGTCAATTTTCCACAATACATAACTATAACGTCACTTTAACTTTTCTGTTTTTCTGTGAAGTTCAGTTTTTTTAATCATATTCACCCAACTCCCTCACTGAGCATTTGTTTGGCTGTACATGGCAGAGGGCTTGGGGGCAGGTATTGGCCCTAAACAGTTCCCTCGCATTGTATATGTTGCCTCTTTTCTCTCACCCTAATCCTTTGTTGTCCATGTTACTCCTTCCCTACCACCCCTCACCCTCTTGTTGCCTATGTTGCCTCTGCCCTCCTATCCTCCACCCTCCCATTGTCTGTGTTGCCCATCCCACACACACTCCAGAAGAAAAATCATCATAGCACTTTCTTTATAACTTTTCTTGACTTTTTTATAACAATTAGCCAAAATACACAGCAACCACGCTGCTCTACAACATGGTTAGAAGACATTGGCAAAGCCAATAGCTCTCATACAGGTGAGACCTATTGGCTCTTCCACCTAACTACAATGTCACTTTAACCTTAGCGTTCTTTAGTGACTTTTGTTTTTTTAAACATAAGCTAAGGTACTATGTTGTTTTGTTATTGTGATTTGCACAGAGCACGTATACCCTAGGGTGTCTTGGCGCTAGCTGAGCCGGAGCTTGAACTGAACACTCTAATTATTAAAAAGCCATGTTTTAAGCTCTTTCCTAAAATAAAGCAGGGGGGGGAATGGCCATAATATATAGAGGAAGACTGTTCCAAAGTGTGTTTGTACCAGAGACAAAGCTTCTTCCACCTCAGTTAGACTTCCTGGATCTGGGTATTGTAAGATTCCTGGCTCCCAAAGAGCAAAGGGGTCTATTGGGAGTGGACCACTGGAATATATGACTCAGAAACTCAGAGCCTGTGTTGTGTAGTGTTTTATGGACAATACATAGGGCTTTAAATTTTACACAACACTGCATAAAAAGCCAGTATAGCTTTCGGATTCCAGGAGCTATTGAATTAAATTTAGGCAGTCCCAGAACTAATCTTGCTGCAGCATTTTGTAATGTCAGAAGTCTGCTGATGTGGTTTTCCTGAAGATTCATGCATTGGCCATTGCAATAGTCTAATTTAGATAGAGCTAGAGCATTGTCCACATATTCTGTGGTGTTAACAGGGATGTATGGAAGAATTGTTTTGATCATACTGAGTGTGGAAGGCTGATGAAACACCTTCAGAAACCTGAGCACCATAATTTAGCTTGTTATCCACTTGAAAACCCAGGTTTCTGGTATTGGATATTGGGGTGGTGGGAGAAGCAAGCTCATCTGGCGACCAAGTCAGAGATCAAGTGGGAGACAGATTGGCAAATAATACACCCTTAGTTTTCCCTGAGTTGAGCTTCACCAGAGCCTATTCATCCCAGAATGAATCACTCTCATACAGTCCTGGAAGTGAGTAGGCACTGTATGGTCGTTGTTAAAAGCTGACACAACTAATTGAGTGTTGTCAGCATATGAGGTAAGTGCAAAGTCATAGTTTTTGAATAAAGAATTCAGTCGGAGACATATATGTTGAAAACTGTGGGACTAAGCGAGAATCTCTGAGGGACCCCGCAAGGAAGTGTAAAAAGAGAGGACTCAAACAGCCAAAAGCTACTGATTGATTTGTGTTCGATAGGAAGGCGATCAGAAGTGACAAGGTCTTACCTTTAACTCCTAATTCAGCCAAACGGTTGATCAAGGTTTTGTGAACCACTGTATCAAAGGCTGCGGATAGGTCGGTGAGAATGAGAGCTACAGCGCCTCCGCTATCCAGGGCATCTCTTTTCTACTCAGTGGCTTTGATAAGGTCAGTCTCTGTGCTGTGCTCTGGTCTGAACACAATCTGGGTCGGGTCCAGAAGGTGGTTTTAATAGATAAATTGGGCTAACTGCGTATTTAGAATGTTTTCCACTATTTTAGCAGGACTGGAGAGGTCGGATATAGGGTGGTCGTTTTTAGGGTATGTTGGATTCTAAATGTTTTATTAAGGGGAAGATAGAGGGTTTATTCCAAACAGATGGGAAAACTCCAGATACAAACATGGAGTTAAAAATTGATAGCTATCACCTCTGGTGGGCAAGGGTCACAAGGAGAACCAGATTTGAATCCATAACTTGCTAAGGGGAGGTGGGTGAAAATTCTGCGAGAGAAACATAGGTTAGACCTGCCTGAAGCATCTGATCTTTGAAGGAGTTGTAAAAGTTCGTAAAGATTTGGTCCACTTTATCTCTAAAATGGAATACTAGAGTGTCAACGAACTGTTTGCTTTTAAGTACCGAAGTTATTACTGGGTGCAGAGTTTAGAGACAACCTGAAATATTTCAGTTGAGTGTAGTAATTGTTTTTTTCTTTGAGTGAAAGATTTTTGTGCTTAGTTAAAGCTATTTTGTAGGAGATTCAACCATATTTCTCCGGACTTGCTGGCCCTGAACTTGATTCCCTATGAAGCGCGAATACAGTTAATAATTTCATGCATGGCACACAAAGCCATACACTTCAAGACCTCGCTGTAACTCGCACAGAAACTGGAGCTCTCATGTGTTTCCAGAGCCTCCAAAAGAGCCAGCACCCTTTTGCTCACACCACAAAAATGTAAGAAAAAAATACAAACAATCGAGCCTTCTCAGGTATGGCCCTGAGGATCAGGAACTCCCTTTCCCCCGAAGTCAGGGTGAACTCCTTCACAATCCTCTTCAAAAAAGAGGTCAAAGGGCTCCTGGAGAAGAAATGTTGCCTCTGTCGGGCCTCCCCATCTGATTTGGGGACCAGAGACATAGATTTGTGGCCCAGCTGCAGGGCTATTGAGAATGCTTGGCCAATTTTTAGACAGTTAGTCTGTCGTTTTTGTTGATGCTGTTTTGATTGCTTGTATTCTTCCTGATGTTTAAACTGAAAAGCGGTCTGAAACCCTCGGTGGTCATGTTCCCGCTATATAAAACTTTCAAAATAAATAAATAAATAGGAGTGCTTCTCCTGTTGATCATAGTGCCCTTACCAGCATCTTTCCTGTCTTCTACAGGCTTGTCTTCTTGGAGAACCAAGGTGCTAAGTGTTTTCTTCTGTTTGTGTGGGGTAAGTTTAAGAAAGGTGGAATTAAGCCAGTTCATAAAGCAGGTGAATGCTAGTTCTGCATCAGATGGGAAAATAGGTTCTGACTCTGAGAGAAGTTGAGGTAAGGTGTTTATATCGATTTGACTCTATGCCAAACAATGGGATTGTCCATCAGTTTAGAGGGAAGATTGATTTTGTAAGGAATGTTAAGTGCAAATGTAATGGCCTGGTGATCGGACAAGTGGAGAGCAGGGCCGGACTGGGAACCGAAACCGGCCCTGGCAAACTACTCGGCCGGCCCCCCGGGGGAATGAGGGGATGCGGCCGAGCTGTTTGCTATAGACGTTTTTTTGCCAATTTTGTTACAGGGGGTCAATATTGCTGGCCCCCAGTAACAGAAACAGCCCCCCTGGACATAAAACCGGCCCCCACCCTGGATGCTCACCGGGGAAACGCCTGTGCCCGCTAAGGCCAGTCTGGCCCTGGTGAAGACGGAGCACAATCCAGGGACTGCTGGGCTGGAAAGTGGGCACGGGTGGCCAGAAACAATAGCAAGCAGGACTGCAAGGGGTACCTCACATACTCATTACAATCGCAATTTTAACCAGTTTTTAAAAACAGTTGCCGTATTTGGGTTTCGGTGATTGGGTTTGTTTCACTGCCTGTTACTTGCACCTGGGAGGAGAATTACTCAGTTGGACGAGCTGAGCGTTTGCCAGGGGGGTGCCCAGGCATCATAGAGCTTTATGGTAGGCGTGGTGGAGATAGCAAGCAGAACTGCGAGAGGTACCTCGCATACTCATTACGATTGCAATTATTAACAGTTTTTAAATAAAGTTGTCGTTTCTGGGTTTCGAGGACGGGTTTTGTAACACTACCTGTTACACGCACCTTGGAGGAGAGTAGCTCCGTTGGACACGGTGAGCATTTGCCAGGGGGGTGCTCAGGAACATAGAGCTTGATAATAATCATGGTAGAGAGGTAGTGTTACTCCTGCCTACCACAGAGTTGCAAGTGGCGCTGGAGGTCAGTGGTCTAGTTCTCTGACCGCTGATGCCTCAAATGTCAGCTGGAAAGTGGGCATGCAGGGAACATGCTGCTGGCACGCCACTGGCACACCAAAGGCAATTCCGTCCGCGCCCGTCTGCACCTGTCCGCGCCCTACTGGGACCAGGGGCCAGATACCCTGCCCAATCACCGTAAACCTACTATTCTAGGGAACAGCTTCTATGGCTAGCATCAATTCAGGTACCATGGAGGGAAAGGAGAGGGCTCTTGGAATGTTCTGTTGAGAGACTACAGATATGTAAATTCTGTAAATGCTGGATAAATACTGAGGGGGTATAGCAATTCAGCTGGACCAAAGCACCTAATAGATAAGACTTTCTCGACTCTTGGTCTTTTTAATTGTCGCCAGCTTCAATGCTCTATTTGTCACAGAGACCTGCCTCAATGACAATTCTGCCCCAGACATTGTGATGTCCCTGCCACCGGTATTCCATATCCATAGACTCAATCAAATTGGAAAGGTGGAAGGAGGACTTGGATTGCGATCAGGTAAGAGTTTCAGTGCATCTTTCAGCACTTCCCCGTTCCGGACTGCGAATGCAGCCAATTCACCATCACCTTCTCACCAACCCATACTTTTTCGGGGTTGTTAATCTATAGCCCCCTGGGTCCTAGGCGGAGTTTTTAGAGGGATATATAGCTACAGTCTCCAGTCTTTTGATAAGTTACTATCCTAGGGGATCTGAACCTGCACATTGGGGATCACAGCAGTCCTAACGTTATGAGGTTGCAGCAGGAACTAGAGTGTTTAGCACTATCTCAACTTATAACATTGGCCACTCACTCCAAAGGACACATACTTGACCCTGTGATAACAAACGATCCTAAAATATCAATATACCTTCAGACCCCAGTACCTCGGTCTGACCATCATCTAATTACCGTCACTTTAGACAAGAGGGAAGCCGCAATGATTAGTTCTCAACATATTAAGTCGGTCTCAGGCCCCGAATGAGAAACTGGGCTAAACTGAAGCCAGAAGTCTGGGTAGAATCCCTGCTGTCTTCAGGCTTTAATGCATGCAGAAGCATGGATGAAGCATATGCTAACTGGGAAAGGTGTGTCCTACGGTCACTGGAGGAAGCTGTCCCTTTTATGAATTCCAATCCAACCAACCACACTAATAAGTCTCCCTGGTTTAATGTTCAGCTAGCATCACTGAAGAAAGGATTCAAAAAATTGGAAAGGGAACTGAGAAAGACCTTTGATCCCCAACTCAAAGATAAATATAGACACACAATTAGAACCTACCATACTAAAATCAAAGAGGCTCGAACAGGGTTCTTTGAGAAAAAGATCATACAGGCTCAGAATTCTTCCAAAGAGCTCTTCAGAGTGGTAAAATCCCCTACCACCAAGCCTCAAAGGAGAAATACAACACACTAGCCACCTACTTTCATAAAAAGGTCATAGACCTCTACAGCTCCCTTCAGGTGAAGTCAAACAACTCTGCAAATATTGAATTAGTTCATCGGGTGGCTGTAACTCCTGCCCTATCCCATTTCCCATTTCCCAGATCTGGATAAGGACACGGATGAAATGATCATCAAGGAGATTAGATCAGGCTCCCCTTTAGATCTGGCCCCCCCACATATTCTTGCAAAGGCCATGGCGGCTCTCTGCCGTCAATAGTTGATATACTAAATCTTTCCCTTGAGACAGGCAGAGTCCCCGTCGCATGGAAACAAGCAATAGTTAATCCTTTGCTAAAAAAACAAATTTATATGTAGCTCTTCCAGAGAACTTTCAACCAATATCACTGCTCCCATTCAACATCAAAATCCTGGACAAGTGTGTTAACAAAATCTTGTCACAATTCCTGGAAGACCATCTTCGGTTACACACTACACAGATGGGGTTCCCCCTGGGCACAGTATGGAATCCGCCTTATTAGCAGTATCTGAAGAACTAAAAATGACTCTTGATCAGAGGGGATCGGCTGCGATACTTCATTCAGATGTAAGTGCAGCATTCAACAAGGTTGACTATGGCTTGCTGGCTAAATGACTTTGTGAAATCGGCATTCAGGGGAAAGCATTTGAATGGTTAGGATCTTTCCTGGAGGAGAAGTCCTTCCAAGTTATGGAGGCTAACTTCCTCTCTGACAGAAAGCCACTGACTTAGGGCATACCACATGGTTCGTCGTTAAGCCCCACGTTGTTTAATATTTATAGGCAGCCGCTGGCTGACATAGTTCAGGAACATGGCATCTTGTGATTTCTTATGCTGACGACACCCAGCTGGTGGTGTTACTTGATTCCAGGACCAATGGGGAGTCAGGTCAGCTGGCGCCTTGTCTTGAACAAGTAGTTAAATGGATGACAGGGAGCTGTCTGAAATTAAATGGAGACAAGATTGAACTGATGGTCCTGGGTAATGCAGGTATACCCAGGCCTCAAGTAAGTTGGCCACGCTGCTAAGGGAGTGCCCCAGTCCCTGGTACTGCCATTAAGAATCTTGGCTTCTGGATGGATAAGGAGCTGACCATGGAGACCCAAGCAAGGAAAGTGGCAGGCATATTTATTTATTTATTTATTTTTTACATTTGTATGGCACTCAGCTACCCAACAAGGGTTTCCCGGCGCCTATGACATTAGGTTGGACTAAGGTAGAAGCGGAGTTAGATTTTAGCTCAGTTGTTTCTGGAAAAGCCAGGTTTTTACATATTTCCGGAAGCTAGCGTAGTTTTCCTCTTTCCGGATATGTAGGGGGAGTGTGTTCCACAGAATTGGCCCTCTGACAGAAAACGATCTGCCGCCAGTTCTTTGCAGTCTAAAACTGGGAACAGCGAAATTTGCTGCAGTTTGGGAGCGTAGGTTTCTTGTTGGTAGGTAAGGGGTGGCTAACGCTTGTAGATAGGTAGGTGCCGTTTTGGTTTTGATCTTAAACATGTAGCTCAGGGTTTTGAAGCTAATCCGGTGTTCAATCCTGAGCCAATGTAGATCGTTCAGGTATTTTGATATTCTTTCAGACTTTGGTATCCTGCACAAGAGTCTTGCGGCTGAGTTTTGGATCATTTGGAGTCGCTTGATCACTGCTAGATTTGAGCTCAGGTAGAGGATGTTTCCGTAGCCAATACGCGATGTTATTAGTGCGTTGATTACGGTTTTTTGTGTGGCAAGGGGCAGCATCCATGTGATTTTTTTCAGCCATTTTATTATGGTGAAGCATAGGCCTGCAACTTTGTTTGCCTGCTGTTTCATTGACAGAGCATTGTCAATAATGACTCCTAGATTTCTCACCTGTGTTGCTGGAGAGGGAAGGGAACCCAACTCAGGGGGCTAATGGGAGGAATTCCAGAGCTCCTTATTTTTGCCTAGTAGGAGGATTTCGGTTTTATCACCGTTTAATTTTAACTGGTTGGTGGTCATCCAGTTGAAGATTTTCTGGAGTCCAATTTTGAGGAGAGAAGGGGCTGAGGGATTTGACTATGATAGTGAGAAAATAATTTGGGAGTCATCTGCGTAGGTCATTAATGTTAGGCCTGCGCAGTCCGCTAGGTCAGCCAGAGGTCTAAGGTACAGGTTAAAAAACAGCGGGCTCAGGATGGAGCCCTGTGGTACTCCATGTGGGGCAAGAAAAGTATCTGAGCAGGCAAGGCTGGATTTGATCTGGAAGGTTCTCTCTGTAAGAAAGGACTTAATCCACTGTAGGGCGTCACTGCGAATGTGATATTGCATATGTGTTCTGCTATTAACAATGCTCCGCAAGATCCTCGAGCTCATACCCATACAGCTAAGGAAAATGACCATACATTCCTCGATCAAGTCACGTCACGGCTGGACTACGGTAACTCGCTCCTTTTAGGCACGCCTACATATGTTATCAATAAGATACAGGTAGTCCAGAACGCAGCAGTCAAACTTCTGTGTCAAATTCCATTGAAGGAATTAGTAACAGAACATCGTACAAACTAACATTGGCTCCCGATTGAGGAGAGAATTAAGATCAAAGCACTCTGCCTAACCCATAGAGCTATAAACAACAAAGGGCCCAGTAAGATCAGAAATCTGGTGTACTTACATATTCCCAACCAGGGCTAGAGTCGTGGTAACACGCAGGTGGACGGCGTCCCCCCACTTATTTTACCGGGAGCTGGAGCAAATGGAGCCGCACATTCACTCTTTGGCCTCGCTGGGGCGAGATTGTGACATCAGCGTCCCCCCACTTCTATTTTTAGGACTAGTGCCCTCTTCCCAACAGATGTCTGAGGTCAGACTCTGAGCGCCTGCTAAAAACCACCACAATAAAAAGGGCCAGATGGGGCGGAAGAGCTTTTTCCCACCTGGCTCCTATGCTGTGGAATTCACTTCCGCAGGAGAACAGATTTATAGCCTCAAAAGCAACCTTCAGAAAAAACTGAAAACTTGGCTGTTTAATGAGTGTAACTAATCTCCTTTCTCTCGCCATCGCCTTCATTAGTTCACATGCTTAGCGCTGGGAAGCCTTTGGGTAGCCATGCGCTCTATAAATCCTCTTAACATAACATAACATCTGGTAAAGATACGATCTAAGGTGTGCCCTGGCTGATGTGTGGGTTAAATAACGAGTTGGCTGAGTCCAAATGAAGTAGTGATTTCTAGAAAGGTGTCTGTGTCTTTAACTAAATCAAAGTCTGTGACTACATCAAAGTTGAAATCACCTAGTATGGTAAATTCTTCGTCACAGAGACTGTTTTTTAATAATTAAGAAAGGTTGGTCAAATAGTTATTTATTGGACATGGTGAGCAACATAAAATAGCCTTTAAAGGTGAGAATGATGTGGAAAATGAAGCTCCTTACCTGTATAAATGTATTTTTCGCCTGCTTGAGAAGTCAAAGATCCAGTGATGCTGGTGCTAGGCGTGATACGGCTGCGGACAGGTGCAAGCGAGCATGCCTCTACGCACTAGTAGCGCGCCGTCTGCATGCGTCTGCTGTGCATAAGCAATCAGCCATATTTAAATAACCCTGTTAGAAGAGGGGACATGTCCAGAAATTAGTGCCAGAGCACAAGTTAAACATTGATTGGGCAAAGTAAAGGGACTTTAACTAAAGACCAGCAACCACTACAGAATTCACAGGCTCCCCTGTGAGTTCTGATAACTGGTGAATTAACATACCATCAAATTAAAAAGTGTGAAAGTATAAAAACATAAAAGAAATAAAAAGGGAATCAAGATCCTTGAAGAGTGGTGCCCAAGTGAAGCCAGAGCGATGCACCTCTGATAAGAAAGTACAAGGAAAAAAGGGGGAGGTGCGTGGACGCGGTCCTGCCATGTTTACATAACCCTCTTAGAGGAGATCTTATTACCATGCTTAACTGTAAGGTCGCTTTAAACTTTGTTTTTTCAGTGATTTGTTAGGGATTGTTGTTACATAAAGAAAAATATTATTACAATCCCTAACTATAATGTCACTTTAACTTTTGTGTTTTTTCAATGAATTTCTGCTTTTTTAATCATATTCGCCCAACTCACTCACTGAGCTAAGATCTTATTACCACATCAAACTGTAACGTCGCTCTCCCGTTTGTTTTTTTCAGTGAATTTTCAGGGTTTTTGCTACATAAAGTAAGATATTATCACCATATCTCACATTAACACCACTTTAACTTTTGTTTCTTTTCAGTGAATTTCTAGGATTTTTCGATCATATTCACCCAACTCCCTCACTAAGCATTGCTTTAGGTAGTCTGCACATGGGGTTGGGCGGAGGGTCTACCCTTTGGCTCAGTGCCCAGCTCTCCACGGGCAGCCAAATCCACACTGTGTTCAGCCTCCAGACTTGTTGAAGCTTATGGCAGTCCTTCGATATCACACCGGGCTGTGCTGGGTCCTGCAGTAGTACAGTGAGACCTACAACATGATTTTTTGTTTTATTTTAGCCCCCAGGGGTGTCCCTTTACGACCCCAACACCCTCCCACAAGGGCCAGGGAGTCAGTGTACACCTACCCTGCCCCCTTGTTTCTCAATTGTTTTCTAAAACAGGACACAGATACTAAGGGGCCCATTAGGATGGCGGGCGGATTGACCCCGCCAGCCTGATGGGGGCAATCTGCCCGCCATCCGCACCTAAATACCCACCCGCCATATTAGGATGGCGGGGGGACCGCGGCGGACGGAAAGACCGTCCACCGCTTTTCCTCCCCGGTCGCAAGGTGACCGGGGTGGAAAAGGTTTAATATGGTGGGGGTGTCTAATTGACACCGCCAGCCATATTAGGATGTGATTGCTTAGATGCCTTTCCGCTGCGGCAATGCTGCCACAAAAAGGCATCACTCTGGGGGCCCCCTGCAGGCCCCCAGAGTGAAGGAGAGGTGGGGAGTGCACACGGGGGGGCACCTGTGGTACCCCACTGCATTTGCATAGACAAAGCGGCAGGCACCGCGCGCTGTCTGCCGTTTTGTTTATGCAAATGCATAAATGCATTTTTAGCATTGTGCACCGCCCGCCACAATGATAAAAATGCAGGATGTGCCCGCAACTGTGGAGGGCACATCCTAATACCCCGCACGGGACCCCCGCCCTTACGGCGGGCGGTCCCTTTTTCGATGGGATGGCGGGCTGACGTCATCCTCATGGAGGCCATAGTCCTGAAATGCAGCACTCAGCATTTCTCTTCGAGCTGTGGCCAGCCAATCAGATACCGAATGGTCAGACACAAAAAAAGGTATCTCGATCAATCACAGTGCTTGTTTTTAAAAATATTCAGTACAGAGTGGACTCCTGTGGGGCCAGCCTTCCAGATATTGCTGTAATTTAAACAGTCATTTCTCCAAAACGGCTAAACATATATACACTAAATGCTAAATAACAAAAAGTATACCTTCTGATTAAAGACCTAACTTTCTTCCAAATTTGGTGTAATTTTGTTTAGCCATTTTTCGCTTTCCGAAATTTCCTATGGAAATTAACATTAAAGAAAATAATGCCCCCGTTCTCGCACCACACCCCTCCCACACACACAATTGCCTCGCTTGACAGATCACCCTGAATCTTTGCAGGAAGGAGCTGAGACTATCAAACATTTTTTGGGGAAAATGTTTTGAAGACTTTTATAGAATTTTTTTTCTACACAGTAGTGGCCACCACTGTGTAATATATATATATATATATATATATATATATATATATATATATATATATATATATATGAGACAATCCCTGCTTACTCTCGCCTGGAGCCCAATCCTGGATACCACAGCGCAGAAGAAGAGAGGAGACCCAAGTGCAGGTGAGCAGTGTTGTTTATTAAATCGGGAAGACGGCACACCTCAGCATGACGTTTCGGCCTTCACAGAGGCCTTGATCACATGACGCATGCGAGGGAGGAGACAACATTTAAAGTGCAAATGCTGGTCAGAATGTATAGCCATTGGTGCAACATGGTCACATGCAAAATGCCTTGTATCATAGACATAGACAACATTACAGTGCTGACTGCTAAAAACATCACGGGATAATCCCTGATTTCAAATTTCGTCGTGATGTGAAAACAACTTGTTGATAAAGTGCTAATGCATTACTATAATTTTTACACAATACAAGGTTCAAGTCACGGGATAATCCCTAATTAAAAGATTTTCAATGCAGTGCAAAAACGGCAATGTGCGACATGTCAGTAAAGTGCAAATAGTGTTATATAAATAATTGTAATCTCAATAAATAACAATTATATACATGATCAACAATACCATGGTAAAATCAAGTGTAGAAAAAAAAAATATATATATATATATACATGAATGTACATGAATATTCATACTTAATATATAATCACCAAATATACACTATTTACACAAGATGAGACCTCAGGTGATCAGATTGTTTGGCCGCATAAATGCATAAGCCTGTACACCGAGATCGCAGCATCCTGACTCCATTTTACGCACAAGCCAATCATTTGTCTATGTTCCTGCTAGATGATAGAGAAGAGAGGAGATATGTTCCAACCGCTAAGTTCGGAGACTATCGCAACCTCACTTCCCATAACCCCATGCTAAGGCAAGTAACCATAAGTTGATCAACACCATTCCAGCGTTCAACATAAGAGTGAGTAGTGTAATCTATTTTTTTGTGTTTTTTCTCTCTTTAACATTTTGTAAAGTTTTTTATGTGTATTTTTATTTTTTATGTTAGTATACTTCTATCGTTGTAGATGTTATACTTGGCGTTTTGGTACACCATCATGTAGCCTAAGCCTAGGCTACACTACACACTGAAACCATATGCAACACTAGACATGTACTGAGTATAAAATTGGACAGAGAGTGTCATATTCTCATATCTAGTTGAACACCTTGACAGATAAACTTGATGGATAGATATGGGATGGATAGTACAGAACCCCTAAATACACTATGTTGGTAATTCAAAGACAAGTGTAAAAGTCTTCCGTGGAATTTAATCCCTCCGGGGCTCAACTATCCATTTCCAGTATGTACCTGGTCTCCAGTTTTCTAAGGGCACCTTCCCTGTCTCCTCCTCTTCTAAATGGGCCCACACAGTCTACAGCATAGTAACGTAGAAGTGCGCTATCATTGTTGTGGTGCTCCTTGAAATGGCGGGCCACCGGATACGCAGAATCACTGGTATTGATGGTCCTTATGTGCTGGAGTATCCTCTTGTGCACCTGCAGCTTGGTGCTACCCACATACCGCAGGGCACACGGACACTCCAGCACATAAACCACATATTCACTCTTGCAAGTCAGCTGTTTCTTGATCTTGCGTGCACTAGGGGTGAATGGGACTGCATATTCAGTTTTGTTAAGCCCGTGCTGGCATGCCTTACAGGAAGAGCACTTCCTGAAGCCTTTACTCTTATCAAGCCAGTTCTTTCGTGATAAAACCTCTGGGCTAGATTTGACTAATGCATCTTGCATTGAATATGCTTTCCTATAGGTGATAGATGGTGTGGCTGGAATTTTGTCACCTATAATGGGATCACATTTGATTAGGCCCCAGTGTTTAGAGATGATTTTACTAAGCGCCCTGTGTTGCCTGTTGTAGGCCCAGATCAGTCTCACTTTTTGATCCTGGGAGGTAGTTGGTACGACAGTGGCCTTGCGTTGCAAGGCTTCACCTCGTGACAGAGCATTAGCTTTGGTTATGGCCTTGTCAACCACTACAGCATTATACCCTCTTGCCAGAAATCTGGTCCTGCTAGCTTGTTGAGCTAGATGGCATTGAGCTTCAGTGCTGCTCAGCCGTCTAATACGCAGCATCTCTCCATACGGGATGCTGCATATGAGGTGGGCAGGGTGATGGCTACTGGCATGGAGTATTGTATTTCCTGCCGTTGGCTTTCGGTACAACCTAGTTTCAAGTTTATCGCGTCCAGGTGAAACTGTATAAATATATATCATATTACATTCTCCGCAGATATGACTTACGCATGGCATTCTTTCATTTGTATTTGGCTTAACTAAAGGTGTTTCACCAAAACCAGGATGCAAGGCTTAAGTTTGTTCATTAAGATAAAGAAAACCTCATGAATATTTTGCTTTTTCACCCTGCCCCTCTGATTGAGATTCCCAGTCGCAGGAGTGAAAGGCTCTTAGAAGAATCACACTATACAGCTCTCACAATCGTAAGCCATTGACGGAAGTTAGGCAAACTACATAGGCTCTTGCATCAAGGCAACCACTCACTTTTCATAGACATTGGAGGATCAGAAAGCTGACAAGTTGTGACAGTCTCACACAGCAGTAATGAGGCTTTCATGTAAAGCTTTCTCGGTATAGGCTAGATGATCAAATGCTTAAACATAACCGAAATTACTTTGCATTACATTAGTCAGAAAATAACATCCTGAGCAACAAATGGCTCTGGTACCAAAGAATCGTGATCAGCATAAGCATTCTCTACTTTTCATAAACTGTCACAGAAACGCAATTGTTAAATATTTTTCAGTAATGCAACCATTGTCTCCAAACATCAACTCACCAGCTTCTAAACGCATACACATTCTTCAGTCAATTAGAGGCTTTACATTTTGCATAAATCAGCAGAGTTCACCCCAACAAAGATTGACACTTTTATGCTCAAAGGGCTTTTTTTGTAAGGAGCAAAACTGCCTTTTATTTTAATAGATATTTGCTTGTTCGCCACACATTAGCTTGATGTTTTCTATACTACTGCAAAGCATGGAAGAATTCCGACATTCATGCCCATTTGTCATCATCAAATATCAAGAAAGTAAAGCATATTACAGAGATTTCCATCACTGCCATGGATAACTTTATGCTACAGTTGCCCATAATATATCAGGAAGGGGACAATCTAGTCTGGCAACTACACCATTATGTTATGGCCACCATTGTACTAGACATAGCCACAATTATGACAAGCATGCCCTGATTATGTCAACATGGGTGACCATTAGTCCAGGACTTCCAGTATGCAAGGGATTATAATTATTAAGTACAGTGTGTTCAAAATAGGTTGATTGGTGTACCATATTGACAAGGTTGCTACTATGCCAGCAATACAGACAAATGTATCCAGAATTTGCAAACAGTTGAATGACGGTCAATATTAAGCCTAGGCCACCATAATTTCAGGGAGAGCTACAAACATGTGAAGTGTGACCAGAATACCAAGGAGTGCTCCCTTTTAAGAAGACCACCATGATGCAAAAAATAACAAGAATTTTGTCGAGAATGGGCACAATTTGTGATGGACAGATGTTTTGCACTTGTCTAACTTCCAACTAGACAACTCATCCTGCTCATGAGAAGTGAAGGCAGAGTGGACGGAGCAAACAACTTTCTTACCGTCAGGCCTAGGAAAACTGCCCCTTTTGGATGTGTCTGAACTCTCTCGCCACTGTGGGATACACTGGACAAGTGGGTTTGGGGTTAAATTGAAGCCACCCCATTCTTCCATGTAGTGTGTGTGTGTGTGTGTGTGTGTGTGTGTGCGTGCATGTGCGCCCTATTCAAGCAGGAACCACAATCCTTGTCAGGGTGAAGTCATAGGAAAAACCCTAAATTTCAGACCACAATTATGCCAATACAAATGCTACCACCTTGTCTTTTTCTGGAATTAACTCACTTAGAATCAATTTCCTACCTGACTTATCCAAGAATAGAGCAAAAGAATTCAAACAATATCCAAAGGAGCAACCCTGAAACTCTCATATCTGACTCAAAAGAAACCATTAAGACTGATCTGATCACGAGATGCACAGATAATGGGGGATGTGATTTACTCCCTCAATGCATTCAAGGCCACACAGAACATCCTCTATGGTCTCAAACTCATAATTTCACCCTCCCCATCACTCAAAGTGAAAGCTACCATCTCAGTTTATAAAAATGGCAACTTCCTTATGCAAGTTGCGGGCAATGACCTACAAGCATTCGACTAACTTTTAAGTAACCTGAAATGACAAGTAGCATTCTCAACAAAGCCTCCTAGCTATCTGGCTTGTACTCCACCCCCTAACCATCTTCCTAAACCCACCAACAACATCCAAAGAACTACATCCATCGGCAATCATAGGCCTGCCGTCTTCAAGTACCTGCACAGAATCTCCAACTAGTCCCTTCCACAAACAACCCTCAGAGCCCGAGGACTTCACAGAGTCTCCAACTAGGCCCTTCTACAAACAGCTTGCACAGGCAGAGGAGCAACTACTTAACAACAGGAAGTGGGTCGTCAGTGCCTAAGAAACCTCCCACAGATATCAAACAGGCGACTGAAAATAAAACACATACCGATCAAGACAATTCACAAACACTCACACATAATTACAGTAAAATCTGTCAGTGCCCTACACACAAACTTACCATAAGCCAAAATAATGGCAACCTGTGCCTTCTCAGGGAGGATATAGAATGGGTAAAGAAAAAAGTCATCTCACTACTTCTCATCATGGAGAAGATGTACATGCCGAAAGCCAAGTGCGTGGACTTATTTACAATAGCATACGTAAAACTCTCTGTGATAACAAATTTCACTGACTGTTAAGAATAAATAATCACCTCTCAGAAGAAGACATAGATACTCTGCTAATTCACTATGAATACACACATAAAACTACCTCCGACACAGCATCCAACATTCTGATTGTCGAGATATCCAGTTACAAAAATAGGAGAGACAAATCTCTACAAGTCAATCACAACAACCTGATCCCGATATCAACAAACACAATGTCAACTGCAGTAATCCACAAAACATAATGACCCTGAAATACATGCTGCAAAACTGCAGATCAACTGAAAAACAAGCAACCGACATAGCAGTGATGGTCTTAGCGCATGAAAAAGACAATTTCTTTCTAACTGAAACCTTGCTCAACCCAACGTAACCCCAATACAAACCTTCTCATTCCCCCATCCTAAGCCTAGACTCCACAATGAAGTGGGGGGGGGGGCTCGCTATAATCTACACAAACTTCCTAACCATAAAATAACTCTTGTTAGAAGATACAACATCGTTTGAAATGGTGGGAGCTGAAATCAGGCTGCGGAAGAAACTGTTAGCGAAAAGATTCCTTTTATACCATCCACCGGGCGACAACACAATCTTCCTGGTGCAACTTATGGAAACAATCACAATCAATGCTACTACACTCTCTAATAAAATATTAGTAGAAGATTTCAACCTGCACTGGAACAATGTCAAAGACCCCACATTTGCTGCACTCACTAACCTGCTCCAGGACCTCAACATGATTCAAGCATGCAAAGGACCAACCCACAACAAAGGTGACACATTTGGCCTCATCATTGCTAAACCAGGATCAGTAAACATTCTAGACATCCCCCAACAGATTGGCCAGACCTCCCTCAAATTCTTTTCCAAATATCCACACAAGAACTAAAATCAAGAGGCAAAAGAGAAGGGGAAAAAACCTAGGTGTCGGATTTCAGCAACGTAAACAAACCAGAACTGGCTGATCTGTGCTAAATCCCCTTGGCACACCAAACTGACCAAACATCAGCTCAAGAACGGATCTCTGTAACAGCAGTATGACCAACATAGTTCAAAGGTTGCTCCATTATGTCTAAAATGGCAAATGGAAAAAAAGTCAGAGGCTGCCGGTATATCACGTTGTGTGACGCACTGATGGCGTAACCTGCTGCCTGATATTTATACGGACATGTAAAGCCACCCTGCGTGGCTTTACGTGTGCTTGTAAACATTGCCTTTTTTCACTCAAGACTTTGCGTGTTAGGGGCGTGACATGGGTGCTGCTGCGGGTGTTCCCACTCAACACCCATGTCCACAGATGCATTTTCAGATTTATGAGGAATTTTAAACCTGGAAATGCATCGGAATGAAATGCCACCCTAGGGGTGGCATAGCGAGGCACAACAAGGAGAAATGTTTTCATGTCTCCTCTGTTTTTTCCACTTTCAATGCGTGCTGCATTCTACAGCACACATTGGAAGAGGAGAAAATCTCCTCAATTGATTGTTTTGGTGCAGGAATCTGCCCCTTTCTGCAAAAGAACAATCTCTCCTCTATGCAGGCATCCTTGCACCATGGTGCAAGGGTGCCTGCGCTGGCACATGGCTGCAGTTTGTGCACCAGTGCAGGGAAAAGCACAGCGATGCAACATTTTATTGTAAATATGTTGCATCCCTGGGCTTCAAACCTAACGTAGCACGATGCAGCAAAATGACTTGCAGCACCGAGCTGTGTTTGTTTCTTGTACATAGGGCCTTCAGTACCTTGGTACAACCAAAACTTAAACAAGAAAAGCAGTCAATTAAGAATACTGGAATAACTATGGAGGAAGGACCCAAACATTACTGATCTCAAAAAGTTGAGAAGGCACATAATCTCATATAAAAAGGCTGTCCTGAAAACTAAAACAACAGCGATCAGATCTCAACTAGCCAGAGCGAGGAACCAGCCCAGAAAACTCTGATATAATTAAGTAACAATCAGGAAAACTGTCAGAACCCCCAACCGCAAACATCTCAACGGATATCTGAAACTCCTTCTCTACATTCTTTAAAGAAAAAATTGCAACCATAAACACAGTAGTGGCCGGCATGGCTCGTGGGTGGAGGCTGGGCGAGAGGGGTTGTGGGGGGGTGGAATCTGCAGGATTTGCGGGGACTTCGCATGGGAGATTGCAGAGAACTTTCAAAAAACTGAAAAAAAAGAAAGAAAATTAGACTTAACATATCACCGGGTCCTGCGTCTTCTCTGCTCCTGCTCTCCCGCTCTCCTGCCTCCGACAGGAACAGGAAGCAGGCAGCCAGGGTCCCTCCCCTAAGCCAATCACAATGCTGCATGCAAAATTGTGATTGGTCGGGACAGCGCCCAGCCAGGGGCTAGTGGGGTGGGCATGTTCTCCATGCAGGATGCAATGCAGCCTGCATGGAGAAGGGCAGAGTGCGCATGTCTGGTTTGGGCAGCTCGAGAGGGCCGACCAAACAATCTTTGTGCACTCAGCAGGGGGGAAACCACTCCTCCCCTGCCCTGCTCAAAGAGAAGAGCAGCCCCGCCCACCTGCTCGCAATTGCAAACAAACATAAAATGGTGATAACTAAAAGTTATTACCATTTTATGTTGTGGCTTTCTCGCACTGAGAGAAAGCCGTGGGCCGACACTCCTTCACCCAAGTAGAGAAGCCACCCCTGCATAAACAACTCTATTCGCACCCAAGCAAGTGCTCACCCTAGGGATTCCACCAACCCCACTATTACAACACACAGCAAGAATACCGATCTCTACACACAAACTGTTCGAGGGAAAAAGTGAGCCTCCTCGAACAGTTTCGGAACTCTGTCTGAGGGGGAAATCTAGAAAACTATTTAGTCAATTAAACCTACCACACATTTTGATATTCCCATTCCCCTCCACCTACCGAGAGAGGTCCACCTATCCTTTACTCTCTTATGGACAACAATTGTCAACGCATCTCTCCAACAAGGATCCCTACCAGAATGCCTAAGATGGGTCAAGTATTCCCCTACTAAAAAAAACAGGCTCTAACCGGAAATACCTAAACAACTTTGGACCGGTATCCAGTCTGCCTTTCCTGACTGAATTGATAGAAAAATGCAAACATCATCAGCGGCGTAAACACCTCAAGAATTTTGACCTATTAGACAAACACCCATCCGGTTTCAGAACTAGACACAAAACTGAGGTCACCATGCTAAACATACTAGATGATATACAAACATCACTAGACCAAAACCAATCATATCTCCTAATACTTCTGGATTTATCAGCGGCGTCCGACACAGTCATCCACAAATGCCTGAGAGAAACTCCTAAAATCAGAATGACTATCAGGAGCGGTCCTCAACTGGTTCGCCTCCTTCCTGCAGATCCAACATCAAAGAGTCAAAATTGGCAACATCCTATCTGATGAAGCGGTCATCAGCAGTGTCGTTCCACAAGGATCTACAATTTCACAAATGCTCTTCAATCTTTACATGGAACCACTCACTGAAATCCTGAAACAATCAAACATCTCATATCACTTATATGCAGATGAATTCAAGTCTACATCAAACTCTCCTCCCAAGAGGATATCCAGAGACTAGTAGATACCCTGAGGAACACATTAGACATGCTGGCACAGTCAACTAAAATTAAATCTGCATAAAACCAAATTCATCCTTTTCTCCCCACTCCTCAGCACGTAACAACCCCAATGAGGGTTCCAGAACCTTAAGTCGCTACACTGCACCCCAACCATCTGCTACTCTATAAAAACACAAGGCATCACTCTAGACTCAAAACATGCAAGCCCACATACAAGCTGCATCTAGAAGCACCAACCTACATCTGCACATTCTAAGAAAACTAAAACCCTTCATACATCTAGATAACCTTAAATTGGTGGTTCAGTCACGAGTGCTAGATTTTTAAAAAAGGAAATCACACAGCTGCACTTTTGTCAGATCTGTTGCAAACATATGGAACTACATACCACCCTCAACAAGAGCAACTACCTCTTTGTGGCTATGCAAGAAGAAAGTAAAAGCCTTACTACTAGAAAAAGATGTGTTATAAGAGAACTTTTTTTAAACTGTCATTCACACTATTCGATATTGTACACTATTGCTTTATGTCTTGCTCTTTGAACTCTATAGATATAAGAACGGTTTTGAAATTCTCATGCACCCTATCTCATATTTTATACTGTTGTTTTATACCTTGCTTTGTCGAAATCTATGTACAAGCGTATCTTATGAGACAGGAGTCTTTACTGCACTGACACCATCATTTTTTCTTTGTGCAGAGCTCTGATACTTTGATGGTCATGTTCAGGCTTTATAAAACATTATATAAATAAACATGTACTCAACCCTACAGTAGCTTAGCACAGAGCAGTTGAGCTTAACGCAGAAGCAAAGTTTAAAGTATTTGTGCAACACTTTAAACAAGAACACACTGAAGAGACACCACAAAAAGGATCCTTCACCAGATAAAAAAATAGAGCAATTTGTAATAAATAAAACAAGACCAAAATGACAAACAGCAAATCAGTAAGACCAGAGAAATGGAGGTTTAAAGATTTCAATGAACCTAGCACTGAAAAGCACAAAGCGCCATCTGTGGATAACTGATCACGCTGGACTGAAAAAAGTCACAAGTTAAGACAGACCATGATGGAGTGCAGGATGGCTACAGGAACTCATTTAGGACTGCAGAACAAGAGTCCCTTAAATCCTGGTTTAGGAATGTTTCAAGGTCCCAGATCGAGGATGCGCCACACAGCAAAGGCAATGTGTCAGTTCCGAGGGATCGTGAAGCTACAATGTGAGGTCCTGAGTTGTCAGGGATCCTGTTGATGAAGGCTTGCGATGTGATGTCTTGTGTCAAAGATGTGTTGCACAGTCGAGGTGATGCGGTGCTTCAGAAGAGCTGTGAGGCTGCGATGAAAGAACTTGCATCATCCTCAAGGCTGCCATTTATGAGAAATGTGTGATGCGAGGTCCTGCGTCTGGAACGTTTTGCACAGGTGGAGGTTCTGATGCAGGCCCCAAGGTTGATGTGGTGTTCTTGCATCATGAGAACCCTCTCAGCAGAGGTGATTCATCAGTACTGCTTGGGATGGTGCTGTGCAGCAGAGGAGATGCATTGGTTCTGATGGATCCACAGATGGGCTGGCAGAGCATCTTCAGGCATACTTCCAAGAATCCAGTTCTGGGCTGGCAAAAGTTGGCAGAGTAGGACTTATAGATGGCAGAGTCCATGTGCTGGGTTCAAGGTTGTTGGAGCCAAAAGCACTAGCCAGGAGGCCAGCCAACTAGCTCTTGGAGTTATTTTGGGGTCCTAGGTTCAATAGATGCAGGTCTAGTCTTTCTCACCCAGGCAAGAAGACAGCAGGCAGCAGGTCAGCACAGTGTAACTAGTGCTGTGCTCAGTCCCGCCCTTCCATCCTGCCACTGATGGCCCATCCAGGCGTAACTAAACTCTCTATTGTGTGTGGCTGTCATTTACACCCAATCATGTGAGCTAGAAGCAGGCTACAGACACTAAACGGCTAAGGCAGGAAAATGCCACATTTCTAAAAGTGGTATTTTCAAAATTGTAATTTAAAATCAGACTTTAACATAAGAAGGAATATTTCGTTAAAATTCCAAAGACACCAAACTTGAACTGATTATCTGCTCCCATTTGGAAATTCCACATATTAAATAGAATAAGGTAACTCCAATGTTATCCTTGGAGGGAGGAAGGTCTTGCAGTAGTGAAAAACGAGGTTAAGAGCTTTTCACTGCTAGGACATGTAAAGCTTATAAGTGCATGTCCAACTTTTTAAATACACTGCACGCTGCCCTTTGGGCTGTCCAGGGCTACCCTAGGGATGACTTATTTGTATTAAAAAGGAAGGTCTGGGTCTGACAAGAGATGTATTTTGCCAGATCGAAATGGCAGTGTAAAACTACACATACAGGTTGCATTCGCAGGCCAGAGGCAAGTTTAAATGGTTACTCAAGTGGGTGGAACAGTAAGTGCTGCAGGTCCAATAGTAGCATTTAATTTAGAGGCCCTGGGTACCACTTTACTAGGGTCTTAAAGGTAAATTAAATATGTTAATCAGGGATAAGCCAAATGTTACCATGTTTGAAGGAGTAAGCACATGTATTTTAGCATTGCTAAGCAGTGGTGTAGTGTGCAGAGTTCTAAGGTCAGCCAAAACGAGGTCAGTAAAAATGGAGGAGGCAGGCAAAACATTTGGGGGGAAGATCATCCTAAGGCTGACAGGTCTAACCGTGTGTATATGTTTCTTTCTGTGTGTGTGTGTGTGTGTATACGCAATGCTCAGGTGCACATCTGTAGCCAGAAATGCCCATGGGAGGGGAGCAGAACAGTCTACAGATCTTCTCCTTATCTTTGCTACCTCCTGAACTGGCAGTGCTCTGTCTCAAACACAACTTTAGGTGAGCCAATCATTCCCTCTTCATATCATAGCATTGTAATGACATACTAACTTCAATTCATCAATATACTTGAAAGCTGCTGTGGCCAGTGCAATAAAGCATGTGGAGGGAGGTGGAGAAAGAACATGTAGGAATGTGGGTTACTGAGAAATAGCCTATCTGTTGGTGGCCATGTGAAGAATGGCACAGCCAGCTGAGCATGTGGATGCTTGCATTACTTTCTGATGCACTTGTGGAATATATCAATAACCGTTGCAGGACATGTAGAGACCAGCAATTTACATTGCTGGGAATGTAAGAGCAAGTTAGACATGTGGACAATATATGGCTGGTATCCTACTGAGAGTACTTGCTGCCAAGGATGTGGATGGTAAATATACGTATTACTGGTATGGAATGGCCCATATGTTACTGTGCCCGAGTAGTCTAATGAAATCGGGATATATTGGCATTTGTGAAATTTTCTAAAGTTAACAGTTTGTGAATTGTCTATGCCAGGAGTATAAGAAAATTACAGCCCAGCTTCCGTTTATCATTTCTGTAATGTCCATTGATTGATAGAGGGACCTGGATGAAGGGAAGTGGTCACCCTATGCAGAGTAAATGTTGCTATAGAAGTAGCTACCTCTTGTGACCTCTAGTAAGAGGTGCGTAGATGGTAGCAGCAAAGGTAGGGGATCACTGACAGATTATCAAAAACAAAAATATTGTGTGGGCAAAATATTGTGTCAAATAAATTGAGGACTAAAAATATCGAGAATATGAGTGCACATAGGTAAGCACACATTTACTATTCTTAACTGCACATCTATGTACCTTGAAGATATATATATATCATCAAGGTACATATATGTGGAGTTATATATACTAAACCTTTGCTTCATTATATAAAATTACCTACGCAATATTTTTGACCTTGATGTTCTTGAAATGATATCTTGTCCCATAACATTTCTGTTTCCAATATTCTGTCTAAACATGGAGGCAGGCAGGGTAAAGTAGACATGATGCACTGTTTGTTTAAGAACTGGTGGTACTGAGATGCCACACCAGGAAAGGCACCAGCTGAGCAAGCTTGAGAAGTGAGAGCAGAATCAGGAGGTCAAGGCCAACTTGAAACTTTCTGCTGCATGGAGGGGGTGGGATACTATTTCTTCAGTTGCCCTTTGTTGCCTTGTTCAGCAGTGGTGTCTGTTTCCCGTCAACACTTATTAACTCTAATTACTAAACATGTGATGTCTCGTCATATATGTTGCTGGATATGCTGAGGCTAAACATACATAATTCTCAGTCTCTGGAGGCTGGCATTACATTTGTGTGACCTTTGGACAGATGGCACTCTCTCTTGCTGGGCATATGGTAACTGGCATTCCTGTGGCTGGGTATGCTGAAGTTGACATTTGGTACTATTTAAAAAAAATACCTTGCCACATTGATCAAAGGGTTGTTTGTATTGTCTCATGTTTTAACCAATGTTACAGACTCAATACGCTGTAATATTTATTATTTGAAACAATTTGGTATATTACTTTCTGGAAAGTCGCTAACCAGTCCCAATGCTAATGGCCCAATGTGCTTTAGATGGCACAATTTGGCACCGTTTCTGTCAAAATGATTTTGGGCTAAACATTCAAACCCTCAACAGTGATCTTCAAGTATTTACATATTCATGTCAATGTTATTGACCAAATTCACTTCCACAAATCATGCACACCTATCAACCACTAACATCTAAGCATTCTTCAATGGTTGGAAAGCTTACTCTCATTTTGAGTGATGCATTAAGGTTGCTAGTGGGTGTTAGGGACTTATAATCAATGGGTACCAGACAGCAGCCAATGTGGTCCTCGATGAAGCATTAAAATGTACTTCATGTCCCATCATCATGCAAGAAAATGTTTGCGTTTGCTCTGTAGTACGAAAATCCTCTTGTCTACAAGCAAGCTGGGAAGCACTTGGAATTATTATTCCTAACCTGCATAAGTAGGATTTTCCTCTGTTAGCAGCATATTAACTAAGCGTATGTAAAAATCTGTTTACACAAGCATAATATCATGAAAAAAAGCAAACACGGTGAAGAAGGAGGAAGAAAATGGCAGAAAAACCATCGCATAGGGTGAAAGAAGGAACCTGCAAGAGAGAGATAAAAAGGCAGCGTGTATGTGGTAGTGGATTAAAGAGGCATGAGATGGATTCAAGCCTATGCATTTGGGGCCAGATGTACGACCATTTTTAGAGGTTGCAAATAGAAAAGTGGCCCATTTGTGACTGCTAAAGAGGAGGGTGGCATGTACAAACCTTCTTTTGGGAGTTGGTAACCAATTACTGACGTTCCCCGGGCCATTGCCTACTCTTAAAAAATGAAACAGAAATGTGTCATGTTTCTTTTTTAAATACATCCCGTTTTACCTTAAGGAAAATGGGCTGCATTTTTTAAAAACGCTTTATAGTAAAAGCTTTCACAGACATGGTGGTCTGCTGATCCCACCATGCCACCTTCACTGTGAGTGCTGTTCAGTCCCAATTGGTCGCAAATTGCAACCTGCCTCATGAAAAAGATGAGGCAAGTCATTTGAGACACCATTAGGAATCGCAAAACAGTGTCTGAGACACTGTTGTACATTCCATTTCGGAAGTTGCAAATTGAGAGTCGCAAACCGACGCAAATTGTGACTCATAAATTGGAATGGTCATACATCTGGCCCTTTGTTTGCCCAAATTTACAAATTTTGCACTGCGTCACAGCTCAACTTGATAGAATACACATTTTGTATATTCTGACATTTAGAAGCTAACTGAATTCTAATACATAGCAATGAAAACGAAGTTAAAAGTCTAATTTTTTTTTGCCCAAATTTACAAATTTTGCACTGCGTCACAGCTCAACTTGATAGAATACACATTTTGTATATTCTGAAATTTAGAAGCTAACTGCATTCTAATAAATAGCAATGAAAATGAAGTTAAAAATCTAATTTTCTTTTTCCAAGCAGCAAAGAATGACCAGAAGCTCTAGCATCAGTCCTCAGGTAATACAGATATCATTATATAAGTCAGTGATAGCTTAATTTATAACGATGACAAACTCAGACATTGTGTTTTGTTACTGCAGGGTCTATTTCCTCTGGGAGCCATTCGCAAACCAACAAGTGCTCTCCTGTTTCCCTTTCCATTGTTTGTGGTAATTCCTGCTTGCTGTAATATAGTGAAAGAAGTATCATGACTTGGAATGGCCTGAGGATCAAGCTACCTCTGCCGATATTATTTTTATTATTTTTATTGGGTTTTTATATTTTCTTAACACACAGCATACAAAATACAAGAATAAATTCTACAGTTACAGGTTAATGTCTCTCGTCTGCTAGAAGCTTACATGGTGTAACATTTGCTTAAGTGATGAGGGTGCAGAGATAGAAACCCCACTCCCCACATATAGAAGCTCATTACGATGTCGGGCGGAAAGCCTCCGCCCGACATGTCTTGGATTCGTGACTGACTGACTGGTGGTCAGCGGTTCCGACCACCAGATTACGATGCGACCATACACTGTTCGGTTTGAGTCCCATTGTGAACTTGTGTTCCACTTGACAACTGGCCACAAAACAGGTTCCTATGTGGAAATGGGGTGTGTGCGGAAAACCCTGCTCCCTGTCGCAGGCACCCCACAATGCCTGCTACACAGTTTTACAGTGGGGGCCCTTAGGTACACACTCAGCCATCAAATGCAGGCTGCAGGGGCTACAAACAGCATACAAAATACAATAATACATTCTACAGTCACAGGTTAATATCTCTCGTCTGCTAGAAGCTTACATGGTGTAATATCATTTCCTTAAGTGATGAGGGTGCAGAGACAGAAACCTCCACTCCCCACATATAGGGGCTCATTACGATGTCAGGCGGAAAGCCTCTGCCCCACACCGTCTTGGATTCGAGACTGAACGACTTGAGGTCGGTGAATACGACCGCCAGATTATGATGTGACCGAACACTGCGTGGGTGAGTCTCATTGTTCCCTTTGTGAACTCATGTTCCGCCTGACAACCGGCCATAACAAAGGTTCCTATGGGGAAATGGGGTGTGTACAGAAAACCCTGCACCCTGTCGCCGGCACCCCACGGTGCCTGCCACACAGTTTTACAGGGGGGGCCCTTAGGTATCCCCTCAGCCATCACCCGTAGTCTGTAGGGGTTAGGGGGCCCTGCCAGGGGCCCCCAAAGTCACTTTCTTACAGCCTTTCCATGTAGGACAGGCCGACGTGTAAAGGCTGTTGGAAATAGACATTGTAATCCCGACAGCGGAAATGCTGTCCATAGAGGTGTAAGATGCGGTTCCAACCGACATGAATACTCAGAACTGAGTCAAAATGACTGCCGGGTTTACGTCCTGACCACGAAAATTGTAATTGGGCTGTCAGAATGTAAACTAACCGAGTTGATGGAGGAGCTCCGATGTGCTTGAGGAGATTCCGACTGTCGGGGGTTTCCACCACTATGGCTATTTGTTCTATCGCCCTATTGCAGAATTATTTAACCTACGGGAACTGGCATAATGTATGGAAAGATTTTCTTTCCTATCCACAATTCCTCAGGCATTCAGCAGTATCAGAGTGTCCTAAAAATAAGCATTCACATACTGGTGTAATAAATCCTATGTGGTATTTTGATTGTAAACCCTAGAAGCTAATCAAGTGCCATGCACCCATGCACTGAAGACCACTGACTTCCTGTGCCCACACACAATGGAACATTCCTAGATTGATTTCCTCTCCAGTATGTCATGCTGAGCCCTTCTTATCACTTTTGCTGGGTTGGGTTTGACAGATGCTTGCTTATCCCTATAAATAATGGGCAGAGCCCTTTCCACCATTTCGTGCCTTTCTGGCTCCAGTGACAGTTCTGCTAAATGACTGAAAGGAAAGGTTTCTCGATTTTTTTGACCTGGCTCTAACACAGCATTCCATTAGAGTTTTTTGAGTTGCCAGACCACTGCTGTTGTCATTATTTAGCTCACTTGCCCTCTTTCCCCTACGGTTCTCATGCTAACATGCACTGCGTCTGAAGCATCTTTTAAAGTGTATTTCGGATCTCCATTGGTTGCTTGTCCCCTTAAATTGTTGACAGTGGCGGTTGATGTCATTAATACAGTTATTAACTGAATTTCCAATCTTTTGTTGTCTTCCGACATCATGCCAGCCACATGGAAACTTGCTAAGATGATTCCTCTCCTTAAAAATCCATCCTTTTAAAGTAGAGGAAGCTTCTAGAGGTATTCTATCCCCTTGGAGGTATAGGCATCCCCCTTCCTCCCTGTCTTGGCTCTAATGTGTCTGGAGTCACAAAGGAACTGTGTCAACTCTTTAGTGAGAGTGCTCAGGCAGAGCCTTGTGATATGCAAGTGTGGTAGGTGACAGCTCTTCCCCCTCATCAACTCAGAGTGGCCCATCCTGCCAACGCCTATCTCCATTTGTCTCACAGTCTTGGAGCAATACAAAAAGACCAACTTCCAGCTACACCTAGTAATGTGACCCAGGATTAGGCTGCTGGAGCCAAATGATTAGCACAATGCAATGCCAACTTTTTTAAAGTGCAATTTTCAGAATTGTGACAAAACATCTTACTTTACCATTAAAGAGAAATTTTACTTACAATTCTTTAGACAACAAACTCTAACAGTCTACCTGCTCTCAGTTGAAAGTTATCACTTATTAAAAGCAATAAGGTAACCCAATGTTATTCTCTGGGAGAGGTAGACCTTGCGAAAGTGAGTAACATATTTAGGAGTTTTTCACTACCAAGACATGTAAAACTTAATAAGTACATGTCTAGTTTTTAAAAAACACTGTAATCTGCCCTCTGGGCTTTTTAGGGCCTCTCCTAGAGGTCAGTTACATGTATTAAAGAGGAAGGTTTGGGCCTGGCAAAAGGTTTGTTTTGCCATGTCAAAATGGCAGTTTAAAACTGTACTCACAGGCTGCAATGGCAGGCTTGAGACATGTTTAAAGGGCTACAAAAGTGGGTGGCACAATGAGTGCTGCAGGCCCACTAATGGCAATTATTTACATGCACTAGTTACTTGTAGTACCACTTTACTAGGGACGTATAATTATATTAAATTTGCCAATTGAGTGTAAGCCAATTCTATAATATTAAAAGGAGGGAGCATAAGCATGTTAGCACTGGTTAGCAGAAACTGTGGGGCACATGCATGAAGGTAATGATTTGCGATTACCAAATAGCACATTTTAAGGATTCGCTATTTGGTAATCGCAAATGCCTATGCATGAAGGAATCGCAAATATTTGTGCAAATTCTTAACATTCCCTAACAGCGAATCGCAAATTGCGATTTGCTATCAGGGATGAATGGGATGAATAGGGATGAATGGGAGTGCATTTGCAATTTGCGATTACCAAATTGGTAATCACAAATTTTGAATGCAATTGCAAGGGTGCCAGGGGGCCTATGGCCCCCCTGTGCACTCCCATAAAGGGTAAGTGTGCAGATGTGGCGCACACACATGCCCTAAGAGCATTGTGTATGCGCCACATGGCACTTTGAAAAATGCACTTATGCACTTTTTTTAAAGGATTCTCAAATTACCATCAACTTGAAGTTGATGGTAAATTGCGAATCCTAAATGCAAAGTCACATTTTGACAATGCTCCATGCATCTCAAGGAATCGCAAATTGTGATTCCCTAAATGCATTCGCAAAGTAGGTAATCGCAAAAATTGTGATGACCTATTTTGCTAATGGAATGCCTTTGATGATTTGGAGAAGGCATTTTACTGGTTGCAAATGGGACGATTCTGCGAATCGGCCCGTTTGTGACCGGTAAAATGCTTGATGCATGTGCCCCAAAGTGCACGGAGTCCTAGAAGCTAACAAAAATGGGTTCAGAAAACAGAAGGTTGAAGGCAAGAGGTTTGGGGATGACCCTGCAAAAAGGGTCAAGTCCACCACTAATCTTGAATGAGGGAAAGGCAGAGAGCACACTGCCATCCATACTAATATAATAAAGAGAGAGCCCAAACCTTTGAGGCGGGTAATCTCAGGAACCACAGCACCAATCACAACACCCAATACAGCGTTGGAAAGGGCAGTTGCAGCAGAAGGACATAGGCTATGCAGACGCCCACCCTATACATTTAAAAGGTAAAAGTAGTCCCTTGTGGGCGTGTCTGCGTTGTGCTGTGGGCGTGTGCTGGGGGGTGTGACAAATGCTGGGGGCGTGTGGTACATTCTGCCCTTCATGCCATGTCTCATATCGTGTGCTAATCCCACCCTGCTGTCTCTAAATACCACTGCACCCCATAATCATAACCCACCCTTATTCCTTAAAATACCCCAACACCCTTAAACACTAACCCATCTTAACTCTATAAATATACCCTGTACCCCAAAACCCAAACCCATCCCTAAACCCTAAATATACCCCTGTACCCCAAAACCCAAACCTAGCCCTGAACCCTATAAATATCCCTGTACCTCAAAACCCAAACCTACCCGGAACCCTAGAAATACCCCTGTACCCCAAAACCCAAACCTAGCCCTGAACCCTAAACATACCACTGTACCCCAAAACCCAAACCTACCCCTGAACCCTAAAATACCCCTGTACCCCAAAACCCAAACCTAGCCCTGAACCCTAAAAATAACCCTATACCCCAAAACCCAAACCTACCCCTGAACCCTAAAATACCCCTGTACCCAAAACCCAAACCTAGCCCTGAACCCTAAAAATATCCCTGTACCCCCAAAACCCAAACCTAGCCCTGAACCCTAAAAATACCCCTGTACCCCCAAACCCTAACCTAGCCCTGAACCCTAAAAATACCCCTGTACCCCCAAACCCAAACCTCGCCCTGAACCCTTAATAAAAATACCGCTATACCCCAAAACCCAAACATAGCCCTGAACCCTAAAAATACCCCTGTACCCCAAAACCCATACCTATCCCTAAACCTTGAAACTACCCCTGTACCCCATAACCCAAAACTATATCTGAACCCTTAAAATACCCAAACACCCCAAAACATATACCTCAGTGCCCCAAAACATATACCCCTATACCTATACTTACCATATCCAAACATTTAAAAAAAACATGATTTTACCATTCATGCATTTACAACGAATTTCGTTGTAAATGTATGCGTGGTAAAAGCATATAAAATGTAATGCCATGCGTTATAATGGCATTGCGGAGTCATGGTACTTTCGTAATAAAAGTACGCGGAGTGATGGTATGCGGAAAGAAAGTTGCGGAATAATGGGTGTTTACCCTCCCCGGTAAGTACATTGGTGGCACGGCGGGCAACATCTCCAGCAACATACTCATATTTTTTCATCACCCATTTGAAAAATGCACAGGTCTCTCTCATTGATGGCCAGCACCGACATACACTTTTAGACACACCTCCTGCCACAAGTTCTAGAATTGTGAACTTTAGAGCTGGGGAGCTACGTTTGAATCTCGGCATCAGCTTAACATCCTGTGATTCCAGGCAAATCGCTTTGTCTCCCCGTGCCTACCACAAATGAATGTGTTCTTCTGTAATGTTAATTGTGCTCATGCCATGTTGTTGAGTTTGCGCTATATAATATTGCAAGGAAAAATAAAGGAGGGAAACTCGAGTTCACACACTACTGAACGCGCACTCTTAATTGCATCAGCAGTGCACTGTGAATCGGAGCGTTTCACAAGCCTGTTACAGATAAGAAATGCTATCAAAACGAAATCCTACAAAACAATATACTACTGTCTGGCAGCAATTCACACCCGGACAACGTCGGGACTGGCTGCTAGTATTTTATAAAAGGTCTGGGCAGTGAATGACAAACATCCATTTACACTCAAAGGACCAAAGGATTGTTGTGGGGTAGGAGGGTAGAGGAGGATTGACAGTTTTTTTCATTTTAGTTCCAATGCAATTAGAATAGATTGTATTGATCAGCATTTAAAAAACATAATGATTAAATAAAATATGGAAAAGCACTGTTACAACAAGTTAAGGTTTTTGTGTTGGTTTTTTTAGGCTGTCTTTTCTATGTTAGGCCAATGTTGGGATGCCCTTTTAAGTCACTGGTGCCCTCAAAAGACTATATTCAAACTTATACTCGTGTGAAATATGGATGTGCGTTCTGAAATGTCAACTTAGAACCAAGGACCTTTGCCTCCGGGTCTGCCTGTCAGCCTGTCCTTTACATATTTTGAGAGTCCTGGAGTGCCTAGAAACTGACCTAAGCAGATTTCTATGGAACACAAGAAAGATCTTTTTGATTCAATAGGTTAATGTGAATCTACTCTATTGAGAAGCGACCTCCTTGTATTGTATGCGTTTTACTGTGCGGTGCTGATTTCGCTCTCATCATATTTGTGGCCTGTTGCATTCTAATCATCAGGAAGCTGGAGTAAGGAGCACATAAATGCCCAGACAGTTACTTTTGGATTGTACCCCCTTTGATTAATATTTACTCCATGACATTTGAAACCAAAGGCTGACCTCCTGCTTCCGCCCTACTTTGATTCTGAGTGGTTCTTGAGGTAGGGGACAACAGTGGGAAGTGTGCACCAGCCCACAGCCTGCTGGACACACTCGAGAGGCATCTCTCCAGTGTGTCCAGAAGGCTGTGGGCCGGTTACCCAGGTGTGCTGGCAGCCATAGTGAGCCTCTCGTGATTGGGAGGGCCTGACAGAGTTGGATACTGAGTAGCAGGGGACCAGAGAATTCTGTGCAGATGGTCCACTGTGGGCTGAGACTCATTTCCTTTTAAGATCTCAAAAGGCTTAGTTAGGGTCTCGGTAGCGACGCCAAAACTTCCTGTGATTCTGAGCAAATCACTTAATCTCCCCGTGCCTAAAATGAATGTGTGTCCTCATGTAACGTAACTGGTGCTATGTAAAGCGCTCTGATACCCAATTCAGTTTGGGTCTAGTTCGCGCTATATAAAACTCTGCAACGACAAAAAACCCACTACTGCCATTGGTAACCATATACAAACAAAATGGACTGTGATGGCCATTTCTGAATGGCTTTTTGAGATAGGGGAAAACAGTAACAAAGACATGAACCCATTTATGAACCTTAACTTCTACTTGAGCACAGAGGCAGCAGACAAGACCCCACAGGGCCTGCTGAGGCGAAACTCTTGACAACGGCCAATGTACATGCCCAAATAAATACTGCACCACTCAGACCATGGTACAATGGGAACCTACATGAAGAAAGATGCTATTTCATACTAGTTGAACAAGTGTGTAGGTCCTCACCACCCCTAGAACACCTCAAGCACCTGAGGGACACATACAATAATCACATCAGAAACTCTAAAGCAAATTTCTTCACAGTTCAACTAGACAGAGCCAGATATCATCCACAAACTGTTCGCAAATTATCCCTTACACTGCCAAACTGCAACATATTTGCCTCCTTCTTTCTTGAAAAGTCTAAAAAGATTGAAAGTGATCTTAAAATAGCAATTGAGCTCCTCTCAATGATACCTCCTAATAGCACAGCCCCACATATGATCATTCAGCACCCAGACATACAAAGACTCACCCTCAAACCAATGCATCGTTGGACACTTACAAAACCTTTGATGAGAATGCCATTCTTAATATCTCAACAACACTTAAACTGTCAAACCACTTCTGCGACCCGCTATCAGCTATCGTCTTCAATGAGATTAAAACTTCTTTACTCCCTTTCTGTACTAAGATAGTGAATGCTTCACTACTCCAAGGGGCTTTACCAGACTACCTAAAATCAGGACAGGTAACCCACATTTAAAAAAAAAAACACAGTAGATCATACGAATCCAGATAACGTCCTTCCCATCTCCACCATTCCCTCTCTGTAAAAGCTCTTTGAGAAATGTGCACATACCCAACTATGCAATCACATTGATCAGTTCCACCTTATTGACCAATTCCAATCCGGTATCCATCAGGGTCACAGCACGGAAACAGTCCTTATACGCATAGTTGATGATGCACTTAAAATGCTAGATGAGAACAAATCTTGTGTCCTAATCCTCCTAGAACTATTCTCAGCCTTCGACACGGTCAAACATGACAGCCTACTTGAATTACTTGAACACAGAATGAGAATATCAGGGGTTGTCCTAAATTGGTTTGCCTCATTTGTACACAACAGTACTCAAAGAATTAAGTTTAACCAATCCTTGTCCAATACCACTCTGGTCATTTTAGGCGTCCTTCATTGGTCCACCTTATCATCTACTGTGTTTAACCACTTCATGGAGCCTTTAAGCTAAATTCTTAGATTTTCCAATGTACAATACCACATGTATGCAGATGACACCCAACTAAACCTTAAAATCTCCTCCCCTGAGGCTATCCGTCTACTCAACACAACTCTTCAAAAAACCTAAAACTGGCTAACCATAAACCACCTTAAACTCAACTCACTCAAAACCGAAGTCCTCTTGATTGCCCCACCAAAAGCTCCCTCGACATTGAAGATTGGATGAAACACTTCACAGCCTTCAACTGCCTTCCACACTATAGATTCCACAAGATCACTAGGAATTGCACTTGACAATAATCTCAACATGCAAGAACGCATCAGCTCAGCCACCAGAGGAGCAAACTTTCAAATGAGCATTTCAAGAAAAATAAAACCCTTCCTCCCCTTCGACGACCTCGTCTGCTGAGAACCAAGTTGGCTCCACTATGGGCATCCCTTAACTCTACTGCAAGGTGCATTACTGGATCAAAAAGGTACAACCACATCACTCCATATCTGAACGCACTAAACTGGTTTCCTTATTTAGCTAGGATTCACATAAAAATGTAGTACATGACCCACAAAGCCCTACATTTCAACTCACTGAAGTACCTAGCTGACAAACTGGAACTGTCGGCCGGTAGCAGGTCATCCTCAAGCACCGGCACCTTACTGTTGAAACCTCAATAATGAGAATAAATAGGAAAAGGAAAACCTACAACCAAGCCTTCACCAGATTGGCCTCTAGAATCTGGAACTCCCTGCCCCCTGAACTCATACTGATCCCTCAATCACTTCTTTTGATGAACAAATGTCTACCCTGAACCCACTGATTCATTCTCTGTATACTGATATGACACAGTTCTCCAATCAGGCATTGCACATGCAGTCTGAGTTCTGGTTTATAACTCACTGTCAATGTCAGCATTTATGTTTCTTGGTTAGCTATTTTCTACTTATTGAACTATTTGTAAAGTGGTCTGATACCCTTCTAGGGTCAAATTTTCACTATATAAAACTTTATATATTAAAGTAAATAAAAATAAAACCAGTATGCCCCAGTGCACAGCACTTCAACCTTGGTATACAGTGCTGAGATATGAGCACCATCCAACTCTGTGATCTCTCCTATGCCAAGACTCATAAGAGATTAATTATCATTTGCAAGACACCTGCTCCGCAATCAGTGTATCCAATACACATATCACCCCTTTCCACATGAGATAGGTATGAGAATAGTCATGTCATGGGCCCTAAAAATGTATGCCTCTCAAGAAGTCATCAGTCCTAATATACTTCTGTGCCACACACCAAGGCACTGATGCCAACAAATGCTGGCAACCCTTGTCTCTCCATAAACATGGGTGCCTATCAACTGACTAGACATGATATTTAAACTGGTGAGACACCTTCTCTTCATTGAAGCGGTCGCTGGAAAACCTCAGAAAGCTACCATCAACCATAGCACCACATCACAAGATACTGCACTAGAAACCATTCTGAAGTAACTCAATACCTTTAGGACATCAATGGACATAGCAGAAGACACAACAATGAAAATGTTGGCAGAGATCCTCTCTATGAGAGCATCATAGCATCCTTAAGCAAATATCTGCAAAGACAAAAGACAGATTTTCCCAAATAGAATGGAACATTGCACTCTCCACTGACTAGGAGCAGGGCTACTGGTACAAGAAAAGGAAAAACATGAAACCGGATGATCAAAATCAGCGAGACAATCTTTGCTTCTATAGGATACCAGAACAGCTGGAAAGCAGAGGCGGAAACATGCTCACCTTTCTAGTCCGTTTCATTCCTGAAATCACCTATTTAGCATTTGAGTCTACACTGGAACTGCAGCGAGCACACAGAGTTAGAACCAGGAGTTCCATAAACAGAGAAGGTCCATGCTACATGATTGCTTGGTTTTTCAGACACCAGCATACAAGTCTGATTATAAATTAAGCAAAATGGCTGGTCCCCTTTAAGATCAGAGTACAGCACATCTTCACCTCGCAAGATTTATCATATGAGACAGCACAATGGCATTAACAATTTCTAGCAATGAGACCCTTCATGAAGAAATTAGGCATCCACTACAGTCTATTAAACCCTGCAATGATGTTCATTACCTATAGCAATTAAACCTCAATTTATAGACTCCATATAGAAATTGGGCATTGACATAAACCAGAGATGAGAAGATCAAGATCTCCGTTGGACTCAGAATGATGCGTAAATTGTAGAATGGAAATGGTTAGATGAAGTTACCATACAGTGATCTATAGGATCAAGACCCAAGAAGGCCAGTAAACCACCCCCACATGGGATAAATATCTACTGCCAATGATACCCTTGTAGAGGCTCAATTGGGATGCTAACAGATCATGAGAATGCCACAACTACCATTGATACCGTAAGAAGCTGAATTTCCTCATTCAATCATGTCTTATCCGGGCAGGGGAGGATCTTTGGTAAGAACCACTTACTAAAGGGACTCATACTGATCTCTACCATAGGAATAACGTAATAAAACATGGTGCAATCATGCAACACCCCTTGCACAAAGTCTGGAGGAGGGTGAGATAAAATCTACAAAGAAGAGATACATAATTAATCACACTAGCCTATCAATCAAGAACCTCGGAATTTTAGATGGCGGGTCCCATCAGGTCTGTTCAGGTCCCTAGTGCCACCCATGAACATAAAATATTAGGAACAATTATTCATGGGCAACTCATCATTTGACTCACCTTAGATTCCACTCACATGCTGGAATGTCATCCATAAAATATGTTCGGCTTCTTGAGAGTGTACGCTGACTTGAGTGATAGGCACCCCACCAGTCTCTCTATCTGCTACTATTCCTCATTTAAAATAGAACTCTTAACATTACGCTTGAGCAGTTGCTAACACCCATTCTCCACCACTAGATGACTTACAAAATATTAGGGAACCCTAGCTTTTGTCTGATGAGCATAATTCCTGCATACTTATTCCTAAAACAACTCACTATCTCTCAACTCTCCAACCTTACAGAAAGGCAAACAAAGCACATTATTTGATAGAGCGATTCAGACAAGTGCATGAGAAACCACTAAATGAATGCTCTGCACAAATTGTCAGTAATATCACTCAATGTGAATGGCCTCACCCATTTCATAAAGAAAAAAGATATATTGCTCTACTCACACTCCTCCAGACCCAAAATCGCCCTCACCCAAGAGGTTCATCTCTGCAACTTAGAGAGCGAAGAACTCAGGCAAGACTAGGTAGGCAGGGAACATCACAATAACAAGGACACCAGAAAAAACAACACCTGTTCCTTATCCAAATCAATCCAAAAAAGCGGACTCGTCATCCTGAACAAACAAGGACCACCTCTTCAAGTCTTTAGGATTTGGCAGGACCCCTGTGGCCATTTTGTGTACATCAAAATGACAGTACAGAGTCAATCATTATTAATGGGATCAGTATATGCATCAGTACAGGATAAACACAAGACATTAGGGGCCAGATGTATCAAGATACACTTTTGCGATTCTCAAATAGCGATTTTTAAGGAATCGCTATTCGAGAATTGCAAAATGGTATGTATGTAGAAATTTGCTATTTTTTAGCGATTTCTTTAAATTCCTTAATTGCGATTAGCAAATTGCTAATCGCAATTAAGGAATAATTTCCCATTCATTTCTATGGGCCAGGAGGCCCATAGGAATGAATGTGAAATTATTCTCAATTTGCGATTCGCAATTTGCTAATCGCAAATTGAGAATAATTTCAAGGGTGCAAGGGTGTCCAAAGGACACCCTGTTCCACCCCTGAAATAAGCATGGGTGCACATGTGGTGTACATACATGTCCTAAGGGCATGTATGTGCATCACATGGCACTTTGAAAAATGCAAAAATGGGCATTTTTCAAGAAATTCGCAAATTACCACCAACTTGAAGTTGGTGGTAATTTGCGATTCCTTAGGGACAATTAGCAAAATGTTTTTGCATCATACATTGCATTTAAGGAATCTCAGATTTTTTGATTCCTTAAATGCAATTCCAAAATAAGGAATCGCAAATTTGCCATTCATTATTTTGCACTGAAATATGCTACATACATACCATTTTGCTCAAATGAGTTTGCAAACGTCGAAATTCTGTGAATTTCGTCGTTTGCGAACCCATTTGAGCTTCATACATCTGGCCCTAGGTGAGATATTCAGAATATCAAAAGTACTGATATCAAGTGGCTGGATTTCGTTGTAGACCCATTCTTGGACATTCCAACCAACCCATGACAAAACAGCATGCCGATAGTGGTCTGTTCCAAGACTTGACATCCAACCAACCCCTGACAAAACAGCATGGCGACTGTCAGAAATGGGGTCTCTAGTTTGCAGTGGTTTGCCCCCTGTAAAAGTAGGAACCCACACTCTATCTAGTCACTCTAGTGTAGTATACGCTAAGTTTACTTGTGCTCACTTTCGGATACCTTGACACAGCAGTTCGGCTAAACTAAAGAGGCAATGTGTACAGTATTTGTGCACACGCACATACAGTACCATGATGAAAACACCACAAAAGTACTCCACACCAATTTAAGAAAATAGCCAATAATTATCTGACTGAAACAAGACCAGAACAATAAAAATCAAACATACACGTCAAGATATGAATCCTTCAAAATTAAAGGCTGATTTAGTGTTCAGAAAACAACAGCTCAAACTTCGGCTATTTGTACACTCTTGACAGAGACAAATCCACTAGTTCAGTCTGGCTGTGAGGGAGAGTGGGCCGGATACAGGAGTCGCACAGACCCCAGTACATTACCTTGGATGCGTCACAAAGTGAAAGACGGTGCGATGCACCAAGGAGGTGAGGAGTCACAAGGGCAGGTGATGTGTTGGTTCTTTACTGCTATGCAGGTGTTGGCACTTTGGGACGATGCATTGCGCAAAGGAGGTTAGGCATTACTGTATCAAAGTGAAACATCAGTTCCTGGAGGTGGAGCAGGGTTATTGAGCCAGTAATGCCCAAGGACCATGCAGGGTGCAGGGGAGGTAATGCGTTGGTTACAGGTGCAAGACCTCGGGTCCTGAAGGCAACACATTGGGTCCTGAAGGCAACACAATGTCGATGATGCATCAATGTCACAGTGCTGTGTGTCAATTCCACTGAGTCAATGTTGAACAACCGAGGCCCCAGGCACAGCTCTGGAGTCAGAGCAGTGCATCCTGGACTTCGGTGAAGCGGTGCTCGAGACTCACGCAGTGGCACTGCTTTGAAGGCGCTGTGGCGTCAATGGGCTTGGGTTGCTAGTCACAGTCATTGCACTGTACACTCAGTAAGCGGGGACCACAGATTCGGTGCAGGCAGAAGCGATGTGCCGATTTTCGAGGGATGCGCCAGTTCCGAACTGACGCTTGGAGTCGATGCATCGATTTCTTGGTTGCAGCACCAAACCAACTACAAGGGTCCAAAATAGAGTTTGGCACGGCTTGAAAGGTCAGGGCTTAAAGCAGAGGAGCCCAGGTGCTGATACCAAGATGCAAGTGAAGTCTTTGATGGGCATGAGACTTCCAAGAGGAGGCAAGCTTAACTCAAGCCCTTGGAAAAACTTTAGAAAGCAGGATGTGGAGAGTAGAGTCCAGTGCTCTTACCCCTAGGCAAGAAGCAGCAGACAGCAGGTCAACACAGCAAAGCAAGCAGCAAAGTGGCAGTCCCTCCTGACAGTCCAACAGCTCTTCTTCCTGGCAGAATGTCCTCAGTCTAGAAATGTTTCTGAGTCGTAGTACGTATGCCCTTTTTAACCTTTGAAGTAGGGAGACTTCAAAAAAGATCTTTGTAGTGCCCACCACCCTGCCCTTCCTGGCCCTGGCTCCAGACACACTACAGGAGTGTATGCAGCGTTTTGTGTGGGTACAGGCACAAGCCTACTCAGCTGCAAGTGTCAATTCCTCCCACCATTCTAGCTCAGGAAGACCTATTAGTCTGTTAATGGGCCATCAGGATATGCAGGGCACACCTCAGCTTCCTTTGTCTAGAGTGAGTTTATATAGCCCAACTGCCATCCAAACCAGACCTATATTCTAGGGACAGGCAGAGGCACAGAATGGTTAAAGTAAGAAAGTGCCAACTTTCTAAAACAGGCATTCTCAGACTTGCAATTTAAAAACCAACTTCAGAAAAAGATGTGTTTTTAAATTGTGAGTTCAGGGACACCAAACTCCAATTTTCTATCTGTTTCCAATTGGAAGATACACTTGTAAAGTTCAAAGCAGCTCTAATGCTAACCTATGGGGATAATAGGCCAGGTTTAGCAGTTTTTCACTACCAGGCATGTCAAACTCACAAGTACATTTCCTACCTTTTAAATCCACACACCCTGCCCATGGGGCCACCTAGGGCCTACCTCAGGGGTGTCTTACATGTATTAAAAGAAAGGTGTGGGCCCGGCAAGTAGGTGTACTTTCCAGGTAGACATGGCAGTTAAAAACTGCACACACTGGCTCTACAGTGGCAGGCCTGAGACAAGTTTGGAGGGTTACTCATGTGGGTGGCACAATCAGTGCTGCAGGCTCACTATTTGCATTTGGTTTACAGGCCATGGGAACATGTAGTGCACTGTATAGGGGAGTTACTAGTAAATCAAATATGCCAATCATGGAAAAAACAAATGTTATTACATTTTAGACACCGAGTACATGCACCTTAGCACTGGTCAGCAGTGGTAAAGTGCCCAGAGTCCAGACACCAGCAAAACAAAGTCCAGCACGCCATCAAGAACAGGAGGCCAGAGGCTAAAAGACTGGGGATATCACACCAAAAGATGTCAGGTCTAACACACACAGTGGTCTGGTACGAGACTTAATGACTGATTTTCATTATCAGATACCTGGCGACTGATGCACTTGACAGAACATAATAACACTTACAACTCCTGAGCATATGGTACATGCACAAGGAGGACTACTTCTTAAATTCTGTAACACTACTGGGTAGAGTGACAGAAGCAGCCATTCTACCCATCAGTGTTTCAGACCATGACAACATCCAGATCGTACTAGATCTGGGTATCTTGAAACCCATCTAAGGACAATGGAAACTTAACATGTCCAGATAAAATCTCCCTCATGACAAAAAGAGCCTAGAGCCGATACTCTGTACATTCTAAGAGGAAAATTAAGGTTTAGTATCCACTGTTCAGATGAACTAGGCAGTGGGAAAGGCTTCCCTTTGAAGAGAAGTAATGCAAGACTTTGCGCCCCACAAGCTGAAACACTCCATACTCAATGTAGCTTGAATGAACAGGTCACCTTCCTATCCATACACTATAACTCCATGAAATTTACTTTCTGTGCTGCTTAAGGCAAAATACGATCTAAACACTATCTAAACTACAGAAGAAGAGAAAGGTCTGTTCTTCCTTTAACAGCGACTTCACAAACAAGGAGAGAAAGCAGACTGACTACTTGCTCTACAAGTCAAGACAGCAAGAGGCCTACCACACTATACCACTCATTATAATTGTTCAATATATTGCCCTTACACATCCCCTAGACCTAGCTACCACAATCAGTCATTTTGTTAAGTCTCTGTCCCCCTAAATGCAAAATGTTATACAGAGGCAGACATATTTATGTCCACCATCCTGATAACAACACTAATTCCTGATCAAGAACATTTAGTTGAGTATATCAATGAAAAATAATTCAGCTATAGAAAACTTTTCCTATAGTTTAGCTTCTGAGGTTGACTGCTACACTTCAGAGTTTTATAAAGCCAACAAAGAATCATTACCCCCTCTGGAAGATCTTCCTTGAGATAAAAGACGGCACTTCTTCCCTGAAGGAGACAAATAAATCTAGAATCTCTGTCATCCTCAAACCTAGCAAAGACCTGCTGAGTTGTGCCAGCTACAGGCCTATCGTGTAGTTCCTTTAAAACCTATAAAGGATCTGCACGTTCGGACAACATACACTATAGTACTGGTGTCAGACTGATTCTAAACACCCCCACCGGGTATGCTGGCCTTCTGTGTCAGCTAGCTCACAGTGCTAGCAGCAGAGTACAAAGTTCCCCAGGGAGCGTGTAACAGTGTGGAGCAAGGAGTTGGTATTATAAATACCGTGGCTGCGAAGGAAGGGTTCCCTAGTCGGAACTTAGAGAGCCTCACACACCCAAAGTAATAAGCGTGAAACACACCCTTACTAGAGGGTGTCCGGTGTCATCATCGGCTCACTGCCCCTCGTCAGACCGGCGCTGCAATGTCTGACGGAGTCCCCAGAGGTACTCTTTTGACGGGGTTCTTTAGTTCCTTGCCGATGGTGGATGTGGGTGAGGATGAAGGAAGGTGTAGTCAGTGCAATGGTGAGTGGAAGCGATAAAAAAGGTAATCAGTCCACTTCCAACTTTAATAACGTGGCTGATTCCTTAGTTAAAAGGGGTGGGAGGGGAGTTTAGAGACCGTAAAGGTATACAGAACAATAACTCTACCCCCTAGTGTGGTCAACATGTTTCTCGCCAAAGGGCGATTCGTCAGGACCTAAAATAAAGTACTACACAGAGAAACAAATGTGGACTCAATGCTCAATCTAAATAAAGAAAGCAAATACAACCTCGCTGGGTCGGAGGACTAGAGGGCCAAGGGGTCCTGCTCTATTTAGGCGACCTAGAGGTAGGGGAACAAAATATAAAAAAACAGAAAGAACAACTCAAGTCAAATGCAACATAGTGACTCAATGCTCAAATCGTGCAGCGTGACTCTTGTGACACAGGCTCCACACTGTGAGAAGTGAAGGGGGTGGTGTGGAAGGGAAAACCAATTGAACCGGGAATTTGGGTGCAACGTCCCTTCTATGTCATACACCACCCAAATGTCACAATTGGAGAATTTCCATTGTGTGTTTAAGAAAAAACTGTGGTATATAGCCGAAGCTTTCAAGATAACAACCCGTCCCTAGGAAACAACAGCAGGCGTGCAGCATTAGTCATGTTCTTACCCTAAGGGGATTAAGAATGGGCCCCGCAGCATGCTCCCGTGAGGCCAGCGTTATAAGGTTGGATGCACCTATAGGATGTAAAAATTGGTAGCTGGTAACTTAGACAGGTAAGGTAGATGTGAATGGTGGTGCACTTAGCAGCAGCAATAGCGGCCCCAGAAAGAGCGTAAAACATTCTCCCAGCAGCAATTCATAATCGGGGCAAGAAGGGAGAGAGGCTGGGCGGGATAATCCCCACTTGATATGGCTCCCTGGGTAACAGTACTGTAATGTGATGTTGGACACGTATCACTCACACCACTCCTATCCATTGACATATGGGACAGAGAGGCAGCCGAGGTACTGCCCTCAGCCCCTTCAGCAATAGATCGGGCGGGATGGGGGCGGGTACATGGCCAAATGGGCCATAATATTATGCTTTAAAATATTATGCTTTCAAATACGCTCAGAGGGGCCCCAGGGAGGTTTATGTGAAACAACAACCTGCCCTGTTTCTATATAGTTAAAGACCCGGCGAGCTTGGGGGCGGGTCGGGTGAGTGGCCAGGCGGGGCATAATTTATCATTTAAAATCAGAATCGCGGGGCCTCCGGGAAGGCTTCCGATCGGCAAGGTGATCTTTGGCGGGCACATGCGGTAGTCGAACAACTTGGCCCGATATTGTCCCGTCATCCACGCTCCATAGAGAAACCGGGGCTTTGACGGTCTCGAAGGAAGCTTACCTTGGCGTAGACACTGGAACGGCGGAACACCTACCCCTCACGCTCACGGCACCTGGTCAGGGTGCGGAGCAGCTGGTGGAGGTTTCCGCTGGTGTCCGCCGTTTTGAAGGAAGTGGGCCTCTGACGTAGGTGCCGGACCGGTGAAGGCGCATCTGTAATGCGTCATGCGCATGCGCAGCACCCTGTCTGGTCCAATGGGCAGAGCTAGGTAATCGAATGGCTCAGTAAGGAGGCCATTTTAGGAGTGGCAATAATGTTTAAATAGATAGAGAGTTGCTTCGAGATCAATATCTCAGGAAGTCGGGTGTGATTAGACCCGAGCAGGAGACGCAACAAGAAGTGCCTGAGTAAGTATTCATAAAGTGGCCATAAGGAGTGTTGTGGTGCGGATGTTAGCGCATATTGCGTCATAGTCTACACATTATGTCAGTCTGTGTCTGCATTGACTGTGTGCTGCCGGGACTGCGCGACTAAACCCAGTCAGTCCGTGGAGTAATGTACTGGAGGTCCTCTGTTAAGAGGAATCAAGGTGGACCGGGATGGCAGAGACAGTAAGGGGTTGGGTTGTAGGTTGTGTTGCACCGCTAGTCAGGGGTATATGGCAGGAGAGGTGTACCCAGGTTGTGATACCATTCCGGGAGGGGTAAACAGGTGTTAGAGTAGAGGGTATCTACCTCGAGACACTCGCCCAGGGAATAGCGTCATTCAGCCCTATTGTGTCTAGCTGGAGACGATGCACCCATCTTTGTTCAAGCCTGAACAAAGCTTGTCTGGTCATGGCTGGTTGGGACTCAAGCACTAGCCATTGGATGCTGTCGGCAGGGTGATTATGTTGTTGGTAGTGTTCATAAAGTCTCGTGTGAGTCTTGGAGCATCGTATGTTGCTTTTATGCTCCGTTATTCTCACTTTGACCTGTCTCATGGTCATCCCGACATAGAATTTGCCACAAGGGCAGATGAGGAGATAGACACACTTAGAGCTATTACAGTTAGTATGTCTATTCAGTTTCCAAGTGAAAGAGTCTGTTAACGTGATTTCTTTGCACTGTCTAGATTGGGGACAGACGGCACAGCCTCCACAGGGGTAGTGTCCCACCACGGGTGGGAGGTCCCATAATGTACGTTGTCCAGCACCAGGTGATTTCTTAGGACGTGTGTGTATCAGGGAGTCTTTTAGGTTCGTTGTCCGTTTAAATGCAAACCTAGGCTTGGGTAAATCAGTGCCCCCTGAATTGAGGATGCCCCAGTGTTTATTCACTGTTTTCTTGATGAAGTTAGAATTCCTGGTGAAACTAGTGACACATGTTATAAGATTGTCGCGTTCTTTTTGGTGTACTTCCAGGAGGGCCTCCCTATGGTTGTTGAGGGCTCTCTTACTAGAGTCTCGTATCAATTTGGTGGGATACCCTCTGTCAAGCAGCTTACTTTGTAAGGTATTAGCTTCCTGTCTGTAATCATCCCTTGAGGAGCAATTCCTACGTATCCTCAAGAATTGACCGAAGGGAAGATTTTCACGTAGTGCTCTGGGGTGATGGCTGTTAAACAGAAGGAGGCTGTTTCTGTCCGTCTCTTTACGGAACAGAGTGGTACTCAGACCGGCTGGTCCCAGCCGTATCGTGAGGTCAAGGAAGGGCAAAGCTGTCTCTGACATTGTCCCAGTGAATTTCAGGTAGGGATTCTGTAAGTTAATCCAGGTGCAGAACTGATTACAGCTCTCTCGGTCACCCTTCCATAGTATCAGAATGTCGTCGATGTACCGACGCCATAGTGTGAGATGTTGTCGGAAGGGGTTAGAGTCGGGATAGATGATCTGGTTCTCAAAAGCCGCCATGTAAATGCAAGCAATGCTAGGAGCAAAAGTCGAACCCATAGAGGTACCTCTGATCTGGTGGTACAGCTGTGAACCATATTGGAAGAAGTTTTCCGTCAACGCGATACTTGCACATGCCATGATGAAAGATATAGGGGTAGGCGAGGACCACTCCTGCTGCATAAGGGCGGATTCCACGGCTTCTAGTGTGGCTGCTTGGGGAATGTTAGTATATAACGCTTCTACATCAAGCGTGAGAAGTAGGTCTACATCTTCTCTCCCTTCGATTGACTCAATGAGACGTAGGACATCTCTTGTATCTTGTAGTAGGAGGGTATTTCCTTTACAATGGGTTGAAGAAATACATCACAAAACTTAGATAAGGGTTCTAGTAATGAGCCAATACCAGAGACAATGGGTCTCCCTGGGACTGGACTGGTCCCTTTATGAATTTTAGGCAGAGTATAGAAATACGGGACCACAGGGTGCTTCGTCAGGAGAAACTCTGCCTCTTGTTTAGAGATCCAGCCATTGGCTTCACCTTCAATGATCAGACTGGAGATGTCTGTAATTAGTCTGTTAGTTGGATCTGCTGGGAGGGGTCTGTAGTGGGTAGTGTTGGCCAGTTGGCGCTTACACTCTGTGTCGTAATCGATGGCGTCTTGTATGACAGTTGCTCCCCCTTTGTCAGCTTGTTTTATAACGATGGCGGTGTCGTTGCCAAGGGAAAGGACCGCTTGTCTTTCAGCTTTGCTCAGATTATTGTAACTACTGGAGTTTGGTTTATTCTCCAAGGACTTGAGTACAGCCTTCTCAAAGGTCAATACCTCAGGAGGGACCATCCCGTCCGTTGGGGTAAAGGTGGAGGGGTTATGTAGACCCGTATCAGTTTTTTCACTGGAAGGCTGATCCTGGAAGTAGGCCCTAAGGCGTACTTTGCGGAAAAATTGTTTAATCTCGCATATTTCTGTAAAACTGTCCGGGATGGGCGTGGGAACAAACCCTAAGCCCTTTTCAAGAGTAGTCGTTTCTATAGGAGAGAGAACTCTGTTTGAGAGGTTGACCACTAAGCTCTTCTCCCCCTCGCTGTACTCCTGGTTTCCATCGGGGCGGATGTCGATGGCTGGTCTTGCCACTGCACCCCTCTTGTGCCGCTCCGTTTGCGCCCTTTTCCTCTGCCCCAACCTCTGTCGTGAAAAGGGTTCTGGGGGTAGAATTGTGGGGGGCCTTGCGGGTAAAAGGGGTATTGCCATGGAGGCAGCATTTGTGGGGGTCCATGGAACATGGGTCCTTGATGGAAGCCCCGGTTCCAGTTTGGGCGCCGTTGCTGGCGGTTGTTGTTAGGGGTGGTGCCGGTACTAGAGTCACTGCTTGAGGACCCTCTTCGACTTTCAAAGCCAGAATTCTCATCGGAGGAATACCCAGTTTTCTTATTGGTGTATCCTTCCTTGAGGTAAGGGTAAACTTTTTCTTTCTCAAACCTTGCTACATCTTTTTCAAGTTTGGACAATTTCTGTTTAAGGAGATATTCTTGATTATCGGCAATCTCCTGATTAATCTCTGCGAGTTTAGCTGAGAAGGCCGTTTTAGAATTTTTACTAACAGCTGTCTTCATCGTTGTTTCTATAGCTGTAATTTTATCCAGCAGAGCGTCTGCCAATCTTTTGGCTGTTTTGACAATCAAGAAAAGTAGGTCTTTCGTACATTTCCAGGAGACCTGGCACCAGTCCCCTTTGAACTGGTTGTCTTCTAAGAAGATCCTGGGGAAGAGGTTGACTATGAGTCCCTGGGGGGCGATATTGGCCCTCAGGTATTCAGCCATCATAAGTCCATGTATGGTGATACGTAACCACTCTTTTTTCAAGGTGGTGAGTGTTGTCCAGTCGTCAGTAGAGGAGCCAGTGGCGGCAGCCTCTGACGTTCCCAGGAGTGAGGGTGTATCTCTCAGGGCTTCGGCTATAGTTTCCTCATCGAAACTAAGACCCGGGACGTCCTCCATGGTGGGACGGTCACCCGGGGGAAAGAGTCATTGGAAGTGAAGGGTAAGGCAAGGGGTATGTGGGAAACACTCAAATGCAACCAGTCATTCGAGGTACCCAGTGGGCCTCACAGCGATCTGTCGCTGGAGGTAACCTAAACAGTTCCGTGGGTTGGCCCACGCAAAGATTTTTAACAAAGGGGGAACAGAAGAGGACGATATTTAATGGGGTCCAGTGTACATGTCCTAAAGTAGAGCTAGCAGCAGAGTACAAAGTTCCCCAGGGAGCGTGTAACAGTGTGGAGCAAGGAGTTGGTATTATAAATACCGCGGCTGCGAAGGAAGGGTTCCCTAGTCGGAACTTAGAGAGCCTCACACACCCAAAGTAATAAGCGTGAAACACACCCTTACTAGAGGGTGTCCGGTGTCATCATCGGCTCACTGCCCCTCGTCAGACCGGCGCTGCAATGTCTGACGGAGTCCCCAGAGGTACTCTTTTGACGGGGTTCTTTAGTTCCTTGCCGATGGTGGATGTGGGTGAGGATGAAGGAAGGTGTAGTCAGTGCAATGGTGAGTGAAAGCGATAAAAAAGGTAATCAGTCCACTTCCAACTTTAATAACGTGGCTGATTCCTTAGTTAAAAGGGGTGGGAGGGGAGTTTAGAGACCGTAAAGGTATACAGAACAATAACTCTACCCCCTAGTGTGGTCAACATGTTTCTCGCCAAAGGGCGATTCGTCAGGACCTAAAATAAAGTACTACACAGAGAAACAAATGTGGACTCAATGCTCAATCTAAATAAAGAAAGCAAATACAACCTCGCTGAGTCGGAGGACTAGAGGGCCAAGGGGTCCTGCTCTATTTAGGCGACCTAGAGGTAGGGGAACAAAATATAAAAAAACAGAAAGAACAACTCAAGTCAAATGCAACATAGTGACTCAATGCTCAAATCGTGCAGCGTGACTCTTGTGACACAGGCTCCACACTGTGAGAAGTGAAGGGGGTGGTGTGGAAGGGAAAACCAATTGAACCGGGAATTTGGGTGCAACGTCCCTTCTATGTCATACACCACCCAAATGTCACAATTGGAGAATTTCCATTGTGTGTTTAAGAAAAAACTGTGGTATATAGCCGAAGCTTTCAAGATAACAACCCGTCCCTAGGAAACAACAGCAGGCGTGCAGCATTAGTCATGTTCTTACCCTAAGGGGATTAAGAATGGGCCCCGCAGCATGCTCCCGTGAGGCCAGCGTTATAAGGTTGGATGCACCTATAGGATGTAAAAATTGGTAGCTGGTAACTTAGACAGGTAAGGTAGATGTGAATGGTGGTGCACTTAGCAGCAGCAATAGCGGCCCCAGAAAGAGCGTAAAACATTCTCCCAGCAGCAATTCATAATCGGGGCAAGAAGGGAGAGAGGCTGGGCGGGATAATCCCCACTTGATATGGCTCCCTGGGTAACAGTACTGTAATGTGATGTTGGACACGTATCACTCACACCACTCCTATCCATTGACATATGGGACAGAGAGGCAGCCGAGGTACTGCCCTCAGCCCCTTCAGCAATAGATCGGGCGGGATGGGGGCGGGTACATGGCCAAATGGGCCATAATATTATGCTTTAAAATATTATGCTTTCAAATACGCTCAGAGGGGCCCCAGGGAGGTTTATGTGAAACAACAACCTGCCCTGTTTCTATATAGTTAAAGACCCGGCGAGCTTGGGGGCGGGTCGGGTGAGTGGCCAGGCGGGGCATAATTTATCATTTAAAATCAGAATCGCGGGGCCTCCGGGAAGGCTTCCGATCGGCAAGGTGATCTTTGGCGGGCACATGCGGTAGTCGAACAACTTGGCCCGATATTGTCCCGTCATCCACGCTCCATAGAGAAACCGGGGCTTTGACGGTCTCGAAGGAAGCTTACCTTGGCGTAGACACTGGAACGGCGGAACACCTACCCCTCACGCTCACGGCACCTGGTCAGGGTGCGGAGCAGCTGGTGGAGGTTTCCGCTGGTGTCCGCCGTTTTGAAGGAAGTGGGCCTCTGACGTAGGTGCCGGACCGGTGAAGGCGCATCTGTAATGCGTCATGCGCATGCGCAGCACCCTGTCTGGTCCAATGGGCAGAGCTAGGTAATCGAATGGCTCAGTAAGGAGGCCATCTTAGGAGTGGCAATAATGTTTAAATAGATAGAGAGTTGCTTTGAGATCAATATCTCAGGAAGTCGGGTGTGATTAGACCCGAGCAGGAGACGCAACAAGAAGTGCCTGAGTAAGTATTCATAAAGTGGCCATAAGGAGTGTTGTGGTGCGGATGTTAGCGCATATTGCGTCATAGTCTACACATTATGTCAGTCTGTGTCTGCATTGACTGTGTGCTGCCGGGACTGCGCGACTAAACCCAGTCAGTCCGTGGAGTAATGTACTGGAGGTCCTCTGTTAAGAGGAATCAAGGTGGACCGGGATGGCAGAGACAGTAAGGGGTTGGGTTGTAGGTTGTGTTGCACCGCTAGTCAGGGGTATATGGCAGGAGAGGTGTACCCAGGTTGTGATACCATTCCGGGAGGGGTAAACAGGTGTTAGAGTAGAGGGTATCTACCTCGAGACACTCGCCCAGGGAATAGCGTCATTCAGCCCTATTGTGTCTAGCTGGAGACGATGCACCCATCTTTGTTCAAGCCTGAACAAAGCTTGTCTGGTCATGGCTGGTTGGGACTCAAGCACTAGCCATTGGATGCTGTCGGCAGGGTGATTATGTTGTTGGTAGTGTTCATAAAGTCTCGTGTGAGTCTTGGAGCATCGTATGTTGCTTTTATGCTCCGTTATTCTCACTTTGACCTGTCTCATGGTCATCCCGACATAGAATTTGCCACAAGGGCAGATGAGGAGATAGACACACTTAGAGCTATTACAGTTAGTATGTCTATTCAGTTTCCAAGTGAAAGAGTCTGTTAACGTGATTTCTTTGCACTGTCTAGATTGGGGACAGACGGCACAGCCTCCACAGGGGTAGTGTCCCACCACGGGTGGGAGGTCCCATAATGTACGTTGTCCAGCACCAGGTGATTTCTTAGGACGTGTGTGTATCAGGGAGTCTTTTAGGTTCGTTGTCCGTTTAAATGCAAACCTAGGCTTGGGTAAATCAGTGCCCCCTGAATTGAGGATGCCCCAGTGTTTATTCACTGTTTTCTTGATGAAGTTAGAATTCCTGGTGAAACTAGTGACACATGTTATAAGATTGTCGCGTTCTTTTTGGTGTACTTCCAGGAGGGCCTCCCTATGGTTGTTGAGGGCTCTCTTACTAGAGTCTCGTATCAATTTGGTGGGATACCCTCTGTCAAGCAGCTTACTTTGTAAGGTATTAGCTTCCTGTCTGTAATCATCCCTTGAGGAGCAATTCCTACGTATCCTCAAGAATTGACCGAAGGGAAGATTTTCACGTAGTGCTCTGGGGTGATGGCTGTTAAACAGAAGGAGGCTGTTTCTGTCCGTCTCTTTACGGAACAGAGTGGTACTCAGACCAGCTGGTCCCAGCCGTATCGTGAGGTCAAGGAAGGGCAAAGCTGTCTCTGACATTGTCCCAGTGAATTTCAGGTAGCTCACAGTGCCACTAGAATCTCCTCTTACCTAGGAGAGAATAGCTCTTGGTAGCCATAACATGACAACCCTGATCCATCAGGACCATGGAAACAGTGTACTACTTTTCACTCAGTCACTCACACTCGCTAAGTTTCAGAGAGATACACAGAATAAACGGTCTGGACGTTTTTAAATAAGCATTTTTGAACAATTGTTATTCTAGTGTAAAATAGTTGAGCTGCAACAACTATTAGACAGTAACAGATAGAAATGATTAGAAGCACTATGAAAGTAAAAAGATAATAGAGATCTACCATCTTGAAAGAATCATCAATACATTCTAGTATATAAAATACATGATAATAGCAAGTGCGTACTCCTACGATGCCTCCCTAACTAGATGTACCCACGTGTACGTAGCATGTGTTTGGATGTTAAGACAAGAATCCCTCTAGGATAAAGTCAGCCCCATTACCTGGATTGAGAGACTCTGGGACCCCATCTTGATCTTGAGTTGAACACCCTGCAAGGGATGTTAGACCACTGTGAGCTGGAGAATCTGCATGCAGGAGCCTCAGCGTCTTTGGTCAGTGTGTCGGCTGGGAAGTCCTGGTTTTGTCTGCCTGGTGGTGTTCCGTGGGGGTGGTGGACTTGCTGCAAGATTCCCGCAGGTCTTCTACTCTGCTGTCTTATTCCCACCATTGGTCTTCCTTCTCTATTTGGTGCGGGCTGAACGGGGTCGACCCTGTCTCGGTGGATCCCTTGCGGGTCATTGATTTCCTCACTGAGGGGTTTTCCCTGGGTCTGGCTCCTTCCACTCTGCGGGCTCAATGGGCTGCCTTGCTGGCTTTCCGCAGTCCGGTGCTGGGCAGCCTCGATTCTTTGGTGGCTCTCTTGCCGTGGAGTTGTTTTTACATTGGCCTCAGGCTACTTACCTGGCTCCCCCCTGAGATCTCCCCTTGGTTTTGCAGGCCCTCCAGGGGTCTCCCTTTAATCCACTGGGCTCCGTGGATTAAAAATGTCTCACCTTCAATGTGGTGGCTATTGTTTCGGCTGGTAGGATGGGCGAACTGGGTTCTTTCCTTCGGTCTCCTGTCTTCTTGCGGGTACTCCCGGATTGTCTGGTGTTGCACCCTGACCCTCGGTTACTTCCCTAGGTTCCTTTGGCCATTAACTGCTCCTGCGAGGTGGCCCTGCCTTCTTTTCCTCCTGGGGTTGAATCGGGTTCTGATGCCTCTCTGTCCCTGCTGGATGTTCGGTGGGTGGTTTTGGTGCATCTGAACCGCATGGCCGCCTTCTGTGGTTGTGACAATTTGTTTGTGATGTTTGGCCTGGTCAGGTCTGGTCACAAGCCTTCCGTCTCCACATTGAGTCAATGGATTAAGCAGGCTATCTTTCTGCCTATAGGTCCCAGGGGTCTGAGCACCTGGACGGGGTTCAGGGTCATTCCACCCGGGGCCTCTGTTTCTTGGGCCTCGTTTAAGGGGGTTTCTATGGCAGATATTTTCAGGGCTGCGACCTGGTGCTCCCCACACATGTTCATGGGGCACTACTGGGTGGTTTTGGGTGGTTCTTCTCCTGGGGATTTTGCAGAGGTGGTTCTCAGTGCCGGTTCCTCCATCCCTTGATTTTGGCTTTCTGGATAAGGCCTTTATGGTTTGTTCTGGCTATTTTGTACTCTGGATTAAATACTGTATTGGTGTCATGTACTCCTGTCATTGGTTTCTTGTTCACTATGAAGCCTCTTGGCTTGGGTATGTGCTCACTTTGTTTATCATGTGGCTTAGAAGACTTATGAGGAGGTAAAGCCCTGGTTACTTACCGGTTATCTTCATTACTCCGAGTATTGTCTTCCTCACCACATGAGTTCCCATCCCTCCCTCCCTCCCTGGGGTGCTATCGGCTTCATATTTAGGCTTAGTAGTTCTTCAGTGTGGGGGTTGGGCTGACCCTCTTCTTATAGAGGTCAGGAGTGATATGGGTCGGCCATGTTGGGAAGGGATGGGAGGAATGGGAGGCAAATTTTTGCTTCGGAGGGTTCTGGTGTGGAGCTGAAGTTCCCTTTGTTTATCATGTGGAGAGGAAGACAATACTCGGAGTAATGAACATTACCAGTAAGTAACTGGGGCATTTCATTTGCAGAGATGCTTTCACTTAAAGAGAAAACTGTTACTGGCATGGGGGATACCTTCTCTAGAACTGGAGATGAATTGCTGTGAAGAGGGGTGTCTGCTTCAGAAGGGAATTCGAATATACGGGTCAATATATCTTCTCTAGCATAGAGACTGATTTTTTGTTACAGTAGATGTTTCTTCGTCAATTCAAAAGTATTACAAGCAAATGAGCTATTCTCTCTAGAATTGGAGTGGAGCCTCTGTGACAGGGAATGACATTTACAGAGCTGACGAGCAGGTGCTGTGATCGGAGATGCTTTCTTTACAACTGAAAGGGGGTCGCTGTGGAAAGAGATGCAACATGTCGAACTAGTCAGTGTCACAATAGATTCTATCTCTAGATCAGAAAAATACTTGCAATGAGAGAAGATGCTTTCCCTTGAAGGGGACACTATGACTGGAATTTGGGGTTCCTTCTCTAGAACTGGAAAGAAATTGATGTGATGAGAGATGACATGTCTAAAGAGACTTGCAGTCTTTTGTATCAGCGCCTGCCCTTTCTAGAAATGAAAAGGAATTGTTGATGCAGGGTTTGTCTTCTAGTATTGACAAAAGTGCATCTGACATGGGAGATATATTCTTTAGAAATGTAACAGCACCACAGTGGATTCCTTTTCTTGAACTGGTAGGTGGGTGTTGTGATAAATGAATTAAATGAAAGAAAACTTGTAATGCGCAACTAAAACCCGAAGGCATCAAGGCGCCTATCAAAATAATTCACAAAGAAGGCAAAACAGAACTACAGGTAGGCTTTCGCGAATAGCCGAGTCTTCAGGGCCTTTCTAAAGTACTGCATAGTGGGAAGGGACTTAGTTTCCACAGGTAGAGCGTTCCACATTTTTGGTGCTACGGTAGAAAAAGCTCTGCCACCCCATTTAGCTCTGCGAATGCGGGGTACTGATAGCAGAGACTTGTTCGCGGAACGCACATTTCTAGAAGGGCTGTAAGGAGCCAGGGGAGCTCCAATCCCGGCTGACCTATTTCTAGCTAAGGCGCCATAGGCCAGGCACATAATTTTAAAGGAAATCCTGTCCTCAATTGGGAGCCAGTGTAGAAATGTCCTTGCGGAAGTTGCTGACGCACGTTTGGGTAAATCTAACACAAACTTGGCCGCCGCGTTCTGGACCATTTGTAGTCGCTGCAGCAACCCCTTGTTGAGTCCTGCATACAGTGCATTACAGTAATCAAGTCGGGAGCCTATGAGTGCCACCACGACTTGCTTTCTCGCCTGCTGGGAAATATAGTGTTTAATCTTCCTCAAGACGTGGACTATGCCCCAGCAGGTGGAGACTGTTCTATTCACCTGCTGACGCATACTGAGGGTAGGGTCGATCAGGACTCCTAGATTTTTAGCTAGAGCAGCAGGTACCGTGCAGACTCCCAATGAAGCAGGCCACCAATTCGCCGACCAGATGTCCTCCTTTCCTCCAAACACCAAGATCTCCGTCTTCTCACCATTTAGTTTCAATGAATTGTAAATCATCCATTGAGCGACTGCCTCCATACAGAATCTAAAATTGGAGGCAGCCGAACTAACAGGCTGGGAGAGGGAGACCAGGATCTGGGTATCGTCGGCGTAGGAGACTACCTCCATCCCAAAAGATCTTATCAGTCTGGCAAGTGGGGTCACATAGATGTTAAAAAGGGTCGGACTTAATGCCGACCCCTGAGGGACCCCACAACGCACAGACAGGGATGGAGATAGAAACTCCCCCAGCTTAACTCTATGTTCCCTCTGGTCAAGAAAGGAGGTCAGCAAACTAAGAGCGGACCCCTCCACCCCAATCTCCCTCAGGCGAGATGTTAAAACCAAGGGAGAAAGGGTATCAAACGCAGCCGTAAGGTCTAACGGGATGAGGAGGGTGGTCTGGCCCTTATCAACTCGGGTGCGGATGTTGTCCAACACTATGGTAAGGTACTGTGTTCCCTCCTGAATCCGTGCTGCGAATGATCCAAATGACCAGAGTTTTCCAGAAAGACTGCGAGATGCTTGTTGAGATGGGTTTCCAGCATCTTCGCAGAAGCAGGGAGCAGCGAGATAGGGCGAAAGTTTTTAAGTACCCCTGGGTCCAGTGTTGGCTTCTTGAGCAGTGGCTTTACCACTGCCCTCTTCCATTGCTGAGGAAAAGTGCCATCCTTCATTGTCCTATTCATGATATCTAAAAGGGGGGCAGAAGAGTCTCCTTGCACTGCTTAAGGAGCTTAAGAGGACAGGGATCTAGGGGGGAGCCTGATCGGGTCTTACTTAAAAGGTTCTCTAGTTCCTGCAGTGAGAGAGGTGAAAAAGAGGCCAAGCGCCCCGAGAGGTACCTTCTTGGAAAGGGAAAATTATTTCCTGTCAAGGCATCAGAGGCTTTACAGGACTGGAAATAAACTAATGACAGAAGAAGACATCTGTAGATTTGGAAAAGATATGATATAAGAAGAGATGTTTTTGGTTAAAAAGGAAAGTATTATTGTCATATAGGGTACCTTCTCTACTACTTAAAAGGACCTTTTTTGATGTGATGTGATATAGCTCTGGAAGAGAGGTGTCAGCTCTGAAAGAGAACTTGAATCAATGCGAGAGCACACTTCTGTGATCGGAAGCTTGAGTACTGTGGCACGACAAGCATGGGACCCACGTCTTGGCGAACAAGAGCTATAACTTAAGGCATTGCTCTGCGTAGAACGCAATGAAAGAAGTGAAATGATGGCAAAAGTCTCTAGCAATTGCTCAGTCACATTGAAGAGGGTCATTACATCAGAAACCTTAATTCATTCAAAACCAGGTCATTACATCAGAGACCTTCCGCCCCACTGAGCAGCGGGTCATTACACCAGAGACCTTACTCTCCACTGAGCAGTGGGTCATTACATCAGAAACCTTGCTCCATTCAAGACCAGGTCATTATATCAGAGAGCAGCAGGTCATTACATCAGAAATCTTACTCCATTTAACAGCAGGCCATTACATCTGAGACCTTCCTCTCCACTGAGCAGCGGGTTATTACATCAAAGACCTTACTCCATTCAACACCAGGTGATTCAATCAAAGACCTTCCTCTCCGTTTCCACACGAGGTCATTACATCAGAGACATTCCTCTCCACTGAGCACCAGGTTATTACATCAGAGACCTTACTCTCCATTTAATCTAAGTTGGTACATAAGAGATCCTCCTTTCGCCTATTAAAGGTATTATGTTGTGTCTCAACAGAAATCTTTCTTCCCTGAGTATACTAGCGGACACCATGAGGCCTACTCCAGCCTACACCTTTTATCCCTATCACATTTTCTGACAAACTACGTCTCTCAAAGGCCTAATCAAAGGCACGTTTGTCTCTGTTAAAAATCTTGTTATGAATGCCCCTTTAATAGTGATGAGGCAGGTACCTCCTGTTACTGGACCAACCTGATTTACACATTGACATCACTTATGGGTTGCCTGGCTTGCCACTTGCAACCCGTAGCACTGCCTTGTTGGCCCCTATCCTCAGGGGTTGCAAATTCGGTGCCAAGACCTCCAAATTCCTTAATGTCTGCCTGTTTTTCATTATACAAATAGTACATAATATTCTATTATTCACTATTAATGTAATAAAAAATGGAGCACACTTAGGACCTCTGGCGGCATCTGTGGCAAAGTAAAAACGGTTTTAAATATATGTTGTATGCGTGCTTGCAGGAGAGAGCATGTCTAAATGAGAGAGAGCATGCATATATGTGAGAAAATGTTTCTGATTGTGTAAGCATTTGTAGGCGGGTGAATGTGAATGTGAACCCCGGTCGCGCCCCCACCTGCGTCCAAGCCGCTCCTGGACACACCCATGGACCTTTCTCCTGTTACTCCTGCAAATTCAGCGGCACCGACAACATCTCCGCTTCGACCACACCACAGATTCCCGACCCCAACCACCTACAATGCATCCTTCTCAACACCCGATCGGTGCACAGGCACGCCATTGACCTATGGAACCTACTAGACACCTTCTCTCCAGACGTCGCCTTCCTTACGGAAACATGGATGAATGCTTCCTCCGCCCCAGACATCACCATTGCCATCCCTGAAGACTATAAGATTACCCGCAAAGACCGTACCAGCCACACAGGAGGAGGAATCGCTATCGTCCATAAGAAATCTATCCGCATCTCAATCAGCTCTGACGCCAACCTCACCAACTCCGAACACCTTCACTTCCAGATCCACATCGACCCCAAAACAACACTCAGAGGCACGCTCCTCTACAGACCACCAGGACCCCGCGCAAAATTCAGTGAAGACATCACGGACTTCATCTCTCCACACGCGCTCCCCTCCAAAGACTATATTCTTCTGGGAGACCTCAACTTTCACCTTGAAAAGTTAAACGACCACAACACCACCACCCTCGTGGACAACCTCGCCAACCTCGGACTTAAACAACTAGTCACTTCCCCCACCCACATCGCAGGTCACACACTCGACCCCATCTTCACTTCCAGCAATCATGTCTCCTTCAGCCACACTACGGATCTCCTATGGACCGACCACAGCTGCGTTCACTTCACCTACAACAAGCCGAAACCCATCAACCACTCCCAACCTACCCTGCAAAGAAACTGGAACAAAATCACCACGGACCAAATCTCCGCATCGCTCCTTCGAAACTCCCCAGCCCTCTCTTCTAACGCCAACGAAGCCGCCGCCAACCTCACCATATGGTTATCCAACACCGCCGACACCTTAGCACCACTGAAAAAACGTCAAAGCAAACCTGGCAGCAAGAAAGCCTCATGGTTCAACGATGATCTCAAGAAGTCCAAGAAACTCTGCCGCTCCCTTGAAAAGGCCTGGAAAAAAGACCCAACCACCAGCACCAAGGACGCCTTCAAAAGCGCCACCCGCACTCACCACCAACTGATCCGAAAAGCCAAGAAAACAGCATTCAAGGATCGACTTGACAACAACGCCCACAACAGCAAGGAACTTTTCAACATCGTCAAGGAATTTTCCAATCCCTCGGCCAACTCCAACGACATCACCCCCTCTCAAACCCTCTGCGACTCCCTAGCCTCTTTTTTCCACAACAAGATTGCAGACATCCACAACAGCTTCGACAACCAACCCGGAAACCAACCCACCCTACCATCTGCTGACCATCTTCCCCCCGTGAATACCCTTAACGCCTGGAATCCAATCTCCACTGAGGACACAATCCGCCTGATGAATTCCATCCACTCAGGATCCCCCACAGACCCATGCCCTCACCACATCTTCAACAAAGCAGACTCCGTCATAGCACCGCACCTCCGAGACGTCATCAACTGCTCCTTCAACTCCGCTACCTTCCCAGAAGACTGGAAACACGCTGAACTCACCGCCCTTCTGAAAAAACCAACAGCGGACCCCACAGAACTCAAAAATTACCGCCCCATCTCGCTTCTTCCATTCCCGGCCAAAGTTATCGAGAAAGCCGTCAACAACCAGCTCGCCGCCTTCCTCGAAGCCAACAAATCCCTCGACCCCTCACAATCTGGCTTCCGAGCAAAACACAGCACTGAGACCGCCCTCATCGCAGCAACAGACGACATTCGAACTCTACTGGACAATGGAGACACAGTCCCCCTCATCCTCCTCGACCTCTCTGCAGCATTCGATACAGTCTGCCACAGCACCCTTCTACAGCGCCTCAGAAACATCGGAATACAAGGAAAAGCACTTGAATGGATCACCTCCTTCCTCTCCGGAAGAACACAGAGAGTCCGCCTCCCACCATTCAAGTCCGAGGCCACCGAAGTCATCTGTGGCGTACCACAAGGATCCTCACTCAGTCCCACCCTCTTCAACGTATACATGAGCCCCCTCGCGGCCATCGCACGCCAACACAACCTCAACATCATCTCCTACGCGGATGACACCCAACTGATCCTATCACTCACCAAAGACCCCAACACCGCCAAAACTAACCTACACGAAGGAATGAAAGAAGTGGCCGAATGGATGAAACTAAGCCGTCTGAAACTGAACTCAGACAAAAAAGAAGTCCTCATCTTAGGTACATCCCCCTCTGCTTGGGACGACTCCTGGTGGCCGGAAGCCCTCGGAAAAGCACCCATCCCGACAGACCACGCACGGAACCTTGGCGTCATCCTGGATTCTTCACTCTCAATGAACAGACAAGTCAGCGCCGTATCCTCTTCCTGCTTCAACATTCTTCGCATGCTCAGAAAAACATTTCGCTGGATCCCCTCCGAAACAAGGAAAACAGTCACCCACGCTCTGGTCACGAGCCGACTTGACTACGGAAACACCCTCTACGCAGGTACCACCGCTAAACTCCAGAAGAAACTCCAACTAATCCAAAACGCCTCAGCCAGGCTCATACTAGACATCCCACGCAACGAACACATCTCTGGTCACCTTAAAGACCTCCACTGGCTACCCGTCAATAAGAGGATCACTTTCCGACTGCTTACCCACGCACACAAATCACTCTACGACATCGGACCAGATTGCCTCAACTCTCGACTGTCCTTCTACACCCCCTCACGCCAACTACGTTCTTCCAGCCAAGCCCTCGCCACTGTACCTCGCATCAACAAGACCACCATGGGAGGCAGATCCTTTTCATACTTGGCTGCTAAAACATGGAACTCACTCCCCGCTTACCTTCGCCTCACCCAGAACCACCTAGCGTTCAGAAAGCAGCTTAAAACGTGGATATTTGACAAATAATCCTCCTCCCCTTCCTAAGCGCCTTGAAACCCTCTGGGTATGTAGTGCGCTATACAAATTTTATGACTTGACTTGACTTGAAGGAACAGGTAGTGAGTGAGATTGTGTCAGCTTGAGCCCAGATTTACTATTTTCTGAATCAAGACAATGATGCACCAAACTTGCTGCACTGCCTTGCATCAAAGGGGCGAATTAAAAATGTGCCATTTCAAATAAGATATGACACATTTTTTCTCTCCGAGGCACTTTGTGCAGCTATGTGCAGTGTGTGTTGTGTTCTATCTAGGACCCCGATCAATATTGTGACCTCATGCTCCTATACGGCTATAATCAATTGATATCCCTATAATGGCATAACCGATCAGAGCCATATTTCAGTAACTCGTCTCTGCAGCTCATTACAGTACATGACACAGCAGAAGCCACTTCCTTAGATTCCTAGATAACACACCGAGTTCTTTCGACAGCTCAAACCCCCCAGCAACCTGGGAAAGCCCCGCTTGCTTTGTTTTGATTTGTAATAGAACTCCTAACGAGCACTGTAAGAACGATCAGTTCTTAGTGACATCTTTATTGACGTCTTATGTCCAAAAACTTACGTCAAACTCGGCACCTTTCAGGTATAAATAATACCAACGTTGCCTTAAGCAAACACGGCGGTGGTGGTGAATACAGGAGCAGAACAGCTGTCCCTTGCAGAGAGCCCAGCAGATGCGAGAAGCCCAAGGACGCTGCCCCTCCTCCTTGACGCGCTGAGAAAGACGCTGTCTTTTCTCTTGCCGAGAAAATTCTGCTCCGGCGTTTCCAGCCTACCCTTGCGGGTGACTGGAATATCGAGTCCTGAGAGGAGATACCAGACCTACTGCATTCTATTCCAGAGGTACGGTGCTGACTAAACCCTTAGAGAGAATTCTTGAAGCAAACCCTTGGCAAAACCAACTTAACTTAAACTGCTACTCACTTACTCCCTCCCACGTATTAGGCTTAGGTCAGGTACACTGGGGTAGGCGTAGTTAGAAGCACCAGTTGAGTACGTTAGCCAAATGTATATATGAATGTATATATTTTATTCATTTTATCTATCGTATGGCTAAGAAACCATATCAATGCTTTTACAGTATTATTTCGCAATACTCCTTTTACTGTATGCACTTTTTATAATAACAAGTCTTGCAATTGTGGCAATTCATTTCTCTTGCATGAGAAGGAAGACTGTTCAATAAATAATACCTTTTATTGAAAACGCCTGCGGTTGTTGGAAAACTGAATCCCTTCTTGTCTGAGCAAGGGAAGCTGATCACTTCCTATTCGGTCAAGAAAGTTTCCAGTGACCTCTGAGCTAGCTGGTACAAACCCAATTAAGTCTAATATAGTCAGTAGAGACCGAGGAGACCGCACTCCTACGTCTACACTGCTGTTTATGTTATTCCAATGCGCAGGGCCTATAGGGAAAATAGGAACTACACTACATGGTGCCCAACGTTTGGTAAGGCGATAAAACTAACGCAAGACGTTAGAGTAACTCAGTCGTGCTTTTTCACACAGACCCTTTCTACCGTAAATACTCCAATAGATGTCTGGAGTGGGTGAAAGGTTAAAATCCGCCTGAACTTAGTAGGAAGAGATTCCTATGTAGAGCTTCTGGTTTATTCAACGTTAAAGGATACAGTGTTCCAAAATATTGTGCACCTAATCTTTGTCTCCTTGGAGACCTACTCTGCAAAACTTTCATTTATACAATGTCAGTAGAAAACAACGGGACCGCTGATGCCGCAGTAATTGCGACTCAGCAGGAATCCGATGAAACAGGAATTTACCCACCGGGTGCAAATATCATCCCAGCAAACATAAGAAAAACTATAACGTTAAAACTTATAGAAAACGGACTGACCTCACGAGGTGGTACTGTCATTTTCGTGATAGAGGCACACGAATATCAGCAGACAGAGGTATTCTATTCTTAGATAAACTTTCCAGCGGCAAACGCTACAACACACGAGTTTCACTATTACAACATAGAGGAACCACCGGATCAATACGCTCCTTTCGAGGAGATTATAATCCCCTTAAAATACCAAGAGCATCTGCTCTGGTTTAAAGGCGCCCTAAAACACAATGATCACATTACCAGGCTCTGTCCACTAGGTAGACCAGGAGCAACGTGGCCGGTTCTAGCCAGCTACACACCACATCCGGACATTGAAAAAATGTCTTGCGAAGAGCTGTTAGCACAGCTAAAATTACTGATTAAAATACATAGACAGTTAGTCCAATATGTAATGCGGACTGCAACAGTCCAAACAGCTGTTAATGTTCCACAGCTAACCCCTCATCAGGGGAACACAAATAAAATTACACCACAGAACATACAATCATGTCTTGGTAAAACACCCATAAAACGGAAACAAATTCCTTTCTGGTTAGCACAGAAAATTACTCAAATAGAGGCAGTATTCCCAAATACTACCCCTATTGAGAAACACAGAATTCTGACTATCTGCCTTCCAATGGGAGTCACACCACACGTGGAAAACTGTGACACTTGGGGTACAGTCTTTGCTTCCATTTACACAAAAACACATGGTGTTCCGTCAATGGCGGTAATACAAGATGTGCTAAAACAAATTCAGAATGAATACGATACGGTCCAGAACCTGCTTTAACTCTTGGTATGAAATTACTGAAAGACTTCAAGCAGGTCTCGGCTATATTACTAGCCAACATAAAAGGAGAAGCAGCATCTGTGGCGATCCGCCAGAAATTGAAAGAAACAGATATAACAGATCAACCAATTGAGCTTGCCAGAATCATAGAAAAATGAAATGCTATGAAGAATTAGGAAGAGATAGTTTAGGTGGGAAACCAGTAAAACCCCAACTACTCGAAAATCCTGAAAAATTATTTATTAAAAATAATCAAAATACTCCAAAGAAAAATTGGGATGGAAATAAACAGTCCACTCCCAAGGAAAAAGTTTTCCAGTCCAGAGGAAGGTCTCCTCGACGGAGGGAAAGAACTCCGACTCGAGAACACCAGTCTCCCCACAGGGAGCACTCTGAGAAAAGATATAACCTTAGAAATAGGGATAGCTTGAAAAAACCTGATAGATATCAAAGTATTGATACACGTCCCTCTCAATCTTTTTCACAGAAATCGGAAAGAAGAGGACGGTCAGACCCAGGAGAGCACACCAAGTCCAAAGACAAGGAACCTGCTCAAAGTAAAAAATTACAATTTCCAAGAAAGAAGGTAGCCCGTATTAGAGTAATCGAAAATGCCGAGAATACTGAGGACACAGCTGAAAAACGGAGAGTGGGCACAGACAATGCTAGACAGTGCAGCAGAAATCACCATAGCTCGCAAGATCCTGATGAGTCATCAGGAGACAGTGGACACGAATGAATACATTCAGGTAGAAACTGCAGACACCAGAGTTAGCGAACCTCATAAGATATACAAAATAACACTGCGTATAGAGGGAGATAAGACTAGAAAAATAAGGGGTCTATTTTGGGATAATCTCTCAAAAGGCTATGACATCTGTTAGCTGAAAAACATTGGCCCCCGGAGTTTGTCAGGGAGTGCCCTCATGGCGAAGAAATGATTATGCCTGCCTTCTCGAATCACATCCCGATTCACACTAATTATATATATATATGCAAGGAAATGGGCAGTAGCCCAGGCACCAGCATTATATAAAAATCATGTAGGATGGGATGAGGACTCTCCTCCTCACAAAATCCAGTTAAAAAGTCAACCTACTGCACAAAGGCAGTACCCTAATAAGCAAGAAGCTAAAAAACAGGTCAGGGAGATTTTAGATCAACTTGAATACCAGGGGGTGATTGAAACATGCACCTCTCAAATGAACAATCCTATGTTTCCTGTCTCCAAACCAGACGATACTTATCGTCTAGTCCTGGACTACAGACACCTTAACTCGTGTTGCAAAACATTTGCGGTACAGAACTCGCACAGTGCAGCACTGATAAATAACATAATTCAGAAAAAATACAAAACAACATTAGACATATCTAATGGGTTCTTTTGTCAAAATATTGCACCAGTAAGCAGGTACTTGACCGCTTTCTCAAAATGGGGTCACAGAAAAATTTCTGTAGGCTCCCACAGGGGTTCAAGAATAGCCCGGGATTATTTTCAGCCAGAGTAACAGAGTTACTACAAATATATGATGATGAGGCATTATCTTATGTCGATGACATCTATCTCACAGACGACGACTTGGAGACTCACTTGAAAAGGGTGAACACCATAATACTTGGGTTCGCAGCAGAGGGTTACAAATTCAACTTTAAAAAGTCTCGAATTGCCCATCTTATTTTTAGGATACGAATTATCAAGTGAAGGAAAAAGCCTGGCGCATAACTTCTTAGAGAAGTGCGCTGTACTCCAAGCACCAAAAACGCTGAAGAACTTACAATCGATTCTAGGCTTCCTGAATTTCGGAAGAACCTACATACTAAACTACGCAGAGAGGATTAAACCTCTCTACGAATTAATTAAACCTGATTTTACACCAATCAACTGGACTCAAAAACACACAGAAATTTTGAGATCACTGCAAACAGACATGTTAGCAAAAACAAAATTAGAAACACGTGACAATACACGCAACCTTGTAATCCGAGTAATCCCAGGAAGATGCGGATTCACGTACCTGACCTCTAATGAGGGAGAAACAGTACCAATAGCTTACAAATCTCATTTGTACACACAAGCAGAAAAAACATTCAGTCTCACAGAAAATACTGTGAAGGCAGTGCAAACTGCAATATCGAAAGAAAGAGAATTAGCACAAGGCAAAAGAATCACTATTCTCACAGCAGAATCCACCTTCGAGGCACTATTCAGCCTAGTAAACCTGCCTACAGTACCACTAGATCCGAAATGGATACAGTGGGAAAATTATCTTGCTGCAGAAGACATGAAATACTATTTCGCCCCGCACATGAAAAAACTGAATGATTTAAATTATGAAAAAGAATATCCTCTGCCAATCGAAATTCTCCCTCTAGAACAGTACTCCTGTATAATCTATACAGACAGATTTGTACAACATTACAATGTAGAAAATAAATCCTACGATGCAGCCTGTGCGATTGTTAAAGGTCGCTGGCTCTGCGGTAAATTCAGACCGAAAATAACAAAAACTGAATCACTGAGAAAATGTTCGGCTCAGCGAGCTGAAATCAGATCTTTAAAGATGGAGCTTGAAAATGCCGAACGTGAATTCCCGACACTAATCGTGTGCGATTCGCATTTTTGCGTCAACTCCTACAATAATGATTTGCAGAACTGGATTCAAAATGATTACAAAGATGACACAGGTGCCACAATCAAGCATAAGATGCTCTGGAAACAAGTAGTTCTTTTTCAGAAAGAACTACAAAAGACTCACGTGATACACACTCTGAGTCATCAACGTGATGGCGTTCACGTTGCAGGGAATTCATTGGCTAATACAGCTGGAGCGGAAGCAAGTAAACCGGCTTCCGTAGCCACAAAAAAAGCATTCAGAAAAATACATAGACGGGGAAACTATGCTGGCAGTAAAAACGTCCTTAAAAGGCGACTGTGCAGCACTACCCGTGAACTATCCACTCAATTATACATACATAATTGATGCAAACTCCGTTCCTTTTGCTCGAATCCCTGGAGTGGGGGATAGGGTAATTCCAAACATGAATCGGAGAAAGTTATTAATAGCACATGCACACATGGGTGAATGTCCGAGGCACAAACAGATGAAGGAATCTCTGACTGAATTACAAGCAGTATACTGGTGGCTGGAGATGAGCCTGCACCATTATAAATTTGTAAAGAGCTGTCCAGACTACGACAGAGACCGCAGTAACGAGTCAAGCGGAGTAATGCCATGGCCTTCTATGAGTATGGCGTAATGCTATCTATATACAATCCAGCGTCCTATCAATTTTTTAAGACTACATTCACTTTAAAAATGTGGCCCCAGCGCTCGGCTGACGCCAAAACTGTTATAAAAGATCTGCGAGTCTTTATCGGCACATACGCAATTGCCATGCTTCATTCTGACCAGGGTCCTGCTTTTAGCTCTCGAGCTTATAAGGAGGCCATGACCAGCATGGGCATTGGATTGCGATTCTCGTGTCCATTTCACCCTGAGGGAAACCGTGTAGTGGAAAGAAAAAACCGAGACATAAAGCAATCTATAACAGCGAAGGTATTAGGTTCGGGTGATGGGTGGGTCAAACATTTAACAAGTGTCCAACGTAGTCTTAATAATTTGCCAAGAAATTCTCTAAAAGGTTTCAGCCCGTACGAACTATTGTTCGAAACTAGAATGTATGTTCAGGATCTTGATAGTCAAGCTTCAGTGGTAAAAGATAAAAATAAAGACTTTGACATCAAAGATCGTTTGGCTGTTTCACAGGACTTGAATGAAACAAGAAAATCCTTAAGCAACATGAAGCTAAAGCAACAGCCATCTACCACGGAAGACACACCACCTGTCCCAGCAAGATCTGTCTGGATTCCAAAGATTGGGGATCTGGTCAGGGAAAAAATAGGGTGAAGAAGGACTTTGGGCCTTCTTACAGAAAAGCAGTACCTGTCTTAAGTATCAACGGAACAAGATCAGTAGTACTACCGCCCCTTGCTGGTAAAAAGGAGAACCGAGTTGTATCAATCGACCTGGTAAAACCACAAGTATGTGGCCTATAATCAACAGCAGGCCCAGTGGACTCCCAAGAAGTAACAGAATACCCAAATTTGCAACAATCCAAGAGGTTCAAACTGAAAGACTAATCACATTTGATATACCTGCAGTACACAAAGAAGGACTATGCAACAAAGCCATGGAACTAGTGCCTCTTGGAACTCAAATTGAATCAGTTCGTCATGAAACACCAGTCTACAATGATGTGGCATCAAAATGTGCTAATGAGAAGCAAATGGAGAAAACAATTCCAACAATCGACAGAACTGCCTCTGGCTACTTCATCAACTTCAATAACTTTTCAGAAGATCAAAGCGACCCTGAAGTAACGCCAGAAACAAAGACTGTTAAAGAAAAAGCAACAGAACTATTTCATCAACTCAAAGAAACTTATCTTATTTCTCCATGGTTAGAGTTTTGGTTTGGGCTAGGTGTATTTTTCCTCCTGCTTTGGCTCATCATGGTGCTTTGTTTGGGAAAATTCATTGAGGGAAAATACAGTTCAATGGACACAGCAAGTCAGAACATCAACTTAGTTCTGAAACCACACAGATCATCCCACGTCAAGAAACGAGAACTATCCTCAGTGAATGTCACAGCCATTCCAATACCCGGCGGGATAGTTTGGGACAAGACTGACTATGAAATATATGGCCCGGTCGAGATCTTGAAATATCCTCACCAGTTTAGGGTTTCATTAAGTGACTTTGTGAAACCAAGTTCATTCTCTGATGATTGGGATTTTGAAAGTATAAATAATATGATGTCGAATTTAGTGTTGTCAGCAAAATTTACAGAACATGATTATTTACAAGGTTCATCTAATTATGAACAAATGTACTGTTTTTCACATTACGCAGATCACTATTTACATAAATCTGCACAACCTAGAAATGTTTTTAAATATAACCAAGGGGAACATTGTGCTACACCACCTAAAAGCAGTTCAAAAACGTTTTATGAGAAATTCCAATACTTCTCAGGGTTTAATACAAGTAATGCTAAAACATTTTATTATAAACTGTTGGATAAGACAGGGACGAAAACCATGCTGACAAATACTAAATTGATATATTCAGAAGCATTTTTTGAAAAAATTATTACATTTGGTTTTAATTTCTGGAAAAACAACATTGACACAAAAACAATCTGGGGTACAAAAGATTGGCAGGTACAAGGCCTAGAAGCATTATTTGGAGCCTGCATGATCCCAGAACAAATAATGTTCTTAAATGACACAATTCATCAAAGAACCTGTCTTGGCCTAGCTAAGATTAAGGACCTGAACAAACCGTCTATTCCAAAACCAATACCTGATAATGCAACCACAGATATTGAAGTAGACGTATCCCAAATTTTAAATGAAAACAGAACACATCCTGATTGGAAAAAGTGGTTGATCTGGCCTATAGACACAAATAACTGTCAAGATAGATTCCTGAACAAAACACAGGGGTTAACAATGACCAGACCAGACCCTAGATACTCCCAGAGACAACATCCAGGGATAGTAACAACATACAGTGTAGGGAAACTGTGCCTTGAATGGCTAGAAACATCCACACTGGCAGAAATTAAGCAACACTTATATTTACTTAAAGATGGTGCTGACTTGCGTGATTTCATTATGGGACCACGCAAACAGCGTCAAAAACGTTTCATAGCGGCAAGCATATATGCGGCATACAACGAGGCTTGGAAAGAAACTCAAATTGAAACAGCCGAGAAAATACGAGAAATTGATCGTATTAATTTGGAAAAATCACTTTCTGTCGTGCATGGGTTAATGACTCTGTTCTCCAGAATATATTCACTGGACAGTATTGTATCATCTGCTATTGATATAATTGACAAAGACTTGCTAATGTTACAACATGGCCAGTCCCAATTACGCTCTATTGTACAGCTAGGCTAACGTTGCAAAATCTTCGTTCGGGCTATGTGCCATGGTGTCTAATCAACACAAAGTCATTGTTTTCCATCTTTAGCCTTACTGATAAACAAATCAGTTTGGCACAGAAAGGAGCAGACTATACAATCCTGAGCATCGAAAAACTTGAGAGATTACCATTGACAATGTCAGAAAGACCTGTCATTGAATGGATAATACACAGGATTATCACAATTCCGATAACAACTTTCCAATTTAAAAATTGCCTTGAGTATATACCGGCAGGCCAGTATGAAAAGTTGGGTAAAGGGTAAATTAAGTCGTCATGGAAATTACCATATACACACACATGCTACAGTGACAACAACAAAAATGTATTTCTTAGTGGTGAAAACTGCAAACATTCACTAAGCGGTATACTTTTGTACCAGGGTATTAATTTACATGGGGCCCTTGAAGGGACTTCAAACAACCTTTCATGCCACCAGCACGTCACACCTGCAACGCAGATAGAGCCTTTCTTTAAGCAACTTTCTAACGGGAGTTACATTCTAATAACGGATCACAGCTGTTGTGGCTTGGTGCCAGGGAAAGCATATCTCGTAAGCGTAACTTCCATGGTCACTTGCTGTATGCAAGCATTGTATCCAAACGGCCCTGGAGATTCCGAGACGCCGATTTGGCCTCCTTTGAAAATCTCTTCTATACGAATTGATACTTTAATGAAGTCTGTACTTTTGCAGACAACAGTGCCCATCACGTCATCAAAAGAGACGTATGATCTCCAAGTTGCAAGGAGGACAACATCGGAGATACATGTACTTTTATCAACAAATTGCTCCGTGCATTTCACAGAAATGCTCAGCCAAATCCTAAATATGTCGGATGCCGTAGGTATCTCGAAGGTATTTAAGATGATTTTTTCGGGACTGCTAACACCATTCAAAGCAGTTCTAGGCATTATTCCAAATTTTGTCCATTCGGTCTTTGGCGGCCTACCACTACTTTTAGGACTCGTATCAGGCATTTTATTTTTGACCCTCCTGCTCCGATATGGCAAGCCAAAACACAGACATGACTCCGGCAAGGATTGAAGAAACGATCCTATCAATACGCTCCCGGGACCGCATAACTAAGGTCCTTGGATTGGCCCGGCTGAGAGATCTGAACATGACCTGGTTTCTTTCATTCAGACCTATATGGCAGACCTGCATCTTACCTGTACTTCGATGTATGCTATGCGGAGAAGAATGCGTGTTAGACACCTGTCTTGCACTACCATCAGCAGTACCAATGGATATCGATACTTTGCTAAGTCCTGTAACGGCTCACACATCGTGTTGTCCCCAGCGGCTACCAATCCTGATGACGGCATTCGTTGAGACTCCTGCGCTACAACTAGGTGGCGGCAGTGAAGCAATAAATGAAAGCAGCATCACCCAGGTACGACCTTCTGTGAGCATTGCTGATCCAGACATCGATGATAGCAATCATTCTCACAACTGCCAGGTTACTGCACTATCGAACCTGGTCGAATTGTCACCTGAATATGTAGACCTATTCTTTGAGAGCCTGTCTGATATGATGTTCTCCCCTGAACAGAAACAATGAATTTTGGAAAACAATCTGGCGCACAGCGTTCCCATGAACTCTGAATTCGGCCTTCAGCTTTGATAAACAAAAGCTACGGAAAGCGTTTGGAACTCTATTTTTCCGCTCCCCATGAAATATTTTTTGAATCAGACATTTTTTCAAAATATTTACCTTTTTTCCGGCACAAGTACTTTTGCTTAAAGTAGAACTATTCATAAAGAAGAGAGCTTCTATTTTTAAATAGACCTAGAGACAAGAAACTTTACCTCAGCCTCTAGCACATTTTACAGCAATTGTATTTATATGTGATGAAATAGTCTCGCCCTTTTTTTCTGTAATTAGAGACTTTTCATGTGTAATTTTTTCGCAAAATCGTTCAAACTGATTACATATGCAATAATTTTTGAATGATTACTATGCTTGAAAACGTACAGTACCTATATTCTCATGTATTTCATATACACCATTTCAAATGCAATATGTATTTTGGGGTGGGTAGGAATACACACGCATCCTATTGCTTTAGTTTTTAGTAATTTGATGAACATAAATTCGTGGAGTGGGTGTTGTGTTCTATCTAGGACCCCGATCAATATTGTGACCTCATGCCCCTATACGGCTGTAATCAATTGATATCCCTATAATGGCATAACCGATCAGAGCCATATTTCAGTAACTCGTCTCTGCAGCTCATTACAGTACATGACACAGCAGAAGCCACTTCCTTAGATTCCTAGATAACACACCGAGTTCTTTGGACAGCTCAAACCCCCCAGCAACCTGGGAAAGCCCCGCTTACTTTGTTTTGATTTGTAATAGAACTCCTAACGAGCACTGTAAGAACGACCAGTTCTTAGTGACATCTTTATTGACGTCTTATGTCCAAAAACTTACGTCAAACTCGGCACCTTTCAGGTATAAATAATACCAACGTTGCCTTAGGCAAACACGGCAGTGGTGGTGAATACAGGAGCAGAACAGCTGTCCCTTGCAGAGAGCCCAGCAGATGCGAGAAGCCCAAGGACGCTGCCCCTCCTCCTTGACGCGCTGAGAAAGACGCTGTCTTTTATCTTGCCGAGAAAATCCAGCTCCGGTGTTTCCAGCCTACCCTTGCGGGTGACTGGAATATCGAGTCCTGGAAGGAGATACCAGACCTCCTGCATTCTATTCCAGAGGTACGGTGCTGACTAAACCCTTAGAGAGAATTCTTGAAGCAAACCCTTGGCAAAACCAACTTAACTTAAACTGCTACTCACTTACTCCCTCCCACGTATTAGGCTTAGGTCAGGTGCACTGGGGTAGGCATAGTTAGAAGCACCAGCTTAGTACGTTAGCCAAATGTATATATGAATGTATATATTTTATTCATTTTAACTATCGTATGGCTAAGAAACCATATCAATGCTTTTACAGTATTATTTTGCAATACTCCTTTTACTGTACGCACTTTTTATAACAACAAGTCTTGCAATTGTGGCAATTTATTTCTCTTGCATGAGAAGGAAGACTGTTCAATAAATAATACATTTTATTGAAAACGCTTGTCTCTCTATTCTCTGCATACTGGTGAAAGTAATTCTGCACAACTGACTGAGTGAAATAGCTGTCTATTGTTTCACACGACTCTAGAGATTGACTCTTATTCTGAGGAGCAAAGTTGTCATGGTAATGCGGTTGTTGGAAAAGTGAATCCCTTCTTGTCTGAGCCAGGGAAGCTGATCACTTCCTATTCAGTCGAGAAAGTTTCCAGTGACCTCTGAGCTAGCTGGTACAAACCCAATTAAGTCTAACATAGTCAGTAGAGACCGAGGAGACCGCACTCCTACGTCTACACTGCTGTTTATGTTATTTCAATGCGCAGGGCCTATAGGGAAAATAGGAACTACACTACATGTGCATACCCTTGTAACAGAGTGCAAGGTGGGTTAATTTTCGGTAGAACAGGTTTTGTACTGAAGGAGTCTCATTTGAACACAAACTATGATTTAAGGAGTTCCCACATTTCATGTATGCTGTACAATACAGCACTGTTAGCAGGGGCGGTGGATGATATTTGAAAGTGGTGGGGCGCAAAGTGATTTGCATACAGCACCATAGCGAGCAAGCGCACGAGTCAGCCCGAACCCCAGAAGGGGGTATTCGGGGGGTAACCCCCCCAAGAAAATTTTGAAAAAAAAGAAGAAAAATCATGCTTTTTCAAGCAAATTTGAGAAAGCAGGAAGGTTAAAAAAGCAATTGGGAAAGTGTAGTTATTACATTAATAGATGGCATAACATAGGTAGCTGCCTATTCAGTATAACCACAGAGCTTCATACATTCCGTCCTATTATGCTCAGGTGCTGAATTCAGACTATAAGACTTTAAATAAATACCAGCTTGAAATACCATGTTTTAACAGTGTGGCTCACGCTCGCACCATGCACAGCTTGAGGCAATTAAATAAAGGCATGTCAGTCGCAATGATTTAGATTATCAGCTTTCACAAAGTGCCGTCTTGAACAGTGCCGTCCTGCCGTCCTTAGCAGTGCCCACCACATATAGTGCCCAGTAACCACCTAATGTCCCAGGTCCAAAAGAAAAGGTCTCACTATCTACTACCGCCATGTTCGAGTTGTATTGAAATATGTAGGCAGCTTCAAAAAGACTCAATATAGGTAGCATGCACTATTAAAAAAATAAAACACTTTCACAAAATACCTAAGAAGGTGTACAATTCACAGAGGCATCCGTACTTCGGGCTTCCCTCAAACGTACGGCAGGCATACTACAGGCATCCACAGTGTAAGCATCCCTAGCACACTGACTGGCTACGCAAACATGTTTCTCTCAACACAGATACAGGACACAGATTCTTGTCCTTAGGTGAATCAGCCACAAAAAGACCTGCTTCAAGATATCATATTATGTACACCACTGTATACACTTTGTATACCATTGCCACTTTCCTCATAGCAAGAGTAGGTCATATACACTCATCCACAGTGCAAGCTCCCTGTAGCACTCACAGAAGGCGAGAAGCTGGCACTTCGAGCTCCTCATACATACACACACACACACAGACACACAGAGCAGGAACAGCTAAGGGACCAGTAGCGCAAGCTGCCCTAATACAAAAAGCAGGTGCATTCGTAAGCTTTCCTCACACACACGTACGCACACACGCACACGCACACACACACACACACACACACACACACACTAAGGGGTCGATTAGGATGGCGGACGGAAGAGCCACCGCGGCCCGTGAGTAGGTGGAAAAAGCCTTTTCCGTGTCCGCCTGCCGCGGATACTCCGACCGCCATATCAGGATAGGAAAACTTGTCAAATTTCCGTCCGCGACGGAAAAGCACGCTCCGCCGGCCAACTACACACGACCACGCGGCGGACGTAACACATCCGGACGCACCGCCGTACGTACTGACGACTAAGACCGTCCCCCCAATCAAGATGGCGGAAAACACACATAAAACCGCAGCGGAAAAACAACCTGTCTGAACACGTCGGAATCCCCACAGCGAACACAGGTGACATAGCCGAGATACCCACCGCAAGCTGACCACCACCATGGACCCTGCGCTACACGCTTTCCCGATGCTCTTCGCGATCCACCACGTCCTAGTCATGGCCTACTATGGACGACGACGCAGGTAAGGCACAAACCATTGGCTGTCTGGAGGTGAATACCAGCAAGGGACGTGACGTAGGGAGGGGGAGTGTCATGTCACCGTAACCACTGATGAGAAGCAAATACGAATACACATTTGTAGTACGCAAGCAGGAATGACAACGAAAAACCACGAGATTTGATAGACCACCTTTATTTCACAAAATAGGGGTTTAATCACAGTGTATGCGTGAGCATGGGCAAAGTGGGCACCAGAGCAGGCACATCATAGCAGGTAACGAGAGGGCAGTATGCAGTATCAGAGCATCAACAGGGCATTGTGCATAACAGAGCAGGTACAATAGAGGCAGGTAACGAGAGGGCAGTATGCAGTATCAGAGCATCTACAGGGCATTGTGCATAACAGAGCAGGTACAATAGAGGCAGGTAACGAGAGGGCAGAATGCAGTATCAGAGCATCAACAGTCCATTGCAAAGAACAGAGCAGGTCCATCAGAGGCAGCACGTGAGAGGGGCCAAGTGCATGAACAGTCCATTGCACAGAACAGGTCCATCAGAGGCAGCACATGAGAGGGGCACAGAGAATCAACAGTCCATTGCACAGAGCAGGTCCATCAGAGGCAGCACGTGAGAGGGGCAGTATGCAGTATCAGAGCATCAACAGGGCATTGCAAAGAACAGAGCAGGTCCATCAGAGGCAGCACGTGAGAGGGGCAGTATGCAGTATCAGAGCATCAACAGGGCATTGCAAAGAACAGAGCAGGTCCATCAGAGGCAGCACGTGAGAGGGGCAGTATGCAGTATCAGAGCATCAACAGGGCATTGTGCAGTACAGAGCAGGTACATCAGAGGCAGGTAACGAGAGGGCAGTATGCAGTATCAGAGCATCAACAGGGCATAGTGCAGTACACAGCAGGTACATCAGAGGCAGGTAACGAGAGGGCAGTATGCAGTATCAGAGCATCAACAGGGCATTGTGCATAACAGAGCAGGTACAATAGAGGCAGGTAACGAGAGGGCAGTATGCAGTATCAGAGCATCAACAGGGCATTGTGCATAACAGAGCAGGTACAATAGAGGCAGGTAACGAGAGGGCAGTATGCAGTATCAGAGCATCAACAGGGCATTGTGCATAACAGAGCAGGTACAATAGAGGCAGGTAACGAGAGGGCAGTATGCAGTATCAGAGCATCAACAGTCCATTGCAAAGAACAGAGCAGGTCCATCAGAGGCAGCACGTGAGAGGGGCCAAGTGCATGAACAGTCCATTGCACAGAACAGGTCCATCAGAGGCAGCACATGAGAGGGGCACAGAGAATCAACAGTCCATTGCACAGAGCAGGTCCATCAGAGGCAGCACGTGAGAGGGGCCAAGTGCATGAACAGTCCATTGCACAGAACAGGTCCATCAGAGGCAGCACATGAGAGGGGCACAGAGAATCAACAGTCCATTGCACAGAGCAGGTCCATCAGAGGCAGCACGTGAGAGGGGCCAAGTGCATGAACAGTCCATTGCACAGAACAGGTCCATCAGAGGCAGCACATGAGAGGGGCACAGAGAATCAACAGTCCATTGCACAGAGCAGGTCCATCAGAGGCAGCACGTGAGAGGGGCCAAGTGCATGAACAGTCCATTGCACAGAACAGGTCCATCAGAGGCAGCACGTGAGAGGGGCAGTATGCAGTATCAGAGCATCAACAGGGCATTGCAAAGAACAGAGCAGGTCCATCAGAGGCAGCACGTGAGAGGGGCCAAGTGCATGAACAGTCCATTGCACAGAACAGGTCCATCAGAGGCAGCACATGAGAGGGGCAGTATGCAGTATCAGAGCATCAACAGGGCATTGTGCATAACAGAGCAGGTACAATAGAGGCAGGTAACGAGAGGGCAGTATGCAGTATCAGAGCATCAACAGGGCATTGTGCATAACAGAGCAGGTACAATAGAGGCAGGTAACGAGAGGGCAGTATGCAGTATCAGAGCATCAACAGGGCATTGTGCAGTACACAGCAGGTACCTCAGAGGCAGGTAACGAGAGGGCAGTATGCAGTATCAGAGCATCAACAGGGCATAGTGCAGTACACAGCAGGTACATCAGAGGCTGCACAACTACGTGTCCCTACCAACCCGTCACAGGAACCACAAGAGTGCCACGCAGTTCCCAATGGACACACCATGTGAAGTAACATTTCAGTGAAGTGTACAGCACCTCACATCACAGAATCAGGGGGACTGCGTGAACTACCTGCCTCGGACACACTGGCAGCACCAGCAACAGGAGTGTGAGACACAGTCACAGCCCGAGTCACACACACATGGGCCACGGACCCAGACACACTGGCAGCACCAGCAACAGGAGTGTGAGACACAGCCACAGATGTAGTCACTGACACGTGAGCCACTGACCCAGACAGACTGCCAGCACCAGAAACAGGAGTGTGCAACACAGCCACAGATCTCCTAACTGACACGTGAGCCATAGACCCAGATACACTGCCAGGACGTGCAACAGGAGAGGGCACAACTGACACTGTGCCACCATCTGATACATGAGAGTCAACTGCACCAGCGCCACTGGGACAACTGAAATGATGAGCCACAGGGCTGTATGGGCCAGGAGGCAGGGTGGGCCTGGGAGCTGGTGATAGGTCATCTAGAGCCAAATCGGGGTTGGCAGGTGTCAATGGTGTGTGTCTGCGTTTCTTATGGAGGTGTGAGTGCACCCTGGACAGGACTGGACTGCCAAGTGGCGGGGACTCCAAAGAATCATCACCCAGCATAGGTGGAGCAACTGCTGCCGGGGATCTGGTTTCTGGGGACGTGCTGGAGCCTGCTTGTCGTTTGCTCTGTGCCTGCCGCCTGGACTCGGAATGATGTGTAATGGGGGATGCAACAACAGGGGACACCCACCTCTGCTTCTGACTGGCCTGGATGGGAGTGGAGGTATGGGGGGACTCCGCCGCGGAGACATTAGTTTGGCGTTCAGTAGTAAACATCAGCCTCAGTGCAGCCAGGGGTGAAGTATGCCTGTCCTTGATTGCGCCATTGTCCATGCTAGATGCCTTGTCCGTAGGATGTGCCTTATCCTTAGGTGGAGTGTTGTCTCTGGATGTAGCCTGTGCCCTGCTCGCCGCCCTGTTCCTGCCAGCAGACTTGTCGTCTGTGGTGCACCTGTCTCCAGTAGACACCTGCTCTCTGTGTGTGTCCATGCCCTTGGGAGTGTCCCTTACCTCTGCTGTGGGCCTGCTCTTGGGAGTCTCCCTGCTCTTAGTAGGTGCCTTAGTCTTCTCACTGTCCTTGGGAGTGTACCTATCGACCGCTGTGGGCCTGCTCTTGGGAGTCTCCCTGCTCTTAGTAGGTGCCTTAGTCTTCTCACTGTCCTTGGGAGTGTTCCTATCGACCGCTGTGGGCCTGCTCTTGGGAGTCTCCCTGCTCTTAGTAGGTGCCTTAGTCTTCTCACTGTCCTTGGGAGTGTTCCTATCGACCGCTGTGGGCCTGCTCTTGGGAGTCTTCCTGCTCTTAGTAGGTGCCTTAGTCTTCTCACTGTCCTTGGGAGTGTCCCTTACCTCTGCAGTGGGCCTGCTCTTGGGAGTCTCCCTGCTCTTAGTAGGTGCCTTAGTCTTCTCACTGTCCTTGGGAGTGTCCCTTACCTCTGCAGTGGGCCTGCTCTTGGGAGTCTCCCTGCTCTTAGTAGGTGCCTTACTCTTCTCACTGTCCTTGGGAGTGTCCCTTACCTCTGCGGTGGGCCTGCTCTTGGGAGTCTCCCTGCTCTTAGTAGGTGCCTTAGTCTTCTCACTGTCCTTGGGAGTGTCCCTTACCTCTGCAGTGGGCCTGCTCTTGGGAGTCTCCCTGCTCTTAGTAGGTGCCTTACTCTTCTCACTGTCCTTGGGAGTGTCCCTTACCTCTGCTGTGGGCCTGCTCTTGGGAGTCTCCCTGCTCTTAGTAGGTGCCTTAGTCTTCTGACTGGCCTTGTCCAAGGAACAGTCCATGGACATGTGAGTATCCCATGCCTTGGGAGTACCTTTTGTGTTGAATGCCTGTGTAGCTCCTGATGGCATGTCCTCCAACAACACTTGTGGATCCTGTGTGTGTACTCCAGTGCATCTGACGTCGTCTACGTGAACAGATGTAGGTGATCTAGGGGATGTGGTCTGTGCCCTGCGTGCCCTGACGTGCTGTCTGACGCTGCTTCTAGTGCAATAACCTTTATTTGAGTCTTGCTCACAATAATCACTACCCCCTGAGACATCCAGCGGTGTAGATGGGGAAACAGAAGTAGCACCCTGTTCATTCGACTGAACTATTGCAGACGACACACTGCTTGCCAATGACTGCACTGTCCTGTGTAGACCTGAAAGATCGCCATGCATCCCTTCCATGAATGCCACCACCTGCCCCAACTTCCTATCATGGTCCTGGAAAGCATTCGTCATATTGGTCTGCCCCACACACAGCTGTCGCAGCAGATCAACTGCCTCAGCACACAGTGCATTTTGGCTCACCGTGGCAGGGGCAGCGGTGCCTGCACCGAACGCCACTCTGCTCCCCCTACTCCTCCGGCCACGAACAGTACATGGTGCAGTTGGTGGAAGTGTGGGCCCTGTGTGCTGTCTTCCGACAGAAGGTGATGAGTGCCCACTCCCAGTCTGTGACAACAGTGCAGGCTCACCAAGAGTGTCCGACGAGGAGGACGATGGTGTCTCCACATGCGAGTCCTCAGGGACGGTCCTGTCCCCCTCTCCGGCGCTGGCCTCCTCCGTGTCAGTCTGCGTGTGTGCGAAGTCTGAGCCGGACTCATTTCCTCGGCTACTCTCCACCGTCTGTGGCAGAGTGTCCTCTGTCAAAGCTGAAATGCACAGAAAAGATGTGTGAGTCATGGGCAGACTGACGTACAGAAGGAACAGGATAGCCAAATTACATAGCAGACAAAGGTTTAGGAGCCCACATCCTGCACATGGCCCACCCCTACCAGTCATCCTCACATTTCCTGCCATGGGGCCATGGACCACTAGGGGATGTGCATTAACACTCAAGTACTAAGCAAGTGGCGTGTCAACATGGCGGACCTGGCTGTCAAATGAGTACCACCCAATGGGACCAAAATGGCAGCACAGGCATACGTACGCAACACGGAACTCAATAGTGTGTCTGAGCACCAATACATGCATAGCACTCACAAGTTTCCTACACAGACAGTATGCTCACCGCTAGTTTGCTGTTGATGGGCACTCAGACGTTCGGCCAGTTCAGGATGCGTCACTGCAATGATACGGTGCATGAGAGGGGTCATGGAGCGTCGGGCCAGACGGGGCGTCCTTGGAATCAGGCCCAGTGTTACTTCAGCTACATTCTTGCTCAGCCTGGAAATGTCGTCCCAGCGTTTGTGGCAGTGTGTATGTCGTCTGTTGCACACCCCCAATGCCCGTACTTACCGTGCTATGCTCCTCCACAGGTCCTTGCGAAGGTGCAGCTTGACCTACCATGATGAAAGACAAAAGGGTTAAAGTCAGTGGACAGGTGGCCTGTTACACACATAGGGGCAAGACGTAACTGTCAGCAGCCATGCACAATCGGGAACATATGTGTAGCCCACACTACACAGCTAAGATAGGAATTGGCAAGATCATTTTGCCCCCTCATGCACACCAACATGTCCCACACTGCACTTACCACCCGTCCTGGTGCGCCGTAGAGGCGTCCATAGTTGCGGAGTACACCGTCCACGAGGACATCAAGCTCCGCGGCGGTGAAGGGTCGAGACCGGATCTCTTTGCCTCTCGACATGGCAAGATCACGGAGTATGGCACTAGAGCAGCAGTCGGTGGTCAGCTCAGCAGCAGCAGCAGGTCGAGGTGATGGTCACAGGCAGCAGTCGGTGGTCAGCTCAGCAGCAGCAGCAGGTCGAGGTGATGGTCACAGGCAGCAGTCGGTGGTCAGCTCAGCAGCAGCAGCAGGTCGAGGTGATGGTCACAGGCAGCAGTCGGTGGTCAGCTCAGCAGCAGCAGCAGGTCGAGGTGATGGTCACAGGCAGCAGTCGGTGGTCAGCTCAGCAGCAGCAGCAGGTCGAGGTGATGGTCAAAGGCAGCACTGGTCCCCAGGGTAGGAAGCGTAGTTTTGGCCAACACACATATATAGGGCCCTCAGCACGTGTCAGTGGCATACGTCGCCAGCAATTGGTCAGCCCTGGAAGCGTGATCGTGAAATGGGCCAATGACTGGCCCTATAGTTGCGGTGCACAGCTTCCGCTACTTGCGATTGGCCATATGCGGCCAGCGTCCCTCTCCCCATTGGCTGCATGTGCATGGACCGTCACGGGCAGACATCGGCGACCGCACGTGCAAGCCTCAGGCACGGATGCTTCAGTTGCAACAATGTACTATCACTGGCGCCTCCATGGCGGTGCACGTACTCAGCGGGGGAGGTGCAGGCCTATACACCCTGTAGATGTAGTCAATGGACATGCCATTTCATGACCCCCCTTACAGTCACCTTGCATCATCCACCGTACACCAGCCGGAGCGGCCGGGCCTAGGACGACCGCCGTGCCCGGCCATGAACACAACCGCCATGGCCGGGCACGGCGGTTATTCATGGCCGGGCACGGCGGTTGTTCATGGCCGGGCACGGCGGTTGTTCATGGCCGGGCACGGCGGTTGTTCATGGCCGGGCACGGCGGTTGTTCATGGCCGGGCACGGCGGTTGTTCATGGCCGGGCACGGCGGTTGTTCATGGCCGGGCACGGCGGTTATTCATGGCCGGCCACGGCGGTTGTTCATGGCCGGGCACGGCGGTTGTTCATGGCCGGGCACGGCGGTTGTTCATGGCCGGGCACGGCGGTTGTTGTTCATGGCCGGGCACGGCGGTTGTTCATGGCCGGGCACGGCGGTCGTCCTAGGCCCGGCCGCTCCGGCCGGTGTACGGTGGATGATGCAAGGTGACTGTAAGGGGGGTCATGAAATGGCATGTCCATTGACTACATCTACAGGGTGTATAGGCCTGCACCTCCCCCGCTGAGTACGTGCACCGCCATGGAGGCGCCAGTGATAGTACATTGTTGCAACTGAAGCATCCGTGCCTGAGGCTTGCACGTGCGGTCGCCGATGTCTGCCCGTGACGGTCCATGCACATGCAGCCAATGGGGAGAGGGACGCTGGCCGCATATGGCCTTTGGGAAGTAGCGGAAGTTGAGCACCGCCATGGCGGCGCCAATTATGTGATCTTGTCAGACGCTGCACCGTGATGTGTTGTGTGCAGTTGTGTCATGAGGGATGTGAGCGTGATTGGGAAAGGTCATATGTCATACAATATAGCATGTGTGTCCATACAATGGCAATCGGTCGGCACATAATGGGCAACAGATGTGCATTTGTACTTGTTGACGTCGGGTGTGACCCTTCAGACGTTGTTACATCTTCACAACTACACAGTACATCACGGCTGTGTGGCCTATTAATGCATCTGTTGTCAGTTTCTTGTTGTGTCGAGGTGACTACAGTGGTGGTGGTACACATGCATTCCGTGTATGTGTTTTGTACGTTGTGTCACCATGCATGTCATTTCCGTATGCACATCATTATTGGTGGTGGCATTTGTGCTTGATGACATGGCGTGTGTACACTTATCGTTTGTGTGCATGCAGTAGCATGAGTGTCTGTGATGTGTCTACGAAACATTAGGGTGAAGACTGAAGTTTTGTCAGTAAGGTACACATGTGATGGAGTTCTACACGTATGCGTCGTTTGTAAGTTGACCAAAGTTACATCTCTCTCCCACACAGGAGGGCTCCAAATGTGCATCGGCCATACACTGTGCTGGAGGATATGGTAGACGAGGAGGTGATTCGGAAATTCCGGCTGGATCGACGTCGGTTGCTGGAGCTTGTGGCACAATTGTCTCCTCATCTGCAGCCACGTAGAACGTATCCTGGGTCGATTACACCCACTGCAAAGGTCATGGCGGTACTACATTTGTTCGCTACTGGCACTTTTCAGTTCACAGTTGGAGTTGCCGGGGGGATGTCACAGGCCATGTTCAGCACGGTTCTTCGGGATGTGTTAACAGCTATGATGCTGTACAAGGATGAGTACATACATTTTCCACGGCCGGAAGAGTTGCCAGCTGTCAAAGCTGGTTTCTATGCACTGGGCCACATACCTCACGTTGTGGGCTCAATTGATGGCACACACATCGCTCTCATTCCACCACGGGCACGCGAACAAGTGTTCAGGAATCGCAAACACTTTCATTCGCTGAACGTGCAGGTGGTGTGCCTGGCGAACAACATCATCTCCCATGTGTGTGCCAGATTTCCTGGATCCGCACATGACGCCCACATCATGCGGAGCAGCAATGTCCCACGACTCATGGCAAATCTGCGACCCGGTCAAGCGTGGCTTGTTGGTGAGTGTGCAGTGGGTACTCTTGTGATCTCTGTGTTGCATGGGGTACCCACCATATCTTTTTCTGATGTTTGTCTCTGTCATCCCCCTACATAGGCGACTCGGCTTACCCAAACCGGCCCTGGCTCCTCAGTCCCCTACGTAATCCGAGGACGGCGGGTGACATGCGGTACAATGAGGCACATGGAAGGACACGGAGAGTCATCGAACGTACCTTTGGACTGCTAAAGTCTAGGTTTCGGTGCCTCGATAAGACCGGAGGGGCCCTGCCTTACTCACCAGGAAAAGTATGCAAGATCGTGATTGCCTGCTGCATGCTCCACAACCTGGCAGTACGCAATGACATTGAACTGCTGTTGGACCCTGAAGACGAAGGAGTGCCTCGGCCTCCCATCCCACCCATGTCGACTGATGAGGATAGTGGTGAGGAGGAAGGTGTGGACCAGAGGCGCCAGCTCATAGATCGCTACTTCCCTTGAATGTGAGTATCTACCTCTAGTGGCGGTTGACAATGCCTCATGTATGTTTGCTGGTGTTGTGTGGATATGGGGTTAATCAGCTGGGTGTTGTTTGTGATGGTTGCACATGTGTGTCTTCATGTCTTTGGACATGGAAGTGTCCATGATGTGTGTGCTCTCATCCCATGCTTGTGTGATGGTTGTCGTTTGTGTAATGTAGCTGTGCATTGTGTTGTGATGTGTGTGAATCTCTTTACTGACGTGTGTTTGCTGTCTCTGGTTTTCTCTAGGTCACTCCCGCAGCGCCATGATCATGTACGACTATGATCCCTGTACCTGTTTACGATGTATCTGATGGCAATCATGTGAATAAACATGGAGGCAAAACATCATTGTGTGAGTTAATGCTATTTATTTACAGGTTGTGCTTCTGTGCTGGTGAATATTTACAAGTCAGTGGGGTGGAGGGAGTTGGAGTTGAAGGTATTGGCCGATGAAATGTCCGTGCTGACACCACATTGGGGGGTGTCAGGGTAGTCCAGCAGACCAGTGGGAATGATTGTCTGTGGGACAGGCTACTTAGCTGGGTGAATGTCTGGCACAGGCAGTGACATTGTCATGGTCGTCCCCTCTTGGAGCGTGTGCCTGTCGCTCCAACACTGCTCTCAGCCTCTTTCTGCCTCGGCCGGCCCCTCCGTCTCTGACCTGGAACAGAGTCAGCTGGGAGGGCAGGTTGTTGATGGGCCACATCCGTCGCCAGGGGCTCAGGTGGTGGTGGCGGCGGTGGAGGCGGAGGCGGAGGTGGCGGCGGAGGCGGAGGTGGCGGGGGAGGCGGAGGTGACGGGGGAGGCGGAGGTGACGGTGGCGCTACCACACTTGGTGGAGGGGGGGGGGGGTTGTTCCGGCCAACCCATTCACTCCACATCGTTGCCTGCTGCTCCATGATCAGCAACATCTGGCCAAGGATGCCAGCGATTTGGCGCTGGGTGTTGGTGTCGTCCACTGAGTCCTGGTGTGCACGATCAGCGTTTGCCTGGGACCGGTCGTATGACGCCTGGCACCTGGCAAGAGCTTGTAGGGACTGTGCCACTGGCTGGGGTAGCTGTTCCACCTCTGCACGGCGGTGTGTGGCTCGCCTGATTGGATGTTGTCCCGTTGCCTGTGTTTGTGGCCCACTCACCCTGCTTGTGTGTGGGGCCGTTGGACCAGCATTGCGCGGTGGGTTATGCTGGGTGGCAGCGGCAGGAGTCGTGGTGGTAGTGGTGGTACTGGTGGTACTGGTGGTACTGGTGGTACTGGTGGTACTGGTGGTGGTGGGGACTGTGCAGATCACAGAGACAGGTGCCGCTGGAGTCACACATGCGACGTTGGTCGGTCCCGGGAGTCCCTGTGAGCCAGATGGCCCTGGCTGCGTGCTTGGTCCCGCTCCATCCTCCGCCCCGGAGCTGACTGTGTCCTCGTCACCAGAGAGTCCTGTAGATGTGGGAGGCGAGGCTGGCGGCCGGGTACTGGTTTCCGCAGTCAGTTGACGATCACCTGAGGGACAAGATCGAGCTGGTCAGTAATTTGGACATTACATGGTTATATAGATTTGTAGCCATTTCTGTTTCCTGTCGCACACACCCCACCCTCCACCACCACCACCACCACCCTCCCCGTGAACATGGGGGCCAGTTGGGAGTTGTAGTTTGGGCCTCTCACACACCCCACCCTCCACCACCACCACCCTCCCCGTGAACATGGGGGCCTGTTGGGAGTTGTAGTTTGGGCCTCTCACACACCCCACCCTCCACCACCACCACCCTCCCCGTGAACATGGGGGCCTGTTGGGAGTTGTAGTTTGGGCCTCTCACACACCCCACCCTCCACCACCACCACCCTCCCCGTGAACATGGGGGCCTGTTGGGAGTTGTAGTTTGGGCCTCTCACACACCCCACCCTCCACCACCACCACCACCCTCCCCGTGAACATGTGGGCCTGTTGGGAGTTGTAGTTTGGGCCTCTCACACACCCCACCCTCCACCACCACCACCCTCCCCGTGAACATGGGGGCCAGTTGGGAGTTGTAGTTTGGGCCTCTCACACACCCCACCCTCCACCACCACCACCACCACCCTCCCCGTGAACATGGGGGCCTGTTGGGAGCCATGGACATGTTAGTGAGTTGGTGTCGAACGTGCATGGTTTGGGGCGTAGGGGATGTTTCTTCTCAGTTGTGTGAGCCTGACCATGTCGTGCTGATCGTGGTGCTTGGTTTGTACTCACCAGTCTCTTCTCCTTCGTCAAGTCCGTCTAGGCTCTCTCGGTGTAGTATCCCCAGCACCTTCTCCTCCCAATCGGTGTAGGGTAATGGCTCCGGGGGTGTGCCACCGCCAGTATGATTGGCTCTAGCGACGTTTTTCGCTCGGATGCCCTTGATCCTGGTCTTCAGGTCATGCCACCGCCTCTGAATGTCATGCTTCGTCCTCGGCACAGTCCCCGACGCATTCACCCGAGTGACGATCCTGTCCCACATGTGGTTCTTTTGCGCCACGGTCGTCTGCTGGACTTGGGCCCCGAAGATGTGGGGCTCAACACGGATTATTTCATCTACCATTACCCTCAACTCTGTCTCTGAGAATTTCGGGTTTTTTTTGGGTGCCATGGTGTGTGGTGCTCAGTGTGTGAGTTGAGTGAGTTGGGAGGTGCAGGTGTGTGGTGTGTGATGTGTCGGATTTGTGTGGTGGGTGTTTGTGTGGTGGGTGTGGTAGGGTGGTGGGTGGGTGTCTTCTATGTGATTTTATGTGAGTTAGCAGTTTCTCGATTTGCCCTCTTGCTGGCAGCAATGCTGTGGTGCAAAGGATTGTGGTTGTGTGTGGGTGTCATTTTGTAGTCGTGTCTCAATGGTTGTTGCGAGTCAGGTGGTAGGTGGGCGTGTTGACGTGTGTGCATTATTGGATGATTGGGACGTATCATGGTGGCTTGTGATTGATGTTGGGGGGGGGGGCCTTGTCAATGTTCGTATGTTTGCTTAGGACTTGCGGTGCAGTTTCTGACATTTGTTCGGCGCTAGGGATGTTGTGCGTGTTGGCCTTCCGCGGTGATGCTGTGGTTCTTGTAGCATTGTTTCCGCCGCGGACGTGGATGGCTGTGCGTTCCGTGGTACGGGCGGATTTATCCTAATTGCGGCCACGGAGTATTCTCAGGTATGGCGGTACATGTTTTATTTTCCGCGGTCATTTCCGTCCGCGGCAGTGGTTGTTCATTGAACTCCGTCCGCCGCGGACGGACTTGGTTGTGTTCCGTCCACCGCGGACGGTGTTGGTTGTGAACCGTCCGCCGCGGTCGGAGTTTCGTCACATGAATATCCTAATCCCAAACACGGTATCTCCGCGGCGCAGCCGGGAGTAAAATTTCCCCCACCATGGCGGACAGTACCCATTTCCGTCCGCCATCCTAATCGGCCCCTAAATATTTGTTTCCAGGATACAGATCTGCACTGCAAGCTTCCCACACACAGAACCGGGCCCGGATGGCATGATTCCAGTTATCAGACTGTTTATAATACTGGAAATAACAGTAAAAGGTGCCATAACGCTCACAGCAGATACAATTCAGGCGTCTGCTGAGAAAGCGTATCTCACACACAGGTGCAGGTATTATTGAACCAGATTCCCTCACAAGCAGGTGCAGTACAAAGAAGAGCCACAGTCCAAACTTCCCTAAGTTCTTTGGGGCGTGATTAGGGCGATCACTTCACCCCAGGTCACTATGGACATTGTCTCCAGTCTTGACCTTTTCAGGTGCAAATGACTGACTTCAGGTGTTAGGTGAATTTGTTCAATGTAATTTCCCTGACGTCTTCCCATCGGCGAAGCAAGCAACTGCAAACTCGGTTCCAGAGAATTGTATCTAAGCAGGGAGCGCGAAAAAGAAACACACAGAAGGTAATAGAAAGTAGAGTAGCCAGCAACTCACTCCCCCTTCCATAGAAATTGATGATGGTCATTTGGCATCCATTCATTTTCCTAGCCCAGTATTAATGCTTTCGTCTCATATAAGAAATCAAATCATAGATACGCCTGACATTACTGCGATGTGCAAATTTTCAGGCAGTGATGTTGGGGTTGATTATGCTAGATAAACAAATGGGAAGCACCCTCGAGTTTATGCATATTTCAAGAATACCCCTTAAAAATTCGCTGCCACTAATTGTATGTGCTTTACATTGAAGCATCTTGGAGTGCGTAAGTTGTGTGGGGGGGAGGGCTGCTCTATTTTCTTTCCTATGACCTAAACCTCACATCTTTAAGTTGTCTCCAGCCTGCCAATCCTGTGGTTCTGTAATTCTCAAACCTGACTCCACTTTCCCCAGGAACAAGGATTCGGTAAATAGTGTAGAAATGGTGTGGGAGGCATTCAAGGTCACAGTTAGAGGGATTTGCATATCCAAGAGCGGTGGGGTGTTGAGAGACATCGAAAGGACACTAAGTAAGTTAGAGTGCGAGCTGAAAGAGTTAGAAATTGAGATGACAAGAAGGAGTGATACAGGGATGCACAAGACATTTAGGGATAAGCTTTCCGAGTATGAGGAAGAGGCAGCGAGAGAAGTCAAATTCAGGGGAAAGTATTGGACTGCACGTGGGTATTGCGAAGGGGAACGACCTGGTTAAGTACTGGCTGCAATAGCGAGGAAGCCGCGCTTTAGTACCAATATATTAGAGATTGTCACACCAGAAGGCACACGCTGTCAGGATACGAAGAGGATTCAGGAGGAGTTTTTCATGCATTATGGGCAGTTATATACTACACAACAAACAGCCAAGGTAGAAATGGGGAGCTTCCTAGATGACATTGCACTGTGTCGGCTAAGTGATGGGCATAGACTATTCCTTAGGGTTCATTAGAGCTGGATGAGATACGCAACGCGATTATGACACTTGATAATGGCAAAACGGCGGGACTGGATGGACTCCCTGCGGAGTTTTATAAGTGTTATATAGATATAATGGCACCGGTCCTTAAGGAGGTCTATGAAGAATCGTTGGAAGTTGGGGAATTGCTGGGATCGATGAGAGAGGTAGTGATAACCTCCTTGTTGAAACCAGGTAAGGACCCGATGGACACTGATTCATATCGGCCACTATCACTCATCAATTGTGATGCGAAGATCCTTGCTAAGGTACTCGCAACACGCCTCTCACTGATTATGACTAAGATAGTATTACCAGATCAAGAAAGCTTTGTGCCGTGCCGTGCCACTACACATAATCTTAGAACATTGTTCTCTTTGATACCGACGATTGCTCCGGAACTCCCAGTTGCTGCTATTTTTTTAGACGCGACAAAAGCGTTCAATTCGGTCGAGTGGACGTACCTCTTTACTATATTACATAGGATGGGGTTTCCAAAATTGTTGGTTAAATGGATAGAGCTGCTATATACCAAACCGACTGCTAGAGTGGTCGTTAATGGCTTGCTGTCGTCCCCGATGCCAATAACAAGGGGCACCAGACAGGGGTGTCCTCTCTCCCCTCTACTTTTTGCTATAGCGATCGAGCCACTGGCATGTCAAATCCGTCAATTGCACAGAGACAGCGCCTTTAACTGTTTCCAACCCTCAGATTGGGGTGTCGTTATATGCAGACGATATCACGCTTTATGTAAAAAACCCTCAAATCAATCTTAACCCTATTTTACGTGAGTTTCTAGTTTTTGGGAGGCTACCGGGTGTGCAAATAATTTGGAAGAAATCGCAATTTTTCCCGCTCACGAGTGCAGTTACGAAATTCCAGTTGGATTACTCACTTGAGTGGTGTGACACAGATCTTCGCTATCTGAGAATAGTGATATCCCTGAGTAAGGATGAGACACTTAGATTGAATTATGGGGTGGCCATCACAAAGCTAGCTGACAATGTTGCACGCTGGAAGGCGCTGCCGTTGTCAATGGCGGGAAGGGCATCACTTATAAAGATGGTGGTACTGCCGCAGTTTTTATACCTATTCCAGAATGTGCCTTACTACCCTGGCGCTTATTTTTTTAAACGGTTAAGATCGGAACTCATTCGTCTCTTTTGGGGGGGTAAACAACCGCGGTTGCGATGGGCCATTCTAACCCAACCTTATGATAAAGGAGGTTTTGATGTGCCAGACTTCGAAATCCATTATATTTCTGCCCAGGTGCAATATGCCTATCATTGGCTCAATCCCACACCTTTTATGCCACAAATCGCAGCAGAGGACTGGATCGCGCGCCCTCTTCCTCTTAATGGCCTGATACAGGGCACAGTGGATAGCATAGACACGCCGTTTACCATGGTAACGTGCACCATAGACGTGTGGAGTAGAGTAGCAAGGGTCCTTAATGCTCCGCAGTTATATTCCCCTGTAATGCCTCTCACATATCACCCTCGCATATCGCTCCTGCAGGAGACGGGTTTTCAGTTGCTGTGTAAACGCATAAAGATTGCCACATGGGGTGACCTGTTCCTTAATGGACAGTTCCGTACCAGGGAACAGCTGTTTCAGGGTGTGACACCTACTCCTTTGGAGGTATTTTATTACATCCGACTTAGACAGGGTTTGAGAGAAGTATTGACCAATTTTCCGGATGAACCGGAAGTAGTTCTACCATTGCATGCCATGCTTTTGTCAGATGGCCGCCATCTTGTTTCTAGACTGTATAATAACATTAGGTTACAGCGCAAGGGACCTGAGAGTTCGGCGTGACAGCAATGGAGTGTAGATATGGGCCAAGACATTACTGAAGAACAGTGGAGCTATTGTTGTGCCATCACAGCTAATATTTCGTCTAGTTGTAGGTTAAAGATCATTCATTTTAAATTCTTACGGCGTTTTTATTATACACCTGTTAGAAAGCTACGCTTTCACTTGGCAGATAACGATAGATGTGATCGCTGTAATGTAGAGGGGGCAGGATTCATCCACCTGGCATGGGAGTGTCTTGGAGTATACGAGTATTGGTTACAGGTACAGAATGCCTTACAGATCATGACGGAAGAGGTGATTAATAGAGACCCGTTAACTATGCTATTGGGATACACACGGAATGTGCCTAAGTCTATTCGGAGATTTATAGATGTTGCTCTGTTACTTGCCAAGAGACGGGTTGCTTGTCGTTGGGGTAGAGGGAGAGCCCCTAAGTTTAAGGAATGGATTGATGATATAGTTTATTGCCAGGATCAAAATAATATTTATGCTGATTTGTTGCCTGTACGGAACAGGCAAAAAGATATTTGGGAACATCTGCAGAATAAGACGATGACAGCCAAAAGCAAGGGCAGTAGCTACCACCTCACTATGGCCCATTTTACTGACATGTCAGGAGGTACACCAGTGGATACTCCTGCGGTACAATGTAGAGACCTGTTTATGAGTAAAGGATGAGCCCCTTACAGAATGCCGATCGCCTAGGGTGGCAGTCAGGGATCTTTACGCACTACGGTTCTTAATGTTTGGTATTATGAAGAATCTGTTTCACTGAAATGAATAAGGATTGCTGTATAAATGCTTCCTGCCTGCTCGGATCAACTGCTCGTGAAAAGTGCCTGTATGATTGTCAAGTGATTGTAACTCGAACACGTGTAACCTATCTGACTGTTTTTCTTTTTTTTGTTGTTGTTCATCAAGAAAAATGTATAAATAAAGATTTAAAAAAAAAAAACCTGACTCCATTTTAGTCTTGCCCTCACGTAGGCCTGTGAAGTAGGCCCAACAAACAAGTGGCCTGGCCTTCTGAGTTTGTGCATATATTAACTTGGGTTTTTCTGACTCTGAATGAACTGCAGAGAGAGTGACCCTTTTCACCTGAAACTGACCTTTTGCAAAACCAGTTTCACTAGCTGATCGTTGTCTGAGTTTTTCAATCACTGTTCAGGACCTTGTTAACCTTTAGTTTCCTTGCACATATCTTATCCTAAACAATATCTAAATTGTTTCTTTCCTTACAACTTTCTTTTCTAAACATGGGTTTTTGCCATGCGTCGTAACTGCCATCTGGTGTTGCCTTTTACGTAGGCCTCAGAAGTTAGTCTGCGAGCAAAGCAGTCTGACCTTTTGTGGGTCATGTATACATTAACTAAGGTTTTCTTCTTGTGCTGGAGTTAATTTCAGAAGCTGGCCTTTCACCTGGAATTGACCCTGCCAAGCCAATTTCCCGGCAAGATCGTTATCTACTTTCCCAATCACCATTCAAGACATTTGTTAACTTTTAAGTTTCTTTACGTTTCTGTTATCTTGCACATTATCTGAAACTACTTTTCTTTACTGTTTCTTCATTTCATGGGTTACGCTTTCAATTAAGGGTTTGTCCGGGCTTTCCAGATTATTATTTAGATATGCCTAAATATTAACTTGTGGGTTGGGACACTGTAAAATGAGCTTTACTGTATGATGCTGTGTGATGTCATGTATTTTCTATTAGTTGAATTTTGGTGCAGGGGCGTGCATTTTAAATGTACCTTTTTGTGTATAAATAGGGATGTCTCGCCTTAGTAAAATTGAGCAGTTTCTTGAGTTGTACACTGTGTTGTATTGCTGGGATTTCTGCTACTAGCTGTAGCTAATAAATTTGATCTCTGACGCCACCTAGAAGTATTCCGTGTCTCTGTATCCCAAGGCAAGGGAACCCAGAGAACTTTGGGCGTGTCCCTGGCGCCGCTGGGTATTTGATATCCCAGTTCTTCATGCTCTCTAAAGGAACCTACTTTGCTTTTCATCAGATAATTTGCTTTTGTTTTCTTAGTATATACAAGCACTATATACTGGGAGCTTTAAAGCGCAAAAACAAAGGGGTACTACCACCCCTGGCTACTACTGTTACCAGCAATTTTGCTACTTTAGAGCATTTTAAGCCTTAAGAAATTATCGGAAGATCCTGCTATAAATTCGGCAAAACTTCTGTTCCTCTCCAGAGACAAACTCACACAATGGATCACCCACAGCGCTGACGTATTAGCACCCTTGAAAAACCATCAGATCAAACAAGGTAGCAAAAAGGCCCCCTGGTTCAACGATGACCTTAAGAAATCCAAGAAGTTATGTCGTACCCTCAAGAAAACCTGGAGAAAAAACCCAACCTCTGACAACCTGACCACCTTCAAGGACGCCACCCGCAAACACCACCAATTGATCCGATCCACCAAGAAATCAGCATTCAAGGATCGACTCGACAACAACGCCCACAACAGCAAGGAACTATTCAACATCGTCAAAGAATTTACCAACCCCACCGCCGGCACCAACGACATCACTCCCTTCCAAGACCTCTGCGACTCTTTATCCTCTTTCTTCCACAACAAAATTGCTGACATACATACCAGCTTTGAAAACCAGTCCGATGAACAGCCCACTCCACCCACCTCCGAACCAAAACAGCACTCTCACAACCTTTTCGCCTGGAACCCAATCACCACTGAAGACACCATCCGCCTGATGAACTCCACTCACTCAGGATCGCCAACCAACCCATGTCCCCACCACATCTTCAACAAAGCAGACTCCATCATCGCACCCCATCTCCGCGATGTCATCAACTGTTCCTTCAACTCCGCTACCTTCCCGGAAAGCTGGAAACATGCCGAACTCAGCGCCCTTCTGAAGAAACCCCCAGCAGACCCCTCTGAACTTAAGAACTACCGCCCCATCTCACTCCTCCCATTCCCTGCCAAAGTCATTGAGAAAGCCGTCAATAGTCAGCTCGCCGCCTTCCTTGAATCCAACAATTTCCTCGACCCTTCACAGCCCGGCTTCCGAGCCAAACACAGCACCGAAACCGCCCTCATCGCAGCTACAGATGACATCTGAACGCTACTGGACAGCGAAGAAACAGTTGCCCTCATCCTACTCGACCTCTCCGCCGCCTTCGACACAGTATGTCATAGCACACTCATACAACGCCTCAACAACATCGGAATACAAGGAAAAGCTTTGAATTGGATCATCTCGTTCCTCGCCGGAAGAACCCAGAGAGTCCACCTCCCCTCATTCAAATCAGAAGCCACCGAAGTCATCTGTGGTGTACCACAAGGATCTTCACTCAGCCCCACCCTCTTCAACGTATACATGAGTCCCCTCGCATCCATCGCGCCCCAACACAACCTCAACATCATCTCCTACGTAGACGACACCCAGCTGATCCTCTCCCTCACCAAAGACCCAAACACCGCCAAAACCAATCTACACGAAGGAATGAAAGAAGTAGCCGAATGGATGAAGAACAGCCGTTTAAAATTTAACTCAGACAAAACGGAAGTCCTCATCTTAGGATCATCCCCCTCTGCCTGGGACGACTCATGGTGGCCACCGGCCCTGGGTACAGCACCATTACCTACAGATCACGCACGTAACCTAGGCTTCATCCTAGACTCCTCCCTCTCGATGACCAGACAAGTCAATGCAGTCTCATCTTCATGCTTCAACATCCTACGCATGCTCAAAAAAATCTTCCGCTGGATCCCCACCGAAACAAGAAAGACAGTCACCCACGCACTGGTCACCAGCCGACTGGATTATGGAAATACCCTTTACGCCCGGACCACAGCCAAACTACAGAAAAAACTCCAACGCATTCAAAACGCCTCAGCCAGACTCATACTGGACATTCCCCGTCATGCTCACATTTTCGGTCACCTGAAGGATCTCCACTGGCTCCCCGTCAACAAGAGAATAACGTTCCGTCTCCTCACCCACGCACACAAGGCCCTCTACGACCTAGGACCTGAATGCCTCAACACACGACTGTCCTTCTACACACCCACCCGCCAACTACGATCATCCAATCAAGCCCACGCCGCAATTCCGCGCATCCACAGATCCACCATGGGAGGAAGATCCTTCTCCTACTTAGCGGCCAAAACCTGGAATTCTCTCCCCACTCACCTCCGACTTACACAGAACCACCTCTCCTTCAGAAAGCAACTAAAAACCTGGCTATTCGATAAGTAATGCACCCACCCTCCCTCAAGCGCCTTGAGACCCTCTGGGTGAGTAGTGCGCTATACAAATTCCTAAACTTGAACTTGAACTAGACACGAACACAAACCAGGTGTTTCTGGCAGCCTTTGTTTCCCAGGGAGTTTCATGGTAATATGTGGCTTTCTAAATATCTTGAATGACTAACCATGTTAGCAGGGCATTGTCACTTAAGGAAAAAAAACACAAGGCACAGAAAGATAAAGGGAGTTTGATCAAGACCACACAGTTGGGTCAAGTGGGGAAATCGGAGACTGCAGGCAAAGTTTCAATGTACCAGAATGTACATATCTCCTACTGGTTGATACCTACACTTTTACACCTATATAAATTGCTTTATGCATTCTTGTCTTTCTGGATATAAATAAGTTCTCTGCACTAGTAAAGTATTACTGGCATGTACTACAAATGAAGATTGCACAGATGTACACTGTGTTTGTGCACCAAAGATAAAAAATTGCTCGTGGAAAACTCCTTAACATTTTAACAGAAATGATAACTGCAAACGTCAGTGACAACCACAATTTATTTTTCGCTCATAAAATGGTTAACATGCCATTAAGTATAGCATGTGTTGGAGCTGCACGGCCAGATTATAATACCCTAAGCACTGCATGTATGCCAGGTACATTTCAATCTCGCCAGGCTGACTCTTTTCCTCCTGCTGTCCCACAATAGTTCCACAATCAATGTATCCAGGTCTGTAAAGATCTGTCTACGTTTATCAAACAGGGTTCCCTGGAAGACGTATAATCACCTGGGAAGTATTACCATATTTTACCCATGTCTGCCTTCTCGAAGTCCTGACCCCATGGGCAATTCGGATTGCAAGATACCTGGCTATCCTCAGTTCCCTGGGGAGATCAAGAGATGGCAGATCATGATTGGCCTCCCTGATAGAATGCCCAAAGGAACAAATTTGGACTTGGTACCGCTTACATGAAGCCCGGTGTTCTCACCAAATTACGCCAGAACTGCCAGCATGATGGGAACAGAGTAACTTAAGCTTTGTAGGTATATTAATGCATCATCCACATAGAGGGACACCACGTGGGTGGCATCCTCAATCTGGATACCCCACCCCCGTAGCATCGTCCTGAGGCGGCAAGCCAGTGGCTCCATAGCCAGAGAAAAAAGTAATGGCGACAATGGTAAGAGGGACATGGTACAGATCAGTTGTGTTGGTGACAAACAAGACAAATCCATTTTACACAATGGTGTTGCTTGGGAAATAAGGAGTTTTGGAAACAGAACTTCCTCTGGCCAGTTCTACAGAAAGATTTTTGCATCAGGTCACAAATGACAGAATGATTTTCTTAACTACTGCTACACCTATACACCATAAAAAGTTGTTTTAGCATAATTGCATGAAATGTAGGAAAATTACACATAATTACACAAAATACAAATCTATTATTTAGTGTTGTATTTTAGGGTAAAGTGCGTCTTCACATCAATTTGACAAAGGTGTACTTTTTGCTCAAAACAAATCAAACAATACATAATTGCATCAAAAACACGGCTGCTCTCATTCTGGTTGATTGCATCGCCCTCGTGCTCTGTCACTATAATTTTACAGTGAATGGTAGCATAAATATACAATGTGGCTTCACGGTGGAATTTCAGCAAAGAAGAGTAACATCTAACTCCCCACAATTAGACTAATAATTACACCGGCATGAACTATATTTCACCTGGGCCTAGTTGTAATACAGATTTTAGTCACTACATCTCAGTCAATGGAACACCAATAGGGCGAATTGATTTTGCTCTGTCTGCCAATAGTGTGCGATAAAGTGCAGCAAACTGAATTTGCCCTGAACTCCGCTCTATCTTTTCACGTTTGAAAATCAGGACCCGTAATTTCTTTTAAATAGCTTAATGTGAAATCAACTTGCCCTATGTTTTCCTCTGGAGGAAAACTACTTTTGGCCAAATAGTAGTTACACAATTCCCTTTGCTGGACGCATCCCAAATGATGCACCACTAAAGTACTTTGTAATACGGTTATCTTCTGCCAATTGTAGGTGTTCTTCCACCAGACACAATGAACAAGAGCATGTACATTGCTTTCAAAGTAGCTTTGAGGATATTCAGAGAGTCTAGTGAAAATGCCAGATGCACCAGAAGTAAAAAACATAAATAGACGCACGAGCCACATTTAGCGCTTACGTATGATGGGCAGATAATGTTCCTTTCCACGCTGTGGTTGTGGTGAACTAAATTTGAGTAAATCATTTGAATGCAGAGCCTATCGCAGGCCTTCCAATGTGTAATGTTTTTTCGAACACTTTTCTAGTTAGAAAGGCTACAGAGCCTGCAAGGCAGCCTTGGGTGGGCAATAAAGCGAGCGGCCCGGGGTTGGGCTCAGTCAGTGCAGTGGTAGTGAAAGCACTCGGTAGCAGCAAGTGCTATGTCAAAATGCACTATTGTTATGAGGAGGGGGTCAATAAAGATTATGCAAGAAATGAGAAAGCGCTGATCTTTAGAGCCACGTCTCCGTCACTCTGCAGGCACAGCGTAACTACACTACGAGTTTTGGGAACACAGGCAGCGTGTTGTGTTCATATTATGTTTTAATATGCTTTGGAATTGTTTTCCTTCAAGCTTCTGTATCTCAGCTATGTCTTAACATTCTATGTGGTTGGCTTGAGGACAGTTGCTGTGGAAGAAGACCTGTGTAGGCTGTGTCCTACCTTGCTCCTGTGTTCTTGCAATAAATCCTAATTTACTTCAACTACCAGTTTCCTGACTTTACAATTGGCGACGAGGACTCTGCTATGAACACTAGGAAACCACTGAACCCATTTTTATTCACAAATTTCATTTTTAATTAATTTTGTGAATACCTGCTTCAACTGATATTTTTTGGGGGGGAATTTCGACTTCTATCTACAATATGAACTTATTTGAAATTCATTTCATGTGAGTACTCTTTCAATTGAACTATTTTAATAGACATTGATCTTTAATTTCGGAATTTGAGAAACTACAATCAAATTGGAATGAGTTGAGACATTTTCACTGCTTTTAATTTGCTTCACTCCACTTGATATCTGTGTTCTCTTATATTCACTTATAGAGATACAGTGGTTTTAATTTGTGGTTTGCGGATATTTATCTCAAGGCAATCTCACAGTGATTATTTGCTCAATCTCAACTCTTCCTACAATTAATCCTCATTTGATGTTACTTAAGGAAAGAAAGAGTACTTTGTTTACATCTTTTGAAGCTCATGTGCATTAAAAAAGAAGAAAGTATTTCTATCAACGAGACTTTCTTGCCAGCTCGCACTACCTGCATCTTTTAATTTTTTCCTCGCGTCAGGCTGCATTCACGGAGTTCGCTCACCTTACCTGCATCCTTTGAATTTTTTCCTCGCGTCAGGCTGCATTCACGGAGTCCATTCTTCTCCGTTCTACTTGCTTACTTGTGACGTTTGACGCTTCTCCCATGATTCAAAGCGGAACTTCGTCACCACGTCTTCGTAGCGGCCATTTTGAATAAGGATACTTTGCGTTTCACTTCAGTGATACGCACATTATTGCTGTTCATAGAAATAATACTTCGCGTTTCACTTCAGTGATACGCACACTATTACCGATCGTCAGGAAGCGTTTCATTTCAGTGATACGCACATTTTATCAGATTACTAAATATTTGATGGTATTTTTCTTCAGTGATACGCACACTTTTGCATTCTTATTTTAAATAAACATTTTTGCGTGTCTTTTCGGTGATACGCACGCCCTTCAGCATTTCTTCATCTATGATGCCAATATAACTGTTATCTTCTCGATTTAAGCTTATACAGTAAGTGCCAATTCTCTATCATTTTTTTGTTTCTTTCTCTTTCATTATGGCCACACAAAATGTTACTATTCAGTTCCCTGATGCTTTTTGGCCTTCTGGTTTAGAACCTTCTATGAAATGGTTACAATGGAAAGCTTATTTTTTAAATTTCATTGATACCATCGATGAAGAAAATAAGATGAAACCAGAAAGAAAGAAAAAATTGTTTCTACATTCTATAGGTGCTTGTGGTTTAAAAGTTTATAATGATATGGTTAAGACTCCTGGTGGTGGAGATTCTAATGTCTTTATTGATATTCTCAAAGATTTTGATAATCACTTTTCTCCCAAGGTATGTATTGGCATCACAAGATATAAGTTTTTCCATAGGAAACAACAACCTGGTGAAACTATTGATGTTTATGTAGCTGAATTAAAAAAGATTGCCGAAGATTGTAAATTTGACCATCTTCAAGAACAATTGATCAGAGATCAAGTAGTCATGCATGCAAGTGATTCAGCTATTCAGGATAAACTATGGATTAATGGTGATGCTGATTTAAAAGATATTCTTTCCATAGTTAGAAAAGCCGAACTTTCAGGTCGCAGTGCCAAAGCCATCAAAAGTGAGAGCAAAAAAGGTTTGGAACAAGTTGTATCTAAAGTCCAAGAAAAGCACAAACAAAAGTTTAAACCACAGTTTAAGAATAAGCCGAATTTTGTTTAAAAAGATTCAGTTTTAAAATGCTTCAGATGTTGTAGTGAATCTCACTTAGCTAACAACAAATTGTGTCCTGCGATTAAAGAGAAATGTTTAAATTGTGGTCTTATAGGACATTTAACCAAAGTTTGCACTAGGAAGAAGAATAAGAAAGTTAAAATTGTTTGTGATTCCAGCTCTAGTGAAGATGAATTTATTGTTAAAAAAATCTTACATTGTTCTATTGAAGAAAATTTTCATGAGGAGAAACAATTTTTATTCAATATTTCTGATCCTTCTAGCAAATGTTTGATTAAGAAACACATTTGTAATATGTCTTTTGGTGGAGTATCTATTGATATATATGCTGATTCTGGATCTCCATATACCATCATCAGAAGTGTGGAAATCAAATTTTTCAAAATTTTTAGGGAATACCCTTTATTCTCCTGATATTTCTCCTGTAAGTTATCTTGGTGGAAAAATTGATTTAATTGGTTTCAGACTTTTAAATTTCAGATTTAAAGGAAGAGAATGTTTAGGTAAATTGTATGTCGCTAAAAAAGGACCTTCTGTCCTTGGATGGAAAGACCAAGCTCATCTTGACATCATCTTGAATCCCAATAGCCCTGATCCTGTTATGGTCATTGAAGATGGTAGTGGTATTGGGGACTCTATGCTTTCCAAATTTAGCAAAGTGTTTAGTGGACAAATTGGTAATTTCAAGGGTTTTGCTCATCGTATTGTGTTAAAGGAATATTCCAATCCTAAAGTTCATAAGGTTAGGAACATTCCTATTATTCTACGCAAAGAGGTAGAAAATGAATTAGATAAACTTGTTAAACAAGACATAATTGAACCCATTGAATCTTCCGAATGGATTTCACCAGTAGTTGTGGCAAGACGTGCTAATGGTAAAATTCGTTTATGCATAGATCTTCGCCATCTAAATGAGAATATTGTTGTTGATAAGTTCCCTTTACCGAAAATTACAGAAATGCTGTCCTTAGTTAAAGATGCCAAATGTTTTTCTACAATTGATTTGTCATCAGCTTATCATCAGATTTCTTTAGAAGATGAGAGCAAACACCTGACTGCCTTTATTACACCTATGGGGTGTTTTCAGTTTAAAAGAATGCCTTTTAGTTTGGCATCTGCTGCCGCCATTTTTTAGCGAATCATGCATCAACTTTTTGGTAAGCATCCTAAGATCAGATTTTTTCAGGATGACATCCTCATTTTTGGTAAAGATCAAGAGGAGCATGATTCTGTTTTAAATGAGGTACTGACTATTTTAGAGGAAAAGGGGTTGACTGTGGAACATTCCAAGTGTAAGTTTGCAGTCAAATCAGTTACTTACCTAGGACATGTTTTATGTGCAGGTGGGGTTGCTACTAAACCTACATTAGTTGAGGCTATCAAAAATGCTCCTCCTCCATCTAACAAAGATGAAGTAAGATCTTTCCTTGGTATGGTGGAATTTTATTCTAAATTCATCCAAGGTTTCTCAAATAAGGTGTTTAATATCAGACAACTTCTTAAATCTAATGTTAGATTTTTTAGGTCTGAGGAGTGTGAAAAGGAATTTAACTCTATTAAGGAAGCCATTGTCAATGCTCCTGTACTATCCCCTTTTGACTTGGACAGGAAATCTATTATTACAGTTGATGCCAGTAACAAAGGTTTAGGTGGTGTTTTGTCTCAGCTTGATGAGTATGGTAAAGAATGCGTTATCGCATATGCTTCTAGGGCTCTTACTCCTCCAGAATGTAAGTTTTCTGTTATAGAGAAAGAAATTTTGGCTGTAGTTTGGGTCTTGCAACATTTTAGAAGTTTTGTGTGGGGTAAGGAGTGCACTGTCGGGTCAGACCATTAACCTTTGGTTAAACTTCTAACTACGGAAGGGTTGTTTAAGGCATCTGCTAGGATTGCGAGAATGTCCATGCGTTTACAGGAATATATTTACAAGATTGAATATGTTCCGGGTAAGAACAATGGGCCTTATTTATGAAGGCCTTGCACCACCGGTGCGTCACTTTTTCCCATGTTAAAAGTGACGCACCGGCAGCGCAAGGCCTTCATAAATAAGGCCCAATGTTTTGGCAGATTTTTTTATCCCGGATACCCTCTGAATTGCAGGATTGTGAAAGTAATGAATGGGATTCTTTACAAGTAGCTTTAGTTCACGACGATAATCAATTTTGTATTGAAAAAGAGAAATGGATTGATGAATATCGTAAAGAAGAAATTTTGGTTTTACCTATTTCATTTATTCAAGATGGTTGGCCAGATAAATCTAAGCTTAGTCAGGATCTTAAACCTTTCTGGGAAATCCAAAGTGAACTGTCTGTGGTGGATGACACTATTTTCAGAGGTGATAAAGCTATTTCTCCCTCTTCTTTGAGAGCGTCCATTTTAGAATTGTGCCACGATAATCATTGTGGTATAGTTAAAACTAAACAGAATGTTAAAAAATGGTATTGGTGGCCTGGCATGGATGTTAATGCTGAGAGAATAGTTAGGGATTGTGTCATTTGTGCTAACTCAGACAAGGCTATAGTAACACTAAGACCTGTTATGTGTGAACCGATTATTCCTGATGGACCTTGGCACACTGTCGCTATTGATATCATGGGTCCCATTGGTCAAAACCCAAAGTATATTATATCAGTTATTGATGTTTTCTCTAGATGGCCATGCATTACTATTGTTGACAAGGTAGATTCAGCTGCGGTTTTGCAATTTTTAGATCGTGTTTTTATGGAGGAGGGTCTTCCTGTTCAGGTTATCAGTGATAACGGAGTGCAATTCGTTTCCAAATTAATGAAATCCTATTTTGAAAGGGTTGGTGTTAAACATAGGACTACTTCCTTGTATCACCCTAGTGGTAATGGCATGTGTGAAAGGTTTAATAAAGTCCTTAAGAGTGCAATTCAAATTTCTGGGATCAATGGAGGCAACTGGGAACTTCAAGTGTTCAAAGCAGTTTGGACTTATAGAACTAATGTTCATGAGGCACTGAAGATGTCTCCTTTTGATATTATGAGAGGACGTACAGCCAGAACCAAGTGTAATCCTGATTGGTTGCATAAGAGTGTATGTCATGATATTAGTATGGATTCAGTCAGGAATAGTGTTCTTGAGAAACATTTACAGTACAAACGTACCTTTGATAATAAGTTTGGTGGAGGTTCTGCTGATGTCAAAGTTGGAATGTGGGTTAAGGTTAAAAAACCTTGGAAGGTTCGTAAGGGAGAGTCTCAATTTTTTCAACCACTTAAGATCAAGAAGGTATTACGTAACGCAGTTCTTTTAAGTGATGGGAAGGTTTGGAACATTAGAAGAATTGCCATTTATAGGGGAAAGAATGATTTTCCTGTTCCTTCTGGGAGGAGGGATTTAAGCGCTTTGGACGATTTTTTGGAGGAAGGACAAGGTGATGAGATTTCCTTGTCTCATCCTTCTGATTTGTCTGAAGTTTCTCCTGGAAATTCTTCCTATATCATTCCTGAAATCTCTTCTGGAAATCCTTCTGATGTTTCTCGTGAATTGCCTGATAATGTTTCCCCTGATAATATGACTGAGACTGTGATTGTTAACAATTCAAACAATTCTGTTCTTGAATCTTTAACCCCAGATTTGTGTCCTGTACCCAAGAAACGTGTTGTTTCTAAACCTAAATGGTTAGATGATTTTGTTTGTTGATTTTTTTTTATTTTTATTTTCATCCATGTAACTTTTCTGTTTTTCTTTGTTTTCTAAAAGAGGAAGATGTGTTGTGTTCATATTATGTTTTAATATGCTTTGGAATTGTTTTCCTTCAAGCTTCTGCATCTCAGCTATGTCTTAACATTCTATGTGGTTGGCTTGAGGACAGTTGCTGTGGAAGAAGACCTGTGTAGGCTGTGTCCTACCTTGCTCCTGTGTTCTTGCAATAAATCCTAATTTACTTCAACTACCAGTTTCCTGACTTTACACAGCGCCATCAGTGGGATGCGTTTATAATACTGCAGGCCACATGGGAGGGTATCCTCAGGACAGTTGTCGCCCGCCTGCAAATGCATCGAATTTTAATTTGACAGTAGTGAGTAGTCGCGTACGCATGCGGTCCGGTTAGCACTTGTGTGATACGAGGTTGGAAGTGATTCATTTAGCGACGCTTTTGTTTTCCAGAAAATGCCTTACCCCAGGTGGTGACAGCATAGACAAACGACTCGAGTGAAGTGCTGTGTCGGACGTCAACGGATGTCTGCAGCTGCCTGCCTGCGCACACGTGGTGACAGCTAGAACCCCTAGTACACACTAGAAGTACAAGTAAAGTACAGTAGAAAACTAACTACTTACTGAAAACGTCACGGCGCGCGTCCCGAATGGCCTATCACTGCATGGCTTCACCTGCTGAAGTCACACAGTGATTGGCCATGATATGCAGTGCTGAGGCTGAGGCAGTATGCTGTGTGCCACCAACGACGCGCGGCATCCAATAATGGATTGCCTGCCCTTCTGCGCGGTGGACTAGCCAATCCTGGCGCTGCATGCAGCGCCAGGATTGGCTAGGGGGCTCACTGACTGCTCGCCCTGGCGCCTTTCAAACCCCGGGGCCCGGCTAAAGCAGCACCCACGGCCCCTTCGGTCCCTCTTTAATGGGAACTTCACACTGTCACTGACTGTCAGCCACTAACGCGCATGCTCGGGCTAGATACAGGCCGAAATCCTCATGCGCAGACAGTACTGTAACTGTAGTACTGCTGCTGGCCTGCTGCAGACAGCCAGCCCCACCCCCTGCGCACTCTACATTCCATCGGGTGTGTCCCGGAATTGAAGCGCTGTGCTGCAGCGCTTTATATTTGTGAATTATAATTGCAGGCAGCAATTATGCTCTTGTCACGGTGCGTCCAGACTTAGTGGGGCTATGCCCCTACGCCCCAACGGACGCACCGTGGCTGACTGTTAGAAATGGGTGTCTGTAGTTGCCAGTGGTTTGCACCCTGTTCCAGGAGGGGCCCTTCCTTTTACTCAGAGTAAGAGAGTTACTCACTCAGATAACCCCTGCTCGCCGCTATGGTAGATTGGCACCAACAGTCAGGCTTATTTCAGAGGCAATGTGTAAAGTATTTGTACATAAAAACACAGTAACACAGTGAAATCACTACAAATGGACACAACACCAGTTTAGACATTTTTAAAATCTTTATCTAAACCAAACAAGACCAAAACAACAAAAATCCAAGATGCAGAACTCAAAATATCACTTTTTAAAAGTTTAAACAAGTTGGTCCATAGAACTATATGGATGGGGTAATTTTACACAAAGTACCTCTGATGCGTCAAAATCCAAGTTTAAAAACAGCCGCAAGAGAGGGAAGCATCGGAAAACAAATGTATGCATCGGTTCCTGAGTCCTCAAGGAAGCGATGCATCAGTTCTGCTGCATGCAGGAGAAGGGTTGCGTCCGTTCTTGGCTGCATGTGGAAGCAATGCATTGAAATCAGAAGACAGTTTCAGCTTGTGGGTGATGCATGGAAAACTTGGTGCGCTGGAGTCTGGGAGTTTTGCCAAAGCACCCTGGAGGAGTCTATATAAGAGATCCTTCCATTTTGACTTACGGGGCATTTGTTACCACAGTAAGAGACTCGAGTTGTGGCTTTAATATTTGAAAAGCAGCCGAGCCCGGCTGGACAGGCTGCGCTGCTGGTCCGGTGTAGCATTTGGAGCTGCATTTACATTTTTTGGAGATAATATTATTTTGCTGCCCAAGTCTTGAGGAGGCCTTAAGAAATACAGGCTGAAACGCTTCGACTTTTAGTTTATATTGACATCACTGAAATATTGAACTAATAAAAAGATTTCTTCTTTTAAAAGCCTAAATTTGAAAAGGAAGTATAAAGGGTGTTTCTTCCAAGGCTTTCTTCTTTTAAAATACAGTGATGACCAAGACTAAGGAATAAGGCTCTATAATCATGTGCCATATCTTTCCTTGTTTTGAGCATTGGGCACCAGAACCCAATACCTGGTTCATGAGACAAATTGCCATATTATCTTTATTTATATTTACGTTTATAGAAATTGTGTATAGTGTATAGAAATGTATATACGTTCAAAGAATGATTTAAATGTATACATGCTGTGATAAAATGCAATTGTAAAATAGTGTAGAAATGAAAATGAAAAATCATAAATGTATTTTTCAATGAAAATTTTGGTTTAAAAAAACAAGTGTTTAAACCAAGTTTTGCTTTATTTAAATTATGATTAGATAGTAAATGGATGAAGCGAGATAGAGTTATAATTTGATTAATCTATGAAGTAGGTTTTCTAAACCTTAGACAGTTAATTTGTGGTACCTGTCTTAAAAAAGGTCCTTAGAATTGTTACCATAGGCATCATTTTGTAAAAATTTGGTTTATATTCCCGGATGCCTAATTTGGTTTAACGGGTAGCCCTCTTGATAATAGGAGTCGATACAGCAGCAGCAAATTAGGAGCTGTTTATATTTTTCCAGCCGCAGATGGGTGATGCAGCGATTTTTTCAGCAGGGCCTGCATCGAAGTCGGAGTGGGGTCTAGGACATTGCAGACTCAGTGCTCTGAACTCAAGCTGCAGCAGTTGCTTCAGCCATGGACAGGAGCTGCATTGGTTTCTTTGCCTGCATGGCAGTGGTGTGGGGAACCGTTTCCCACACTTCAGTGCTGGGTCGGAAAAACAGGTGCTGGAAGGGTGATGCTCCGTTTTGAAGGCTTTAAGCCGCAGAACACACACCAAGGGCCCAGAACTGGATTTGGCACTACAAGGCAAGTCAGAACTCCAAACAGTGGATGCTGCATATTACGTCTTTGCTGGCCCTGAACTTCAATAGGAGGCAAGCACACACAAACCCTTGGAGAACCCTGGAACAGCAGGATACAAAGCAAAATCCAGTTCCTTCATTTCCCACAGACAGAAGCAGCAACTGCAGGCCAGCCCAGCAAAGCAACACACAGCAAAGGAGCAGTACTCCTCCTGACAGAACTTCAGCTCTTCTTCTTGGCAGCGTCCTTAGTACAGATGTGTTCTGAAAATGGGAGGGAGGTTGCCTTTGAAGTGGGCATACTGTAAAGAAAAGTCTTTGTAGTTCACAAGTTCCTGCCTTGCCCTGCCTTGACTCCAGACACAGTCCAAGGGGGTGGAGACAGCAATGTGTGAGAAGAGGTGCAGCTCTATTCAGGTGTCAGTGACAACTCTTCACGACAACTCCTCCCTACAACTACAGTGACAACTTTAGCTCAGGAAGACCCATTAGCCTGGTGGTGGGCCATCAGGTTATGCAGGGCACACCTCAGCTCCCTTTGTGTGACTGTCTACAATAATGCACAAACAGACCCTGTCAGTCTAAACATTGATTCCAGAGGCAGGCAGAAACACCGAATAGAAAAACAAGAAAATGCTCACTTCCTAAAAGTGGCATACTCAAGCACACAATTTAAAAACACACTCCACTGAAAGATTTTTTTTTAATTAGGAGTTTAGGGAGCCCAAACTCCAAATCTCTACCTCTCCCAATTGAAAGTTACACTTGTAAAATGTTGCAATGCAGCTCCAATGAGAACCTATGGGAGACCTTTCAATAGTGAAAATCAAAATTGGCAGTATTTCACTATCAGGCCATGTAAAACACACCAGGACGTGTCCTACATTTAAAATACACTGCAGCCTGCCCAGGGGGCTACCTTGGGTCTACCTTAAGGATGCCTTGCATGTAATAAAAGGGAAGGGTAGGGCCTGGCAAGTGGGTGCACTTGCCTGGTCGACATGACAGTTTAAAACTGATCTCACAGACACTGCAATGGCAGGCCAGAGACAAGTTTACAGAGCTACTCATGTAGGTTTTCACAACAAGTGCTGCAGGCCCACTAGTAGCATTTGATTTACAGGCCCACCGCACACAGTCAAAAATGCAGGAGGTAGAGGCATAAAGACGAGGGAGACCACATCAAGGGTGCCAGGTCTAGCACGCACACATGCAAAATTCGAAAAACAAGACACAATGAAAAAAGTTCTCCTCATTACGCCTGACTGGAGGTACAAATTCTTGTCTACCAGTGCTTATAGATAGGGGTTTGTTTCAAAACTCATCAGTGGTTGCATGAGAACACCCATGCACCATCCATCAAACACCCCCTTGATACAAAATAATGCAAAGCAGCACATAGCTCAACTTTGAGGTACTTGGTGATACTAACCAACGCAAATTTGCAATTCTTGTGATGTTAGATCATGTGACATGCCTTCCTGGAAAAAGATCTGGGGCAGTGCTCCTATGATGCCACTTCATTTGATGTCACTGAGGTCGAAGGGTATGTGATGTCACTTCCACTACCCCTGGCATTTAAGTGAATCAACGCCCATGGATTAACAATGTACACAGAACTGGTGATTTCCTCCCAGATAATTCACCTGTTCCAAGCAGGCAAAATGTCCAGGAAGAATCCCGGAAGAAATGAAGAATCACTAAATGAAATGGATTTCAAATTACCAACTCCTCAGGTAAATCCTAATTTCTCAAGGGAGCCTGAAGGTCCCACGTGCTAAGTAGCTCAGGTATGTGAAATTTTGGAGGCGGGGGTTAACAGCAGATTCAATGTGGCACTCGTAATGCGGCCCAAAGAATGCCACAAAAGCTGGCAATATACACTGAGACATTCAGGGAGGGGAGTTTCAAAAAGCAAGCCCCGCACCCTCCACCCATCATCAGATCAGCCGTCCATTTACTGGACGAATGACATACAAAAGTCATTAAAATTAAAATAGCTCCATGTTTCTCCCTCAGTGCTCTGAAAAACAAAAGGCATTAAGCTGCATTACCATTACCCCTTGAAAAGGCAAGGATGGGGAGGCTCTGGTACTCGCTGAGCATCCCAGGTTGCCGTGGAAACAGCGAGATGAGAGGCAGAGCTGGAGCTGGGCCTGGCTGCGAGTGAGGGAGATGCTGACTTCCAAAGAGGGCTGCAGGCAAGGACTCTGGTTCCCACAATTATGGCCCTCGTCAAGAGGGACCATGGCCCTCTCCTCGCTTCCATCGTTGCGCACCTGCGACCTCTGGACGCATTTGCTCTCCCTAGTCGTATTACCTCGCTTGCCCCTTTACAGTTGGATTAAAACGTTGGAAACGTTAAACCTTCCATTTTTATTCGCACTTTTGCCGTCTTTTTTTCCACTCTTCACGCCTCTTCATTTCCCCTTTGGTCTTTTTACTATGTATGGCCGCCACAGGCTGACCATCGTCTTCTCCCTCAGGTTCTTTTCATTCAACCTTTATAAATGCCCTGCCCCCACGTCCCCGTGGCACCTAGTGGGGAACGTCACAGCCGCGTTGCCGTTCTCTCTGCTCCTTCTGTCCACCCGTTTTTCTTGCTATTATAAACGGGTCTTCCTATGCGCTTTCGCAGGAGTACGAGTTCTTTTTTCTCTTACGTTCTCCGTCTCTCGTTCTTGCTTTCTGTACAGAGCTCACATCATTTCTGATTCTGCCCCTCGCCCCTTCTTTTATCTGTCTCCCCATCGCCCCCTTTCTAAGTTCTACTCTCTCCTACGCACCCCCTCCTCTTCCCAGGCCCATTCCTTCCCAACTCTCTTTCTCGTTGCCGGTGCAACACCTCCTCTCGCCTTTCCCTTTACCCCCTCTGCACATGTCCCCGCCTCTTAAGTCTGTCTTTCAATTCCCACCTATCTCCCATTCCTTCTCTTTTCTTTCCTTGCGCTTTTTTCTCCATTACCCACTTCTCTCATTATTCCTTTCCTTCTTCCCTTTCCGCCTTTTGACCCTCTCTTTCCTTCATTCGATCTCTCACTCCTCCCCTCTTCCCCTCTCTCTCGTGTCTATGTTCCCATCCTTCCTCATCTAACTCCTTCTCCACCTGTGCTCCTTTCATGCCGTCACTGTCTCTCTCCTTCCATCCACCCCCCTCTCCCTTCCGGTCTCTCCATCTTTCTTCCTCTCACATTTTCCCTTTTTCACAGCTGTTCATCCCTGGCTCTCATGTAGAAACACTCCCCCCCCCCCCCCCCCACCCCACACACACACAAACCCACCGCCCACCCTCAGCTCACTTTGCTCCTGATGCACTTCCCCTCCGGTCTACCTTTTTTCCCCGTTTCTGCTCCCCTCACCCTCCACTCTCCCACACTCCCTGTCAGCCCACCCACCCACATCCCCACCTACAATCCCAGGGCACCCTGCCTCTCCGGCTCCCCCTCCCTCCCTCTCTCGCGCTCCATCTCTGCCTTCCTCCCTGCCCCCTCCCCTCCTCTGCCTCTCTCTCTCTATGGTACTTTTCTCACAGTGGTTCCTTCCAGTGACATAATCACAGGACGCTGAAGTCTTTCTCCTTTTCTGCAAAGATTCCCTCTTAAAATAAACGCCATTTCCACAGACTCTTCCCGGGCCGAGGGGGGACGCGCGCCCGGGGCACCTATTGATTGGAAGAGCGGCAGACGGAGCGACAAATGTATATTTATGCATTTCCAATATCTATTTGATTTTTTCGTTATAGAAATAAGCACTCATTCTGATCTAAAGGTAAGCCGTTTAACCTATTATCTCTCACAGATGTTGCAAATGCAGGCGCTTTGGACGGGGGCGGGGTGGGGGGCGGCGCGGGGGTAGAGCCGGCAGTGGTCTGGGAGGATGGCAGCGGGGACATTGGCCCCACCGCATTAATTGTTGAATGCATGTTGTTCACATGGACAGTGGTTTCAAGCGCCGGCGTGGCTCTGAAGTGGCACCTTTGAGAGAGGGATGCTTGTAGGAGGAAGTGGGTGAAGGGGTGTGGGGGTCATTGGGGAGGGTGTGGACAGACGGGGAATGCAACAGATACCTTGCTTTATCGATATTTCTCACATCTTGAATGGCCTGGGGATTGGGGGAAGGTTGGGGTTATGCCACAGAAAGGCTGTTTTTGCTTCAAGCAAAAAGGTCGGACATTTTCACCAAAACATGCGTGTTTCTGCTCTGTTACTTCGGCCGTGCTGAACAAGGACGCGTGGACGTCTGTGGCCTCCCAGCTCGCGGGTGAGCGCGCGGTGTGGGCGCACGGAACCGGGCTGTGAGGGCGGGGGCTCAGTATGCATGCACTGTTTGCCCAATTACCGAAACTGCAAAGCAATAACCTGGTGATATTTCTCTGGGGTACGGGAGGGAAGCCTGGGGGTTGGTAGTCAGGGAGGTAGTCAGGGAATATGTTTTTAACATGCTTGTTTCCCACACGAGCCCCAGACCCCCGGCACCTAATATTGACCGTAGCTATTTCGCGATTTTCAATGTCCCCCCCCCCCCCCTCCCCCCCATAGAGTCGAAGTGTATTTCGTCAATGAGCTCTGTCTCCCCAATTCCCATTGAAGTTACTCTCGTGATGTTCCAACTGCCCTAACATTTGTTGTGGCATCTTAATGGCAGGTCACAGTGTGACATTGCCAGAGAAATGCAGCATTTGGAAAACCTCAGAGCAGAATAATGCCAGCCATCCCCCACTCTCCAACGCCCTGCAACATCCCTGTCCTGAAGAGAGGGTCTGCTGGGTACTGGGGGCTGTGGGATGCTGAAGCAAATATCCCCACAGAAGAGAATTGAGAATACGACCCTAGCCCTTCATGGGAAACCCAAGAAGAAATGAGAATTAGCTTCAGTTGTGCAGAGACTCCTGTTGAGTGCCGACAACGTAGGTTAAGCGACAACACGTCCCCCTCAGTCCATGGTCCAAGTGCATGTATTTCCTGTCTGTGCATGCAGCGCTATGAGGCTATACGAGTGGCAGAATAAATGTATGTATACCACGTACTAAGTGAATGCAATCTACTGATGCTAATGTACAATAGAAGTTGTATTGTAAGATGAGCTGCAGTCACACGCGCAGTTTAAGTATATATACATACATACATGCACAACACACACCGACAAGGCGCTCTTAAAGCACACTTCTTTGCAATCTCGCTCTTCAAGAGGGGTGCATCAGCCTCTGAACAGGGGCGTCGCTCCCACTGGTGCATCAGGTGCAGTGGCACAGGGCCCAGAGGCCTGGGATGCCCATGGAACCCTGATTATTGCTGCATTTCACAGCTCAAACAGTGAAGGGGGGAGGAGGGTACGGTGTGGAGGGGGATGGGAAGGGGGGTGGGGGGGGGGGATGACTTCCGTCTTTGCACGAAGGCCCATGACACTCTGGCTACGACACTGCCTGTGAGCAAGCCACATGCGATGGTGAATGCGATACTAGCCACAGACTGTTGCGTACATACTAGATTTCATTATACAGGAAAATCATGCTTATTCCGAGTTGAACATACTTCACAGTTTACTAGTTAGGGGAGATGTCCAATTTGAACTTCCCTATCACTTGGCTCATGACATCACAGATGACGTCCTCAGTGACACAACTGGCGACGTCACAAGCTTATCACTTTTGCCATCACCAATGACATATTTAATGACGTCACCAATGACATCACACCACAGTATTTGAATCGGTTGCTGATTAACACGTTTCATATTGTGTAATTCTCTGCCTAAACCTAGCATTTACAATTCACCAAGCAATGACCATGTCGCATTTACCACTAAATAAATACTGTGGCGCGCTCGTGTTGTCACACCCCAATTACCACAACTTGCACATATTTATTGTCTCTTGGATGCCATTGGCTCCATTTGCTGTGTGTGTGAAGAGTAACACGTCATCAGCTGGCCAGTGGGTGCCAGGTGCGATTACATGGTAACAGCCAGACTTTGATTCTATGAAGAAGTCCGTCCCTCACGAGTTAGGGTAGAGACACAAAGGAAGGACGGTGATCTGTGTGTGATGCATTACTGCCAGGCCTAGAGGTTAATGTGCGTTATCCGGGGTTTCTAACTGCGTGTCTTAAACACTTGACTAGAAGGGTGCTGTTTCGAGGCACGTGCACATTAAGAGTGCCTGTGGAGAGCACAGGGGTGCCGGGAGTGTGTCCAGGAGAAGCAGGTGCGTCCCTTGGGTAGAATGTGGGGAGGTGAGTGGCAGGGTCGGTGGGGGTGCAGGCAGGCCACACAAGTGTGAAGAGTTCCCATGCAGAGAGCACTGGTCCTGAGATCACGTGTGTACAGGACATACATGTTTCAAGGGCATGCAAGGAACACGAGGATCCTAAATAGGAGTTTATAGGAGAGGCAGCAGCAGAGGACGCCTGCATAGAAGGAATGCACCCCAGTACAGTGTGCACGGATCAGTACTGACAGAGCTTTATGCTGAAAGAAGATGGCCACCAGGGATGTGAATATGGAGCACTTTTGTTGTTATGTAGTACATGTGATGTCATTAATGCTAAATGTGATGAAATTATCGATGTCATCTGTGATCTCGCGTGTGACGTCATAAAACGTGGTTACGTTTCTACGTCTGCTTACCTCCTTAACTGGTGAACTTCACTTAACTGAATCTGTGGAGGATTGGAGTCGCAACCTCAAGGTCACTTCATCTATAGGTCTTCATATCATTGCTATGATTGCCTTTTCCATCCCCACTGGACCATTATGTGTTTACATTTTAATCCTGTTTTTTTTAATGTAATTCCATCAGCTTTATCATCTTTTACTGTAATAAATCACAATTGCAATCCTCCGGAGTAAACGCGCGTGCATAGAAATGAGACTCCTCAACCTAGCTGTTTGTTGTGCACCTGCTGCACACAGGGTAAAGACTGCTAAAGATCATGGGTGTACGACTGAGATACAACAAACTCGGTGGGGCCAGGGTTTCAGTATATTTTAGGCTATGTCATCAGTATGTAATGTCCAAGTGCGTTGGTGCTCCATTCAGTGTATGTGTGGAATGGCAAAGCATGTTGTGACTTCGTTCCCTCCCATTGTACTGTGGCACCATATAACCCAGCTGTGCTATCAAAACTGTATCATCAAGGAGTGTCGTGGCTCTTTAAATTCCAGGTCGACTGTGGCTCTGTAAAAGGCAGGTATAAAATGATACTGTTAAATTAAAGTGTGTTGTACAATGCAGATGCGCGGTTGGCTCTGCAAAATATAGAGGTGCGGTGTGTAAGAAAGAACGTCATATTCCAATGGATCCTTCCTGTTTAATTTTGCTAACTTTAGGATTCTGTGTGCCATGGAACTGCTAAACAATATGCACGTTTCCTCCTAAAATGTGTACTTTAAATCGGATTCCCCCAATTAGCTTATTTAACTTCCCAGTAAAGGTGCAATAAGTTGGTGCAGAAAATATAACAGTGAGTTTCAAGTTAGGTGTCATATGTGGGCATATGTGACTACAGGGTATGGCTTCAGAGGGAACCACAGTGCTCTGGTTCATAGGGAGTTTTAAAACCCCTTCTGTGATACACGGAAAGGAAAAGTGTCTGTCTTGTAGGAAAACCTACTTTTATATATGAGCTAAGGCACCCCAACGTGGTTTCGGTCCTTAATGTGTAAAAGTGAGACATGCTAAATGTTAAGGAAAAGGGTGCCCTCACAGTGAACAGCTGAAAAAAAGTTGTTTGTCACTGTGAACAATGAGCTACATTTTCCATGAGAAGGCCTATTCATAATTAAATGACTGCCTTTGTAGCTTCAGCTGGGAAGATCCTTGAAAATCCATAAAAAAGTTATTTATAGCTTGTTAATCAAAAATCTAATTCAGTGGTGAAACGACCTTTTTGGTAGATTAAGTTCGAAAGCAGCCTTTTTAAACTGCACATTTTGCTGCCTATTGCTTTGGAACCATTTTGCCTAGGAGTGTTGCTCCAGAGACAGGAAGACACACCCCAGACAGGTTTTTAACAACCAGAAAATGGATGACAGTGCAACTGTTACTAGGGTCATGACAGCTGAAGTGGCATCAACAGTGAATACTTAGCAGAGTTTAGTCATTTGTTAGGAGAGGAATAGAGAAAAAACAAAGGGCAGCCTTGACAGCTATTCCTTTCGAAGTGTGGACCCCAAAGGAAGTCTCAGGCACCAGAAGCATTCATGGCCAGAGCCACACTGGGCATTCAGTCTGTGCTTCCAAAACCAGAATAAAATGTTCTAGCTCTGGGAGAGGCGAGAATACCTCATGTGCACGTGGGGGTAGCTAGAAGGTATGACAAGGCTCCTGCAGATAGAAGAAGCCATTTTGGATGAGGAACTCTGCAATGATTTGCAGTATGTTGAGAAAGGAAGTTGTGTAAATACGAGGTGATGTTTCGATGGCAATGTTGCCATGATTGGGTATAGGGAATTCTAGAAGCATAGTATAGTGTATACCTCACCAGAACACTCCTGGATCTGGAAGAAACATCAAGACAAACAAATATATTTTACCTGACTTATAGATAATTAAAGACTTGCTAGTGCCCAGGTACTTTAACTGCTGTCTAAGAGTCAAGTGTTTGGACCTCTGTTGCTGCTACATGGAGCCAAACGGTTGAATGGCTTCCTATAAAGAAGAAAGCAAACACAAGGAGATGATGGACGGAGCACTGAAACTTTTCAGACACTCACCCCCAGTCCATCTGAAGAAGAACACGCTGACCACTTGTTAGTGGACCCTGAGAGACCCCTTCAAGGAAAGTGACGAAGAACTTAGAGGCTTGCCTTATAGACCAGGTAGCTCTGCAAGAGACCAGGACTAACCTTTCCCACATTAAGAATTTTGTGAGACTAAGGGCACTGTTTAGGGGTTGGCAACCATGGCACTCTGCCACGTGACAGAGTATACTGCCTGCCAAATTTGCAGTTCAACCACTATATTTAAAGAGGGGGAACCACTGCGTTTCTGACAGTGGATCCCCTGGAGACTCCAGCAGTGAAAACCTTCGACTGGCAGGTTAACTAATATTGGACCATTGGTCAAAGTACCTCAGACACTTTGCTTGATTTAAAACACACATTCTGACATAATTTTCCAGTTCAGGAACACCAGGGAAAGCCTAAACACATGCATTAGCTTTACATTGTGGGAGGAAATTCCCTGCATGTCATGATCATTTTATTTATTTTATAACAAGCACCCACTTTGGGATTTCGTTTAAAAAAATAAATACACTTGTGGTGCAGGCATATTGAGCAAAACCTCAGTGCCTTCAGTGAAGCTGTTATGGCAACAGTTCTGCTGAAGGCACAGAGTTGGTCCCTACCTGGGAGACATTTTTAAATATGGTGACTATGCTTCATCGGTGTAGCTGAATAAATACCTCCACTGATCTCGCAGAACTTAGTATATCCTGCTAAACCCTAAACAATCCCCTTAGTATCTGTTTTGATGTCTGGAGAGCAAGCACAATGTGCTAAGGCTTCTTCATGGAGGCTGAATTCTTGACCTGCAAGATATTCTGGATTGGCTTACTTAGAGCTTTAGGTGACAAAGGAAAAGGCTTCAGTCGGAACTCATGATGAAGGTATCCTGCCTTGTCAAGCTCTGCCCAGCTACTGCATTCAGCTTAGCCTGGCTGGAGGATTTCAACATCTAGAAGCATAATGAATATGAAGTAAGCAGAGTTTGGGATCAGTGGCAAACCCACCCCGTAGCAGATAGACTTTAGCGACGACTGAATCGTGCGTTTTCCCAGTTGGTGCATATGGTGCCGAAATTGAAGGTTCAGTGAGAGCTCCATGATAAATTAAGTGATACCTGCCAGCTTCAGAATCCTGCCTTGCCCCGCAGGAGGATTTTGAAAAGTAAGAAGGTGTCTAAGCCCCTGGTTAAAAAAGTTAGTGGTGTGACCTGCTGTGCATACCAGACAAGTACTCCACAGCAGTCATCCAGAAAACATTGCCTAGGTCTTGGTCAGACATAAACCATGACTTTCAATTTGACCTTTGGGATTTCTTCGCACTTTTTGGAGTAACATGAAAAAATATTTAACCGTGCTCGCCCATCTCCAATTGTAATATATCTGGTGCTATCACCACCAGTGTATTTATATTTAGGATAGGTAACATTAATTTCCCATTTTGGTTCCCATAGAAGTGCTTGCTCTCTGGTAGGCAAAAACATGACAGACAAAAATTACACCAAATTTGGCAAAAAGTTCAACCTTTACTCACTAAGCATATTTTTCATTATTTGGTGAAAATCTATTCAACAGTTTTCGAGAATTGTTTTATTTAAAAAAGAGCTCTGGTGGTCATGAAGGGGTTTGTCACTAGAAAAAGTTAGTGATACCTGGACTACTGGTGTCAGGATGTGCTTTGTTTGGTCATTTCAAAGGAGACTGGTCAATCCTGGTTGGCTGGCCACAAATTAAACAATATGTTGTGGCAGCCATTATAGAACTCAGGAACATGGCCTCGACGTCTTGAAATGAGAAAAACTATATAAGGGGTTGAGCACTCCCTTATGTCGAGGGACATTTGGGGATGGGAAACATCCCCTTTATTACCTGGCCTGAACATGGACAACATGTTGTGACAACCATTACAGGGCACAAGTAAATGGTTCCCATTAAAATAGATTGTAGTGAAGGCCTGTTTAACAGAGTCACGAAAAGAAGTAGATATAAATGGCGATAACAGATTTTAGTCGCAATGTAAATCATTTGTTGGTGGTATCATCAAAATGTTTGGAATTGTGAGGTGTTCTAGGGTGATTTTATCCTGTGAAAAATGCTGATGCTCTGCTAGGATTTGATGAACCAAGGTTGACAGAAAACCGTTTTCTCTCATGATTTTCTCATACAGGTTATGGAAGGTCATCCAGAAGGTAAAATGGGAACACTTTGGTTCATACTATCTTCCTCAGCTATGTGAGAACAAAGTCAGATATTCTTACTGAAACATTTACTTCCATCACCCACAGCAACTTTTAGCTGAATCCCTTTTGTTCTACTATAGGTTCACAGCAGCATTTTAATGAATAAATAGAGTGCTTGTATTATGTATTTATGACAAACGTGTGGCAAACCTAAATGCCATGTTGATGGAATCACAGCTGTAAAACTGAAAGCATTTTAATTGGAATTGAATTAAACGAAGTGGTTCATTTTGTCATAGAAATTATGATTTGTGCTCTAGAAACCTAAAACGAGGACACATTTTCAATTAATTTTCTAATATATTCCTCATCAATGTCAGAAAAAAAGTCTGATATGCTGTGTGAATTGTTCTCCCAACACCAGCAGTAACCGGACAGTTGATTCACCAATGTTTTAATGCAGCTTCAACACTAGGTTCTAATGAACAATTAAAATATTATAATGTTAGGAACTCCATTGAAGAAAAGGAAGAGGCTCAGGACTTATAATGGCTGGTATAAGCTTTGTGCTCCAACATTAGAATGTTTGCCTTTCTGTTTCTCCCTTTTTAATTTAGAACATTCTACCCTCTGTGTGTATATTCGGGCACTAACGGTCTGTATTAATTAAAAAATGATAGCACACAGAAAATCATGCAGTAAATGAAAAATTGAAGGTTTTTTTTATTCTAGAAATTATGATTAGTGCTCATTATGATTAGTGCTTTGAAAACTAAAATGAGATACAAATGTCTGTGACTTCTCGCACATCTTCCTCATCCATTTTAGTAAAACATTCTGACATGCAAAGTGAAGCATTTGTTTCGAACACTATCAGCAGTCTGTTAGTTATCTCCCTAGTAATCAACTGCAGCTTCTCCAGAGTTCTAATGAAAAAGTAGAGAGCTAACGTTTTGTATTCAAGATGAAAGTTAGGCAATCCTGAATGCCATTTTGATGCAGAAGGAGCGGTTGAATTTAAAGCTTTTCCTGAAGAGTAGGCTGGAGTAAGTGACCATTGAGATGTTAATGCAGGCATGAAACCAGAAGGCTAACAATGCGATGGGAGGTGTGGGTTTTTAGTAATTTTAGGTATAGTATATTTTTAAAAGCACTAAAAGTAGGTAAGCGACACATAGAGCTATTGTTTGGGATATGTGTCACTGCACACTAAGATGTTCCACAAAAATGGGTGCCCTACTTTTCTGGATTAATTGTACGAAAAAAAAAATGAAATACATCAAAGAAAACTAATGGAAAGAGAACACCACATAATTAGTAATGAGCTAATGCAGTCCATTCATGCATATTCGACAACACTGATCCGAAGTGCCACGAGTCCGGAGCACTCAAGATGAGAGATACAGCCAAAGGATTTTTGCCAAAAGAGGCAAGAGGAACTTCTTCAGTGCTAAGAAACATCCCAAAATCAATACATTCTCATAATCTCACAAATTCTGAATGGCATTTCAAAGTATTCTAAATTCCTTGTCTAATTATCAGATAACTAATGCCCACATTTCATTAATGGTTGACACATCAGAAGCTTTTAAACGTAATATTCAAAAGCATAAGCCCCTGTGTGGGAAGCCCTAACAGGGTGTTATTTCCTCAACATAGCATGCTTGAAAAATATTTAATGGCACTTCAGATCAGTATTGTTGAATATGCAAGAATGGACTTCATTTCAAATGTTGTGGTGTGGCCTTTTCATTAGTTTGTTTGAGTTAAGAGATAAATATCTGCATAAGCACAGTATTTCCTCCCCACATCTGTTTACTCGAGCCTACCCATCTCATCAATCACTTAACAGCTCTTATATTTTAAAACAATAACAATTTTGTGGACAAATACTTATATCAATTCAATGAAAAAATAAAGGTTAAAGTGACATTGTAGTCAGGTATACTAATACATTGTTACTTATGTTTAATGAAGCTGAGAAACTCACAGAAAAAAATTAAAGTGACTTTATAAATATGTTTTCAAACACCTCTAAAATTCAGCAGTTAGTTTACTGAGCTAACTATAACTTCTGCCCCCACCATGCTAAACAAATTTCATGCAGAGAATCCTGTAGTAAATGAGAACATTTTACTTTCAAGACAAAAGGGAGGAACTCATGAGAACCATTTTGTTGGAATAGGAGATGTTGAATTAACAATCTTTCCTGAGCTTCGGGCTGAAATAACTGAGCATTGAGCTGTTAATGCAGGTATGAAATCAACAGGATAAAATGTGAGAGGTTTGGAATTTTAGTAATTTGAAGCATGATATATTTGTAAAGGGCTAAAATAGTTAAAGAGGGAGAAGTCAGAATAAGAATAGCATCCCTTTTGCACATTTGTTTACTCATCCTAACCATCTTCTCAGTCACTTACCAGCTCTCTAATTTTAAAGTAGTGAAATGATTGGAAGACAAACCTTGGGCAAATCGTAGTTTGTACACCCACAGAAGGATGCCCAAAGAGGACGGCGCATGGCCAGAGGCTGCACTGCTTATGACCTGAAATAATACATCACTCATGATTTGTTAAATCACATCCTTGATAGCATCAGTCATTTGATTTAAAGGACAATATTGTTCAAATTACGAATAAGTACCGCAGTCCCCAAGGTAATATATGAGGTCATATGCAGTGCACGATGGGGCACAAGTTATAGTTAATTGACTACACTATAATTGGCTTATTTCAGTGTTTTTTTAATGCATGTCTCATTTTGAGTATCTGAATATAACATGTCACTATAACCTTTGTTTTTCAATAATTAAACAGATGTATCTATCTATCTATCTATCTATCTATCTATCTATCTATCTATCTATCTATCTATCTATCTATCTATCTATCTATCTATCTATCTATCTATCTATCTATCTATCTATCTATCTATCTATCTATCTATCTTTGTGAATACATATATTTATATATTTGTACACATACATGAATATATATATATTTATGTATGTGATGTATGTGTGTACAAATATATATATTATATAGTATGTAATGTATGTGGCCTGTTATGCAACTCCTTCTCGTAACAACTCCTCATTTTCCTAGAATCCTGCTTAAGACAAAGAAACAAAACTGCACATTGCCAATAACCTTTTCTACATCTGCCACAGTACCATGCAAAAGTACTCTATTCATTTCACCTAAACATAAAGCGGGAGTATACACATAGTACAGCTTCCTAACTAAGGTTTGCATTGTTGAGTGGTGTACAGTTAACATCTTGAAATGATGAAAGGTGCTTTGGCACACTTTGTTTGATAAACAAGCTAGTGAGTGTCCCTGCAAATTTATATGCTTTCTAATCTTGCAAGGATCCAATCCTTGTAAAGTAGTTATTTTCTGTTTTAAACTTCGCCTTAGAAAGATATGTAGAAATTTCATTAATATATCAATGGATTGCTGTTGAATACTACAAACACTACTACAATTCCATTTCTATACAGGTGCCTGACTCTGCCTTTCCTGTACCTGTTCTCCAATAACTTGTCTACATTTGTAGGTACCATCACCTCTTTCACTGTAGGAGTGCCATTCTTCATTACATAACATTGTTCTCTCTAATCAATAGCATGAACTAAACTATTATCCTGGACATAGTGGAGTGGTGTGGCTCACTGGTTAGAGGCGGCAGACCCAAGAGCAGAGGATGGCCCGGGATCAGGGTTCAATTCCCGACGCGGCAGGGTCGTGGACCAGGGTCAGCGGACTCGATAATTCTCATCTCAGTGCCTACTCTAACCAGGGATCACACTCGGCAACTCTGGGCATTAGCTTGCCTCAACTCCACAACAGGCCCCCACATACGCCGGGGATGCCTGGTTTCACCTTGGAGATACCCAATAGGGACCATCTCACAGGGAAAGCCAGGACGGGTTCCCCAGCAGTCTACTGCGCAGAGATACTCCTTCGGGAGTCGATTCTAGCGCATTACAAACCCACAATTAATTAATAGCTTTCTTCATTAGAGAAGATTCTGTACCAGAAGTATGTATGCATTCTCCACTAAAAACAATACTTCTATTTACTAATCTCTTTTTCTGGTTTTGTCTCCTCAAATACAACACCATTTTGTCAAGAGTCTTCATTCTATTTATAATCAAAATAAAAACCTTCATCTACAAAGCCAAGGCCTTATCAACTACTCTCTCAACTCGTTCTTTCTGTTTCACTGCATGTCTCTTTCTCATAAACTTCTTAATATTTCCCCGTAGATTTATAACTACTCTACTATGAAGCATCCTAGCTCTGATTTCCTTAAACTGCTTCTGTCTCCTGGTTAAGGTGTATACATTGTTGTTACATTATTTCCTGTTCTTGCTATAAAGATTTTGGCCATTGTTATTTTTTGTCATAGTTTGGATTTCATTTTCATTATTTCATAATCTTTGGAAATGTCCTTGTATATTTTTACAAAATGAGTTTATCCTCTTACCTATAGTTCTTTTTTCGTTCACCACTTTTTCTTCATTTTGCCCCTTTTGAGTCTCAATTCTGCATAGTTACTGTACTTGCTTCTGTTTCTTTTCCCTTCAAGCTTTTGTAGGAAATTTGTCTGTAATTATGCAGATATTGTCCTGTAAAAAAACAAACTATATTGAGGTTTTTGTCTAGCTAATGTTTTGTAAAAACTAAGCACAAGAATGGTACACCAGCTACTTTACTTCTGGCTTACACATAATACACAATTGTTACTATGTTATGTTGCAGTTGTAAATCTACAACAGCTCAAAAGTCTCATCGTACATATAACTATCTGCAACCAGAATAAATATATCTGGCCATCTAAACATATGCAAACAGATCATATAAGTTAGAAACCACATTGACAAACACTTACTAGTACATACCTAACAAGTATTACTACTTTATAATTTATATACAACCACAGCACATTTTCTTATGTTTTATCCATGACTACAGTACTCCTGTTTAGTAATGTGAATAAAACTACCACAACTCCCAGAATGCAAATAATATAGATGTATCTATTCTGCACATAATGCATAGACATTTAAAACATTGTGATTATTAAAGGCATTGCTCATGGTAATATACAACTGTACTAACATCTTAAACACCTACCCTCTGTCAGATACAGTTCATCTGATATATTTTTTCCCATCATTACGATACTCTTTTAATCAAACTCCCATATAAATCTTCATTTCTAATGTACATTTTTATATAGTTAAAAAGCTGTATATATACCAGTGAATTTAGTGTATTGGTTAAGTTGTTGCTTTAGCTCTTTCTGGATAGTTTTGAGACTGTTAAGATTTGTAAAAACTAAGCACAAGAATGGTACACCACTCTCATATAAACAACTCTAAAATGGCAACCTCTTCATCTTTACACTCTGTCATCATGAGAAAAGCAGCAAATGAAATCATGTCTTTTATTTTAGACTACTGCACCTCCACTTGTGAATGGTTAACATCTGTTAATCCATTCTGTCTCTTTCAAAACGAGGTTCCTGTTGGCAAGTCTCCATGGTTTATTCACAATAAAACAGAGAAGTTAAAATGTATAGCTAGCTTCATTTTTTTCTTTTAAATTTCAATAATTTATTACACAGTCCTGAGTTGAAAATTAAAGCTTGCCATTACTTAAATTGTGTCATCACTCCTAAACTTTAAAAACATGTTCGGTCTTTTTAACACTCTTCATGTACCAGACAATCCAGTGGAACGAGTAGGTCACAATTTAACAGCACAGCCTGGAAGGAAGATGCTACTTCCAACTAAGATACAACATGTGTGCTTTACTCCACAGATTCAAAATTATATCCATGTCTATATTACATTTCTTTTTTTTAAAACAACAGCCATTAATATGACTTCTTGCTAAGTCATCCAGCACACTACCTAATTATATTCACTTTCATGCTGATAGCATCAATTGAAATATATCTTTAAAAAAAACACCTCTGTTTTAAGCACTTTTCCTTTGGAAAAGTACCTCATTCAGCTACAGCCTTCTCCTGACTACTATTGCTCCTTCACTTCAAAATGCTTAGTGCATGGACTGTGGGCCACAGCTATATCGACTGGGCTAAAGAGGCTCCAAAAACAGAGGTATTGACAGGGACTTGGGTTTGACAAATATTAAGATTACTTGATTTGGCCAGGGAGGTTTAAAGTTTCATCAGTTGCTGGCTTTGGTTAAAACCCTTGTGGATTGCTGAGCTCCTTTCCTCATGATTGTGCACAGTGGTGGCAATGACCTAGGCACTTTGACAGGGTTAGGGCTGGAAATCCTAATGAAAGAAACCTTTGCAGAACTGATGTTGCTTTTCCCTTACACTGTCTTGGTGTACTCTAATATATGCCAAAGACAGAAATGGAAGTGGTCAAATCAATCCTGTCCACAGATTAACAAAGCCAGGCAACATGTTAATAAAACTGTTTCTGCATTCCTCAGAGACCATCGCATGGGCTTTATCTGTAACAACGATCTGCATTTTCACATGCAGGTAATTTATAGAAATGATAAAGTGCACTTCACAGATGAAGGCAACAGGGTGTTTCTAAGTAACCAGAAACTCTGCATCAGGTCATATGAGTAGCAGCCATATACACACAACCAACACAATGGCTCTTGTCAAAGCCACCCTAGCACCCGAAATATTGTGAAGTTTTTTAAAAAGTTTAAAAAAAAAGTTTTTACCAATCTTGCAAAAGCATCCTGTATACGTCACGTAAACCGAGAGCACAAGAGGAGATGTTCAATGACCACCAACACATCCAAAAATAATATGTAAAAATATCTATTTGGAACATTGCACTACACATATTAGTACATACATACTTCTTTCAAAGCATGTTTAAACTCATATTTTTGTACCAAGTTGTTTTGAAAGCCATCTTTCAGACCTATTTACCATTTTTGCTGTGACTCGGAACGTCCAATTGGCGTTGTTAACCACAATGATTGCGCCTTTGCCATGAATTCTAAAACACACATATCCACACATATTACAGTATTTAACACACTAGGGGTTTCTTACAGTATTCTCTAAAGTCATGTCTTTTAGAGAGTTTCTACAAAAAAACATCTCTAAGACCTATTTTCCGTTTTCGCAGTGAGGCCGGATATTGTGATGACTTTGGTCATCGGGATACCCGCGGTTACATAATGAATGCAGAAAGCAAAAGCAGGAATTCAATAGCTACCACCACATTGAAAAAAATTATAACTATATAATTAATTATAACCATCACAGTAGATGACTCACTTTATAAATAACTCTATAAAAACATTTATAACAATCTCAATATCTCCATAACAATGCGTATTAGTGATTCACAGATATATTTTTTTATATTCTCACCAATCTTCACGATGCCTTCACAGTATTCACAACAGAACAAGGACCACTTTGGCAGGTCCATTGTCTTTGCAAATATTGCCCAGCGGTGGCCAACCACTGCTCTGCATGATCTTCAGCTGTGCGCTTCGCCATTGGTTGCTGGTGCAATAATGCTCTCTCTCTCTCTCTCTCTCTCTCTCTCTTTCTCTCTCTCTCTCTCTCTCTCTCTCTCTCTCTCTCTCTCTCTCTCTCTCTCTCTCTCTCTATATATATATATATATATATATATATATATATATATATATATATATATATATTCCAAAGTTCCAAAGTAACAGGTGCTCTCAGTCCGCAAAATTACACAACACCACTAAAGACTCCAAGGGTGTTTATTTAAACTAACAACATGTTTCGGCTGCGGACAGCCTTGATCACGTTAGTTTGAAAGTGAGCAGTGTCCGGTAAATAAAGTCAAGGTTCATGGTCATAGAAACAGGACTTAGTAACACATATCGTAAATACAAAGTTTCACGGTTATAACATACATATATGCATTGATGACGTAATTAGCTGTGTCAAGTAATGTCCAACACAAGTTATGAATAATAAAAAGTTCATCTTAACCATCGTACATACTATGTTGTAAATAACAAAAATTCGTACGTGCCCGTTTTCGTGCACTCTCCTGTTACCTACACAGAAGAAAATGCCCCTTTGAATGCATTCGCCCCAATGTAACCGAAGTAAATAAATCGAAACAACCACCACCATGATTGTGGCCAAGCAGCAACACGGAACTACACGTTGCTATGCCAACCAGGCGTGGGAAAATATCCTAACCCAACTCCTGAGTGCATTGCCTGGATAAGAAGTCTGACAGACTGCGTGGAAGTGTTTCTTCACAAAATAACTACGTGCAAATAGTAAGTACACATCAACCAACATACAAAAGGAATTTAAACAAGTTAGTTAAGAGCAGTCTGCACGTGTTGACCTCAAATCTATGGAGAAGCCTCGGTAAATACAATCGCATAGGTAAGTAGATTTAAACCAACATGCAGCGAAAAATTGACATGCATCTGATTGTACTTGGTGCATATTGACCACAAGTCTATGTCTGTAAAATACATGAGGACAATGTGGCGGAAACCAAGATGTCTGGTACGTTGTACAGGTCAAATACCACAGCGCCCAAAAGGGAGCTTTGAAAGGGAAATGTCAAAGTACCAAGTCCAAGGTATAAGGTTGCCCCCCGCAATGGGGCCTACCTTATCGGAAACTGCCTAGATGTCAAGTGAAGAGAAGAAATAAAGTGCTCCCAAAAGTGACCGTCCATTGAATGGCAAGACGAGTGAAAAAAGTTAATTGCTGTGGAATTCATTGTGGAACCAAATCTGTAAAAAAGAGACATGAAATGCCAAAGTTAAGTGCTTAACATATTTGAGAATCTCACTAAAAACATCTTAAATAAATAAACAGTGCATACTGTACGAAGGAAGAGGCATAATGTTGCAGATAATGTAAGAGAGAAGCTGACATAATGTGAAGGTGCTATACTTTGAGGTGAACTGCTAGCTCCTCATCCTGGTTAAGGCCCCCCGGTGTCTTGGTTTGGAATACAATAATGTATTTAGACTCCTTTTGTCTCAATTTTAGGGTCCTGTCTCCCCCCCGGGGACTTCTCTCAATTTGTTCCAATATATGAAAGCGCATTTCAGCTGGATTGGAAAAATGTACTTCAGCAAAATGTCTTGCAACAGGGTATTTTTCGTTCTTGTTAGCAATGGCACGGTAGTGTTCAAGCACTCGGTGTTTTGCTTGTTTAGTACTACTGCCAATATACCATAGCCCACAGGGGCAGACAATGACATATATGACAAAATCTGTACTGCAAGTCAAAAATTGAGTCAGCATTCTAGTTGTCCCATTGTATGTGACATATTTTTTGTGGATACTGTGCCTGCAGGCCTTACAGTGGCCGCATGGAAAGAAACCTGATAAACCCAAATTCTGGGTTTTGGGACATACAGTAATGTCACTTTTAACCAACATATCACGTAGAGACCTGCCCTTTCTATACGTGATAAGGGGTGCATTGGATAAGTCCTTACCGATCACATTGTCAGCAGTGAGGATATTCCAATTTTGGGATACTATTTTGCGAATTTGCTTAGACTCAGTATTGTAAGTGAGGATAAGACGGGTTTGATCCTCCTCACTAACAGTATCAGTTTCATTGTCTCTCTCTTGTAATGTGTCTACTCTGGGAATACCATCTGCACGTGCTTTCGCTCTTTTTATGACCCATGTAGGGTACCCCCTTTCTTTAAATCTTGCCATCATTTCACGGCTGGTCTGTTCATAGCCCTGGTCTGTACTAAAGTTTCTTTTTGCCCTGAGTAGTTGACCAAAAGGGATGCTCCATTTAAGAGTTTCAGGGTGACTACTCAGGGCATGTAGTACACTATTGCCTGCGGTAGATTTTCTGAATAGGCCAGTCTGTAATTTGCCTTGGACTACCTCTACTCTCACATCAAGGTATTCTGCAGTGCTCTTGCTGATGTTACTTGTGAGTACAATATTGAGATCCTTACTGTTGAGTTTGTTCACAAACTCGTTAGCCATTTCGGGGGACCCACTCCAAATTTCTAGCAGTACAGAATCGGATGTATCAATGGAAGAAGTCACAGCAACTGATGCACGCCCCCAAAGGGTGAATTTTTTGGAGGAATACCGCCACCTGCGCCGGAGCAGACGGGCGGAAGTGGAGACTCCGGCACCAGTTTCACAGACACCGAGGGGCAGAGGATGAGCAAGAGGAAGAGGCGGAAGAGGAACAACCGGGGGAAGAGGCTTTTCCAGAGGTGGGAACAAAGACAAAGCAACGGGCGACGCAAGAAACATCGTTACACGCTCCAAGAGAGGCCAATGAACAACGAAGAACTGGTAAATAAAACAGTGATTAATATATCTGAAAGAAAAATGTCATATTTAGAAAAATCGACTTTGAGCCTGGGTCTTTCGTTTTGTACTTCCATGCCATTTGACTTTTGCACTACACGCATTGACATCTTTAAGTTTATACGTAAACTTAAATTAAAAAAATGGCACAAGTTGAAAAGATTGAATCACAATCATGACAAGCGAGGGCACTGTTCTATCATCAGAGAGGAAAACTTTTCTATTAGTGATGTGGACAGTATAATTAACATCATCACTCTAGATCAGGGCCAACCAGCCAATGAAGATGAAACAGACGTGGGTTCCATTACACAGATGGGTATTTGTGACTGATGATAGTGCACTATCTGGTTTTAAACCTAAATCAACTTTCATCCCCAGCATGCCACATGATAATCTTGATACCTTTCACGACTGTGTTAATAAACAAATCTGTACACACAAAAGCAAGAAAGGCAGAGGAGCTAAGAGGGAACAAAACCTCAATGCTCAAGAAAGAAAAGCACTGACTTCCCTGATTTCCCTGATGGAGGATAAAACCATAGTCATCCGTCCAGCAGATAAGGGAGGGAACATAGTTATCATGGATCGAGCAATGTACACCAATGAAGTGTTAAGACAATTGGGTGATGCGAAGTATTATACCACTACTTCCTATGATCTTTATAACAACAGCATACTGATCCTATGGGAAAAACTCACTGAATGGAAAGACCAAGGCATTCTAGAATGGGAAGAGTTTAGGTACCTAAAAAATGACCATCCTATCTTACCCGTCCTATATCTTCTTCCCAAGCTCCACTAAGACACAACCAATCCACCGGGGAGACCCATTGTGTCTTCGAGGGGATGTGTCTCGGAACACACTTCAAAATATGTGGACTTCTTTCTTAGAGACTGGGTACACGCACTTCCCAGTTACATTAAGGATACCAAAGATTTTTTGAAGAAATTGTCATCGGTCCAGTGGAAGGAAAACAATCTTTTGATAACCATGGATGTACAATCTCTGTACACGATCATTGACCATGAACAAGGCTTACGTGCCTGCGCAAGTTTCCTGGCCGGGCGTCCACTACGGTTTAGAGAACACAGCAAAATGCTAGTGGATATGATGTCATATTGCTTACGTAACAATTATTTTGTCTTTGATGGTGTCCTGTTCAGACAAACTACTGGGACGGCGATGGGTTCATGCTTTGCTCCCAGTTTTGCGAACCTCTTTTTGGGCCACTGGGAGCAAGGCATCAACCCAGACCCCAACCTAAGATCCTTTTGGCCATTTGTGGATACATGGTGGAGATACATTGACGATCTCTTCGTTATTTGGAGTGGGTCCCCCGAAATGGCTAACGAGTTTGTGAACAAACTCAACAGTAATGATCTCAATATTGTACTCACAAGTAACATCAGCAAGAGCACTGCAGAATACCTTGATGTGAGAGTAGAGGTAGTCCAAGGAAAATTACAGACTTGCCTATTCAGAAAATCTACCGCAGGCAATAGTGTACTACATGCCCTGAGTAGTCACCCTGAAACTCTTAAATGGAGCATCCCTTTTGGTGAACTACTCAGGGCAAAAAGAAACTGCAGTACAGACCAGGGCTATGAACAGACCAGCCGTGAAATGATGGCAAGATTTAAAGAAAGGGGGTACCCTACATGGTCATAAAAAGAGCGAAAGCACGTGCAGATGGTATTCCCAGAGTAGACACATTACAAGAGAGAGACAATGAAACTGATACTGTTAGTGAGGAGGATCAAACCCGTCTTATCCTCACTTACAATACTGAGTCTAAGCAAATTCGCAAAATAGTATCCCAAAATTGGAATATCCTCGCTGCTGACAACGTGATCGGTAAGGACTTATCCAATGCACCCCTTATCACGTATAGAAAGGGCAGGTCTCTACGTGATATGTTGGTTAAAAGTGATATGTTGGTTAAAAGTGACATTACTGTATATCCCAAAACCCAGAATTTGGGTTTATCAGGTTTCTTTCCATGCGGCCACTGTAAGGCCTGCAGGCACAGTATCCACAAAAAATCTGTCACATACAATGGGACAACTAGAATGCTGACTCAATTTTTGACTTGCAGTACAGATTTTGTCATATATGTCATTGTCTGCCCCTGTGGGCTATGGTATATTGGCGGTAGTACTAAACAAGCAAAACACTGAGTGCTTGAACACTACCGTGCCATTGCTAACAAGAACGAAAAATACCCTGTTGCAAGACATTTTGCTGAAGTACATTTTTCCAATCCAGCTGAAATGCGCTTTCATATATTGGAACAAATTGAGAGAAGTCTCCGGGGGGGAGACAGGACCCTAAAATTGAGACAAAAGGAGTCTAAATACATTATTGTATTCCAAACCAAGACACCGGGGGGCCTTAACCAGGATGAGGAGCTAGCAGTTCGCCTCAAAGTATAGCACCTTCACATTATGTCAGCTTCTCTCTTACATTATCTGCAACATTATGCCTCTTCCTTCGTACAGTATGCACTGTTTATTTATTTAAGATGTTTTTAGTGAGATTCTCAAATATGTTAAGCACTTAACTTTGGCATTTCATGTCTCTTTTTTACAGATTTGGTTCCACAATGAATTAAACAGCAATTAACTTTTTTCACTCGTCTTTCCATTCAATGGACGGTCACTTTTGGGAGCACTTTATTTCTTCTCTTCACTTGACATCTAGGCAGTTTCCGATAAGGTAGGCCCCATTGCGGGGGGAAACCTTTTACCTTGGACTTGGTACTTTGACATTTCCCTTTGAAAGCTCCCTTTTGGGCGCTGTGGTATTTGACCTGTACAACGTACCAGACATCTTGGTTTCCGCCACATTGTCCTCATGTATTTTACAGACATAGACTTGTGGTCAATATGCACCAAGTACAATCAGATGCATGTCAATTTTTCGCTGCATGTTGGTTTAAATCTACTTACCAATGCGATTGTATTTACCGAGGCTTCTCCATAGATTTGAGGTCAACACGTGCAGACTGCTCTTAACTAACTTGTTTAAATTCCTTTTGCATGTTGGTTGATGTGTACTTACTATTTGCACGTAGTTATTTTGTGAAGAAACACTTCCACGCAGTCTGTCAGACTTCTTATCCAGGCAATGCACTCAGGAGTTGGGTTAGGATATTTTCCCACGCCTGGTTGGCATAGCAATGTGTAGTTCCGTGTTGCTGCTTGGCCACAATCATGGCGGTGGTCGTTTCGATTTATTTACTTCGGTTACATTGGGGCGAATGCATTCAAAGGGGCATTTTCTTCTGTGTAGGTAACAGGAGAGTGCACGAAAACGGGCACGTACAAATTTTTGTTATTTACAACATAGTATGTACGATGGTTAAGATGCACTTTTTATTATTCATAACTTGTGTTGGACATTACTTGACACAGCTAATTACGTCATCAATGCATATATGTATGTTATAACCGTGAAACTTTGTATTTACGATATGTGTTACTAAGTCCTGTTTCTATGACCATGAACCTTGACTTTATTTACCGGAAACTGCTCACTTTCAAACTAACGTGATCAAGGCTGTCCGCAGCCGAAACATGTTGTTAGTTTAAATAAACACCCTTGGAGTCTTTAGTGGTGTTGTGTTATTTTGCGGACTGAGAGCACCTGTTACTTTGGAACTTTGGAATATTTACAGTACCGGCGTGCTCGGCCGGCATTGGTGCCACTTCCAGAGGGGCCGCCGTCAGCGTCTCTTGAGCAGACTTATATATATATATATTCCAAGGATAATCCGGCTGCAAGGCAGGCTCAGCTCGTCTTGAAAACATGGACACAGACCCAAGTTTTGTGCAAGGTGGTTTATTCGGTGTTAGTGCTCCCAGCCATCATGTATATATATATATATACACATATACACATATATATATGCACATATATATATTTTGGTGGACTCATGGATCCTATGCTGGATTTAGGATATCTGTGTAAATGTACTTTTATTTAAATTTTAATACTAGAAGAGTCCATTTGCGAACTCTTCTACAAACACTTCACATGGGTAGGTTCACCCTGTCTCTTTCTACTTCATGCTAAAATTGGTGCAATTCTGTTTAGTTGTTTTTTCATAGAATCCTATGGTTATTAAAATGAGAAATTAAACACTTGGCCACCCCCTCTTTCTCGCTGCACGCTTGATGTATTTGCATGAAACTTACTTGAAGAGCCCGAAATGACTGTGGAACTTTTTCTGGGAAAGTTTCTTGCAGACTAATAAAAAGGCCTTGAAAGTTATTAAGAAAACAAAAAAGGCTTTCCCTACGGAACTCTGACCTAACCATAACTAAAATGATGCTATCACTGCCACTTTAATATACATGTGTGTGTGTGGGTTAAGGGTGATGGTGTGACTGTGTATTATGAGGAATACAAGAATGTGTGCTGTGTGTTGAAAGGATATTGCAAGTCAACTTGGAATTTGATTATCTTATTATATATTTGTATATATATTTAATACGTTTGAGACAATATTGGCATAGTAATCAGTTAGTGCAGAATGTCATGGGAAAGGCATTCTTTTTTTCTTTATAACTTTGGTGTTGTTCAACGAATCTGCACAAAACTTTCCAAAAGAAAATCATCCACTTTGGCTCTTTCATGGAAAGGTTGGTGCTGATCCACCAAGCAGAGGCCATTAAAAAGAGGGTGTCTCAAAACATAAATTTCCCATTTTAATTTCAAATATGATGGTTTGCTTATTGATACAGCAATAATGCTGAATGGAATTTCATAACATTTGGTACAAAGTTAGACCTTTACCAAGAAAGCCATCTGTTTGTTATTTGCTGTAAATCCATTCTGTAGTTTTAGAGAAATTTGCATTAAAAGAAGTGTGCAGGTAGGGCATGAAGTTGTTAACCTCGAGAAAAAGTGAATTATATCTGGACCATTGGCACATCCAGGAATTCTCTGTTTAGCTAATTTAAAAGGGAATTCTCAGTGCTCTCAGTTCTTCCTCTCCCAATATTCAAGAGTCTGGCACCGAAAGGCATAAGTAGGGCCTACTCAAAACTTAGGAACAAGTACCACCAACCAAATTTCTCTCTCGCATACTATCTCCAAGGTTAAGAGGTTCCAACAGGGAGGCTGATAGAGTACCTCACTTCTAGCCACCCTATACTTTACACTGCAGGAAGTACAAGTTCTCAGCTGTGCTATTAAAAACGTCAAGGAAGAGCCAAGTTCAGTCCTTCCACCATGAAAAAGACTCGAACAAACTGGAGCACAGAGCTAACTCAAAAAGTCTCCCAGGACAGGCGCGCCTTGCAACAAATGAACCTTTTCTTACATTAGGTGCAGCTACGTTCTAAATGTGCTTCCTTTATTTATGTAGTTGTGTGAAAAAATTTAAATGCATTACTGGTCAGTGATCCAGTAGCCAATAATGAAAAAAATAAAAACGTTATTTTCTAAATATTGTATTTCACAAGACTGACATTAATAATTCTTGCTTCATGGCCTTATACAGTGGGCAGAAAAGAAGGAAGTGCAATAGTGCATTCGACTTCAATCCCATTGCAGAGACACGTCTGGTTTGGCTGTGTTGTTTTTTCAGCTGGTACAGGTACCATTGATCAGAGGGAACTTTGTCATTTATAAACGCATAATTAGACTTCACTTCAATAATTTTTTTCTCAGCGAATGTATGATTACTGGCCAGTTAGGGGCCAAATTTAGCAAGGTTTTGTGTCACCCTGCAAGGGGGATCAAGGGCGATGTAAAACCTAAGTGAGATTTATCAAGCCATGCAGGCCATCTTGCTTGGTTCTGTAAAGCTTGATAAATCTAGAGTAATGAAAGGCACAAATCGCTACTTTGTGCTACTCTGTGGCAGGAAGGCGTTCCGTGGGTGGAGTGTGGGTATTCCCACTCATGCACCCATGGATTTTGGTGCATTCCCAGATTTACCATTAGTGGTAAGACCTAGGAGTGCGTCAAATTATTATGTCTCCCTGGATGAATTGCAACAAGGAGAAATATCTTTATTTCTCCTCATTGTTTTCTCTTTCTATGTGTGCTGCCTTCTGCAGCACACACAGAAAGAGCGAGATGCCTCTCAGGATTGTTTTTGCGCAGGAAGGTATTCTTCCTGCACAAAAACATTCCGGCCTACAATGCGGGGCACCCTGACAACATGATGCAAGGGTGGCTGCACTGGCGCTAGGCAGCCAAAAGTGTGCCAGTACTAGGAAAAGACCAAAGTGGGCAGTGCAATGTTAAATGTGATAGATTGCTGCCCTTTCTGTTTAATGGCTTGCTGTGTTTAGCTGTGTGAAAGATTGATAAATATTCCCCAAAGTATATTAAGCTTGGCCCTCACTGTTGCAAATGTGATTTCATGTACAGTTTAGTCATTCTCTAACCAGCGATAATCTTGCTCTCTAGCCAAATGCATGTGATTTCTTTGATAGCTATCTCTCAGACCAGGCTCTCATTCCCAATTTATAGAACAAGATTTGAGGAGCAGCAGCTTAAGACATAACAACCCTTAACATGCACTAATTAAGGGCAGTCTTGAGATCAACCAGAAATCCAGAATACATATGCGTTCTTGTTTTCCTTATCCCTAAGCCACACAGATAGGATAATTTGTAGTGGAAGTTGTTACCCCACTCCAGCTCAATTTCCTTTGGGATCTCTCTTGTGTGCCAAGCATTGCAGGACCCCACAAGGAATTCCCTTAAAGACAGCTTCTATGGCTTTGCCTCATTCACTTCTGGGATGGCCAAAGTGGACTATGGCACGTTCTACTGTAGAATTCATTTAGTTCTGTTTAGTTGACTATCGCAGGCATAAATGCATGAAATGCAATTATCATAGAGAAAATATAATGAAAACACGAATAATAAGTATGTCTACATATAACAATAATAAGCACTGCAGAAGTTAATGGGCTACAGAGAGCTGAGAGTGGGGACTGACTGGTGGCAAGTCCCTGCCTTCAGCCTGATACAGATGGTCGAAGGCTGTGATTAGCAGTGGTTGGTCATTTGTGGAAAGCGGAGTACGGTGGCTGGCTGGAGGCTTATCACCTCACAACATGTAGACCAATATATAATTAGTATACTAATAAATCAACATAAATCAAGCTCTAATCATGGCAATCTATTTATTTTGGTCCTCAATATGTTGCGCATGATATTTTGATAGCACGATATCCTGAAGTCAATATTAAGGTGGAATACCGCATTACACTGTGTAGATACTTGCTCCGAAAAAGCTTGCCCATTCCATGTCACGTGTTTTTATCTCGAAACTGTCATTGTGACATTACTGCAGATCTCACATGTCCAGCTGGTTGGTGTAAATTATACTGTAGGAAGCCTGGTCCTATTTCCACATAACTGTTTGTATCATGCATAGCGATTTATACACTCAGCAGCGTCAAGCCAAAGGGGAGTGATGGTGTCCTATGGTCTCCAAAACCAACAGCAAGTAAAGTATGCGTTTAGTGAATTGGGGCTTGTTTATCAAAATGTCCGCCAAATACAGAGATTTTTTATATTACAAGACAAGATTGCGTTAGGGTCTAGGGCCAATTGTGAGGTTTCGCTTGGCCATGACCTAGAAGAGGATCCTACTAGCATAGTTTTAGTTTTGCTAGGGTTAAGGCTTAGCTAATTAACTGAGGAGTTCTGTGACCAATAAGGCTGAAGGATTAGGTACTTTATAAGGTCATTGTAATCAGAGGAGACTTGAAATATTATTTTATTGTACTACAAAGTGTATTTGTGTTTGCTATAATATGTGGCCACGTAACCACCCTTCCCACATGCAATACATGACACATTCAATCTTAGGTGTCTTGCTTGTTCATATTAAAAAAACAGCATGATTGCAGACATGAAGAATAAAAGTGAAATATGCAGTGTGACATCAAATACATCAAAAACAGCTAGTAATTCATTTAAAAAAAGAAATGTGAAACATTTTAGTCTAAGTCAGATCAAATAAATGCTGTAGGTTAGATGTGTAGAAACACACAGAAAGATCTATTGTTCCTTTAATGAAATATAGAGTGAAAAAATAAATGTATCCATAAATCTCTACTTTTTGCTAGTGACTGTTCATTTCAATAAAACAGATCAGAAGAACGAAAAGCCAGTTCTTGCGTTTGTTGTTTGAACTTCAGTTGCAATCATGCTCCATGACCTGCTATTCACCTATAAGTTTTTGTGTGACTATTGTGTCTTTAGTCTGTGACTATCACTATGACTAATTCCACGACTCTGCACAATTCAGGCATGACATTTGTAAAACCCAGGAAGTCTTTGATTCTGCACAATCCAGCTGTGTCACCTGTAAGAACTAAATACTCTATGCCTCTCGGAAATCCATTTGTGATAACTAAATTGCCCTATATTCCCTCCACTCCTATACCCTAAAAATATTCTTACCACCCTATACCCTTACCCACCCCTAATCCCTAAAAATTCCCATGCCACCTTATGCCCCTACCCACCCCTAAACCTTAAAAGCTCCATAACCACATTACCCTACCCACCCCATAACCCTAAAAATATTGTTGCCACCATATGCTCTTATCCACTTCTAAAACCTAAAAATTACCCTTACCATCCTATGTCCCTACCCACTCCTAAACCTTAAACATTCCCTTACTACCCTGTGCCCTTACCCACCTCTAAACCCTAAAATGCTTTTACCGCCCTACGCCTCGACCCACTCCTGAACCTTAAAAAATACCTTTACCAGCCTATGTACTTACCCAGCCATAAATTCTAAGAATACCTAACCACCCAATTCCCATACCCAACCCTAAGCTCCTAAATATATTCACACATACACACATAGACACAGACACACATACATGCACACACACACACACAGGCACACATACACAAAGCCACTCCCCTCACACACACACAAATACTTACCTAAAGTATACTTACCATGTGTGGTAAAGGTATGCGTGGTAAAGGCTCCAAAAATTGTATGTATAGTAAACGCATGTGTGGTAAAGGCACAGCATGGTAAAAACATTGCAGTAATGTATGTTTCTCCTAGGAAACATCCTAACCATGTAGTTGGTGGAGGGGCACCATCAAAAGGGGAGGGCCTTAAAAATGCACCTCTTCTAAAAGCTAGTGGAGACCAGTAAAAAAATCTGAAATCCTAGCCAATTGAGGCAGGTTTAGTATAAGAATGTCTGTAGCATTCTGTATGGACTGCAGCCTGGGGAAGAGATTGGAAGAAAGACCTAAAAATAGGGAGCTACAATAATCCAATCTACTTTAACTAGAAACGGGACAATTGTTTTTTTAAGGATCTCGTAATAAACAGCAAGTTCTTCCTCAGGACCTTCATAATGAAGAAGCAATTGACAATGTGTTTGTTGATAAGAGCCTCATTTTTTTTTAATCAATCGTTCTTTTTGCACTTGTCGCCTTGAGTGGGACGGGTATGCCCAGAGGTGGGTCCCATGCTCTCCATGCCACTGGAGTCAAGCTATCCTTGCTGATGAGGGCTGAAATCTCGAAACCTGTCCTAGGATGCTTGTTTCCAGTCCAGGTAGGACCGAGCCTGGCAGTTCGGGCTGGACTGTTCCCAATGGGCGTAGGGTCAAGACTGATTTGCATATGGCTGGGTCGAAACCGGAATGGCATGGTGAGCAAAAAGACAATGGATTTAGGCCCAGATCTCTGTACTGGGGTGAATGTATGACATTGTTCTGCATTCTGTGCATCAACTGTTCTTTTGGCATTAGTCACCCTGAGTGGGACGAGTATGCCCAGACGTGGGTCCTGTGCTCTCCATGCCACTTGAGTCAAGCTATCCTGGCTGATGAGAGGTGAAACCCCAGAACCGGTCCTAGGAGGCTTGGTTCCAGTTCAGGGAGGAACTGGCTTGGCAGTTCGGGCTTGAATGTTTCCATGAGGCACAAGGACAAGACTGATATGCATATGGCTGGGTTCAAATTGGAATGGCATGGAGGACAAAAAATAATTGATTTAGGTCCAGATCTCTGTACTGAGGTGAATGTATGACATTGTTTTCCATTCTGTCCATCAATTGTTCTCTTTGCATAAAAAAACAAAGACTAGCATCAAAGATTACTCTTAACTTGCAGCACTGTGGATTGGGAGAGGGTCAGGACCCCAAAGACCAAGGTTAACAGTGTGGGCAGATAGAAGACTTACCAAATATTAGGACTATCGATTTGCCCACCCACTAATTGAAGGCAGCATTTAGAGTGGTCCTGAGTGGAATGTTGCCCACCCTCCAGGCATAGGATGATTTTGCTAACATCAGCATAGGTATGCCATGTAACTGCAAAAGAGGCAACCAAATCAGCTAAAGGTGCCACACACAGATTCAGTGGTGTGGCGCTCAAGGAAGACCACTCCACTTCAGCCTAACCACCTTGGTGTGCCAATTGAGGAAAGATTTGAATCAACCCCAAACGTTTACTTGCACACCCTTATACCAATGAGTTTGCCTAAGAGGATGTCGTGAGAAACTATGTCCAACGCGGCCACTGGATCGAGGAGAATGAGGGCAGCCAAGCCTCCTGAGTCCGAGATCATACAGAAGTCATTACTGGCAGATGTTACCATGGTCTCGGTACTGAGAAAGGAGTGGACCCCTAAATGATATGTGTTCACGGAGGCGTTTTCCTCAATTTTGGGAGTTGACACAACTTTCAACAATGTTGTCAATCAAAGGAGCAGAGAAATTGGGAGATAGTTGGAAAGGATCAAAGGATTGACGGAGGGTTTCTTTAGAAGAGGAATAACCAGTTCGGTTTTACAGAAAAATTGAACCTGACCCGTGGACGAAAATGTTTTGCAAAATGACATTAAGACCAATGCCACTGAAGGTGCAAGGGGCTTTTTGCAGAACACAGATCAAGTGAGGACCGACAGTTGATAAGTGTCAGCTCGGAGAGTATGGTATAAGTGACACCGGGCTGCATTCAGACCAAGTAAATAGAATGTGGAAGAAGGTTGAGAAGGCTAAGGAAACAGGTCCAGCCTGGTGTGGAAAGAAAGAGATGACAGGAGTCGACGAATTACGCCTTGGAAAAACTTGATGAGACCAGAGCACACATTTTGAGTAGGGATGCTAGAACCTAGCCTTGGGTCTGGCAAAAGAATTATGAAGGGAGACCATTTCTTTGGTAGGATTTTGAAGAGATTAAGCGATGCTGTTAGTATTTAGAGCGAGTAATGCGTAAAAGATTAGTGTAAGTCTTAAGTTCTGATTTATAGATGAGCTTGTCATAGCTGTTGCAGTTGAGCCTTCAGGACCTTTCAAGCGCTTTGCATTTCTTCTTGGCTAAGGTGAGCAGTGTACCGGGGAGCAAGGGGTGTTAAATGTTAAGTAGGGTAACATTTTAAGTCTGGCACACGGTCAAGGGCATTTATAAAACCATTTACTGAAGCACTCAACATAAATATTAATGTCTTAATTCATAGTAAATTGGTTGATATCTAAAAGATAGGCTAGTTTAGATAGACCAAGCTCAAACCATAGACGACAAGTGATACCTGAAGAAAAATAGACCTAAATGGGCTTCTTTCCTTCTAGAAAGATGAAGAATAGATGGTTTTATGGTAAATTCAAGTACAGAGAGAATATTCACAAGGTTGTGGTCAGTATAAATATGATCAAGGGTGTAGGCTGCCAACGGAGAGACTTGGGTTTATTACAGTGCTAAATTTACAAAAGAATAAGTGCCAGGGCCCAAAGTTTTGGTCAGATGTCTGCAACTGGCAGTATTGAAGGTCGGGGTGCTGAATTAGAAGCCAGCATAGTACTGATTCCACCTCATGCCTCTTTATTCAATCACCAGACACTCCTTGTCTCTTTATCTCACTCTTTCAGGTTCTTTTTCCTCTCTGCTTTCTCTCTCTGTTGCTTTTTTCTGTCTTTTTCTTCTTCCTTCGTTCCTCCATTCTATGTTTTCTCTCTCTTGCTCCAGATCAAAGATTGTTAAGGAAAATTATATGCCAGTCCCCAAAAATAAGTGCAGGTGGGTCCATGTGAAAAAACAGCATCAAATTAAGCACTGGGATAGGGAAATGGATTATCAGTGAGCTATGCCGTCTAGAAGTGCTGTTGCTTTTTTGGATTCAGGGTTGCTGTGGCTTAGCCTGAGTGGTACATTTTTTAGCGAAATGTAAAACTCATTTTGCTGTTTTCGCATCCATGAATTATACAGCAAACTTCTTAGCAATTTGTTGTGGTTTGCAGGGTCCAAACCTTTTGAGTCACGCTGTAATCTGCTAAAAAAACCTCTAAAATCCACAAAAGCACATCATTTAGCAAAGTATAACACATTCACAAAACACAGGGTGTTTCCATTTCATACGTAAAAATGTCTCCATGGCCAGAGTTTGCGCGTTTTGCATTTTGCCAGTGTCACAGTACATATTAGACGTGCAATAGCTTGGTTCATTTCAGGTGCACATTTGCTATATAGTCTCTAGTAGTGTAGGTGTTTTGAATCAAGCAGCTGTACCCAAATTCTGCCACTATGGCTGTATCATGACTTCAATCATGACTCTTTAGTGTGGTAAAAATCAGTAGTCTTAGCTCTGCACGATTCCATAGTGCAATCATTCTGTGCTATTCTGGTATACCAGGATTCTGTGTACTACTGGTGTGCTGTGAATCAGTACAATACTGGGAGGCCATGACTTATTCTATCAAAGTGTTCCACGAATGGTATAGATCTCTATAATCTAGCTGTGTCGTGCATGAGCCACTATGTCTTGAATCTATGCATTACAAATTTACTGCATCTTGGAATAATGTCTCTCGGTGCTATACCACTGGGTCATGTGTGTGTGACATGTTTCTAAAAACAAGGTTAGCAATTGTTCTTCAAACCTAAGACACAGCCAATAAACTCACCATAAGGATTGCCCTGAAGAGGCACGTAAGGCTGGATGTCCATCTATCAGTGGTGGCCGGCACAGATAAGCGTGGTGGGCAGGGCGGAGGGAGGGCTGGGAGTGGGGAGTCGCCAGATGACGGAATATGTATAATTAAATAAATAATACCTATTTCGTCGTCTGTTAGCTTCCCCCCGGGCGCCCCCAGCCCTGCCCCGCCCCGCTTACCTGGGCCGCTGCCACCTATAAACACTCACAATGGAGCACAGAGACTGCAGGCAGAGAGAAGAGTCATGCAAGCAAAACAAACAGTGACAACTAACTTTTGCTTGCAAAAGCTATTGTGCTTCAATAGTTGATCCACGTGCAGAATCAAAACATCAGTGCTCCAACACTCTGTTAATTTATGAAAAATCTTATTTCTAGGGTGGACCAGCACAAAACCAGATCTAGTACAGTAGCGTGAAACCAGGCATAAGGAAGGAGTCAAGAGGCATATCTCTTAATAATTCATAACCTATGTGTTTTACACTAAATCACATATCTTACACGTCTGACCCATGTGTGATTGTCTACTTGTAGGAATTTGTACTGGAGGGCATATATAATAAATTGGAATATTAGTAAAGGGGTGAGAACCCACCTCAAGCAACAATCACAATCCTTGTCAGGGTAAACTGCTAAAGTTACTAAATAGGCCTGTGCCGAACCCTCTGGTAGATTGGCACAAAGCAGCCAGGCCTAACTTAAAAGCATTGTGTGAATTATGTCTGCCAATTTTACTAGGTTTAAAAGGGAAAGCACAAGGACTTTAACACTGGTTAGTAAAATTAAAGTGCCCAGATTCCTATTGCCAACAAAAAAAGCGTCAGAAAAAGGTGCAATTCTGGGGAATGCCACACAAAAGATGGTCATTTCCAGCATGCCATCCCCTCGGTAGAAAGCAGGGAGAACTACATACCATTTTTGGAATCCTCTTTACTAAAGCGGGAAATCTTGGAAAGACCATAAACATTACCCAGGGTAATATTCCACTTAAAAGTCCACTCCATGTACGGAGATGGATCACCTCAAAGGTTTTGGATTCTCACACTGCATTGCATCAGCCATCCAAGGGGTCTGTGGTCTGTCTGATGCCCGTGGTGAGTCCCAAACAGGTACGGTCCCAACTTCTTCAGTGCCCAGACCGATGCAAATGCTTCAATTTCAATTGCACTCCACCTCTGTTCCCTGACAAGTAGTCTACTGCAGAGGAAGGTTACAGGTGGGTACAAGCCCTCTCATTTAGCTGAAACAAGATAGCCCTTGTGCCATGCTCTGATTGAGCCTTGACAACGGGTGCTGTACACATAGCCTTCTTTAGGGTGTCAAAGGCCTTCTGCTTCCTCTCTGTCCAGATCACTTTTTTGGGCAGCTTCTTGGAAATCAGCTCAGTTAAGGAGACAACAATGGTGCCTTTAGTCTTAACAAATTTCATGTAGTACCCATTAAGGATAAGAAGGCTTTCACCTTGGTCAGGGTCTTGAGAGGCTCCCAAGTCACAATGGTCTGTATCTTTGACTGGAGAGGCCTAAACGTGCCTCCACCAATTTGGTGACCCAAGAATATCACTGATCCCTGCCCCATCAGGCATGTACTAGCCTAGATAGTCAGGCCTGCATGTTACAGGACCCGATTCACTTAACAGAGGAGATGCAGGTGGTCATCCCAGCTGTAGATGAAAACAGCAATGTCATTCAAGGAGGCAGTGCTGATGTTTTCTAGCCCAGCAAGGACTGGTTGGTCAACCTCTTGACGGTGGCAGGGGCCTTCTTCAGCCCACAGGCTCCATCACTCACACCTTTTGGCCAAGCTGATATGCCAGCAGAGTCATTTTCTGGTCATACTGGTGCTTCATGACTTCCTGGATGGCTCCATGTTCTCAGTGGCCTCTTTCTAGAAGCACTTTATCTGGGACCTGAGTACTAACATGTAGCTCACTCAATACGGGGAGAGTTCCCTGGGAGCTTGCTCCTGCCCTCCCTTCACAAGAATGAGAGGTCCATGTACTGGGTGACCAAACAGAAGTTCAAAGGGTCTGTACCCCACTCCTTCTGAGGCCCTTCCCTCTACGTAAATATTAGACTTGATAAGAGGATGTTCCACTTACACCTCATGGTCTCTGATAGGCTCATAGGCCTACAAGGTGTTCTTGGATCTTTAAACAAGTCCATTGGTCTGGGGTGGTATTGGGTGGAGATTGTGTACATGATCCAACACTCATTCCATGACAACTTCATGTATGCTGACATGATGTTGGTGCCTCTATCAGACTCAATCTCCTTGGGGAAGCCCAGATGAGTAAATATCCCTATCAGTGCCCTGGCCCCATACAGTCACGAATGAGGAATGGCCTCAAGGTACCAAGTGGGACGGTCCACCAAGACCAGGATAAACCTGTTGCCTAAGACAATACACATCCTTTTTTAACCCGTTGGCTGCTGGACTAATTCCCCCGCTGTGCTGGGGAGAGGGGGGCGCGCACAGCACCCTGGTGCTCATGACGAGCTGAGCTCGTCACCGCCACACCCGTTTTCATAGAACGTTCAGCACAGCGGGGGAATTTGCCCCGCGTGCGAGCGTTCAGACCATTATGACGAGCTCAGCTTGTCATGAGCACACGAGCACCATGGCTCATGACGAGGTGAGCTCGTCATGAGCATCCAACGGGTTATGGGTGTTCCCACTACAGGGAATGAAAGCATCTGCCTTTTGCTTCACCCCTAACTTCCCACTGGGCTGGCATGTTACCCTGGATTTTCAGAATGTATGTGATTGCATCCTCATGTGGGGCAAATAAAAGTGGGTGACCAGTGGGAAGGCTTTGGCCTGCCTAAGACCTCCTGCCAAGGGTACATCATATGCCAACTCCAGCGTGGTAGCACTGGTGGACCACTAACACATGGGTTGGCCCAGGCTAAGGAACTTAAGACTCACTATACCAGAGACCATTTTCCCAATAAATGAGGTGATCACCAGAGTTGTCGCGAGCTGCCTGGGCTCATCCAACAAGTAATAGAGACAACAAGGGTAGCCCAAAATGTGAACCTGGGGTGGTAAGCTGTTTAGGTAAAACAGTGGTTCTGGTGGGGCCTAAATGTCCATTCAGAAGTGACCCTGTGGGGGGCACTATGATTGAAGTTTTCGAAGTTAATGTCTTAAAAGGGAACAGAAAGTAATATACAGATGGCCATGTAGGTCAGTTTATGACAAGTGTTTATTCCAGAACCATAGTATTCAGGTGCTCACACAATAAGTGACAATATGCGTTACTTGATAAGTGAGGCTGGTATTAAATAAAGACATTGCATTGACAACAGTAATATGAACTCCTTAGAAACATTTTACAGAGTGAAAGGAGTACATGTTGTAGAGGGTCGACGGCGTTTTGAACTCAAATATTTGAGTTCGTCATCAGGACATACATAGGTGAGCAAGTGAGTTATGATGCTGTTAATTAATAATCTGTGGTTGCCAGCACCTGTGAAGAGTGGCGCTCTACTCTTTACGTGAGTGCTGGACACTGTAGTGCTGGTTTTAATTCTGGACGAGATGCTCTATAGGACTGTAGGGCGATTGTTCCATGCTTGAATAATTATTTTGAAGAGACCAGGGCACTTAATGAAAGCCTGGAACCTGAGAGCAGGATGCATCCTTCTGCTGCGATTGCCTGCGCTGAGTATGGGCTCAGCGACTGGCCCTCAAGGGGAAGGTAATCCCTCTGCTCCTGCAGAACTCTGTCTGAGATGGCCCTTCATCAGTTTGCCTCCTGGCTAACTCAGGTAGGTCCTCCATGTTAGCAATGTCTTCCCCTCTAGTTTTCAGGGCATTGCCCACATGATCCTCGTCCTTCTCCCAGATTGTGGAAATGTCTGGGGAAGGTTTACCACACCCCTTGCCCTTTCTTTTTCTTGGCAAGTACCTGGGCCACCTTTTTAGGCTTCAGGTCCTTCTAACTCCAGCGATGGGCTTTCATAGATCGTGTGGTCAGACACACCCACTCAGGCAATGCCAACATCTCCAAGTGGGACCTAAGGTCCACCTCTCTCCAGATGGTGTAATCTAGGTCATTTTCTAACAGACAGTCAACAGGCATGACCCGACTCACAACTACCTTTGAGGAAACTGAGACCCTTTCCCCCCCCTATTCAAAGAGAACTAGAGTAACTGGATAGTGACTCACCTGGTTGTCTGCTGTCGGAACACAACCAAGTGTACTACACCAGGGACTACTTGCTCTGAGGATACCAGGTGATACAAATACTAGCCATACTGGCTCCTAGGTCACTCAGAGCCTCCACCCTCTAACCATTGATGGTGAGCCACTGACTATACGTTTTAGTATTGTCACGCATGTGAGACTTGGGCACCATCTCTTTGTTACCTAGCAGCCATAGAAAAATCTCTGAACTGCCCACAAAACTAACCTGGATAAACTACTCCCCTAGCACTATACTGGCCATTCCTGGCATAGACCCATCAGTGGGGGAAACTGTTTCCTCGGGGGCAGGTGGCATCCCCCTTAAAGTGCCCATACTGGTAACATTCATGGCACTTGGGCTAAATGTAGCCCAGGGACTTCCCATTGATCACACACTTCTTCTCCCCAGGTTTGGATCACATTCCTTCTCCTGAAAAAACACTTTTGGGGGTCCTTAGAGAACTCATTTTGGTTTTCCCTCTTACCCCCACTCCTCTTTCTGTTGGTAGCGTTCTGTCCACCTTTCTTGGGGTCCCCCAGATTCCTTCCTTGACACTGGTTCTAACCCAGTTGTCAATCTAATTTGAAAGCACTCTGGGCGCATTGAGCTTTGAATCATTCAGGTTTTGACGCAGCACTCTAAAGCAATTACTGAACATGGGCTCTTTCATAAATAGATTGTACAGCACATCTTCGTCACTAACGTTGCTGCCTTTCACCCAATCATCTAGTGCCTTACATGAGTAATCTATTAAATCCAGCTAGGACTGGATTGACAACTTTTGTCTGACCCTAAAATTCAAGTGGTATTTCTTTGGGGTAAGACCAAACTTGACAATAAGGGCTGCTTCCAGTTAGAGCTGACTAGGCACGGCTAGTCAGCTCTAACTAGGGCCCTTAGGGTATCCCTTACAGGCCTTGGCATGTTTTTCTAGAGACTAGCCCCCAATTCTCCTCTAGGGCTCTGTACATGTACAAAGCTACACAAAGCAAGGCACCAGGTCTTGGGTATGTGGACCCTCTAACCTCCTTTATGTAACCATGTATCACTGCCACAACATCAATGGACTCTGTGACCTTCATAACTTTCAGGTTCATGTCTTCCTTGATCATCTCATGAGCAGGCAGTAATTTTTTCCTCTCTAGGGTTTGCCTTGTGTCATCTAAAGCTCTCTCCGCTTCTGCCTGAACTGGCTGCAGGTGCTTCAGCTTTCCTCTCCACTATGGGCAGTTTTGTCTCCTCCATGGCTAGAGTGGTCAGTTGCATCCTCAGTTCTTCCTCTGCCTGTCCTCCAACTCTTCCTGGGTCAGGTTGTGGGAGGATACACTGTGATGTAGATTACAACATGTGGACCCCTTCCCAGACAGCTTATTTGATAATCCAGCATCTTGGAGCCGTTTGCTGGTTTGAGCCCCCTCTCCTTACACACATTTTTCAGGTATTAAAGTGGAGTTTTAATGTTGCTGAGATCCACCTTCATACATGCGAAGCTCACAGTGGAAAATATAGGGACAGGAGTGAGATTTAGGAAAAAGGAATACATGGCCAATTAAAAATAAAGGAGAGTTCACAAATTGACTTTGATGTCAGATTATACGAAGGGATTTTGGATTCCACACAAATCACTGAGTGGCACTGCACTAACAGAAGTGTTGGAACCTACTGTTGCACACTAATGTACGAAGTTAGAGTATTAGTTGAAGGGGAGAGAACCCTCCTCAAGTAATAATCACAACCCTTGTTAGGATGCACCGCTAAAGTGACTAATTAAACCTGTGCTTAACCCTTTAGTAGCTTGTCACAAAGCAGCGGGCTTAACTTAGAGGCAATGTGTAAAGTATTTATGCCAATTTTACAAGGTTTAAAAGGAAGAGCACAAGCATGTTACCACTAGTTAGCAGGAGTTAAGTATGCAGAGTCAACGGGCCAGCAGAAACAGGTTAAGTAAAAAAGGAAAAAATTCCAGGGGGTTCCATATAAAAGGAGGTAATTTACAACAGTTCACTTTGAGTACAAATCCTACGCTATTCGTGTCTGACTCGTTCAAAATAGTGCGATCCTGAGCATCCTGTAGAACACTCATTTTTAGCACTAGCACCTCTGATAATGTCATTGATTGGAAACCCAATCTAAACCTTGCGGTGCACCTTTTTTTGTCCTCCATACAATGCAGCGCAGCAAAGTGTAACAGAGCTCTCCACAGCGTGAAGCATAACAAATCTGTCCCACCTAGTACCTCAGTACCAAGTGATGATTGAGACTAGCCAGAAGAAATACCAAGTGTGGAGATGGGAATGGATGCAGGCTGTGCTTCAAAGGCAACGGGCACACAGGGAAAGCAGCAGAGCAGCAACAGGTGTAGGCTGAGGGCATTCGGCCTAAATATTGACTAAAGCTGTGGCAAAGGGTTCGGGCAACCACGAGGGTCAAAGGACGCTATACGTAAAATAGAAAAATATGAGGGCAATGAAGGTCAGTCACTCAGTCACCTTACAAGGATGCCCTGGTAAGCAAGCAAAACTTGCTCTGCCCTGGCAAGTAAGCAATACAGAAGTTCCACAGCCCCATGATCCGTGATCCTGTTATTCCTTTTCCCCCTTCTATTTTTCTGTGTCTTGTAGCTCTTTTGGAGATTTTGCGGGTATCTGGTCTCCGCTCCGTTCCATTCCATTGTCCACCAGGTTGTCACCTGGCTTCTAACAGCACCACCGAATCATCTCAAAAGAGGCACTCCTGCGGTTCTGGGTTACTGGTGAGTCAGTTGTACACCACAGATGAGTCAGTCCTGCTCAAAGGGCATGCACATAGAAACAGCCTTAAAGCATGACTCGGCTCCTTACATGACTAATGAAATGTATTGCTCTATTCAAACTTGAGGTTGGATTTCTAAATTATGCTCCTCTGCCCCCCTACCCCCCTTTGGCATGCACTAGTCATCCTATTCTTACTATGGCTTCGCCCCTACGCATCTGTGGAATGCAAGTGTGCCTTTCCATTATGATTTATAATATACGCATAATTACTTGAGAATGACTATAGGGACGTTTTGGTCCAGTCTTGAGACACACTCCCCCTAGAAGCTACACAGTGGTATTCTCCAACTACCATTGGCATAGGAGCGCCAGAATCTACGACTGCCACTCATCAGGGGCTTCTCTTTCTCTGTCCTGTTCAGCTTTACTGCAATACATGATCTGCAAATCTTCCTTCTGCGTCTGTAGTTATTTGGTTTATAAATATAGAAGTTTAAACTCCCACTTTGCTGATGCTTTCATTGACCTTGTCAGTCAAACAGTATTGTTCTGGGCTTAGCTTATAATACTAAAGGATTTCAATGCTTGGGCTGATAAACCCTTCCTACAACCTCTGCTATCCTACATCTCAGAAGAATCCCCTAGCAATGTCTCAGTCCACCTTAGATCTATAGCATCATTTGTCATGCACAAGGACTTTTGCAGAAGGACTTATGCACAAAGCTCAGGCAGAGCTTTATGCACAAAGCCGTATACGAAAACCTCAGAAAGATATGCAATGTCATGTAGTGTGTCCAAGAGTTCCACTTTAGGACACCTGCTCATTCACTATGTTTCTGGTGATTTCGATCTCAGTGTTTGAGGCAACATGAGTTTCCACTTACTAATATGTTTGTGATACCAAACGCTTCTTAAAAATTATTCATAAATTATATTCTCGCCTTACTCATTGATCTCGCCCACTCAGAGCTTGGATGGAGGATAACGTTTTGTGGTTCAACCACAAATAACAGATTTGCTCCATATAAAATCTAAATATAAAGATAGGTTTGATATCTCATTCATGGATGGAATTAAATAATGTTTTCCTTCTTTTTTTCCATTAGTGAATTCTTTAAGATTTACACTGAACTTGCTTTTTTTACTGGTTTCTCACATAAACAAAGTTATTAAAACTTTCAATTTTCCCCAAATACGAACTCTGCTATTGCTAGGCCACCTAAAAGCAGCAGTGCACACCGTTGTTATCTCCTGCTTGGACTTTAGCAATGTCATCGAGGTTGGAGTAATTTAATCCTCTTTCACCCCACTTAAGGATATTTTACGCTCCACAACCAAACTCCAATCCTCTTCAAGAACAATTGATTGCATCATTTATATCCTACGAAACTTACATTGACTCCCAATTAAACAAAGGTCGAAATTTAAATATGGTTCTTAGGGGCCAATTTAATTCTTGGCATAACCAATACTCCATAGTAACAGTGATGGCGTATCCTTACCGCCAAGAATGTGGTCCGCCGACCAAATTTTCATGTGGGCGGACCTTGATGTAAATTAAGGCAGAGCCTACAGCGTCTCCTCCTGAATAATCCTCTCTCACTCCCCTGCGGAGTAAGGGCCATTGGAGGCTGACCTGCCGTTCTACCCTCCAAATTTAGATGAGCGGAATGACAGGTCAGTCATTACTTGGGGGTAATGAGTAGTGAAAACTGCTTAATGCTCCCCAAGTCATGGGAGGGGACTCTCATGGTGAGGGGAGCAGTGCCATTTTTTATTTTCAAAAAGAAAATCCCATTTCACGATTTTCTTTTGGAAAATAAAACCTTTAATAAAAGCCTTTAAGAGACCGATAGCAATATAGTTTTTTGAAGAACAATTGCTGCTATCACGGCTGTGCATTGAGGTCAATCTGACATAAGAGCTCTTTTGCCTGAAAAGATATCTCTTCCACTCTTGTTAGAGAGTATGGAGCCACTATAAAGGGCAGATATGACCCCTGCCGCTTTTCCGCAGATATCCTGCATTCACCAAACTCTAAGGTGCAAGAAGAATTTTATTTAAACATACAGGTGTGTCATCGAACAATAAAAGCAATTAAGCATCCAACATTAAGCAGCAGATAATACAAAACAATTGTATTCCAGCAAGCACGGTTAAACAGGAACAAGGAGTAATAATATCTACATTAAATAAAAAAGGAAAAAATATAATAAATGAATCGCAAAAAAGAAAAAAGAGGAGGAAGTTAGAAAATTTACGGAGGTTTGAGTACCTCTTGTTGAGAGGGTTTCCGCAAAGAGTGTTTTCTGGCACTGAGATCAAAAAAAATGTAACTGGTGACCACAACTGAAGCCTTTTAAGAGCAACGGGTGAAGGTAAATTGGAAAATGTGTCAAGTCTATGATTGTGGCAAACATCATACCACCAGGCTTTGTATGAGATGTTCGGAAGTTTTTCCAATTCCTTTTTATTTGTTGGAGGGCACCAGCTATTAATAAATCGATTATTTTAAAATTAGTTGCATCGTTATTCCAAACTGAAGAAAGGCTTCCTAAGAAGATGTGTGTCACAGAGAACAGGAGATGTGTGGCAAAAATTAAATTAATTTGAAGCCAGACCTGCTTCCAAAAGTTATATACTCGAGTACAGGAGAATAAAAAATGAAATAAATCTGCATTTGGGGAAGAGCATGTCCAGCATGTATCGGAAGTAGTAGGGAATCTTTTGTGTAGAAGCTGTGGAGATAACAAGAGTCTATTATATATATAAAACAGTGTTTGCGTTAAACTAGCTGATCTGGAGGATTTACGTAGTTTAGTCTATAAATTATTCCAGAAATTAAGAGACCATTCTGTATTGAAATCTTTTTCCCACACCAGTTCAATATTCGTTTTCTGTCTCAATGTGGTGGTACTTTGCAAGAAAAGGTATTATTAGATGCCTTGGGTTGGGTGTGTAAAAGGTCGGAAAGGTCTTTATGTATATAAGTGGTAGGATCGGCCACAATGTTATTGGGTAGTGATGTATAAACATCAAGAACAGCTTTACGAAGGAGCTGATATTTGGAAAAGAAGGAGTTAGGTAAAGCATATAACTGTTTGAGCGAGGAAAACTGGAGGAATTCTTCACCAAACTCTAAATAAGGTATTAGGGCCATATGTAGCTAATCCCAATTTACCTACTCTTAAATACCGAATTTTACTGATTCGGTATTTAAGAATAGGTAAATGGGATGTAGGTAATTTTTCGTTAAAAATTACGAATCGCTAAGATTCAGTAATTACCGAATCGGTATTTACCGATTCGGTAATTGCCATTCATTCCTATGGGCCTGAAGGTCCATAGGAATAAATGGCAATTACCGAATCAGTAAATACCGATTCAGTAAAAGGGGGAAAACATTGAAGGGTGGCAGAGTGTCACTTTGACACCCTGTTGCACCCCTCAATTGTGTATGGGTGCACATGTGGCACATATACATGCCCTAAGGGCATGCATGTCTGCCACATGGCACCTTTGAAAATGCACAGATTTGCATTTTCAAAGGTATTTGTTATTAGCCACCAACTTACAGTTGGTGGTAAATAACGAATCCTAATATGGGAAAAGCACTCATTTGAGTGCTCCCTACATTTTTAAGAATCAGTAATTTACCGAATTCTTAAATACCGATTCAGTAAATTACCGAATCTGAAATGTAGCCACCTACATATGAAAAGCCTAATTCTGGTCAGTACTGGCCGAAATTCGGTAATTTCGGCCGTTACCGAACGGAATTAGGCTTCCTACATCTGGCCCTTAGTCTTCTGGCTTCTTGAACTCTCCGCAGGAAGTCTTCAAACAGTTCACAGGAGCTAAGCTAGTACTGGTAATTAAGCTCTATTTTCAGCAGCTGGCGGGCAACAGTGCAGATGTTACTTCACTTATTCTATTACATATTTTGCCAACATTTAAGAAAGTCAACCTTGACATCTTCATCAATTGGCGTACACTTACGGAAATCACTGGTGCAGGGTTAGTATTCATTTCACCATACACTAGTCTTTCATCTCATGCCATACCGTTTATAATGAGAACCTCTAGATTCCCTACATCATGTTAATTTCCATGTGCAACTTTCTGCCACTGTCTATCTGCTCATTCGCTTTCCATTTGTGTTTGTATGCTGAGATACTGCTCCAGACGACTGGGGTATGACTGTTTCACTGTTGTGGTTCAGAGACTGTGTCCAGGTGATGGATATCTGAATGAGAAGGAGGTGCCTTAAACTGAACACTAATCAGAGATGGGTGATCAGGGTGCAAAGGTTTACTCCTTATCAATGGCACTCACCTTGGCATACTCACCTTGGCATAGAGTAGCGTATGAATTAGTTCTATTTGCTCACACCTCTCATAAAGACCTCCTTGTTCTCACCTAGACTCACGTTCAGCATCCAGCTTATTTCCTAGCTGGAGCAGCTTCAGGCGCAGTGGGGTGCCTTTACGAGATCTTCTGTTCCTCTGGACATTTCTCTAGGGCAGTTCCTGCTGCCATTCATGAAGGACTCAATAGGGTAGCTCTATCGGTAGGTAGGATGAGTGCTTTGGGCCCAGTCCTTATCAAGAAAATACTTGGACAGGGAAAGGATTCATGACTGTTGACCATTATTGAGTCATGACATCGGGTGCTCCGATATCCAGGTTCGTCTAGAGCTCCGCACCAAGGAGGAGAGCGGCCTGAGCTGCAGGAGCAAGCCTTTGAGAGAACTGGGTTTCACCACTGGCAGTCATGTTGAGGAAAGAAAGGTTTATACATTTCCTCAGAAAGTGGCTTTCCCTTTGTTTTGGTGCCTCAAAGGAAAGATAAATGTATACTGTTGAACCACCTCTGAGTAGCCCGAATTACCGTGAGTTGTACATAAGGACTGGATATTCCTCATGTTAGGCTAGAACAGCTTCAACTGCCCTATATTCAATTGTGAAACCAAGAATCTCCCAGCAGCCCATTCACACCAGGATGCTGAGCTGGCTGCCTTGAAAGACCGTTCTGCATCCACTTCAAAGCACCAGAGTCCATATAGGTTTTGTGGGGTGTCTTTTCCAATCACTCTTAACTTAATGAGAGGCAACAAAGGCATACTTGTTGATTTCCCTTCCCTTCCATGGTGTAAAGTGCACACCAGGATTAATATTTTATTGTATACAGTGTTGGCCTCATTATTTCTAGCTTTGCAGTGCAGGTGCTGTCGCTAGTCCATTTACTGCCCAACAGGGATTCTGAGACCTCAGGTGAGGTGCGGGCACCCAAACCCACATCCCACTGGACAGTAAAGTATGGAGGCCCAGGGCTTTAAGTTGGCAGGGTCTCACTGGTGCTAAGCACCGGCAGTATTTTAGAGGGGGCCTCGAAACGGGTCTCTATCGGGCACTGTTTTGTGCCTTGGCACAGGGGATCAGTTTTTTCCCGGACTACAGTACAGCAGGCACATTGATGTGTGCGTGCTCACACTGCTCACTTCTGACTAGTGGAGAAGTTACGGCTTGACGTCATGCCAGGTGAGCGTTGTAGGGGAAGAGACATCATTTAAAGAGAGTCATTTTCTCTCTGGATTTCCCTTCTCTTTTTGAATCTCAGCAGCAGCAATAATGTCGTGGTGTCTCTATGGCTTTAAGCAGAAGTTTTTTCAATATTACATACACGCCAAAATTGCCGCTTATTTATCTTATGCAACTAACAGCCATTGATAAAGCCAATAGCCCTGCCTTGTTGTAGGTATGATGTTACTTCTTGTATCATATATCTGGATGCAATGAAAGAAAAAGAAAAATACCAGTAGGGCATCGCACTATGCTAAGCACAGATGTTTGGTTATGTGTTTTAAGCCACGCCCCTTTCAGAGACCCCCTATTTGTTTCACCCCTAGGCCCCTAGTCTTACGACTTCTGTTCCGCACATCATGTAACCCTCGCTTACCGGGCGGCCTCCAGTGGTACCCATGAATGGATTCTCCTCTCCACCTACTTGCCACACACCTCAGGCGTCAGCCTTTTGCAGGTCTCTGTTTGGCCTTTGATTTCCGGTGATGGTCTGTCTCTTCCATCCATCACGGATCGTTATCTCTGACTGGTACAGGTTGACTCTGTTGTCATGGCTTCCTGCCGCCTGCAGACAAAACTGCGGACGGCACAACCTTCCCAGGCTTCCAACCTTCCACGGTTCCACTGCAGGTTCAATGTGCTCTGCAGGTCCCAGAAGTCTGTTCGCCACCCTGCCTCTTCTGTGGTGCTGAAGAAGTTAAACCCCTCTCTCCTAGGTCGGTCTCTGTGAATGAGCGCGGCTCACAGATGCTTTTCTTAAAAGTAACCTCGTGAGGGAGGCCCGGGCGTTCTCTGCTTCGGCCCCCTCCCTCTCCGGAGTACCGAGCGCTCGCGCCCATCCGGGCCCTATCTAATCATCTGCCATTCAGGCAGGACATAAAGGCCTCGCTCTCCGCAGTTTTACAGCCAGCTGACTGTCATTCTTCATCACTCAAACCCCAGCATCCCCCACCTGCGCCTGCGCGCCGTGAGTGCTCGATACAATGCGGTGTAATCAATGGGATTACGCTGTTTCTCCCCCAATGCAAACACCGCGAGGCGTGACAAGAGCAGCCATGGGACCCACAATAAAGAACATGTGTGGCGTGACCTAGCGCTCAGCTGAGTGTGTGCTTCGATTCCGAACAACCCAGGTGTGCTGCGGCTCTCTGCAATGAGGGAGGGGTGCGTGCTACTGGCCTCTAAACTCAAGACCTGCAAGGAGTCAGAGTCTGTCAATCAAGCTGTACTGTTGCTCTGTGCAATAAACAACGCCGTGTCTGATATGTAGAACATAGAATGATAGTGGCTTTCGGGACCATGACTGTGTACTCTCAGGATTGCAGTGGCCTTATAAAGGCCTTATAAAACCCAGCCCTGACACTCTACAGCCTGGTTACGTTGTGGACCTGTAAAGTTCAGGGGCAGATTTACAAGCCCATTGCGCCTCATTTACGCCGCCTTTGCGTCACTTTTGTGACACAGCGGCGGTGCAAATCCTGCTCCATGGTGCGGGGGTTCTTACAACGTGACGCATCTGGGAGATGCGTCACGTTGTAATGCACTGCGCCACATGTAGGCGTTCCTGTGCAGGGGGGGGGGGGTGTTCCGGCGCAGGAACGCCTTCTAAAAGTGGCTGAGTGAAATCTACAAGATTTCACTCAGTCACTTTTAGGCCCATGCTGCGTCAAAACCCTGCGCCTACCTGAAGCAGGCGTAAGGATTGACGCAGCATTAACTAGATAGGGCCCCCAGAGCATTGCTGGAGCTGCGTCGCGCTGCATCGTGCTGCATCGCGCTTGCGACCCAACTTCAGCAATGCGTCAGTTTTACGGCACAGATGCATCACGCATCTGTGCCGTTTTTGCCCCATGGTGCACCGCATTGTAAATGCGGCGCATCCATGATGGCGGAGCTGTGGCGCACAATAACTGGCGCATCCCTGCTGATTTGCAGGGATGCGCCAGTTATTGTAAATATGGCACCAGGTGTTTTTCGTACCGTGCAGTTCCGATGCTCTGAGTTTCCTTATAGTCCAACTGGGACGTGATTTTGTAAAATTCTGGCTGTGGGTCCCTGTGCTATCCTGTTGTGCCAAGCCACTGTACAAGCTGGTTGTGCCAGAGTACGGTCCAGCTCTGCTCTCACTCTCTAAAATCCTGGTCCTGCCTCTCCACAATGTAGGGTTGAGGGAGCTCCTTACAAGAACGCTATGCCGTCGCACACTCATTTGTTACATCTCTGTGTATAAAACACATGTGATATGATCACAGCCGTGGAAACCATGACATGTTGCTGTACATTATGTTTAATATGGGATTTGCCTCAAATGCTTCCAAATTGGTCGCTGTAGGAATGTGCAAAACAAAGGTACAATTCTCTCCTTACAAAGAATTAATGACTGCATATGTTCCTCCTCACCCACCTCTCTGCCTGTCCCTCACCGGTCATCAAAGATTGATGCCTCGTCTACCTGATCCATAGTCATTCAGGAATCTGACATATCCTTGTCATCACCGGTCAATGCTGTCGTGAAATCCTCCTCCAGAGCTTCAGATTTCCCAGGTGAATATTACTGCAGAGGAGATGAGATGTAACTCACCTTAGTGCATAGAGTGTCTTATCATAGGGTAAACCCCTAAACTTTACTTACGCTGGTGAGCCGGGTCATCTGTCCTTCTTCAGACCTCAACTCTATCCTCATCATCTTCAACTAGAGTAGCAGGTTTTTGACTTGAGATGCTGCTTATTTCTTCATTTCAAGCTGCTGAAGCTTTTGTTCTCAGGAAAAGGTTCCAAGCTAGTAACCCTTTGCCTGCTCGTATCATAAAGAATGCCAACCACCTCCCTTTAAGAACACTATCACGACATAGCTGCTCCTTCCCATGATTGATACCCTTCTCTATTGGAACTTCTCCAGGATCCCCCAGGGCTGTCAATGAAAATGTATCTTCAACTCTATAATATATTAGGTTATAACCGGAGTTCACTGTTGTTATCTATCAAAGATATTATGTTAAGTCAGTTCTTGAACCCCAAAATCTGGCTAGCCATGGGTAGTACATTTTTAGTCTATGCACCAAATTAGACCTCAAATGGCTCTGTGAGGTATATGCGTGAGTGTACATACTTCTGTGGCAGCACCATGTCCGTTGTGTCATAATCTGAGCAATAATATCTCTAAAACATGCAATACATTGCGCAATACTAGTTGTGCTATGGCATGCATTCTTTTATTTACTAGGTTCATATTTCTACAGTGATTTAGAATACGAGATGTGATCTGGTGGCTAAAGCTTCTGCCTTTGAAACCTGGGGACCCAGGCTCTACTTCCAGCACCACTCAACATCGTGTGATTCTGGGAAAATCATGAATCTTTCTTTGCCTAAAAATGTAATGGTGTAAAATGTATTTGTATAATACCCATTTGATGTATAAGACATTATAGATTATGTTCCAAACTTTTTATGTAATGAGTTATTTGCATGTGTTTTCGATTATTTTGATTTGCACAAATGGGAATGTTCTCTACCTGCCATTCCACCTTTGTGTAGGTTTTACCCTTAGCTTGTCGAGAGGACAAACACTTGAATCAGGCGAAATCTGTTCAAAACCCATTTGGAAAAAAACTTGAGTTCATACCCGGAGCAGGATGAACACACTCTTTGTAATCAAAGCCTTGGCTTTGAGGATGTTGTCATTTTGATTTATTTTTGTTTGGTTACATGTCAGAATATTGGCAAGAAAAGTATGTTCTGACATACAGATATTGTGGCCTAAATAAGTCTTTCAAAAACTATTATTCCACGCAGTATATATTTTCTATTACTAAATCCAATGAAGTGATTTTGTAGTAAATAATACTTAGGACACTATATATTTGTCAAACAATATTACAGAATGATATTCTGGAACCCTATCATTTTGTTGTTACCTACTTTCTAAACAAATTTCCTGTGTATATTTTGAAAAAATATGAATTACAAAAAGGAAATTTGCAATAAGACTTCTTCTGAATTATTTGTTTAGAATTTATCTGCTAGGCTGTAAATCTTTTCATTAGGCTTTATTCAAATTTGCCTGAAGATAATGGGTCTCATGCAATACTTCTTTGTAATGAGATGAGGGCTGTAAGATTTGCTGACCCATTTTAAATCAATGACTTCATTCAGTGTTGTGACACTGTTAATAAGATGCTTACAGGATGTTACAGAAAATGCCTTAATTCCATGGTTTCTGTGAAGACAGTTTCTTCTAACAAGCGTACTAAGAAAATATGTAAATGCTAACTCCATTACAGAAGCATAACGCCTGAACACCTCTCTCTCTCTCTCTCTCTCTCTCTCTCTCTCTCTCTCTCTCTCTCCTTCTCTCTCTCTCAGCTGGTCATAAATGTTACCATTCTACTTAAAGCAACACATATCCGTATACTTATATGGCAAAATTCTTGCATGGATGTGACATTTACTTACGGTATTCACTTTTGCTCGTTCTCATCCCTTCCCACTTATATTCCACAATAATTAGGTATTCTGTAGCCAGGAAGACATTTTTGAAGTTCATGCTTCAGTATCCTAAATGTGATTTACTTTATATTATCAACCTAAAAAGACTATCCCCACTCAGACATCTGCCTTTAATGCCGCCTCCTCATGATACTGCCCAAAGCAACCCATTGACGTCCTTCTCTCCCCAGTTTTCCAATGAATTGTCCCCTCTTTTTTTCACATTCCCTTCCTTTCCATAGAGGGCCTACCCAAGCCACTCATGGTAGAAGGACAAAGAATATACAGAAAAACAAAACACACCACACAAGAGGTCATGGTGTTGCACCCATAGATGTTTTCTGCACACACACAGAAATATCGCGTATGATCTCAAGCTACCACTGACCTCCCCGCAGTTCCCGAATCTTCCTTTTCCAACAGTAACCTTTAATGTGTCAAAAGGCTGGTAAAGATGCCCAAAACACAACTTGACATGCATCCACCCAGAGGTAGCACCACCACAAATGACTATGAAGCCAAAACTTTCTTTTGAACACGCTTGAATTAAATCAGGCAAATTCTAACTGCTCCCCTCACTCATTCTAAGCCCTAGCAATCAGGGACCTATGTGTTCTACATAGATCTAACAGACTTCTTCCCAGTCATCTCTGGGTCAAAAGTGCAAAAACGATGAGTTGCAAGATGGTAATTCCTCATTGTTCACCAATATACCTATGACAAATGCTTGATGTCCAGCCCTGCAGATCTGGACCGATGCTACCTCAGCAACACCACCTAACAATATTACCTGCTCATCTGTAAATCTGGAGCACACACATCACCAAAGGTAAATCCCAGGGTGGTACTACCACCTTTGTAGGTGGAGGTAACAGCATGTACTCTTTCAGTGATTTGGGAATCAGAGGTTGAATGACACTATACTCCCCCAACCCCTAAGGAAGGCTTAAAATTTGTGTCGCCACCCAAGGGACAATTAGGGCTGCAACAGTCAAACTCTTATGAAACAATTTTTGTATGCGAATGCATGCCTGAATCGTAAATAGCCATTTAGAGTGATAAACAGCTGCAACTGCCATCCTGGACATTCCCTGATGCTAAGACCAACATTCCAATTCCCAAACTGCTGGTTTCGAGTGAAAAAAGTCTGACTCAGAGGCTGCCATTGGACCCACTGACATGCTACCATAGGGAACTAAGTATGCAGTACTAACATCCCCTCCAGACTCTACCACTGAACGTTGGTTCCACACTCTCCCTCTGACCCATGGTCGCTACCGTTGAGAGCAATGGGGCAAGTGAGAAATGGTATTGCAGATTGGACTAGAATATGCAACTGAGTTGTTTAAACCTCTGATTGGCCACTCCTCTTAGTTGCACCACACTCAGTCAGTGAGGTTTCTTTTCTGCCATTAGGAAGATTTTGGCTGTCAGTCTCAGAAGGCCTTGATGACTGACAAACACCTTGCAACAGTATTGCTGGCACATGAACATCTTCATTTCCTTGACTTGATGTGATAATGCCATGCCAGATTACTTCACGTTCCTTCCAGTGCCTAGTAGAGCCTCCATCTGATCCACCCTGGATCCTAGCCTCCTCTGCAGGCTTCGACATTGATGACTAATGAAATAGAAGGGACTAAGGAGACTCTTTTCCTCATATTTGTGATTGGAAATCACTAACAAAGCAAATTAAAGATTTTCTTGGCGGCAGGAGTTGCCACTTAAATTGTTCTGAATCTAAGCTTCGCCGAGACAGATTGCTGGATATAAGCAGCTCTGAGTATGTCTGACCGAAGGTACCAAGACGGAAGTGGAAACTAAAAGCTACGCCTGCACCAGAGCATTTTGGAATCACAGTGGCAACACTTGAAGCCAAACCTCCAGGAGGAACACCATACCCAGGGTTGCCTAAAAGAGCCTAACAGTTAACTCAAGGAACTCTGTATGCACAAGATGGGCCTTCTTGCCATTTAGGACAGTGCCACACTTGCCCCTCACCTATCAGAGACTCCATTGCATGTGTTGTCTAACTAATTGGCTAAAGGAAGTTCAATTAATTGCCATTGAGGAGAATGCTGCACTTGCTCAACACCTGTCAGAGACTCTGTGTGGCACTTGCTGTGTAACTGATCGGCCGAAGAAAGCTCATTCAACCAGGTATGCTATTAAGGATGAATTGTGATCCCCTTTGGATGTAGTACACCCATAAGAGATGCCAAACTCTTTGCAAATATCTTAGAGGCAGCTTCCAGACCAAAGGGTAGAATAGTGAACTGAACTTGCTACCCTAATATGATGAACCAGAGAACTCACCAGTGATTCTCTGCATTTGGATGATGATGACAGATGCCGCACAGATCCACTGACATGAGGGAGACCAGAATCATCTACATCAGGCTTTGTGTGTCACAAGAATAATCATGTAGAATCCAAATGTGACCTCTGAGTGCAAGACTGGCAAATGGCCTGCTTAAGCAGTAAATCACGTCTGCTGAAGCCATGCAGCATTCAGGATTCAAGGGGCACTGCACCATTTTCAAGCCATATTGCTATGGAGCCCCCTCAACCTTTATGCATTCATCAGGATTCATGGTCTACATAACCCAGTGATCTGAGACAGATAGATCTCACGCTACCCCGAAGAGACAAACATGTCCACATACCAGATTACCCCAGAAGCAGAGTTTGATGATAATCAGGACTGACACAGCTTTATTTGCTACTACTACATAAAAAAATTAAGTTTCCTTTCCCAGTGGACTTGTAGTACAGTTACAACAGCTTGTAATCAGCTGTGTGCCTGGAAGAAGAGAAACCCACTGAGAAATGAGCTGTGTCTCTTAATTTTGAATACTTGGGGCTTAACTTCCAATGGGTGGACATATTTTCTATTCTCAAAGGCTTTTTTCACCCTGTTTTCCACATTAGGCCCAAACAGTGTCTGTATCATAGAAACTGGTGGAAAACGTGCCTACACACCCAGTGCTGATGATTCTGAGTTTGAGTTGAGTATCAGCAGCATATATTAGTGAAATGTGCTATTGTCGTTACAACAAATGTCTTAAAAGTATTCAACATAAAGGTGAAAAAGTAGGAGGGCAAGAATGGAGATTTGTGGTACTTCATGGGACACAGTTACATGGGCTGATATGGAGTATTCTTCTTTAATACATTGGGATCTGTTTGATAGCTAGCATCTAAGCCAATGTAGTACCCTGCCTGGAATGTCTACTCAATTAGGGTCCATAGGAGAGTGTTATGGTCTATGGCATTGAAGGCTGCAAAGAGATGCAAGGAGCACCACCATGCAATCATTCCTTACATAGAAGAGATGAAGATGTTACCTGTGATTATTAGCATGGAGGCTCCAGTACTGTGTCAAGATCTGAACCCAGATTAGAAATATTGAAGGGGATGTAAATGCTTTTCAGGTTTGAAGATCCCTAGTTGAAAGGACATAACCGTAGCCATAAAGGATATGCCAACGATGGGTTTACAGTCCTTAGTGATACTTGGATTTGCATTATTTAAAGAGGATGATATGGTTAAATGTTAGTTCTTTTTGGAAGATACGTTGCTTGAAGGATAAACTTATGAATTTTAGCCAGCGAACAGAGATAAAATCTGCATGTGGTTTAGCAAAGAAGGAGAAATAGTTTAGAAGATGAGGGTTTAGTGATTTTTAAGGCACTTTAGTGGTTGAACTTTTAAACAGGGTTGAAAGTGGTCCAAAATGCAGCATTGTATTTTCAGGAATCGTAATAGGTTGTGTTTCAGGATGTCTCAAAGTTTCTGGATTTTTTATGTAAAGTCATCTTCACAATCCAGCTTAGGTCCCATGCTCGCTACTCCACCGGATGCAAGCTAGCCTGGCAGATGCGGGGTTATGCCTGAAACTGGCCCCAGGATGCTTGTTTTCTGATCCAGGGAGAACCTAGTCTGGCAGTTTGGTCTGGACTGTTTTCATGGGGAGCAGGGTCAAGACTGATTTGCATATGGCTAAGTCCAAGCTGGAATGGTGTGGCGAGTATAAAAATGATGGATTTACTTCCAGAGTGAACTGGGTTTAAATGTTTGACACATTCTCTTTGTTTTGCAATTTTTGCCCTGAGTGGCAAGAGTATACCGAGGTGCGGTTCCTGTTCTCGCTACGTCACAGGATTCAAGCTAGCCTGGCTGATCAGGGGTGATACCCTTAAACAGGTCCCAAAAATTTCAGAATTTTAGGCTCACTTCTCTTTGATGCTGATGGAAAGTTTTGATGGCGAAGAGGATGCAGCAGTGTTCTGATCAGTTGACAGTGCAGGGTTCATAAAGCTGGATATGGTCGTTACTGGACATTACTGGACATGACTAGGTCTAGAATGGAATAGATCCTTTGATGTATGGTGGCAAAATGCAATGTTATTATGTCATTTTCTACATGGAAATATTTTAAATGAGAGGTGAAGGTGCACTTCAGGTTGTTCCAGGAGAGGGTTAAAGTTGCCTACAAAATGTACTAGTAAATGACAGGAGATGAAAAATCATGAAGTGAAACAATTCTATTAGAAAGTTTTTTTCTGCCAGGTTTTTGGGGTGATATATCATAAGTATTCTGGTAGTTGTGTGAGATGAATATCCTGTAGCTATTGTGAGAACATGGAGTGTCATAGTGGATGTTAATCAGTTATGCATCTATGTAAATAAGAGCTACAGCACCCTACATTTGTTTAGGTCAGTCAATGTAATGGATGGTATATCCAGTTGGCAGAAAGAGATTAACATGTGGTTTTGGGAAGGGTAGAACCAGGTTAATATGGTTGTAAGAATACCCACTCATAGTCAAGTAAATGAGTGGAAATGTCAAATGAGTTCAAAGCACCTTTTATGAGGCGAGTTTCATCAATGAGAGAATTATTATAGTTGCTATTGACAATGATCAGTCTGTTTGGGACTATTGTTGATTGACCGTTAGTAGAATCTAGGTTTGGAAATGATGAGAATTGGGAACAGAATACAGTGGAAGTGTGCTAGGCACTAAGTGGAGCTGGTGGTGAGGATGAATTCAGTTTTCAAGGTAGCCAGCCTGGATGAAGGCTGAATCCTGCTGGAGGTTTTCCATAACATGGAGGGCTTAATTTATGAGGTCAAAGAGAGATACAGCGTTGCTGCTTTTGCGAAGAGTTATATAGGTTTTAAGGCTGTGATCATGTTGGTTCAAGGTTGGACTATGCATATGGGAGGATGACAGGCTCAAACGTTGGGAGATGAGGATAAGGGATATGGTTGGATAAGTTAAGTAGACCATTTTTACTAGTTTTGAAGTTTAGACACCATTGTCATGGATGGTATTTAATAATAGTTTCAGGGCTACAATCTCTCTGTGAAGTTCTTTAGTGTTCGGGCCATAGCCAGACACTGCTCGAGGAATCCTTACTGACTAGATTAGAGAATCATTCACAGGTGGCATGATCCCCATGGGCCTAGTTGTAGGGTAAGCTAGTGTTAAGGACATTCATCACAGGGAGAGCGTTGATGTTGAGATTAGGGTGTGTAGTATAATGATTAATGAGCAGAAAATGAAAAGCAAGGAGGTTAGTTAGGGTTAGCATTCAGGTGTACTTGGAACTTCATCAAAGCCATCAAAAGGTGAGAATGAACAAACAAATACCCTCGAGAGAATTGGGTCAACCTTTGTCTGTAGACAGCTGAATATGGATGTTATAGAACCTCGACAAAAATATCTTAAGTGCCTAGTTTCTTTTTTCAGCTGCGTAATGTCAACAAAATACCTCACAACGTCTGTACAATCTGTTGTTCAATATAATAAGATGTGTTGTGGCTCAGTATAAACTAGATTTGTAATAGCTGTGTAATAGCTTGGTACAATCCATGTGGTCTAGTGATCTGACCAGTATAAATGTTCTACGCACTCCATATGTGTTGTTGCTGTTTACAACCCAAGTATGGTGTGGCTGTTTGTAACCTAGGGGCAGATTACTAAAACGTTGTACTTGCACAATGTCAAGCAAAGAAACGCAATGAGGCACAAAGTCTCGGAAGGTATTTATTTTCTAGTGCCAAAGCTACTCTGCGCTGGAAATGAGTCCTTCCCTAAGCTCAAATTGCGCTTTGTGCTGCTTTGCACCAACTTGCATCAAGGGGGTATTACATGGTTGGTATTTAGGCATTAGAGTGTAAGTACCCATAGTTTTTAACACAAAGCTAGGTCTACTAAGATAGTCAGACCACACTCTATGTAAAAAATAACATCACACTGAAGCAGTAAAGTGGAGATGTTTTAATTTCTCAAAATACTCCACACATTGCATGTGCCCCTGCACTGTACAGCACACAACCAATCTGTGGAACACTAAGGAAATTGGAAAGGTGTCAGATTTTGTACTGCAATGGAATATTTCCAGTACAAAACTGAGAGAAAGTTGGTTTTCATCATCATCCCCATCTTTTGCTGACTGATATTACTTTTTTTTCTACTCTGTATACTGGGGAACTGATGTCCAGACTCCATTCTATGTTCTATGAACCTTAAAGAATGGTAACATTGTCTAACTCTTAATTGGCCACCAGAGAATTTGGTGCAGACAAATACACCAATGGCATGAAAAGCTAAAAGTCACATGTGGATAGCAACACCTACTGTGCCATACAATAGAGGGACAAAGAGAACATAGCTTCAGGGCTACATGTGTAGCTTGTCTACTGCAGTTGTTGCAACCCTGCAATCCACCCTGTTAATATAACCCTTTAAAAATAATAAGTCAACCTGAGTAGGTCTTGTAGCCCACAAGGTAGGGTGTCTGGTATTTAAAAGGGGTAAATGCTATAATGTAATGTTGGCGTATTGCTCCTGTAATTAGTCCCCAGAAGTTATTTTCACTTTAAGGAACTATAGCTGTCATTTGAAAAAAGCTAAAGTTTAGAATAAAATCATATCTCTGCTATCATTGGCTTGGGACAGCTACCCGGATTAATTCAAACACTATTTTTAATATTGATTAAAAATACAATTCAGTGGTGAAGCCAGATATTAAAAATATATTTAGGGAACGTGACTTAAAAAAAATTGACATTGGTTCATATTCCTGAATCTCCAGTAGGTTAATTAGCATTAGTCTGCCAGCAGCTGGCCTGTTAGTGCTTTTTGTTAATGAGGTGTGAAACAATTTCCAGAGAAGAAGCAAGTTTGGCAAGTTTGCAGTTTGGCATGTGACACATCAGCTCAAGAAGTGCACCTGGGAAAGGTTTCAACACCTTCATTAACTTGATAGGGACCATGGTGAGGTCTACTCATTCCTAGTGTGAAGGGAAATCTGGGGAAGATAAGCCTTTTGTTTCTATGCTGTATATATCCTGCTTAGCATCAGCCCACTGTAAGGGGGAACTGGTCTGAAAACAGTTTGGTTGCACCGTAAGTGTATCATGTGGAGGAAACTCATTTCATATAACCCAAGGCAAAAAGGTAATGTCTCCAGCGCATTCAAAAACTCCGGGAGTTAGTGCATTCACTAGAGGGAAACCTGAAAGGTGTCCCTTGTGGAGTTCTTTGGATCACCTGCAATTGTAAAGGTGCACTTCACAATTACTAGTAAGGATAAACAGAACTAACCCTTGCGCCCAATTGGAGCAAGGGTAGTGCATAGAATAAGAAAAAACTGAATTAATAAAGTGTATTTATCAGAAATAATCATTCAAAAACCATGTTTCATATGTAAAATGATTTGGTTAAATAATACAATCTCACTGTAGACAAACAAGGAGGGAAACAAACTATTAGTGCATAAAATACTTAGATTGTTCACACACTTGCCCAAAAATACTCTAATGACACCACTCATATATGATATTGGGATAAAAAGGATAGAACATCTTGCTGTATAGAGGCTATTGACGTATTGAATTAGAATTTGGAAAACTGGGGAGCTAGAGACCCACAGGCAGACCCTGAGGGAGTTGCTGCATCTGGATGTATTTGTTACTCTCCCTTGGTTGGCCCATATCCGAAAATGGCTCACCGATCTAGGTTTGAGCCGTCATTGGGTAACTTTGTGTTTTCAGACCCCTGATTCAAAGAGAGAGATCAAGACTACATATTGGGACTTTATTATGCACAAAGTGACTTTTAAACCCTGAGCTAGGAAGATTGATTGCTCAATTCCTGTCTTTGAGTTTTGAGCCTTTTCTAGATGAGATCGAACCCCAACTGGCAAATTCACTTTGTATGACGTTTAGGTATGAGATACGCAAAGATAATGTTTTCACAGCCAAATGGGCAAAGTCTCAAATGATGGAAAGAGATCCTAAATGCTCGCTGTGTCTACTAGGTGTAAATCAGGACATTGCACATGTTCTATTTTTTGTGCTGCATACGCAACCCCTAGATGCAAGTGGATCAAGCCCTTCATCAGAAGTTTGAATATTAAGAACTAACTAGAGTCATTCAGAATCCTAAAATCTGACAGCTCCCAACTTATTTTATTTGGTGTCAGTACATTTTTGTTGGCTGCTAGTCACATAACAAATAAGAAAGGGCTAAAATGTTTAGAGTCCTAAAAGAAATGTTAAAACTTTTTAAAGAGTTTAAAAACAAATGTTTTTGTTTTTTTAACGCACAAGCTATTGGAATAGTTATCTTTGTACTGTATTGGCAACAATCTTAATGAATTCATGTTATTATTGTAAAGACCGAAAGTAGAAACTCCTAATTGTACATACGCCTTGCATTTAAGTTTCTTGTCATCAAAACATTTGTTTTAAATGTCTCTACCGGATGGGCCAATATTGTAATGTGTATAAAGATCTGTTTGTAATGCTTTGATGACTCCTCGAATCAAATAAAGGTTTTTGATGATGCATAAAATCGAAGGGTATTTACAAAATATCTTTTAATATAAGTATAGAAAACTTCAATGGTGCAAATGGTGCAGTGCTCCATGATGGGAAAAACATTTAAAAATAATACAAATTATGGTAATAGGTTTCTGAGCTTCATCTCACTGATATATGACAACAGTCAATTAAATCCTCTATGATTTGTGTATTGTTACAATATGTAGTCTTGGTCTGTTAGTGTTAATGTTTCGATCCATTGACGTACATTTCAAAATCAACTGTCGGAGTACTACATAGAACAAAATAAAAAGGTTCCCTCTTAGAACTTCCAATACTGTGATGGAATATATCACGTGGGCAAAATATATGACTACCCATAGCTAAGCAATGGCTCATTAAATCATGCGATGTGAATGAGAGTTTGCCTATAAGTAAGATCTGCTGTCTGATGCCCACATTTAACCCCACTTGTGATTGGATACAATAAGGAAGTTACCCATAATGCCTACAAGGGATTGGTTGCCTAAACTTGCTGGGCGGTTTTGCAAAAACGGGCATGTAGTATCCTGCATTTTGGCACACCAAGGCAAAAAGAGAACTGCGAAGCCTAGCTGAGTACATCACTGGCTTTATTGCTTTTTAGCAAGGGAAGGACATCAAACCCTATGCGTTTTGGCTGTTGGTCATGGCCTTGTTCACAGGTGAGGTGCATCACACCTAATCAGCTCTCACATTTTGAACACATTGATCACGTGACCTGGTGCAATACTATCAATCCCATAGAGCACCATGGTTGTTGCTGCAAACTACGGTAGTTGTAAAATATTGCTCAATAGCACAGTTAGAGTGGAACCCTTGCTCAGTGCTATGTACTGTGATCTGATTGAAATACAGCTGCATGGTGTCCTTAATCACAGTACATTAGTCTGAGTGCACTTGTTGTTAAAAGAAAATGTCACGCTATAAATGTGCAGCAGTTACCTTCCACAATGGAGTCCACAAGATGTACTGCCCACAATGTCACCAGACCTACTAACCTGGGCCAGTGAGTCCAAAGTCGGCAAGAGGAGACGTCCCTCCTCCTGTAGTCCCTTCCGTGCACCGTGCAATCCACTCTATCTGCACAAGGGCGCGTGGGGCATGCTCCCCAATTCAATCCATCAAAGAATTTCTCCAACTGATGGAAGCCCCCATGCCTAAAGGGCGGCTTCGCAAAAACGGGCATGGAGCCTCCTGCATTTGGCACACCAAGGCAAAAAGATATATATATATAGTCTACATATTGGCACCAAGGTTCTAAAACCAGTTCTTTGTAGAATTTAGATATTGTATAGATCACAGGTGTTCTCAGGTATGGTTTGTTGAGGAATTCATTACCTTCTCACTGGGTACAATGATTTACTGTCTGCTCTGTCTCTGTTCTAATCTTCTGTTGTGAGTCCGTAAGTAGGTTCTTTGTTAATTTCTTGTGGTGATCAGTATTTGATATTTGCCTTAGAATTTCTTAGTAATTTTTACATGCATCCGGTGTTACAACTGCCCACCCTTGTCAGCTGGTTTGATCATGAGAGCACCATTGTCATTTGGAGTATGGGGAGCCATTATGTCAGCTAGAGGTATATTGTGTGTTTCAGGGAAATTCAGTGTTCTAAATTATCTGACTGAGTAATTTTTTTCAATGCTAGAGTTTCAACATTTTTGTGGGGGGGAGATAGAAACGCAAGGGTAGCTGGAAGCCTGTGGAGTCAGATGATCTCCATTGGGGTTAACTGAAAAATAGTATCACAATCTTATATTACAAAAGAATTACTGTGTCGCTTTCTTGTTCAGGAAAAAAAATGTTTTCTCTGCTACTACAAACCCCAAATCTTTAATTAAAATACTGGCCTCATCATGGTTCAACATGTATGAGGAGGATATATTGAATTTCAAAGATGGCCCTCAGAGCTAAATTTCCTTGCTCTCTGAGGCTACTGTTTGTGTAAAGTTACTGTGTTATTCTTAAACATTTTTTCATATGTCACAGAGAATTCCGCGGTCTGTACATTTAAAATCTTCTATACTTGTATTAAAAGAGATTGTGTAAATACACTTGCTGAATGTAATGCCTTAAGACCTGAGTCCACAGGCAATACTGAGATTGTATTGCCAAATTCGTAAACAGAATTTTTTTCTGTCATTGGAAAGTGTATTTATAAAAAGCACCCTCTTTTCAAAAAATCCAGTAAGACCTGTGTTCTCTTATTCTTACACAAATATTGACATAAATATTCACACCCTGCCTCCCCCTGGAAGATATCCTTTTGTGTGACCTTATCATTTCATTGGGAAACGTTATTCCAGATTCCATAGGTTTTGTCTGTTCATTATAAAAAGTTATGACAAAGCCAGTAGACCTGACTTACTTTCTTTGTGTTAAAGTCAATAAGCTTATAAGGATGGATTGTAATTAAACTGTGCTAAAGCATTTAGGCAGGTATGTTGCAACTTGGATTTTCAGAGATATATTGAGAGTATAGAAGGCTTGTGGTGTTGGTGATCTTCCAGAATAAACCTGGGAATGGAAGATGTGCACTGCAATATTTTTTTCTAGGATCTCTTAGGAAGGATTTTATATTGTTTTGACAACTGTAGATTTGTACGTATTTGTAATTTTACCAGGGTATACCTAATGGCTGCTTTGTAGGAAAGCTAATGCCCAACACAGTAGGTCTGAGTTGGATACATTGAAAATCCAATAATAAAGATTATTATCCTGATTGTTTATTATTAAAATTTATGATAAAACAGGTGGTTAGGTGTATATATTATGAAAAGCAAATGTAAAATTCAATATGTTCTTAAGCGTGAATTGTCATCACTCTGCGTTAAAGCCTGCTGATAGGTATTTTGTTACATGACATTTTACCGATTACAGTAGTTTCAAGCATTTTGGTGTTGGCTACCCCCCCTGACAAACCGGGTGGACAGGAGATTTGCACCCTGAGAATACTCATTAGGTCCTCTTAGGAAAAATAGAATTTTGCTTTGGTAACTGTAATTTTGTATACATTTATGAATTTATGACTGTATGCCGGATGGTTTTTTGTAGGGAAGTTTATGCTCAATAGAGTAGGCCTGAGCTGGTTATGGTGACAAGCCATCAATAACAGTTATAGGCCTGATTGGGGCAGGTGCCATAGGTCTAGTTGTTATAAATAATTATGACAAAACTAGTAGGCCTGGTTTGTTTACTGTGAAAAGCATTTGCTTAGGCCCATAAGCCTGTTACAGTGGATTGTTATCACACTGGCTGTAGACAGCTATTTTATCAGATGTAATCTCACAGATTACCATATTAAGCAAGGGGTTTGGTGTTGGTCACCCAAACCAACAAACCCTAGAAGTAGAACATTTCCGCTGTGATGATTCTTCGTAGACCTTATTGAGGGTTGTATGTTTTTTTGCCAACTGTACTTTTTTACATATTTGTTATTTCATAACTATATAACTATATGAAGGATGGTTGCCAGCGCATATACATTTCATTAGGCTAGAGTTTGTTATAGTGCAAACGAATGGTAAAGGGTATACCCTCTTGGTTCACAGGCAAAACTATGCCAGATTCTTTAGGTGTGATCTGTTTAGAATGAATAGTTATGAGAAATCAAGTAGGCCTGACTCACTTATTGTGAAAAGCATGTGTTAAAGGCAAATGTTTTGAGGGCTGGATTTGATTACATTGTACTAACGCCTGTAGGCAGGTATTTTGTGACACGTTATTCTGTGGAGTACCGTAGTAGGCATTATTTTGATGTTGGCTACCCTGTAACAAACTATTATTATATAAGATTTGCAATGTGGGTATCCTTGTTAGCCCGTCTTAAGAGAGATAGTAATTTACTTTTCCAACTGTAATTTTGTATACTTTTTCAATTTTATAGCTGCATGTCTGATGCTAGCCTTTTGGAAAAGCTTATTTGAATACAGTAATTCTGTGATGGTGATGCTGAGAAGCCAGTAACAACAGCGATAGGCCTCATTGGTTCAGTGAGAAAAGGTATTTCAGGTGCCATTGTCTGATGTGTTCATTATGAAACTGTATGACAAAGGCAGTGGTTCTGATTTATTTATTAAGCAGCACAAATGTTTAAGTGAAGAGGGCTTTTAAGGGTGGATTGTTTTTGCCGTGGGTTAAAGATGCACATCACGTTTTTGTTACATGAAATCTCTCAGATTACCTCTGAAGGGTAGGATTGGTGTTGGTTACACTCTTTGGCAAATCCTAGAAAGTAGAAGATTTTCACTGTACCAATGTCAAGATCTTATTATAAAAAAATCTTTTTAAAATACATATATCCATATAGATACTCATAAAGCCTTTGCATCAGTCTTCTCCTGCCATTGGTCTGTCTGATTGCCATTTACACCCTGCTTCCATCTATGATAGCATACTGCATGGGGTAATGGTTTAGTACACATCAGTCATTGGTTCTCTTGCCGTGTGAATGACGGCTTTTTCTGAACACGTGCAAATCCAGTTAAAAATAAGTGTTCTTCAGTATCAGGGCTAGCCCGCCAGTCCTTTAGTTTTCAGTTTCCTTGTTTTATAGTTTGCCTTTCATTTCTTTGCTTCTTCTCTTTTTATTTTAATTTAGCTTAAGAGAATACTACAGCTCCCCAGGCAGTGCAAACGGGGCTGCTTGCTTGCACTTCATTTTAACCAGGCGACTATTATGAATTGTGGTTGTCCATAGTATATCATTATCTTACTTTTTTGCCAGCAGGAGTCTTATAAATGTAGTAACCATGCCAGAACTTTAAAACAATAAACTATGGTCAATAGCACTGTAAGATTGACACTGACTGCTGTGTTCAGTTTTTTTAAATGACAAGCATTTTCCAACTGTGCTTAGACAGCAGCATGTTTTTTCTACTTGTATTATTTTAATTTCTTTGCATACGTTGTTACATTTTGTGTGTTTTATCCTAGCTGTGTCAAACGGTGAATGCAAAAATGAGTTAGTATATGGATGAATGATTGCATGAGTGACTGACAGACTGCATATATGATGACTTAAAAAGTGTCTAAACCCATCAGTAAGGCAAAAAGCACTTTTGTTCAAACAAAAGCCACATTTATTGTCATTGACAAAGTAATAACAATGCTAAAGTGTATAACAAATACCTCAAGAACTTCAGACCTATTCTCCCTGCTCTCCTTCCCAGCCAAGGTCATCGAAAAGACCAGCAACGCCCCACTCTCCAAGTTCATTGAAGTCAACCACATTCTAGACATCTCCCAATCCAGCTTCCGAAGCAACCACAGCACTGAGACTGCCCTCCTTGCCGCCACCGATTACATCTGCTTCCTCCTCTACCAGGACAAAACAGCAGCCCTCATCCTCCTGGACCTCTCGACTGCCTTCAACACCATATCACACCTCACCCTAACCAGGAGACTACACGATGCAGGCAGCTGTGTTAAAGTCCTGGATTGGAGCCACTCCTTTCTCACCGGTCGAACACAGCAAGTTAGGCTACCACCATTCCTCTCGGAACCCACAGAGATGAGATGCGGAGTCCCACAGGGCTCCAACCTAATTTCCACCCTCTACAACATCTACATGGCCCTCTCCCAGCCATCGCCAAGAACCATGGATTCAACATCGTCTCCTATGTCGATGACACCAAGCAGATTCTCTCCCTCACTACGAACCCACTATCGCCAGAAACAACTTCTACGACGGGATGAAAGCCATGGCCACCTGGATGAGAGACAGCTGCCTTAAGCTCAACTGGGACAAGATCAAAGTCCTCATCCTGGGGCCCACCGCCTCTACTTGGGATGAATCCTTATGGTCTGCTACACTAGGAACAGCCCCACACCACCAGAACACACACGGAACCTCTGCATCATACTGGACTCTTCGCTCACTATGAACCGCCACATCAGTGCTGTCTCCTCATCATGCATCCACATGCTTCGCCTGTTTAGAAAAACCTTCAGATGGATCCCCACCAAATCTGGAAATACGGTCACCCTGGTGCTCATCAGCAGCAGACTCGACTATGGCAATGAACTTTACACCAGCGTCACCCGGAAATTGCTCAGGAAACTAAAGAATTATGGAAACGCTGCAGCCAGACTGGTCGTCAACATCTTCCGCCACATCACCTAACACCTGCAAAAACTCTACTGGCTTCCAGTGAACAAGAGAGTCACTTTCAAACTCCTCACAATGCCAGAAAATCAAACCTGAACTACAGTCTCTCATTCCACGTATCCACTAGACAGATCTGCTCTGCTCAACTGGCTCTGGCCACCGTCCCATGGATCTGCAAGACCAGAACCGGAAGAAGATCTTTTTCCTTTTTCCTTCCGCTTCACCTCAGGCAATCGCTGACACAATTCAGGATGGATCTCAAGACCTGGCTCTTCGACTGCACCTAGGTGGATCAGCAGAACCCTCTCTTCCCCCTCCCAGTACCTTGAGACCCTCACAGGTGACTGGTTGCCCTTTACAAACACTGATTGATTAATTGAACAAACCCTCACAAAAATATGATGATTAGCATTGCACAAAAGCACCAAACCACACATTTCACAGAAGCCTACTAATATGCCTTTTAATAGCCTAATAATGTGTAATCTTATTACCGAACATCAGCTGCAGACATGTCAGCAACTAGAAAATGCATGGACTTTAAAATGGGTAAAGTATAAAGTGCTTAAGGGAAAAATGAAAAGTCATAGGACAAAACTCTCACTGACCATCCATAAAAGGCTGAAAGCGCCCAATCATATCCAAAGAATATCCGAGGGGCCTGGATCCTTGTCCTAAAAACATTTAAAAATAATAAATATTAATGGAATTAACTAACAGACTCATTTTGCATGGCACGGATGTAGTGCCCTGTGAGATCTGGGGGTCTCTAGTTGGCAATGGTTATCACCTTTGTCCAAATAGGGACCCTTACTTTTAAGTTAGGATAAGGAGATTACGCTCCTTAATAACCCCTGCTCACCCTCTTGGTAGCTTGGCACATCAGACAGGCTTATCTCAGAGGTAGTGTGTTAAGCATTTGTGAATATACACAGTAATACAGTGATAACACTACAGATGGACACAACACAGGTTTTATAAACATAAGTATTCTTTATATAGACATAAACACAAGACCACAAAAGACAAAAATCCACAATATTACACTTAAGATTACTCAAAAGATGATTAAAGTCTCAGTTCAAGTTGTTGGTAAATGCGACAAAGTTCTCAACAAAGTACCTGGATGCGTAATGCAAAGTAAACAAAAGGCTCGCAAAGGGGGAGATGCGTTGGTTCTGTGACCCAGTGGAACGGTTGCGTCCTTCCTCAATGCATGCGCAGAGTAGGGGACTCGTCGTGAGCCTTACCGGTGCAGAAGTGTTGCGTAGATTCTTGGCCTGCGGGCGCGTTGCGGTGCGCAAGATGGCGCATTGATGCGATGCGACGATCCGGTTGCGATGCGAGAAGATGACCCCCTTGATGCGGCGATGCGATGACGATGCGATGACGCCCTGGTAGCCCTGCAACAACTCTGTACTTTGGAGCCACAACAGGCCTTGCGACACGCTTCTCTGGTAATGCGATGGCGACTCTCTCGATGGCGTCACGCTTCTCCGGTGATGCAACAGCAGGCAGCTTCGATTAACACACGCTTCCAGGGATATGCGGCGAAGGCTTACTTCTCCGGCATTGCGACCATTTCAGCTGCGGCAGCGACACGCTTATTCTTGATGCGTCGTGCTTCCAGCTCCCAGCGGCACGCAAGTGTCTGGAGTCAGAATTCCCAGCAAGGAAATTCAGGAGGGAGCTGGAGGTGAAGTCTTTTGTCCCTGAGACTTCAGCAGGAGGCAAGCACAGTTAAAGCCCTTGGAGAATATTCTGTAGATGAAAGTCCTTACAAAGTTCCTTCTCCTTTCCCTTGGCAATGAAGTGATCTAATTTCTTGGGATCAGGGTCCCAATATTTATACCCCAAAATCTTTTGTTCTCTGAAGGCAGAGAGGCCTCTGCCTAGTCCAAACTAGTTCATGAGCACTTTGTTTATATGACTCTCTTCTTCCTTTCACTGTGCAGGGCAGAGACATCAGACGCCCCACAGGAGGTGGAGCCAGCACAGGGGAGGGAAGATACGGCTCTGGAGCACTCTGTTGACATGATTCTTCCTCTCCTTTCACAGTGCAGGGCAGAGACATCAGACAAGCCACAGGGGTGGAGCCAGCATTGTAGAGGGAAGGCTCAGCCATATTCAGGTCCCAGGTGCACTCCTCCCTTCCATCTGGATGTAAATCTCTCTATTCACCACTGGGCTGTCCCAGCCTATCTCCGGGAATTCCCCAGCCCTGTCACACACAAGCCCAGACAAGGAATACACAACTCAGCAGAGGCAGGCTCAAATGGTTAGGCAAGCAAATACCTACTTTCTAAAAGTGGTATTTGCAAACACAGAATATTAAAATAAACTTTACTAAAAGATGTATTTTATTATCCTGAGTGCAGGCATACTAAATTCGAATTTCTACCTTGTTCCCTGAGTCAGTTAGTATTATAAGAATGTAATAATCTAACTGCCTATTCTAGCCTATGAGAACAGGTAGCCTTCAATAGTGAAAAACGAAAATGGCTGTAATTCACTATTAGAACATGCTACACACATCAGAGCATGTCCTACCTTATACTTACAACGCACCCTGCCCTTGGGCCTACCATAGGGGTGTCTAATATGAAGCAAAGGGAAGGTTTAGGGACTGGCAAGTGGGTGCACTTGGCCAAGTCGACATGGCAGTGCTAGACTGCACATAGGCCTTGCAATGGCAGGCCTGAGACACATTTTACAAGCTATTTCTGTGGGTGGCATAACCAATGCTGCAAGCCCACCAGCAGCATTTTACTTACAAGCCCTGAGCACACATGGTGCACTGTACTAGGGGCTGACAGATAAATCAAATAACCTAATCATGGAATCCAATCAGTATATCAATTTAACATGGGGAGCACTTGCACTGTGGCACTGATTAGCAGTGGCACAGTGGCCAAAGCATAAATCCAGCAAAAAGATATCAAAACAGAGGAGGCAATCCGTCAAAAATGAAAGGGAGACTTACGCCAATGATGCCAGGTCTAACATGTCCCTTACCCTAAGTCGGTCACTTCCCCCACCAAGTGAGCAAATGCTTTTGGCAAGCGGCTGCATCTTACGCATACTATTAACCAAGGTATTAACTGTTAATTTTCTCCTTTTCTTTAAAGCTAATATGCCACCACATTTTCCATGAATTTCAGATTCTGACACAATTATCTAACTGCCTCAGATCCTTTGAAGACCCTTGCAAGCCCATTACGATCCGAATAAAATGGCAAATCAATAATTATTATTCCACCTGGCGCATGAAATAGGTTATTCCAAAATGTTTTCAGTAAAGAGCAAGTACAATTATTAGTTTCCGGAGTCTCCTATCCACAATGCAACCTTGACGCATTTCGTTTACTAATGACAATATTTTATGGTGCTATGCCAGTTGAATAATAAAGGTAATTACATTCCAAGGTATTGTACTCTCTTTATATTAGAGACTATAATGACACTGTGCATGGAAATAGAACTCATTTTAATTATATTACCAGGTTCTGGCTTCAAGTGGCTAAATAATTATCAGTCTTCTACTAAAGAAATTCAGTTTACTAATGTCCAAGTAACTGAAATGCAAACCTGCCTTGTGCTAGAATCAAAAAGTGATAAAAGAGTGATAACACTCTATAATTGCAGTTATTTGAAAAAATGCTCAATCATAATCTGAACTCATCAATGATTGCTGTACATTCTTTTAGACTGCCACCCAACAAAATATGTATAGAAAAAATATACCTCTTTTGTAGATTCTCAATACAGTTTGGAGATAGGTGATATTTCATGGCAAATAAGTTTGCATTTTATGTAGTGGTATATGCTTGGGGGAGTAATTTATCAATGTGAGTATGATCTATAGAAATGTTACAAATATTTGTTTATGACAATATAACCCCTTAACTGCTACCACCCCCCACTGCCCACCCACTCCCAGTGCTGAGCCCTATTTTTGCCTATTTGAGGTAGTTCACGCTTAGGGCTTCATAACTTATTGGAGTGACTTGCATGGCTCTCCCAAGGTTTCCTCACCCAGAATCCATTATAAACCTCACAATTTGAATAAAAACAAATTTTCCTCACATTTCTGTGATGGAAAGTTCTGTAATCTCTTGCAAGCCACAAACTTTCTGCCACCTGGCATACCTCCGCATCTCCTGATAAAAATGGTACCTTACTTATGTAGGCGGGCCTAGTTCCTACGACAGGAAAGAACCCAAAATGCAACATGGACACATCACATTTTTCCTTTTTTTTTTTAATGTTTTTATTAAACAATTTTTACAACATTTACTCCCTTCCCTCCCTCCCAAGAGTCAAATACACAGGTTTATGTCAAGAACAAGCCTATGGTCAGTCTAGTTACATATGGTTACCTATACATGTAGAGCAGGATTTTAGGCCTTTATAGTACTCAGCGTTTACAAATTACTTACATTTTGGCTAATCTGCGAACTAAAGAGACAACAGTAACACAAGATATACCATTCAAACGTAAAAAAATTATCAGACCAATCTAACCAGATATGCAAAGCCTTGCCTGGAAATTTAACCAGGTAGGCCTAACAGGTAAGAAGCACCGATGATCAAGCAGACCCAAGGTTTCCTGCTCAGTCTAAACTCTAACCATTTTTTTTTCCATTCTGCGATCGGGCTCCAAATCTGTAAGCCTAGTGACCTACCCTTCTTCCCCTTTCTCGCATATATGGCTTTTTCCATATTATGTATATGCAACAACCTTGCCAACCATTGTTGCATGGTTGGTGGTAGTTTATTCCGCCATGCGGTAGCTATACATAAACGTAGCACCGCCATGGCCACAAATACAAAGTATACAAATTGTGATTGCAAAGTGCCTGTCTCAACTCCTAAAAGGATTATGTCAGCTGTTAATTTTACCTTATAGTTCAAAGATCTGTCAAAAAAGGCTTCCATGTCTTTTAACAGGGGAGAAGGCTCGGACACTCAGCAAACATATGTTTTATGTCTCCTTCTGTGCTATCACATCTCAGACAAGTGATCCCCTGTGTGCATCCCCACTGGGCAATTCTGGCTGGCGTATAGTAAAGTCTGTATAGGGTTTTATAGTGTTGGGCTTGTAGAGCCGACGAGCACAGAGCCTCCTGACCAAGCTGCAGTGATTTTCAAAACACGCCCTCGGGTATCCCTAATGTGTCCATCCATTTAGTTTCAAATTTAACTAAATCATCCCCTCTATGCACAATAAGTTCAGCATACAGCCTCTTGATTGTACAGCCCTGTCCCCCTTCTATTACTCGCAATATTGGATTGTCGCCAAACCCCAGTGGGCCCCCTCCTTTGCTGGCCAAGAAACTTCTCGTCTGCAAGTACTTAAAAAAACTCCTGTTGCTGATCCCAAATTCCCATTGGATTTCTGCGAATTGGTGTACACCTGTCGGGCCTAGCAAATCTCCCATCTTTTTTACTCCCAAGCTGCTCCATTCCCTAAATGTAGTGTCGGCAAAGATCTCCGCGGGTAGTGTAGGATCATCCCCAAGTCTGGTGTATACATGATATCTCCCCATGCCAAAGCTTTTTTTAAACACCTTCCATACCCTATATACCGCGTCTATGGTCTTGAACCTAGTCCTCTTAAAGTAACTTGGTTCCGTATATCTAAGAAATGCATTCTCTGTCTCTGCCCAGAGAATTTTTCCGTAGATCTCGATTGATCCTGCGTGTGTCTCATTTTCCATCTCGGCGCCTCCCAAAAGGCCTGGCATCTGTTGTAATGCTGCTGCCCAATAGTACATTCTTAGATCTGGAAGCGGCCATCCTCCCCTCTCCTGTGGCAATGACATAAATCTTATAGCTCTTCTTGTCTTACCCTGTGACCACACAAATCGATTAATCATATTATCTATTCTGCTAAACCAGGTTAAATTAAAAAACAATGGAATAGTTCTAAACAAATATAAAACTTTCGGCAGCAGGTTCATCTTTACATAATTTACCCTACCTACTATGGACATGTGTAAATTGTGCACCCTGTCTAAATTCTTCCTTGCTTTACTGATGATAGGGCAAATATTAATTTCAACCAGTTTATCCAGATCTGCGGTTATGGTTATGCCCAGATAAACACCCTCAGCCACCACCCGAGTGTCTATGTAGACTGCATGAGTATTCTTTATAATTTGTGATTTGCTTTTATTCAGTGCATAGCCTGCCACCCTCCCAAACTGTTCTGCTTCCTGCTCTATTGCTCCTATTGCCTCTGCAGGCGAGGGTGTGATGACCGCAATATCGTCCGCGTAACGCTCCCCATTTGGGTGTTTAAGGGGACACATCACATTTTTCCATTGAAAAAAAACCCTTTTTTTATTGTTGGTAGCTGTGGATTTCGGGCCCTAGCTCACCCAGCACCTAAGGAAACCTAGCAACCCTACACATTTGTAAAACTAGACACCTGGGGAAATCCAGGAAAGTAGGATTTCTGCTGATGGAATTACGTTTTCTTACCCAGAAGCCATTACAAACCTCAAAAGTGACAAAAACACATTTTATTCAGATTTCTATGATGGAAACTCCTTCCACCCAACATTCCCCCCAAGTCTTTCAATAAAAATGGTACCTCACTTGTGTGGGTAGGCCTAGTACCACCAGAGGTAAGGGCCTAAAATGCAACATTTACACATCACATTTTTCCACTCAAAATTGACCCTTTTTTTGTAAAGTGGGTAGCTGTGGATTTTGAGTCCTAACTTAAGGACAAACCACACACCTGACAAACCTAACACACATGCCCATTTTTGAAACCTAGACAAATGGAGGAACCCAGGGTGGATCAATTTGCAAGGCTCCTACTTGGTTTCTTTTACCCAGAGTCCCTTGCAGACCTCAATCTTTGACTAAAAAACACATTTTCCTCATATTTATGTGATGGAAAGTTCTGGAATCTGCAGGATGCCACAAACTTCCTTCCATTCTGTTGCATTGGTAGGCAAAGTGCCCGCAAAAGGAAAGGGCCCGAAACACAACATGGTTACATCAAATTTTTCCACTCAAAACTGACCTTTTTTTTGTAAAGGGGGTTGCGGTGGATTTTGGATCCTAGCTTATCTGGCACCTAAGGAAACCTAGCACACCTGCGAATTTTTTTAACTAACCACTTGAGGGAATCCAGGGTGGAGTGACTTGTTTTGCTTTCACCAGGTTGGAAATCTAGCACACCTGCCCATTTTTGAAAACTAGTTATTTTAGGGTATCCAAGGTGGAAGGACTTGTGTTGCTCTCATCAGGGTTTTTCTTTAACCCAGAATCACATGCAGACCTCAAACTAAGACAAATATCACATTTTCCTCACATTTCCCTGATGGATGGGTCGGAAATCTTTAGGATGCCCTGAACTTCCTTTCACCCAGCACTCTCCCAAATCTCCTGAAAAAATTGTACCTTACTTATGTTGGTCGGCCGAGTACCCGCGACAGGAAAGGGCCCCAAACTCAACATGGTTACATCACAAATTGACCCTCCTGAGGCACAGCCGGGAGAATTAGCTTGCTTACGTGTAACTGATTTTAAATATCACTGTATTTGTTTTTACTTGCATTCTCCCTTACCTTGGGCATCTCTCCCTCGCATTTCCGACCAACAAACCCCGCGCTGAGGATCTAGCGCTGCAGGGGTTGATTTTTCGACTTCGGCGCCATCTCGTGCCAAGCCCTTGGCCACGCCCACTATCGAGAGGCCACGCCCACTCTGCCCCAGTCCTCATTAAAGGGGTGCTGAGTACGAGCCGCGCTCCATGATATTGACCCTCCTGAGGCACAGCCGGGATAATAGCTTGCTTGCGTGTAACTGATTTTAAATATCACTGTATTTGTTTTTACTTGCACTCTCCCTTACCTTGGGCATCTCTCCCTCGCATTTCCGACCAACAAACCCCGCGCTGCGGATCTAGCGCTGCAGCGGGTTGATTTTTCGACTTCGGGGCCATCTCGCGCCAAGCCCTTGGCCACGCCCACTATCGAGAGGCCGCGCTCCCCATCCCCTACTTCAATGAGTGCCTCCCAGACGCGCAGTGGACGAGCGCAGCGGGCGCGCCGGCAGCGCGCCGAAGGCACGCCTAAGACAAGCCCGTCTGCGCCCGTCAGCGGCCCGGAGGTGGACGGAGTGGCGGGAGGGGCTGGCTCAAGGCTCACATATTCGCTGTCGAATCTACGCTTACTTAGGAATAATAAGGTTACATGTCGTGTGGTTTTTCCTGGGCGATACAAGGGCAAAAGACGATGTCAAGGCTGCGGATGGATTCCAGGCAATTCCCCTGTAGGGGGGGGCGGCCAGCCCTAAGGCCAATGTTAAATATCTGTGCCTTCTACTTAATACTCGCTCCCTGAGCAGGCATGCCCTGGATATCCACGAGCTTTTAGCTGTCGAAAAACCTGTTTGCTTAATGCTCACTGAAACGTGGCTGGGGGAGTCCTCCAATCCGGATATTGCGATTGCTATTCCTCCTGATTATGTGATTTTTAGGCACGATAGACTGAATGGGAGGGGTGGAGGGGTGGCGATTGTGGTCAGGAGATCTGCCACATGTGTGGTTATCCCTATGGAGACCATTCCTGGCTGCGAATCCCTAACGTTTTCTATAGCCCTATCCCCCCATCAATCCTTTTCTGGGCTCTTGGTTTACAGACCGCCAGGTCAGCTGGGGTCTTTTCACGAGGAGCTGCAGGTGCTGGCATCGGCGCTTTGTTTAAAGACAGAACACGGCATTGTGCTTGGGGACTTTAACATTCATATGGATGTGGGGACGGATGGTGACACGATTAAAATTAATGATGTCACCTCCCCCTGGGCCTCACCCCTCACCTGGCTGTCCCGACTCATAACAAGGGCCACACCATAAATCAGGTGTTCTCCACCATTCCACTGGACATGGCCAGCCCTGTCCCTGTCCTTTGGTCGGACCATTTTCTGACTAGATTTCAGATTTTGGGTACTAATAAGTCATCCTGTGCAATGTCGAGTCATCCTAGGCAGACAGGTCGGCATATCATCGGGTGACCCCTGAAAGTTTGGCCCAGGCCTGTTTGGATCATCCCTGTCCTCTATCAGGAGATCTAGAGAGGGATCTCGATTTGCTGCAGGAGTGGCTAGTGAAGCGATTAGATGAATTAGCCCCTGAGACGGTTCCCCGGAAAACATCTAGACGGATTTCTGCTCCCTGGTTTACGGAGGCTTTGGCGCTGTCACGGCGCAAGTGTAAGGTAGCAGAGAGGCTTTGGCGCCAGCAGTATGATCCCGGGACCAAGACTGCCTATAGGGCCGGAATTAAGGCCTATAATGCGGACATTGTTATCGAAAAGAAGAACTATTTCTCTGCGAGAATTGAGACTGCTTCAAGTTCCTGCAGGGACATTTTCACTATTGTGAAGGAGTTTATAACTCCTAAAGCAAATGCGTCGCATCATGAGTTCTCAGAGCCATGGGTGATCTCGCTAGCTAGTTTTTTTACCACCAAGATCAAACGGATTCAGGACTCTTTCTCTTCCTTGGGCCCGAGCGATGTTACCATCCCGGTGGACCAGTTGAATCTGACAGATGGACCTGGACCTTTTCTTTCAGAATTTCCATCTCTCTCCGGCTCCGCTTCTCAGGATCTCCTGATCAAGCTTAAGTCAGGATCACCCTCTGACCCTTGCCCTGCTAAATTTTTGGCTAGGGTAGTGGAGGTTCTGAACCCGTTGATTAATCCCATCCTTAACCTGTCACTGACTAGTGGTGTGGTTCCCGCGGTCTGGAAGCAGGCGATGGTTGTGCCTCTCCTTAAAAAGGCGGGTCTAGACCCTGAGCTACATGCCAACTACAGGCCGATCTCCCCCTGCCTGCTCTGGCAAAGATAGTAGAAAAGCATGTGCACACTGTGCTTTCTACTTTCCTTGAAACCCACAGCCTGCTGCACTCCACCCAGTCTGGCTTCCGGTCCAACCTGAGCACCGAGATGGCGCTATTAGAGATCAATGAGGCCGTCAAGGAAGTGCTGGATGCTGGAGGAAGGGCCATGTTGGTAATGTTAGACCTGTCGGCGGCTTTCGACACCGTCCCTCATGAGGGTCTCCTTAGCAGGCTCCATGAGATCGGTCTGAGCTGGTTTAGATCTTATTTAGCTGGCCGCCGGCAGATGGTCTGGGCCCCTCCATACTCAGCCGAAGTGCCGCCTCTGGAGGTCGGAGTCCCGCAGGGCTCGGTGCTGAGTCCGACTCTCTTTAATATCTTTATGACCCCTCTGGCGGTGCTGGCTGAGTCTTTCGGGGCTCAGATTGTGTCATACACCGATGACACCCAGCTCCTTTTCACTTGTGGGAAGGGGGCCAAGTTTGACGGAGAGAGCATCCGGGGGTGTCTTGGGGCTGTTTTCAAATGGTTTCAGCGAAACAGCCTCAAGTGCAACCCAGATAAATCAGAGGTGCTCTTCTTCGGGTGTCAGTCTGACCCGAGCTGGAAGGATTGGTGGACGGTGAACATGTTCCCCCGCGTCTTCTTCTCTTGTTGCCAAGAACTTGGGGGTTAAGATTGACACGGGCTAGTCGCTTAAGTCCCAGATCCTTGCATTGGCCGGCACGTGTTATGGCCTCCTTAAAATGCTGCGTAAGTTCCTTCCCCTGCTCCCGCTGGCGCATAAGAAGACTACGGTCCAGGCCCTTATTGGCTCACGGTTGGACTACTCGAATATCCTATATTTGGGGTTACCTGAATACCTACTCCAAAGACTCCAGGTGGTCCAAAACTCGGCGGCACGGGCCATTTTTGGCCTACACCGCCGAGCGAGAGCCTCGGACCTTTTACACTCCCTTCATTGGCTGCCTATTCGTAAGCGGATTGTTTTTAAAGCACTTACGCTGGCGCATAAGGCACTCCATGCTGTGGGTGCTGAATATATCCAAAAACGACTTGTTTTCTATAAACCAACCAGATCCTTAAGATCGGAATCTCTCAGCCTTGCCGTTGTCCCTGCTGTTAGGAAAGCAAGGGTGGGGGCGCTCCTTCAAACGCTTGGTGCCCCAGTTATGGAACACCCTCCCTCTGTCGCTCCGCTGCATTTCGAATCTGCTAGCCTTTAGAAAGGGTCTGAAGACGTGGCTTTATGGTCAGTAATTTGCTTGCTTGTTTCCTCTCTTCTTCCTGCCCTCTGTAGTCTGTTGTGGGTCTGAAAGAGCCGGGACACTCCTCGGAGTAGTCGAGCGCTATATAAGACACCCATTAACATTAACATTAACAATTTTCCACTCAAAACTGACCTTTATTTTACAAAGGGGTTTGCTGTGGAATTTGGGCCCTGGCTTAGCCGACACCTGTGGAAACCTTGCACACCTGCACATTTTTGAAAATCTGAAACCTTGAGCAATCGGGGGGGGGGGGGGGGTAGGGGGGCATGGCTGTCTCCAGGTTTTTCCACCCAGAATCCATTGTAAACCTCAAACTATAACTACAAACATTTATTTCTCTCACATTTCTGTCAGGAAAACATCCAAAATCAGTGGTGATCCACAAAGTTTGTATCACCCAGCGTTTTCCCACATGTCCCAAAAGCACCAGTACCTAACTTGTGAAGGGTGCGCTAAGAAAACACAAAAGGCCATAAAGCTCTAAGTGGAGAGATCAGCGATAGGGGTAACTGCTGTATTTGGGGCTGTGCTGGGCCACCACCCATGGAAAACCTACAGACCACAGACATTTATGAAAGCTAGACACCCATGGTATTCCACTGTGGTGCTCCTCCTGTGAATCCTACAAGCTTTTCGTTCCCACAATGCCTTGAAAACCTCAAACTTTGACAAAATCACGCACTTTCCATACATTTCTGTGATGGAAACTACCACAATCAGAAATAACCCACAAAATTCTGATGACGCAGCATTCCTCTACTTGTCCCGATAAAAACACTGCCTCATATGTGTTTCTGGACCTAGTGCTAGCAAGAGGAACCAATCACACCTAGGCCAACAAGAGTTCCTCTGTAGGACTTATTGACCCGGGTTTGATCCATTATTTTCACGATCATTAGTATATGTGCTACAGTTGGTTCTGTTGTGTACAATAATTGCTTTACAGTTGCATCAATAATTGTACAGAAAGAAAAGAAACACTCCTGAATAGAATTAATCAAAGTCAATGCATTGACACCTTATTCACTTAGTTTTCTTTTTTATTATAACATACTATGACTGTCACAAAAGGACACAGATTATTGAAAAATGACACATAGACAACTTATAAGTGATTAGGTGATCTAGAAGTAGCAAGGTGCTGTAAGTGAATGAAATCCATACACAGTGCTGTCCAAGAAGTATCTAAAATGTTTAAATCAGTGGACATCTGTCCCTAAACACATAAATCTCCAATCCGCCTATTGCTTAATCTGCTTCATCTGCTTTTCGTGTTGGATGGAGAGGCTAGGGTATAGATTTTACAGGCACGTCGATGTTTCAACCCAGATGAGTGCTTGATTTGCGATGGAGTCACAGCGGGTCTTCTTCAGGACAGGGGGGAACAGCGAGTATAGGTGGTATGGGATACCATTTGAAGTCTTCAAGTTATAATCCACCAGAGGTTGGATTCATGTGGGTGATGGAAATGAATCACATCATTCAGAGAATCTAATGTCATGACTCAAAGGCTCGGTTGGGGCTGCTCGCTGAATGGAAAACCACAGTCATTAGGGCCAGCCACATAACTGGGGTAGCATTTTTATTGGGACAAGTGGGAGAATGATTGGTGGTAGAAATGTTATGGATTCCTCCTGATTCCGTAAGTTTCCATCACAGAAATGCATGGATAAACTTAGATTTTAGGCACAGTTTGAGGTCTGCAGGGCATTGTGGGTAAAAAAACTTCATGGGATCCAAGCGCAGCACAACACTCTAAACTCCCCAGGGTGTCTAGGTTTCAGAAATGTGTGGGTTTAGTAGGTTTCCCTAGGTTGTGGCCAAGCCCAGGCCCAGTTCCCTCAGCTACCGCCATCATGAAATCAGGTTGGTTTTTTGACAGGAAATGTTGTTGTTTTCACATGTTTTGGAGCTTTTCCAGAAGTTTACATCACAGAAATGCAAGGAAAACATGTGATTTTAGGCAGAGTTTGAGGTATGAAGGGCATTATGGGTAAGAAAATATCATGGGCTCCACAACGAGCAAACCATCCTGGACTCCCCATTAGTCTAGTTTTCCAAAATACCTGGGCTGTTTAGCCTACCCAAGCCGAAAAAGTACAGCCATTCACCATAGCAAGTGGGATGATATTGGCATTTAGCCTCACTCTCCTGGCCCTTTTGCTGAAACAACACCCAAAATAATCAAATGTCCTCTCGCTTGCCTGTGGGATGGGATTCTATGGCCTGTAGGAGAGCAGAAAGACTGTGGAGTCTTTAGGGGCGAGGGTATGGCCTGGTGCCAGGATGGGCCAGATCCACTCCATTATTTTATTTAAAAAATATTTCTGTCATCCAAGCAGCTTTCTGCCCCCTGGGAGAAGATTGGGGCCAATCTCCCTCTCTGCCCTTCAGGGCAGACAAAATACTGATTTGTCCCCTTTGGGGTATGAGTATGCCCTAATGTCAGAGTGCAAAAAGAACAATCAATGGACAGAATGCAGAACAATGTCCTACATTCACCCTAGAACAGAGGTATGGGCCTAAATCCATTGTTTTTTTGCTCATCATGACATTCCAGTTTGCACCCAGCCATATGCAAATCAGTCTTGACTCTGCGCCCAATGGGAACAGTCCAGCCAGAAAACAGTCCAGGTCCTCCCTGGACTGGAAACTAGCATCCTAGGACCGGTTTCGGGCTTTCAGCCCCCTGACAGACAGGATAGCTTGACTCCAGTGTGCATGGAGAGCACGGGACAAACGTCTCGGCATACCTGTCCTATTCGAGGTGACAAATGCGAATAGAACAATTGATGGACAGAATTCAGAACAATGTCATACACTCACTCCAGTACAGATATCTGGGCCTAAATCCATCGTTTTTTTTCTCAACATGCCATTCCAGTTTGGACCCATCCATATGCAAATCAGTCTCAACCCTGCCCCAATGGGAACAGTCCAGCCCGAACTGCCAGGCTAGCTCCTCCCTGGATGGGAAACAAGCATCCTAGGACCGGTTTCGGATTTCAGCCCTCATCACCCAGGATAGCTTGACTCCAGTGGCATGGAGAGCATGAGACCCAAGTCTGGGCATACCCGTCCCACTCAGGGTGACAAATGCAAAAAGAAAAATTGATGGACAGAATGCAGAACAATGTCATACGTTCACTACAGTACAGAGATCTGGGCCTAAATCCATTGTTTTTTCTCTCACCATACATTCCAGTGTGGACCCAGCCATATGCAAATCAGTCTTGACCCTACGCCCAATGGTCACAGTCCAGTCCGAACTGCCAGGCCAGGTCCTCCCTGGACTGGAAACAAGCATCCTAGGACAGGTTTCTGGTTTTCAGCCCTCATCAGCCAGGATAGTTTGACTCCAGTGGCATGGAGAGCGCAATACCCACGTCTGGGCATAGCCGTCCCACTCGGGGTGACAAATGTTAAAAGATCAATTGATGGACAGAATGCACAACAATTTCATACATTCAGCCCAGTACAGAGATCTGGGCCTAAATCCATTGTTTTTTTGTTCACCATGCCATTCCAGTTTGGACCCATATTTATGCAAATCAGTCTTGACCCTGCGCCCAAGGGGAATATTCCAGCCCGAACTGCCAGGCCAGGTCTTCCCTTGATGATAAACAAGCATCCTAGGGCTGGTTTCGGACTTTCAGCCCTCATCAGCCAGGATACCTTGACTCCAGTGGCATGGAGAGCACAGGACCCACGTCTGGGCATACCCGTCCCACTCGGGGTGACAAATGCAAAAAGAACAATTGATATACAGAATGCAGAACAATGTCATACATTCACCCCAGTACAGAGATCTGGGACTAAATCCATAGTTTTTTTGCTCACCATGCTATTTCAGTTTGGACCCCGCCATATGCAAATCAGTCTCCGTCCATCAACTCCTCGTGTTTGCTTTGTTTGCCCTAAGTTGACAGGGTATGCCCAGACGTGGGTCCCTTGCTCACTTTGCCACTGGATTCAAGCTAGCAAGGCTGAAGAGGGCTGTTAGCCTGAAACCGGTCTCAAGATGATTGTTTCCATTCCAGGGAAGACATGGCTTGGCAGTGCGGGCTGGACTATGCCTATGAGTCACTGGGCCAAGACTGATTTGCATATAGCTAGGTCTAAACTGGGTGGCAAAGTGAGCTTAAGAATGATGATGGATTATACCCAGATCTGTGACTGGGGTGAGTATCTGAAAAGTTTCAGTGCTCCCTCCATCATCTCCTAGTGCTTGCTTTGTTCGCCCTAAGTTTTCAGGGTCTGCCCAGACGTCGGTCCCTTGCTCACTGTGTTACCGGATTCAAGCTAGCCTAGCATTGTTCGCCCTAGGTTGGCAGGGTATGCCCAGACGTTGGTCCCTTGCTCACTTTGTCACTGGATTCAAGCTAGCCTGCGTGAAGAGGGGTGTTACCCCGAACCGGTTCCAGGATGCTTGTTTCCGGTCCAGGGAAGACATAGCTTGACAGTTCCGGCTAGACTGTTCCCCTGAGGCACAGGGTAAAGACTGATTTGCATATAGCTGTGTCTGAACTGGGGTGGCAAAGTGAGCTAAAGAATGATGATGGATTCAACCCAGATCTGTGACAGAGGGTGCGTATCTGAAAAGTTTCAGTGCTCCGTCCACCATCTCCTTGTGTTTGCTTCGTTCGCCCTAAGTTGGCAGGGTATGCCCAGACGTGGGTCCCTTGCTCACTTTGCCACTGGATTCAAGCTAACCTGACTGAAGACGGGTGTTACCCCGAAACCGGTCCCAGGATGCTTGTTTCTGGTCCAGGGTAGACATGGCTGGGTAGTTCGGGCTGGACTGTTCCCATGAGGCACAGGGCCAAGACTTATTTGCATATATCTGTGTCTGAACTGGGGTAGCAAAGTGAGCTAAAGAATGATGATGGATTCATCCCAGATCTGTGACTGGGGGTGAGTATCTGAAAAGTTTCAGTGCTCCGTCCATCTTCTTCTTGTGTGTTCAACACCCCGCCTCTTTCTTTTGCCCCATTCTGAGATCCCTGGTGTCTAGTCGGCTTTTTCCCCTCACAGGGGCAAACTCTAGGTGACCCCTTGTATGCCTGTGGTGGGCAGAAAAACGAATTTGTCCCTTTTGGGGAGGGACGGGATGTGGGCAGTGTCAGAGTGCAATGCCCACACTCCTTTCTTTTGCCCCAAGGGCCTGGTATCTAATCGGCTTTCGTGGGCAGATTTGGAGAAACTTGCCCAATTGAGACAACATTGGGACAAAAATCCTATCTGCCCAGGGGGCCAGAAAGACACAATTGCCCCTTCTGGGTAGATCTTGATGCCAGGGTAGGTCTCCCCTTCTTTTTTGTTTGTTTTTTCTGCCATTTTGAAATCCCTGGTGTTTAGCTGGCTTTCTGTATGCCTGGGAGAGCAAATTGGGGGTAAATACTCCTATCTACCTCCCAGGGGCAGTAAGTCTATTTAGCCCTGGAGTGGGGGAGAATACAGAGCCATGCCAAGGGGAGCTACTCTCACACCCCAAAAATAATGCATAAAGTCAGTCCCTGGTGTTTAGTGGGTTTTCTGACCCCATTGGGCAAATTGGGCCTAATTGTCCCCATCTGTTCCCCGGAGAGGCATAAAGACTGTTGAGCCTTTCTTTGGGGTGGGGACAAGGCCATGCCGATGGTGGATAGACCCCCATATTGTGTTTACCCTGGTGCTTTTTTCTTTGGTGTTTGCTGGTCTTTCTTCCCCCAGGGTGGTCATTTTAAAGGTAATCACCCGCATCTGCACCCCTGGAGGGGTGGAAAGAATATCTGTGCCTCTCTGGATTATGACATGGGCTGAGAAGGTAGGGCAGGTGTGGGCCAATGGATATGTTTAGATTATGGGTAGGCGATAAATTCCGCTCTGCCGGCAGAGTTCGCTGACTTTTGACCACTTTGTGTTGCGCTTGTAACACAAATTTTTGACCAGACTCCAACATCGATCATATGTCGAATTTATTGTCTAGCATGCAGCTCACCATCAGTAAGTTGACGAGCAAGAATAGGCATCGCCTAACGCGATTTCTAGGCACTAGGACGGCACCCATCGAGATTTTCTCAACACAGGCTGTTGCAACGTTTCTCAGTGAGAAAGCTGCAGCTCGAGTAGAAAATCTACTTGAGTGGCAGCAAAGAAGCAGCACCCTCTGGCACATCACGTGGTGCCATTTGCACTGATTTTGCAGTGTGGAACAATCTCCCGGCACTAAAAATCAGTACAATGTGCCGATTTCTGCCTGTGCGTGGAACTCCGTAGACTCCGTTGGCTCCCGTGGAGTTTTCATGTGACTCAGCAGAGTTTGTTTCGCACACCCCTAGTTTAGGTCATGTTTAGATGAAAGCGCAATCAATAGAAACACTGTTAATAACAGATACAATTTACCCCTCATTCACATTTTATTGGATAAGGTTAGAAACACAAATATTTTCCCTAAACTAGATCATAGGTAAACATACCATGTAGAGACTGATAGGATGAAAAATGGAAAACTGTATTCCACTGTTAGAAAATGAAGTCAAGGGCCAGATGTATCAAACTGTTTTGCCCATTCTGTGTCTATGGGAAAATGTGTTCATACATCTGGCCCCAAGTCTTTTGAACTTAGCAACTCTCCTGCAGCTTTTCAGTATTTCATGAATGAGGTTCTGGTTGAATGCTTAGATGTATTCTGTATAGTTTGGCTGGATGACATTCTGATCTACTGATATTCCCTGTAAACACACACCATATTAAGGCAAACTTACAACAGCTGATAGAACACCGTCTTTGCGCCAATAAGTTTGTTTTTCATACCACTACTGTAGAGGTTTTGGGTTACATTATTAGGCCTCAAGTCACTAAGCTAGAGTAGAAGCAAGTGTCAGCGGCCACAACCAACCTCAGGTATAGCTCTACAAAGTTTTTGACCATTACCAACTTTTATAGAAGATTCCCTCATCAGTGTTCTTAAATAGTAAGGCCTGTCATTAGATTACTATGGAAAGGAGCAGATTTGTTTGGTCTAAAGAGTCTGACTAATTGTTTTGCTTTTCTGATGCACTGATTTTGCAACATTCCAGTGCGGAGCAGCCATTTATTGTTGAAGCTGACACCACTAATTATTGTATGGCAAGTGCTTTGTCTCAGATAAATCCATATGATGGGCATGCCCATCCAGTCACTCATTTCTCTCAAATAGTTTCCACAGCAGAACTAAATTATTCCATCACTCACAGTAAGCTTTTTGAGACTAAAAGGTCCTCTGAGGACTGGAAATAGTATTTGCTAAGAGCTAAACGCATAGCTGTGTGCCATAGTGTGTATTTGTGCTTTTCAGGACAGTGAAAATGGTCCCACCAATTGCTACAGCAGGGATTAACCCCAATGGTGATGGTTGTATTACAAAAGCTGTAATGATAGAGGTATCCATCATATTTTTGACTGAGGTGCTATTAGTGTGGTAGTGGTAGTTTCTGTAAAAGTAGACACAAAACCTGTAATATAAGCCATAGTATGATTTACAAAGCCCTACTCTATTTAATCTGTACATCTATTCCCTGGTGGAGCTCATTCCCTCTGGGATCAGCTTCATATACTACCCCAAAGATGCTCAGATGCTCATTTCCCTTGATGAACAGCCTCGCAGCAACAACACAGGTTTGATATTTGATATTTTATCATTTATATAGCGCCCGAATCACCCGTCAGGGGTATCTCGGCACTGGGATTACAAGCTACAGCTAGACAAGCACATCTCAGAACAGGAAAGTCTTTACTAGCTTTCAAAATTGTAAGTAGTCTGAACATAGACGTAGGGGCATGGGGAGTTGGTTCCAAAAGAGAGGGGCTAGATGAGAAAAGGCTTTACCACCCGTGCGAGCTTTTTTAAACCGTGGGATACAGAGAAATGATTTAGAACCTGACCGAAGGGACCTAGCAGGTGAGTACCTTACAAGTTTGTTAGATAGGCAGTTGGGGCCCAGGTCATATAAAGAGCTTAAAAACAGTACAGCAAGGTTTTCATAAGTGTGACCGAAAGGTGGCCAACTGGATCAGGACGAATGCTCAACACAGAGAAGACTGCGATCTTATTGATCGTTGGTCAAAACAGATCACCCACTAGAGCTCAACTCAGAGAAGACTGAGATCTTACTGTTCTTTGGTCAAAACAGGTCCCCAACCTTACCTGCTGGCTTTTGGCCATTGCATTAGGACTCCCAATCTGTTCCTGTTTTCTCATCCCGGAACTCAGTCTTCGTGTTTGATCAAGATCTCTCATTAGTCCCCCCGGTCATCAAGCTTTCCTCCACATGTTTTGTTTTTCTTAAATTACTCGGCAATCCTCCCTTATGTTCCTAGTGAGTCGTGTCACTTGGTTACCGTTGTCACTATTTTTATCTGTCTGGATTATTACAGTTTATTTCTAGGCTATCCATCCTCTCTGATTGAAAGGCACCAGCATATTCAAAACATGGCTGCCCCGTTGGTACTCAGTGCTTCCATTCTCACCTCTTTTTCTGCCTGCCTTAAAACTCTCCACTGATTGCCCATTGCCAAATGCATCCTCTTCAAAGCGTTGTGACTCTCTTTCAATGGCTTTCCTTGATCAGTTTCCAGTTACTTCAGCATCAATTGTCTACTTACTCACCCGGTCATTTCACATCTTCAATGAGATTTTGCAGCTGGCCCCTAGGGTCAGTCATTCCTGGTGGGGCGTTCGGGCCTTTTCGGCGGGGGCAACTAAACAATGGACCCTCCTGCCGGCACCTTTATGACCTCATGATCAGTTAATACCTTTTCTGAAACCTTTGAAATCCTGACTTATCACTCTCTATTCTGATTTTTCTAGCTTACTTCGGTTTCTATGATGTGATTTCTTAGCACCAGGGCACTTTTCTAATGACTATTTGCTTTATGAGCTGAAATAAAATGCAGTCGAATAGATACTATCAATGCCTCCAGATGTTAGGAATTCTGCCGGTGTAGTGTCCTGCTTGTTGCTGTAAGAAGAACAGGCAGAGTCAAATCCTGTCAGAAAGGGTAGATGCCTTGCAGCACTTCCCAGGCCTCTCCAATGGAACGTATAAAACGTTTAAACAACATGTGTCAATAATGTGGCATGACGCCTATCCTATCCATTAACAGAAAGGTCGGTGTTTAGTCCCTTTTCAAGGCTACCAGCCTGTTCATAAAACAAAAAGTGGGGCCAAGTGGTAATCCCAACATTGAGAGCCAATGAATTGTAAAGAATTTACCAGAACTACTTCCTCTTAGGTCCCAAGTGGGTGTTTAGGCAAGAGTCAAACTCGACCGATACTCTGACCCGTCACAAAGGAGAGCCTTATGCATTATCACCAGGGCTTTGTGTTTTATTCTGGATTTAAAGGGGAGCCAGGTAAGAGTTCGACGAAAGGTAAATGTAACAGTAATGGTAGATGTAGGATAAGATAGATGAGGCTTGTCACAGCAGATCCCTTATGGTTTGCACCAAAACGTAGGGCAAGTATCCCTCTAGTACTGGGCCAATAACGCTGCATCCATGACCCATGAAGCCCATCAGAGACACACAAGGTGAGTGACAGCGGAAGGGGCTTGAGAGAGAGAAGGGAGGATACATGGCGGAGCATTGTTACAAAATCCAACAAGTAAATACCTGAAGGACACAACGTGTGCTATACCAATAACTGTACAATGCTGGTTTAGTTTGTAAAACCCAATAAAATGTGTTTGCAAGAAAAAATGGTAGAACTAGGAATATAGTATTCTCATTCTCACATGATAGTGTTTCATAATGAGCTACACGTTGTGGTTGCGTGGGACAATATGTGATGGCGGCAAGATGTGATAGGACAATGACTAGAAGTTGCCCTTGGCGTCCTGCATGTGATGGCATAGGTCAGGGTTTTATGATTTCATTACTGAGATCAGTAATCACAGAAATTCTTGTGACTTTGACCTGCATTTACTTTTGGTGCTGATCAGTCATGAACTATTTTTTGAGTGTTGTTGATACTGGGTGCCAACTGCTGTAGTGTGGCAGCAGGACCTGTGCAGCTACTGTTCCCCTCTCACATTTCTATGACACTGTGCATTGCCACTCCTGAGCTGGTAAGGACGGTGGAAAGAGTCCTGTTCGTAGCATTGTTATGTTTCTGCTCCAGTGGATAATCAGACATGGCAGGACAGACCTTCTATTCCATCGGGCATTTCCCCAGTGGGCCGGAGTCACCGAAGGTCGGTTTTGAAAGCACAGGGCCACTACCTCTGTCACTTTATCTGCTTCCGGTGGTTAATTGCACCAGGCACGGGGTGGGGAGATGGGACTCCAGAGACAGAACGAGAGTGAGAGAGGTGGAGGGAAAGGCACTGAAGAGAGAGATAGAGAGGAGAGAGAATGGGGAAATGTAAACTGAGAGACAGAGTAAAGGGAGGAAGGGAGAGGGGCTGGTTCGAGCATTTTTTCCAGGGTTTCTGTTAGTTCCCAAGTCCCTGCCTTGAACGTCAAAGTAATTTGCACATACAAGCTTTGTGAAGATGTGCACAGTAATAGTTTATCACAGTAGACTGCACATAGTTTCGGCATGACGTTGCACGTGCACAGTAACTCCACATAACAGTATTCATCTCTCAGTACCTGGTGTAATTGACGTAAATGATGTGATTCCCTATAAATGATGGGGTAGGTGTAAGTAGTAGCTGAACATCACAGTAATGTGCACATGCTTGCTTCACAGCTGCTAATTCCGCCTGGGCTTTTGATGCACATTTTTTGAATTGCTTTCAAGATCCTCAAACAAATTCTCAGTCACATGCGGGCAATTTCATTTGATGTGGAGTCAGGTGACCTTCAGTGGTTACACATAACTCTGAGAAGGAAATCTGCATGTAATGTTACGTTTCTGCTGTCAGCAAAAAATGATGACACGGACGCTCATTTCTAATATGCACCGCACCTTCTGTTTGAATTATGATTCACAAGCAGTCGAGAGTTTTGTAAATTATAAATGGTCATCAAGGCGTCTATCCTGGAAAGTTCACATTCTGAGTCAGCCCACGGAGGAACATTTGCAGGCTGTCTGCTAACACATATGGTGAGGTAGCACGAATTAAAGAGCTCTCCCCTCGGCATGCTCACTTGTCTTCAGCTGACTGGAAGTACACAGCAAATTCGCACTGCTTAGACTCTTAGAAATCTGCACGTGGACATGTGCACAGCAAAATAAACCTGCTGCTCTGGGCCCATCACCTCACAGCTTGCAGTTTACGAGGCCACACTTACAGTGCATTGTCACTCACATCTAGTAAAAGAGAGCACCTCCCAAACTGAAGATGCAGAACGTAAAGGGGCTGGCAGCTTTTGAACCGAAGTCCACCTCACAGACTGTACCTACCAACGCAGAGCAAGGGTAAGATGATCAATTAATCCATCAACCAATCAGGATCTGTAGAGCGGGGCTGCTTCACCCTTGAGTGTCTCCATGTGATGTCGGATGATGCTGTCAGTTCTCCTATTGGTTGAACCTCTGAGTTTTGAGGTCCTCAACTCCTGGAGTGATGGTGACGCTTTGAGGTGCAGGGGGAGGTCGTTACCCGTTTTGGCCACCAAATTGGGCATCATGGCATCATTAAAAGCCTGGAAGTTATTTCTATCCATATTTCTTGGGACGCTGATTAGGTTCAATGTAGAGACAGACATCACATAAACTTCTAACAATTCGTACTGATGTGAAATGATTTGCCATAGAACACAGCAAGTTTAGCTCATGTACTTCCCTGCATTCATGAGATGACTCCTCATTAAACACACAAGGCTTCCATCTCAAGGCTGGTTAACTCCAGAACAATGTGAAATGCCTCTTTAAGACCCACAGAGGCCGCCTTTAGAAGTCACCGTTGTGTGCCAATATCTCATTGAACATAGGAGGCCTTCTCTAAAACATCTATTAGCTCTTACACATTTGTGATTATATCTTATTGAACGTAAGAGATCTCGCTTGTAAGACCTAATAACTCCATGTGATATTTCATAGAACCTAAGAGATTTATTTTACATGACCTTTAACTCCGGAGTAAGATGCTATGATTTCTCATAAAATACTCGCACATGTTTACTAACTCCAACTCAGTGTAATATGAACTCATAAAATACGAGTACTCTTTTACAGGGCTTATAAACTCCAATCATCTGAGATATTATATCATGGGATAACACCACACCATGGTCTGAGCGCCATTGAAGGAATAAAAATAATACCTGATTTATGGTTTATAATGTGTTATTCACTAACTAAGCGGTCTCACTGTGTCTATTGTTGCACAGTCAACGATCAGGCATTTATCACTTCAAATCTATCAGTCTGCAAAGAGATGAATGAGACATATCATTCTGCTGACACTGTAGCAGTCCTTGACTAGTTTATGACATTTTTGACTTGTAGGAGTCAAGTGGTTTCTTTTGCATTTTTAGGTCTCGCTGAGCCAGCGCATGCTCTGCACTGCGAGACATTTAGTATTGGGGTTTGCAAAGTGCTGCCACAGGCTTTTGGCAGCCAAGCACTTGCGTTCACGCATGCACGCAGCTGCCATCTGCCTCCCTTCCAGTGCAATCACTTTCACTTCTTCGTGCTGCTGGGCGTTCGCATCACTAGCGTGTTTTTTTTAAACATTACTACAAGCTTCCCGGCGTAGCGCGGCCAATGCTTGTTTCTTCGTGTCTGCAGTTCAACGGGGAGCAGTATCAAGTGTCTTTGGAAGCTGTTGCCTACTTTTAGTAAGGACATCTTCTGTCTTGATGGAAATATTTTGCTTCGTGGCTACGCATTCATGTCGGTGTTCGCGATGTTATGTTTCCCCTGGGCTCTTAAAAGATGACCCCTTTTTACAACTATTCCCACAAATTGGAGAACTGAACATTTCTGTGTCTCAGCGAGCCGAATGGGGATAATTGCACCGACACTGCACTTTTCAACACACAACCTTGTTCCTTGTATTCACAACATCACGTGACTTTGAAACTGCCACTTGTTGCTTAATGAAACGCACTCGTTCAGCCTTAAATGGCGCTGCTCATCTGTCTCTTCAGTCATACAAATATATATTACAGGTTTTCGTCAGGGTAAGACGTGAATATCACTGTACAGCAGAAATGTTTGTTAATTTTACACTAGCCATTTATTCATCCATGCATCTCGTACTGTTAAAAATATGACATTAGCACTTCATAGCTTAGTTACTGCGGCGCAGGGAAAGATTTTAAGGCAACTTCGTCTTTCGTACTTAAAAGTCAGACATTTCCTAACAGGAGACCTTGTAATTAGGAAGCTATTGGTTGGGTTTTGTCCACATTTTTAGACAACATGACTTTTTAGCATTTGTAAAATGTGCACGTCAACACAATGCACCACGTTTACTGGCAATAAATTGGCAGCTGCTAAGAAAGTAACTGAGCAACGATCAAATGATGCAACATTGAAAGGCACCACTACTTGACTTTGCACTTTGACTAAAATAGTTTCTACCTGCATTCCAAGTTCATTTCAATTTTGCATGTCGATTTCTCCCCCAAAATAAATACCATCTGCATTTTAAATGGGTTAAAGTTTCAAGCTGTTCAACGAGCAAAAAACATAATCAGGACAGGTAATAAAAACATCAGCAGCTTTTCCCAATTCATTGCCACTTCTTCCCCATACTGGTATGCAGTCCCCGCTTGTTTCATCCTTCATTCACGGATTTATACATTAACGCGTCCTTTTAAGCATGGGCGAATTTTGCGAATCTCGCGTTCGCGAATTTTGCGGATTTGCGAACTCGCAATCCGCAAAATCCGCGAATTCTCGCGAATTCGCGGATTTTTTTTTGTGTTTGCACGGGTTTCTGCCAGTTCGCGAGGGTTTTGTACAATTTCGCAAACGCGAACTTACCTGTCGGGTCGCAAGTTTTGCGAACTTGTTGTTTCTACGTGTCCAGCCTGTTTGGGACACTCTTCTTCATCACTGCCACTCTCTGTCACCACTGCCACTCTCTGACTACTCATGCCACCCTCTGGCCCACCCATGCCACCCTCTGTTTCATCACAGCACCCTCTGGTTGTCCAGTCAGTGTAGATTATTGTGGCAAAGCAAAGCACACCTTCCCTGCCTCAAGTGACCTGAATTAATTTGGGGCTGATTAATGTGTCACAGAATATTTTTTTAGCTGGCACCTGCTTCCTTAGTGCTTCCTGATTAGTGATCTTTTGCACTTGCTAAGTGCTTTCATTGTTGCAAAATTAGTTACAACACCTGCCCTGCCCCAACTGACAATAATGAATTAGGGGCTGATTAATGGATTTGAACTTCCAGCCTGGCTCCTGCTTGTCTCCCTTAGCTGTAATTCAGGACCTTTGTGGCATATGTGTAACTATTCTGAGGTTCAGAGCAGGGTCACATAATAGTTGCAACTGGCAACTGAACTCTGGAGGGGCCCCTCAGGAAGCACTACAGGAAATGGCTACTAATGATGAGCCTGAACTTTTGAACCTGGTAAGTAGTTTCAGTTTTGCTAAGATCGTATTTCTGCAATTTAGCGCTTATTCGCGGGGCGCGAAGTTGTACTGGGAAGCCGTGAACTCACGTGAACAGTGCGAGCAAGCCATAAAATCCGCTGCTCGCGGATTTGCGGATTTTGCGGGAGATTCGCCAATCTCGTGGATTGCGAATTTACCGAAAATCCGCAAAATCCGCGAGCGAAACGGATTTTCCGCCCATGCTTAATCCCTTTTACCCCGATAGTTTGGGGGTGCTGTGCACGTGACTAGTCAGGCATTCATCATTCTTTGACATCTGGGTTCTTTTAGCAGGCCCGCACAGCTGTCCTCGTTACTTTAGTCAATCATTTATTTGGCGACCTGTCCCTGCATGCCAACGGTTCACTCCGCTCTACGTGTGGGAACACGATTAATTCGCTCATTCATTCATTACCACCTCAGTATTTTCAAACGGTTATGAATCATACCACAGAAAACAAGCAGTGGCATTGCCAATAGATCTCGCCTTTGGAACCTTATACGTGTTTTGCTATCCAGCACAATATTCTTGGTGCAACAACAACAAATGTTGCATGGCTGAACACTTATAAGGTCCCAAAGGCGAGACCTATTGGCTATGCCAGTGCTTGTTTTTTTTTACTATAGGCTGTCACCAGATGTCCTGTGGTGTCCTCCAGATACCCCTGGTTACATGGGGTCTGTTCAATATCCTGTCCTTGAGCATCTGTTCCTACCTGTTTCCTCTCAACATCAAGTTATTGTTGAATTTTCGAGGCATTCCCTTTTCACGTATAAAAACTTCCAAAAATATTAGGCGGCTGCCCAGGGCTGGATGTATAGTAATTGGAAGAAGTGAAACAGAGCACACACAAATCTCAATTGTTGGAACAGGAGATAACTTTGGGAAACCAACTTTTAATCTCCAACATGAATGCTTGTCCTAGTCCTGTCGACCCTCTAAGGAACCGGGGATTTAAAACTGATACATGTCTCTCCCTTAACCCCACATTAATTCTGTGATTTCTTCCTATTTCTACCAGCTCTAAGAGTTCCACTAGGTCACAACCTGTCGTTTTTTTTAAGTGTGGACCGCTTCAGAGTTTGTTGTAGTTAGCTTGAGGCTTGACTGAATTGACACTTTACTTGGAGATTCTGGAATACTTGTTGAACAGACTGAGCACATCTATTAGTTGTGTAAGATTGGCGATCACTAGAGGGGCAAAACTGTCTTGGACTGGAAACCAAAAGGAAAACGTGAACTTTTTTGATTTCATAGAAACAAAGAAGAAACACCGTGTGACACTAGAAGAAAAATGTAAAATCCTTACATGCTTTAACCCTAGGGCCATAGGCATTAACAGAAAGTGGTGTGTTGGTACCGTTGAAGTCTCATATCAGTGGCAGTAAGAGATATTCACACCGAGTCATCAAGCATTGACGCAGAGCCTTAACCCAAGAGAAGCACCATAACAAGGCTATCAGTTAACTTAATATCTGAACATACCGACCGTCGTAAACAACAGGTACATAGGTGGAGTTAGGCAGGGGCCAAGATGGCTGCCTCCGCCTAGAGCTCTGCAGTGCTGCTAGCCATTGGGTGTCATTTCCACACTACGAGCCACAGAGGTCACCACATCGTGGCATCGACTCTTCAACGCGTGGTTACTGTGAGTAGCTGATACTGCAGCTGTGAGTGTGAGGCTGGGGGTGTAGTGCTGCTGGAGTGGAACACAAACAGACGGCAGTGTTAGAGGGCGACAGCAGCCCGAACCCTGCCTCTGGACTTGGAAAGGTGACTCAATAAATCCCAGGGAGCCCTTGTGCGAAACAAACAAGTTTCTTGCTAAGAGGGGCAACTATGGAGTGGACAACATCATGCAATATGCAAAAAGGTGAGCGGCTGCAGCAAATAGCATGAGAGTCTATTTCCTTGCATCAAAGTCCAACTCAACAGAGTCCTGGCCTGTGCTTCACCAAGCTTCCCGTCTTGGGCATACCTAGTAGGCTGCTGACTGTACCAAATCATACTGAAGGGCCTAGGTCACCATTCACTCCTCATTTGCCCGTCCTACCTGCAGCCCAACTTCAGTCAGTTAAAAAACAAAGGGGTCCATCGAGACAATGGCACATATTAGGCTCCCGGGGTGTACACATGAGTTTAATCCTCGCTCACCCCCGGGGATTCAACACATCAATTGTGCAAAGGGGCTGCTAGCCGTGACCCCGGGAGCCTGATACTCCTGCTGACTAAGCCTGAGATGGGCCACAGGATAGAGCCATAGATGGACGTGATCCTGGACTAAGGGCTGGATTACGATCTTGGCAGACAGGGTTACGCCATCACATACAATTGCATTATAGCCTATGGAACTTGTAATATAGTGGACGGGATATCCATCGCATTTGTGACAGAGGGCCTGATTACGATACTGGCGGATAGGATACTCCATCACAAGCATGACGGAGATCCTGTCCGCCAAATTACAAGTTCTGTAGGACATAATGAGACTGTAATTTGGCGGCCAGGATATCCATCACATTTGTTACAGAGTAACCCTGTCCACCAAAACTGTAATAACACCCAGAGTATTCCATCCGTCAAGATTGTAATCAGGCCCCAAGTCTAGCCACGGACCAGCCCTCTTTGACGGAACTCCTGACAGGACCGATCGATTCCTTCTTCAGTCCTGTTTCCTCGCGTACTCCCCTGACTTCCACACAGGGCACCAGATTAAGCTAGCCTCAACAATATAAAATTGACATCACACCAGCTGGCCTCTGAAGCTGGGCCATGTGATCCACTCATAAGAAATGACCCAAGACCTGTGAAAGCCATATAAATAAAATACTAACACATACAACTCAAGGTTAGACAAGAATATTGCATAGATTGAGCGTGTGAGGTATAAAAAAAATTGGATGAAATATAAAACGACAGGTGACGAAACAAGCGATCGACGTAATTGATCAATTATCTAATTAAGTCTTATTTAATGCCTCTGCATCGAGACATCGGAAACAGAAAAAAAATGACTCGCTCTATCATTATGCGAGAGAACCTTTCCCTTAATTGGAAGAATATATTAATCCCTGCTCAAGTGGATTTTCTGTTGGCTGGTCTGTCTGAACATTAACAAATAACAAAACAATTTTTGACAATGTAACAGGTTTTTGAAAACTGCTATTAAGTGAGTGTCACAATTCCTGTGTTGCTCAGGCTGATCGAGGAATGAAGAACACATTTTCTATTTCGATGAGCGTCAATCATTTGGTTTTCAATTACATTAACACAGCGCGAAACGCCTCTGAAAGGATGATACTCCGAAAAAAACACCTTGACTTAACTGTAAATGTTTTCTCTCGCTGTAATGAGAACCCGCTCTCTAGCACTGCAGAGTATTCACGAGCACCGATGTGTCTGCTAAAACCAGAAATACGAATATGGGCATAGATTCTTAAGAGATACAAGCACGCCTGAGACTGTAAACAGACTGACAGCATTTTGTAGATGGTTAGGTACACACACTCCTTGGAGCTTGTGAGAAAGAAACAAAGATGCAATTGTGCACCTATTCCTGTAGAAACACCAAACAGAAATTAGCAAAGGCAACAGGTCTATCTTAGAAATGAAAATGACTATATGATTATATCCTTTCAGCCACTGCATCAGCCCATGCTCTCGATCACTCATCATCAATGCACTCATCTACTCATTCTTGCACTCATGCATCTATTCATTCCCCAGTTGACTCAGTCTTGCATTCACACACTAGCTTATCTACAATAATACGTGCACATCAGTGGTGTCTCACTCAGGTAAATGCTGTGGGGTGGTGCGGGGGGAGGGGGCAGGGCAAGAAGGGGTGGAGTTTGACATAGGACAGGAAGATTAAAGTAAAGAAATAAATAATGTAATGTAAATATTTATTTGTTGATTACTTAAAATCATTCCAATCAGCAAAGTACACGTCTAAAACAAAATTAGATTAAAAATATGCAGATACACTGTTCATTTATATCCAAGCCAAAATCTACAGCTAAATTCTATCATAGTTTGTTTTAGTGCAAATAATCAGTATGCAAAAATAAAGTGCATTGTGCTAGCAGCTATATTTCACAATATACAATACTTTAAAAAGATAAAACATACAGAAATAAAAAGGCACAAAAGAATAACATTTAAAACAAATTTGACAATAAAGTGCAATTGAGCTAATAAACTTTTAGCAGCAGAAACTAAGGTGCCTTGTGCTAACAGCTAAAGTTGTCAATATACCAAATAAACTTTAGAATAAAAGATACATAAAAAACAACCAACCATAGTAAAATTGTGTTAGAAATGGCATTAGCAATAAAGTGCATTTGTAGTAATAGACTTTAACCAAACTTCAGAATGCCCACACTATCCCTAAAAACATTTGATAGCAATATAAAAAAACGCATTTGGGCTATCAAACCCTAACAACTATGGTTTAAAGACAATATAAAACCCATGAAAATCATTGCAGCTTTTTAAATAGTTTTCATAGCATAGATATCTTCACTTAAATTGTCTATATTACAAAGTTTATTTTCAGCTATAAAAATAACTTAACCAATCGGATAATAAGACGGGTGGTGGCTCCACTTAAACATAAAATGATGGCGTTTCTACAAGATCTTACTCCCAATTCATTAAAAATAGACTTTAAGATGGTTTTCCGCTCTTCTAACAATTTGGGGCATAAAGTTATTATATGCACTAAGGTTTCCTCATCAACGACATAGCCTAACATAAAGACCTCCTAGCTTACGTTCTGGTCCAGGCCTGAGGAGATGTTAATCACTGATGCGATCTCTCTTTGGCTACAAACTAGCGATTTAAAAAGCTCATCCCGTCGAGTTGCTAAAGATTCGTCAGCCATAGATATCACAACGGATTGTATAGCAGAGTCTAGCTAATGAATTTGGGCTTTAGTCTGTAACTGACCAGACGATGTTAGAAATGATTTGGGGGTTGGCGACACTTCATACTTTTCTAAGCCTGAGTTTTTGGTCTTAACTTGGGAATTACCTCCATCTTTTAACTCCTCTATTTCTGAAGACTACTTAAATTGTAATATTGCACACGGGCAAACTCTTTTTTCACTTGTTGACGATGAGGGTGATGAAGGTGATAAACGGTCATTGTCAGTCTCATTATTTTTATTTCTTGGTTGTTTTTGGTACTGTTTTTGGTGATGCTTAAAAAAACTCTTGATAGACGGCTGATTAACGTGAACTTGATTTTTATAGTCTTGACCAGAATTTATAGGGGTAACTACCATTTTAGCTGGATCACTCGTACACTCCTTTGTAGAGACACAAACATCAATGCTTTCCTCACTTTTTTGATGTTGCTTTGATTAAGGTTTAGGCTGCGCCCCTCGCTGTCGGCCTGATCTCATTATCTTCAGACTACGGACTAGATTACACGAGATACCGGGCAGGTAAGCAATCTAACCTCTCACTGCCTGTAAGTTGCATGCCTTTCTGTCCACGCCGGGACACCCCTCCTTAGTGATCAGAGCAAAACCGGGCAAGCTCAACAACTGTGCTAGCCCAGCCTCGGAACGGCCAGGCTCACCTTCCATATAGCCGTAGACTCAGGTATCTCCCTGGTACTCAGGTACTCTGGTGCTCTCAGTTTCTGCCCTGTTGCGCCACTGTTCACTTGTCCCAGGACAGGACTGCCAGACACCAGACTCTGGTCGCAGGGGCATCGCCTCCGGATGTTCTCTATGCACTCTGTCCGCTGATCCCTGACTGCCTTAGTTCCCGGGCACAACACAGCCTCCTCGGGCAGAGATAGGAGCCAGGAGAGTCAGGGAAGCCGAGGCTGCTAACGGCTGGGCGCGAACAGGCGCAAAAACCCAGCATAAACTTTGACTGCTCCGGGCGACAGGTTTCACTCGATCTTTTAATTTGTTTACTGCACTATGCACAAAACTGGGGGTGGGTGTGTTGCTGTTACACTAGAATTAAGTTAACCATTTGCGGTTTTTAGGGCAGCAATGTTATCCTCAATTAACAAATTGCAACATTTGTGGAGCTCCCACGAAAAAAAAAAATATATATGATATGTGTCTGATCACGTTAGTCCCTGAGCCCACTGCTGCTGCCTTTAATGCTGATCTCAATCAGCCAACGAATGGGCGAATGTGCTCCTTACTGCGGGTAGGGGGCTCTTCCTCTTCCTATGAGCGTGTGGGGGTGCAGCGAGGGCAGTACTAAAGCTGCCGTATTGCCGCTCAGAGCCGCTCAACAACACCACTCGGCTCAAAGGTCGAGGGAGGGAGCATAAAACAAACAGACGGGGGGCAGACAGGGGTGATCGAGCGAGCGGGTCCTACCTGTAATAGCAAGTCACGCTCAAGCTCCGACCACCACCTCCACCACTCCACAGTCCAGGCTCCGTAAGCCCAACTCCTGCTCCTCCTCCAACAAACTACGAGGCTCCGAGGCTCCTGCGGACGGGGGTGAGCAGACAGGGGTGAGCAAGCGAGCGGGGTTTGCCTATGGCTTGGGATCCCGCTCAAGTTTGAGCTCAAGCTCCAACCGCAGCTCCGAACTCCGGGCTCCAAACACCACAAAGGACCCCTAGCACAAACTCCTCCTCCTCCAACAACACGCCTGCTACGTCACTGCTCACATCACTCCCTACGCTTCACGAGAGGACCGGGACCCATCCTCTGAACTTCCTGCGCCCTCCAGAGCACAGCATGTGGTGTACGGGTCTCCGAAGCGGACAATAAATAAATAAATAAATAAAACCACTTACCTTGCTCCCACCATATGGCCAAGTCGGCGATGCGGCGAGCGCAAGGTAAGTGGTTTTATTTACTTGAATCTTTCCCATCATATGTCAAACTCCAATACCCCCCATCCCGCTCAGCCCCCGCCTCACCACCCCACTGCGTTACCTGTGCGAGCCTCCACTGGTACACATGCCCTACCAAATTTAGCAATCAGTCAAGAGACACTTTCAGTTCTAAGACAGCTATCAGTCAGTCCTGTAGATTCCTGTGTTGGGTGTGATGCATGTGAGAGTGCTGTTAGTAATGTGTGACAAGTAGTTGGTGAAAAGTGGGACAGCTTGTTTGTGAGGGGTTGTGAGACTGTTGTCAGTGGTGTGGGAGGTTACCAGTGGTAGTGCGAGGCTCCCACTCTGCGAGGGGTGTATGAATACTTCTGGTGGGGTGTGAGGGCTAGTATGTGTGGAGTGTGAGATGGCTGCTCCGGCTGTCCTATATTAAGGGCTTTCACAATTCCCCTTGTGTTTTCATTGAGTCCATTGCAAAGTCCGCTTTTAATACTTGTGAGCATCAAAGGGCTGCTGTACTTAATGGGACTGCCCAAACATAAGGTGGTGAAATAATGACCCAGACTGTCCAGTTATTTATTTTTGAGAATGCTTGCCCAGTGATCACTGACAGACTGCTTGCACCCATCAACCCCCATGAACAGATCACTGACCCCTACATCATGTGATGTGCACAGTCAATTGTATTTACTACCATCATCAACAAGCATGAGTTGCAGCAGTAAACAGAATAGTGTCATGTCAGGGTCCCCCTGTGATCCTCTCCCTCCTAAAGTCTGGAAGACATTTGGTAAAGACACCTTTCCATGGTTGAGACAGATCTGCAATCAATCACTGGTGGAAGTAATTGTCCCGGACAGCTGGAAACAGGCGGTGGTGACCCCGCTGATTAAAAAACCCACCCTTGATCCATCAATTCCAGCCAACTTCAGGCCCATCTCTCTCCTGCCCTATCCGGTCAAGATCCTGGAAAAAGCAGTCAGCCGGACGCTGTTGTGCTTCCTGGAGGATAACTGCCTGCTTGATAAAGACCAATTTGGGTTTCGACCAGGCCATGGGACTGAGACGGCGCTCGTCACCATGATGGACAACCTGCGCATGAGAGCCGACAACGGGTATGCAACTGTTTTAGTGCTTCTCGATATGTTGACAGCATTCAACATGGTACATCACTCCATCTTAGTGGAAAGACTCAGGAGGCTGGGGGTGAAGGGACGAGCATTGCAATGGTTCCAGCCCTACTTGACGGGGAGACAACAGGTTGTGTCCTTAGCACCATTCTCCTCTAGTAAATCGCTGGTAATATATAGAGTGCCGCAGGGTTCCGCGTTTAGTCCTATTCTTTTTAACGTCTACCTGCAGCCCCTGCTTCCTATTATTAAATCTTTCGGAGTCAGCTTAGTTAACTATGCTGATGACACTCAGTTGGCGTTTTCTTTTGAAGGAGAACATGCGATCTCCCTGGATACCTTCCAGCAATGCATGCAATGCACGGCTGGTTGGCTCAGGAGAAACTCCCTTCAATTCAACAGCGGAAAGACCGAGGTGCTCTATTGCACCTCTGCAAGGATACCTAAACCTCAACCCTGTGAATTCAAACTCACTCCTGAGGAGGAATCAATAGCGCCGGTTAAGAAGGTACGCAACCTGGGGGTTCTAATCGACGACAACCTCCAAATGGAGTCCCACGCAAATAAGACCACTAGCGTATGTTTCTCCTTAATCCGGTTGCTCCGAAAAATACTTCCATTGTTACCTACCAAGTCACGTTCACAGGTGGTAAGAAGCACCGTGCTAAGCAGGCTTGACTACTGCAACTCTCTGTTTTCGGGTGCCCCTCAATATATCATCCAGGGACTGCAGAGAGTTCAGTCTTCAGCTGCAAAATAGCACTCAATAGGCCACAAAGTTCATCCTCTACCATGGCTCTGAGAGAGCTGCATTGGCTGCCTATCAAGGAAAGGGTCCAGTTTAAATCTCTATGTCTGATCTTCAGAGCAGTGCATAAGTCATGACCTATTCCCCTGCAGGAAAAATTCATGTGGTACCAACCTAAGAGGCACCTCCACTCCTCCAGGGCCGGCCTTCTGTCAGTTTCTAGGTTCAAACGGGCCAAGGAAGGAGGGAGAGCATTCAATGTTGTGGGTGCCCACCTTTGGAATGAACTTCCTCTGAATCTTAGACAAGTAGGCGGATGTATGTCGTTACAACGCATACTTTTACACTGCATACCTTTACAACGCATTTTTTACACCGCAACATCCATTACAACGCATTCCATTACAATGCATGCCTTTACAATGAATTCTTTGAAACTACCTTTACAACGCATTCTACTACAATGCATACTACATTTACAATGCATACCATTACAACGCATACCACTACATTGCATGTATGGTAAGTATTGGATAATGTAGGGGTAAAAAGTACTATTCTTACTCCAGGGGGTGCAACAGTAGGGTAAGTGTTGGATAGTGTAGGTATGCGTTGTAATGGTATGCGTTGTAATGACTGCGTTGTAATGACATGCGTTGTAGTGGTAGGCGTTGTAGTGACATGCGTTGTAATGGTTGCATTGTAATGGCATGCGTTGTAATGAATGTTGCGTTGTAAAAGTTTTGTTGTAAAGGTAGTGTGTTGTAAAAGTTGCGTTGTAAGTGTTGTTTCCCCAAGTCGCCACCTTCCTAGAATTCCGAAAGAGCCTTAAAACCTGGCTTTTCCCTAAAGCCTAGTTCCCTGCCTCCTGTACAGCCGGCTTAACCTTCCTCCCATCAAGGTCGTCCTCCTCAGTCAGAAGTGCCAGGATACCCGTAGGGTGACAGTATGCGCTATATAAATATCGAATCATCATCATCATCATCAACCTCTGTCGCCATCCCCAGGACATCCTTGTACTCACAGGCTGTCCCACTGTTTCGGTGCTCTGATTCCTCTCTTGAACTGCTTAGCAGCAATTTCTAGCAGTTACTCTCCCGGACTGATGACATTCCAAGTGCACTAACCCAGAAGTCCATCCAACTCACCAGCATGCGTACACACAATGTACATGTGCTGTAAAGTAAGGGGCTCTTAAGGAGCATGGCTCGTGTGCACTACAGTGAGTTTGCAAGGCACAGCTGGTCCTTCACCAGGCATGATCATGTGCCTAAGAGCATGCACTTCAGCATTCATAAAATAGAAGTGGGTTGGCAGAAGCCCTGCAGCAGCCAAAACAATACATCAATCAATCAATTAGGAGTTGTAAAGCACGGCTACTCACCCGTGAGGGTGTCAAGTCACCATCAGCACTGGAGGAATAGCAGTTGGAAGATCACAAAGGCTCTGCTGCTTGATTGTTTACTACAGAAAACATTGCCTACCAACCCATCGTATATATGTTGCCCCATTATGTTTGGAAACCGTGTCATCTCAGGTGTAGTGAATCTGCTGCGTGTGGTGCTATTGGTAATGCCCCTACTGCTGGCAGCTGCAAAGGGATGCTCGGTTGCTTTTTGTTTAGTAACAACCAGCACTGCAACTGTTGGAGCTCGTGAGATCACAGCAAAGGGCACAGGGGGCATTTGGCAGTAGTAGGGGTGGCTTATTCTGGGGAAGGGAGCGATAACAACACACCTCCATTGCAGTTCATGTGGGAAGAGGGTCAGGCATGTCCTAAGGTAAACAGATGTTATTGGGCTCCAGTAGTGACAACTGAAGTCTTTGACATCTGATGTCCTTCAACTGCCTTACTATTGGACCCATTTAAGCACCAAGAACATCACTTCAGCAGTGACCTTCCGGATAACTAAGTTTAAGGCTTAATGGTGGGGTAGAAACAAAAAACCCAGAACTAAACACATGTCCCGTCAATGTTTTTACTTTAAAAAAAGTACTGTACACATAACCGAATACTAAACATAAAATTACTAAAGCACACATTGAAAATCAGACCTCTGTAGCCTGCCCTAAAATAGCAATGTCTCTGAACGATGGTGTGCCATAAACCCTTCTTGAGGTGCTGTGGCATTCACATGTAAAATCACTTCCGATTGTGTTTGTCAAAGAGTTTACAATGTGCGTTCCCTTTCAATTGCATTTGTTTGGAAGATAACAACGTAAAACCCCATCCGACTGTGTGTTTTCACTGGTTTACATCACGCAAACCTCCTTTTTACAGTATTTATCATGGGGTCTGCAAGATCAATGCCTCTATGGGATATGAGCAATAGAACCACATCACTGGTAGGCTGACGTACTTGCTGCCCAGTCAAGCACTCATAAGAAGATCCGCAATGGGGCAGAGGCACAGTCTTGGGTCACTCTACTCTTGGACTTAAAGTGAGCACGGGCACCCCGCTAGCACTTGACTCTCAGGGAAGCGAAGCAAAGCAGTCCAAGTCTCACTCAGAGAGGTGGTGTGGGTCAGAAGCTTAACACAGAAATAAATGTCCAGCCAGTTTTTTTTTTTGCTGTTAATAATAATGTACATTAATTTACATACAAGTAAATAGTAAACACATATTTTGAAATGTTCCTGTTATGTTGTGTATTCCTTTAATATGTATTCTCTTCATGCCACGAGTTAAGAATGTAGAGTGTAGAGTGTACTTGTGTTCTAGGGTTTTCTCTGTTGTAGGCTGAGCTGCTGAGGAGAAGAGATCGTTTCCTTGGCCCTCACCTGTTTGTCACATTTACTTAAATAAATACCTTTTCTACAACCTACTACGTCTGGATTACCTTACTACAAATTGGCGACGAGGGAAACTGGCGTTAAAAGCGTTTTTCAAGACTTATTTTATCTAAGAAAATACGTCGAAGGAAATTCTCGTTTAAAAAAAAAGAAAAGAAAAAGAGAGGAAGAAAAGCGGACCGGAGCAAAAAGCCTTCCGTGAGTTACGTTATTGTTTTTATTACCTCCGCTTGCCGACTGCATTTCAACTAACATATGCGAGCTTAGCTTAATCAAGGCCCCTACGAACAGCCGTTAGTAATCATCCTACCGGCATCTTTCAACTGCGCTCGCCATTCCACTGCATGCGCTGACTTCGGAGGAACCCCGCGCGTCTTTCACCAGCGCGTCCTCTAATCTGAAACTGACGTCAGACGCAGGTCACGCAGCGTGACCCCAACGTGGCGGCCATTTTGGCAAGTTTTGTTTACTCGCATTTACAGATCGGCATTTCGAGGAGAAGTTTCAACACATCGTAAAGAGGCCACGTTTTCTTTAAAAAAAAAAAAGAAGGCAGAATCTACAGAGGTACATTCCGGACATTGAAGTAAGGTGAATTTTACATATTAAAAAAAAAATATATATATATTTTGATATTGTGACATTATACAGGTGAGAAGGTCGAGTGAAAGTTTATATTTTCCAATTGTATTTTACCTTCTGGTGCATGGAAGAAGGTGATTCTAGTGTTACTACTGTTAATAAGGACACGAATATGGCACAACAAAATTTTTCAATTAGTCCTCCTGAACCATTTTGGGTCAAAGGTACCCAGCCAAGCATAAAATGGTTAGAATGGAAAGAGTATTTTATCAACTATTTGGAAGCTGTGGATGAAACCAAAAAAATGAAACCTGAACAGAAAAAGAGACTACTTCTACATTCCCTGGGACCAGTAGGATTAAAAACATTCTCAAGAATGAGTAAAACTGATGACTCTGATCTTGATGAATTTGGGAATGCCATCAAAAACATGGATAAGTACTTTGCTCCCAAAGTATGTATCGGGGTCATAAGACACAAATTTTTTCAAAGGAGGCAAACTAAGGAGGAAACTGTAGATGAGTGGATGGATGATCTTAAAAAACTTGCCATTGATTGTAAATTTGATAATTTACATGATGACTTAATACGTGATCAACTTGTGATGCACAACAACAACTCAGGTTTGCAAGATCGTCTTTGGGTCAATGGAGATGCACCTCTTGACGATGTGGTAGCTATCATGAGAAAATCTGAAATGTCGGGAAGGTGTGCCACTGTGGTGAAGGAGACCGAGAAAGATGTGTCCAAGACGTCGGGAACTGTCTGTAAGATTCAGGCCCCCAATAGAAATTTTCGTCAACAGCAGCAACAAGGGAGATGGACTGGTCAGCCTACAAGAGTTCAAAACAAGAACATGGAGGATAGGAGATGCTATAGATGTGATAGTAAAGAGCATCTAGCATTTAGTAGACTATGTCCAGCGTTAAAGAAGAAGTGTGGTATTTGTGGACTTTTAGGGCACTTTAGTAAGATGTGTCGCAGACGCAGTAACGTGAAGTATGTGTATGAAGAAGAGGGGGAGAGTATGGAAGAAGTAGATGATGAGGACGAATGTTGCATAAAGAGTGTTCGTGGCAACTATGTGATTAATATTTCAGAGGATTCCCTTAAAGGGAAACCAATTTGTGAGATATCTCTTGGTGGAGTGGTGATAAGCGTGTATGCGGATTCTGGTTCCCCATATACGATTATAAATGAAGAGGTTTGGAGGAAGAAATTTGTAAAGAAGATTGGTGAGCAATTGTACCCATCAGATGTTTGCCCAATCAGCTTTACAGGCAACAGAATTGGAATGATTGGCTTTAGGTGGCTTACATTTCTATTTAAGGGCAGGTCCACAAGAGCGAAGTTATATGTGGCAAAGGTGGGACCATCAGTCTTAGGATGGTTCGACCAGAAGAAATTACACATCATCTTAGATCCTAACTCCAAAGATAAAGTTTTAATTTTGGATGACTGTAGTAGAATGGAAGAAACACTCTCTGAAAAATTTCCCAAAGTGTTTAGTAAGGAACTAGGTGCTCTGAAGGGATTTGAACATAGGATAATTTTAAAAGCTGACGCACAACCCAAGGTTCACAAGGTAAGACCGATACCAATACTGATAAGGGAGGAAGTTAAAAAGGAGATTCAGGGACTACTTGCCAAGGGCATTATTGAAGAGATTGAAACATCAGAATGGATTTCTCCGATTGTGGTCGCCCGAAAACCCAACGGAAAAATTCGTTTATGCATCGATTTGCGCCACTTGAACAACAATATTGTGATCGAAAAATTTCCCCTTCCAAGAATCAATGAGATGGTATCTTCCCTTAAAGGTGCTACATGGTTCTCCACGGTTGATCTCTCTGCCGCTTACCACCAGGTAATGTTAGATCCCGACTCTAAGAACCTAACGGCGTTCATTACACCGTTTGGTTGTTACCAGTTCAGGCGCATGCCTTTTGGTTTGGCCTCAGCCGCTGCTGTTTTTCAGCGGCTGATGCACAAACTCTTTGGGGACATGGAGAACATCTCATTTTTTCAGGATGATATCCTGGTTGCAGCAAAAGATAAAGAGAGTCATGATTTAAAACTCCAACAGGTTTTGGAAACCTTACAGTCAGCTGGCCTGACTGTAGAGTTATCCAAATGCAAGTTCAGTCAAAGGAGTGTTGCATATTTGGGACACATCATTAGCGAAGAAGGTGTTGAACCCAAACCAACTTTAGTTGAAAATATTGTTAAGTTCTCTGCCCCTGTTTCCAAAGATGAGGTGAGAGCATTTCTTGGCATGGCCGAGTACTGTGCCAAGCTTATAAAAAATTTTGCTGCGAAGGTTTACAATTTGCGAGCACTGTTGAAAAAGAACACTAAGTTCGTTTGGAGTGAGTTGTGTGAAGAAGAGTTTAAATTGATCAAGAACGAACTACAAAATGTGAGTGCACTTGCCAGTTTTGACCCCAATATCGACTGTTTGTTAACCACTGACGCAAGCGACAAGGGTTTAGGTGCCGTGTTGTCACAACTTGATGAGGATGGTAAGGAGAAGATCATTTTATTTGCTTCCAGGGCCCTTTCCCCTGCTGAGAGTAGGTATCCCATCATCGAAAGAGAAGCCCTTGCATGTGCATGGGCATTAGAACATTTTCGAGCATTCGTTTGGGGTAAGCCTGTGACCATTCGTACAGATCACAAACCTTTGATCCGTATATTGTCGTGTGAAGGCACCTCTGGTGCGTCTGCGAGATTAGCCAGGTTGTCTATGCGGATGAAGGAATACATCTATAAAATTGTTTACCTACCTGGGAGGGACAACCGTATTGCTGATTGTCTATCAAGACTTCCACCTCCTCTCGAAGTATGTGAAGATGACCCTTGGAGCGAGTATTGTGTGGCTTTAGTGCATGACTGTGGTGAGCCTGCTATAAGTAAAACTGAATGGTTGGCTGAACAAGGAAAAGATACTGTTTTAAAAAATGTTTTAGAATACATCTGCAAGGGCTGGCCTAAAAAGAGGAGTATTCCTGGATTGGACGCTTTTTGGCAAATCCGTATGGAATTGTCATCTGAAAATGACTTACTTTTTAGGGGTGATAGAATTGTCCCACCCGTATCCTTGAGGAAGAAAATTTTGCAACTTTGTCATGAGGGGCATTTTGGTATTATGAGAACCAAGTCTATCGTCAAAGGAATGTTTTGGTGGCCAGGAATTGACGGTGAAACTGAGGTTTTTGTTAAGAAATGTATAGTTTGTGGATCCGCTGACAAGACCCTTAGAACGTTTAAGCCCAAGATGAGTGATGGTTTAATTCCTGACTTCCCTTGGGACACTATCGCAGTTGACATTATTGGACCTATTGGGGATTCTAAAGAGTATGGATTAGTTGCCATTGACCTTTTTTCCAAATGGCCTATTGTAAAATTTGTAGACAAAGTGGACACTCTGACAGTGCTTAGCTTTTTAGATAAAATATTCATGATGGAGGGTTTGCCAGCTTGTGTGCTATCTGATAATGGTGTCCAATTTACGTCCAAGCAGGCTAAGGAGTATTTTGACAGGTGTGGTGTCAAACACAAGACTACCGCACTATACAACCCTAGTGGGAACGGCACTGTCGAAAGGTTTAACAGAGTAATTAAGGGTGTCATTCAGGCTTCAGTGCATAGTAAGCTCGACTGGAAAGTACAGGTTCAAAAAGCAGTCTGGTCATACAGGGTCACTGTGCAAAACAGCACTGGCACTTCCCCGTTCACCATGATGAGAGGCAGAACAGCAAGGTGTAAATTTAATCCTGCATGGCTTTTTGATGGGAAAATAGCTTCTTGGTCTCCTGTTGAGGTCAAAGATAAATTGCTGTCCAGTCACGACAAGAGCAGAGAGTTTTATGACTCTCATCACAACACCAAAGATGTCTTTGTCAAGGTTGGAGATTGGGTAAGGGTTAAGAAACCTTTCAAGGTACCAAAGGGGGAAAGTCACTTTGAACCACCATGTAAAGTTGCAGAGATTTTGAGGAATTCAGTGAGACTAGATGATGGAAGAGTGTGGAATCTTAAAAACATTGCTTTAAATCCTGATCAGAATTATATTGAGATTCTTCCAAATTCCGGTGTCAATAATTTTGATTGGGTGGAAGATCATTTTGAGAATAGTCAGGTTCAATCTCAGCAATGATTTTGTTTCTGTTGATTTGCCGATGCAATCCAATCTTCCTCCGCATATTGAGGGGGGAGTGGGCGAGGGTTGCAGTCATGATTTTCTGTCTAACACCAATGCATCTACCTCCACGAGTCTGGGCATATCTGGTACTCAGGATAAGGTCAGTGTTTTGCCTGACAAAAGAACAAGAGTTGCCCCCAGATGGCTCAAAGACTTCACTGTATAACAGGTTGTTCTTGCTTAAGGATTTTACTGTTTGACATTGTGTTTTTTTCCCTTCCTTTTATTTTCCCCTTTCACGTTCACCTTTTTTCCTTTCATTGTGTGGGGGGGGGGGATGTGTTATGTTGTGTATTCCTTTAATATGTATTCTCTTCATGCCACGAGTTAAGAATGTAGAGTGTAGAGTGTACTTGTGTTCTAGGGTTTTCTCTGTTGTAGGCTGAGCTGCTGAGGAGAAGAGATCGTTTCCTTGGCCCTCACCTGTTTGTCACATTTACTTAAATAAATACCTTTTCTACAACCTACTACGTCTGGATTACCTTACTACAGTTCCCCGATCATTTTAGCCCCTCTTGAGCTATAGATCGCCTCTAGAAGGTCTATCACTGTTAAAATATGTAAATATCTCTCCTGTGGTGTTTGGAGTTCACAATGTAAAACCCCTTTGTACTGCATTGGTTTGAGAGTTTTGTAAACCCATTTCTGGTTGCATTTTTCATCAGATCCCCAATATAAACACCCTTTCTATTGTATTTGTCATAGAATGTACACTGTTCAAAGCCCTTTGTACCGTGTCTGTCAAGGAATCCACAATGTAAATGCCATATAACTATATTCTCTCACAAGATTACTGTTTCGCACATGAGGGCCTGTTTTGCAAATGTCTCAGTTGTGAGCAATGGAATAACATCACAGGCGTGGTAACTCCAGTCCTTAATTTGAGCCAGTGCTTTCTGGTGCTCTGCACCGGTACCTAATTCTCAACACCATACTTTGAACAGTCTACCACATGGTGGCACTGCTCATCTAATTTATTGATGAGCAAAAGATCGGTTGCTTAGGAATACAATATACATTTAAAAATTGCTAACACCTACCTCTCCAGCCATTCCTTTAGCTTTGGCTTTGGGGACCTGAAATAATCTGAATTGTCGCATTTACATGTGAGCCAGATCGTTAGTAGTTGTTTTGGCAGCGATGACAGGGGCCTATGGGTGGTGCAAGCTGCAGTGGCCTCCTGGTCAGAGCCCTGGCACTTAATATTTTACAAATTAAGCACTGGAACTGCTGCTGAATCAATTGCTTGTAAGAATAAGATCAGCAGAGGGCGGAACCAACAGTCTTTGCCCTCTACTGCTATAATTCTTTCTTTTGATACCCTATGCTCCAGAAAACAGATAAAGCTATGTCAAGCCAGACCTAAAATGTGTTTTGGATCGTAGAAATCTATAGAAAATTGTGACTTATAGATTTTGTGCATATACAAAATGCCATCTCGATTAACTTCAATGTGTTGCTAGTGTTTGAATTTCACAGCAGATATATTCGAATTAGTTGTGAAAAATATTTTAAATAATAACATCAATATTAAATGCAAGATATGGGGAAATATCTGTGACAGCTCATGAAGCCTAAAAATCCCAAAAATTCAGACACCATATTTTAAATCATTATTTATTTATTTATTGAATTTATAAAGTGCAGACTATCACCAAACTGGTATCCTGGCGCTGGAAGCGCAAGACTGTTGACATAGAATAAAGAGAGAACATGAACAAGGGACAAGTTACTGCGGGAAAAGTCAGTTCTTTAAAACTTTCCTAAACTACAACCGGTCTGTTGATGACTTAAGGCTGGGTGGCAGTTTGTTTCACAGCTGGGTTGCCTTAACTGTAAAGACCCAACCACCTTGTCTTCTCTTATGAAATATATTTATTGAAACAAGATTTGCAGAACTCGTGCGGAGATATCTCTGAGGAGTGTAACCTTTCAGTCTAAGTTGTAGAAGCTCAGAACCTTTGCCATATAAAGCCTTAGACATGGTGCACATCATTTCAAAAATGATCCTCTGCTCAATGGAAGCCAGTGCAAATCATTCAGTGGATTGAATCCCAAAGATCTACAGGGTCTGTTTTAAGCAAGTTTAGCTGCCGCCACTTGAGCTCTATGCAGTCTCTTAATCAAATAGCCACGAGCTCCAAGCAATAGGGTGTTAGAGTAATCTAACCTACTTAGTATGAGATTGAGCACAATGAGAGATTTAGCTTGGGTAGATATTAAAGGGTAGATATTAAAGGTAACACCTTCCTAAGACCATATAGGAGTGCCTGCAACTTTATTGACATGGCTCTCCAAAGATAGTTTGCCGTTGAATAAGACTCCATGATCGCGGACACCCGACATTCGCAGCTTCTCTTCTTTTGGGAATGGCCAGTGATTGGGGGGGAAGGTCCAAGGGAGCTCTACTTGCCAAACAACACAAGAATTTGATTTTATCCTTGCGTACTGTGAGGGAACTTAATTTCATCCAGTTAACAATATCTGAAAGGCAGCTCTGAAAGGCTGCCATTATATCATGGTGGCCAGAATATAGGGACAAGATCAGCTGTGTACCGTCCTCATAGTGGACCACCTGATGTCCTGCGACTTTATCAGACTAATCAATGGCCTCATGTAGACATGGACTTAATGCCTTGCCCTGTGGGACTCCTTGACCCAGGCTTTTATATTCAGAACTAAAAGGGGCAAGGCAACATCCAGACACTGATGTGACAGTTAGGATTCCATCTACTTTAGCACTGCACCCTCCACTCAAATTGAGGCTAATCTGGCAAGAAGGATTTTATGGTTGACCATGTGAAAGGCAGCCGACAAGTCAAGCATGACCAAGACCATCAACTATCCACCCTCATCCGTAACTCATCTATGGTGACAGGTAGGGCTGACTCAGTGCCATGCCCAGGTCTAAAGTCAAATTTTTCATCCCCTAAGAGACAGTGAGTTTCCAAATATTGGGTCAGACCTCTGCTCACGTATCGCTCCATTATTTTCAATGGAAATGGTAGTGTAGTTACTCAACACCAACGGGTCAGTTGTAGATTTCTTTAAGAGGGAGGTAACTATGGCCTTCTTCCATGTTTGTGGTTCATCACCCATCTCCAATGATTTATTGCATAATAACATTGTGGGAGGGGGGTGAGTTTATCTTCCAACTCTTTCCGCATCCTAGGAGGTAATGGATCCAGGGGAGAGCCAGATAAAGTTGACCCTGCAATCGATCAGAAGCATTCCTAGGGGATAGGTTCAAAAGTATCAAACCTACTAACCTGACTCTCAAAAGAGTCTGGTCCATTGTGGATCATGGTGGGATCTAGCACAGATACTTCTGTTTGGACATTGAAATCACTGAATATGGCTATATTTCCTGAATTATTTGAGGTAGTCTGACCGGCGAGTTTCAGTTGAGAAGGGGCGCCAATGTCCACCAGGACCATGCTGATCTTCTTATCAAAGAAGTCAGCAAGACCATTGCAAAACTTTTGCAAGTGTGTGAATTCCTGTTTTACAAAGTTTGGGTTTGATACTTTTAAAAATATATCCTAAGCCCTTTTTGCACCATTAGTAGTTATAAGCAGTGCATCCCAATTACCGATTCTAGAGAAGTCAGCCTACCTGCGGTGGCCATGGAGAAATGTGTCTTTTGCTTCTTAAAGATGTTGCGCTAGTGGTCCATAAAGCTTTCTAATTCGACTGTGAATGGAGCAAACTAAGGAACCTTTCCTTTCATGATGACAGGCAAAGTTTCCTGATATCTACAAAGCAAAGTTTAAATTTAATTTCAAGCTTCCGATTGACCCACCTGAGATGAGCAGCATGACAGTCTGGGGGAACTGGTTTCACAGTTTCCCCCCAGCAGGGTTGAATACGGCCCACTAGTGGAGAGGTGAAAAGTGCCCTCTGTGCTTGGGAAGTCTGGGAGGTGAGGGGAGCATAGGAAAGATGTGGGAAGCTGGCACCTTTTTCCTGCCGTTGCTCAAGCAGTAGGTCACCACCCTCCCTGGTGCATGGAAGAAGTTGGAGTAGGCAGGGAGGGAGTGATCCAGTAAAGTATTGATGCTTGGGGGCAAGCAGCTCGAGGTGGCAAAGATGGCGTGATAGATAGGTGTGTGAAAAAGGGAGGAGAGAGGAAGTAGTGCAAGAAGAGAAGGTAAGAGGAATCAATCAGGTACACTTGGTCCGAAAGCGGGCAGGTTAATAGTAAATGGATAGTCAAGAATATCTTAATATTGAGGGTTGCCATCATTGTTTTTCGGGGAACTGGGGTAGGAACATGTTGGGGAGGGAGCTGTTTGTGGGGGCATGGGGTAGTAACAAACTGTTAGAATGGGCATATTTGCATGTGCGACTCAGCTGAGGAAGGTAAAGTTACCCACATTGCTTGCAACAAAAGTGGCTTTTTGACATACTGGAGTAGCGTAATGATTTACCCCCAAGCTAGCCAATCGTAGCCGCAGGCACATCGTGCATTGCCTGATTGTCTGCCAGAAGTCCCATCCTAAGTATCTGTGAATGCAGCAACACACAAGTTAATTGTAACTGTGACTGGGGGAGCTAACAGCTCGGAAAGGCAGAAAGAATGTTTTATTCGCTTTCCCACAGGGCCTGTTTTATTGCTGACTAAGTTAAAAAAAACACTGCTGCTTTGGAAAGCCCTAATGTAAGCCAAGCAGTCTCACGCATGTACAAGATAGGAGCTAGCATGCGAAAACCTGGTTATTGAGCCAGATATACAATCAAAACACCAGCATGCGGAAAGGCACCTATGAAACAATTTACATACCATTTTAAGAATAAACGTGTTATGCCAACTCAGATTGCTGTCAAGGTCCGAGGATAATTGTTACTCCGGCATAAAAGCATTTAACTTTTCTTACTAACTTGGTATAAACACATTTGCAACGTTTTTTCTTTCGGAAACATAATTAACTTTTTTGCAATACCTCGAAAGCTTCACAATCTTCACGTAAATTAAAAAGTGTAAATTGTGAGAAAAAATGTTTTTCTGTAAACAAACTCTCATTGAAAACACTGGTAGTGGAAGAATTATCGTACTAAGGACATTCTGTGATCAATTTCATCTTCAATAGAACCTTTTCCAAAATTAGAAAACTTTGCAATTTTTTCGAAATTGTAACTATATCAACTGAAAACCTTGCAAGCAAAATTTAAATAACACCCTCCTTCAAATGATATGATGTAATGCTATTTCAAAAATGACAAAAAGATTACTATTATTCATTAACGTCACTTGTATTTTTCATTTACGCCAATCCTGAAGAAGGCGACCCTCTACCCCCTTAAACCTGAAAACTACCGCCCCATCTCCCTTCTCCCTTGGGCCACGAAAATAGCGGAGGCCCATGTGAATGCCACTCTTTCAGACCATCTTTGTAGGCTTAACATTCTTGACCCTACTCAGAACGGGTTCTGGCGGGCCACAGCACGTAGACGGCCCTTCTCTCGATGGTCGAGAATCTGCATTCTGTGCTGGATTCCGGTCGAACAGCGGCACTATTGTTATTAGATCTCAGTGCCGCCTTCGACATGGTCTCGCACGGGATTCTGCTTCGGCGTCTTGAGGAAGTGGGCGTCTCTGGTTCTGCTTTGCGCTGGTTTCGATCCTTCCTCACAGATAGGTCATTCCAGGTGGCGATCCCGCCTGGTAAGTCGTCATCCTACCCCTTAGACCAGGGAGTCCCACAGGGGTCATCACTGAGTCCCACCCTTTTCAATCTGTATGTTAGACCGTTGGCTGCGGTCGTCAAGCGGTTGGGCCTGACTATGGTCTCTTACGCAGATGACACGCAGCTGGCGGTTACACTGAGTGGGGACTCAGATCTGGAGGCTCCCAGGTTTTGTGAGGGTCTGCGGGAAGTGACTAACTGGATGAATTCCAACTGTCTCCAGTTAAACACCAAGAAGACGGAGATTATGGTGGTTGGTAAACAGGTGGCTTTGTGGGGCGACAAATGGTGGCCTTCGGATTTGGGTGTGACCCCCCTCCCAGCGGCAGAGATAAAAAACCTGGGGGTGTGGCTCGATCCTTCTCTGAATTTCATCTGTCATACCAAGAAGGTGGCGGCTTCTTGCTATGGCATTATCAGAGGACTTCGACCCATCCTCAAATTCTTTGATGCACCCACAAGACAACTGGTGGTTCAAGCATCAGTGCTGTCCAGGCTGGACTATGCCAGCTCCCTACTGGCGGAGGTTAACCAATCAGAACTCTCGCGGCTCCAGCTGGTTCAAAACGCTGCGGCCCGACTAGTGACAGGTCTGCCTAGGCGGTGCTCGGTGTCCAATACCCTGCGCTCTCTCCACTGGCTCCCTGTGCAGCAGAGGATTAGATTCAAGGTTCTTTGCCTTGCATTTAAAATCCTCAAGGGTACATCCCCACAAATTCTGGAGAACCTGCTGATCCCCTATGTCCCCTCTTGCACTCTTAGATCGTTAGGCCAGAACTTAGCAGTGGTCCCGCGTTTTAAGTTGAGCAGAGTTGGTGGCCGCTCCTTTCTAGTTCTGGCAGCAAGCTGGTGGAATTCTCTTCCCCCACAAATTCGGGCCATTGATGAGCTCCTTTTGTTTAGACGGGCTATCAAGACCTTTTTATTTGTGTTGCTTATCTGATCTGTTCCCTTTCCTTTCTGCCCGCTTTTAATGCTGTGTTGTGTTTACCTTCTCAAAGCGCCAGGACGCCCCTTTGCTGAGGCAGCTGTGCGCGGTACAAATATAAATAACATAACATAACATAACATTTAGGTAATTTTTCAGTCACTGCCACCCTACGATTGTCTGCCCTGACTGTGAATGAGGAATGTGTGCAGGGTAGCATCCTGGGCACTATAGCAAGCCTGTCCACGCTTACAATGAAACTTGGATCTTTGTGGGCACGGGTTAGGATGAATTTATTTGCCTACTTTTGGCAGGAGAAGGCAGAAAGTTAGGAACGGTAGGCATTAAATGTAGTGGATTTCGGAATTTCATCGCATAGGTAAGTGGCTGTGAGTATTAGGCATGTTCCACTCCTACCTATTGATTCCTCAAAGTGGAGAGACAGGTGCTCTCCTCGGACTATATCGCTTTTATTTGCAACCTTTAACCATCACCTTGGAGGGCGGGATGGCGACTAGTCAAACCTTTCCTTGAACGGCATTTCACTAAGTTGTCAGAGTTTTGCTGAGTTTGCACCTGTGGCCAAATTGATGTTTCTTACATAAAAAAAACATATGCAAGAGAATGTACTCACAAATACTTTTTCGGTGGGAGCAATATATTGCCTTCGAAAACATTACAACCAGGGCTGGACTGGGAAGCAAAACCGGCCCTGACAAAGTGCTCGGCAGGCCCCCCCTGGGGTTCGGGGTGCCGCCGAGCTCTTTGCCGGCCCTGTAACAAAAACGGCCCCCAGGGGCTCAAAACCGGCCCCCACCGTTGTGGCGCACCGGGGGATTGCCCGGTGCCCGCAACGGCCAGTTCGGGCCTGATTACAACATATTCCTTAATATTTCACAAAAGTGCAGAGGAAAAACCTTGACAGGTCTGCACAGCCCTATGAGCAGCCTACTTCTGCACTTTTGGTCACATCCACATAGGCTCTCACCACCGTTGCATCCACTTCACCTTCCAGAAACCCACCACACACCACCGCACCCAGCAGAACCCCCGCCGCCACTGGAGCAAAATCACTGAAGACCAACTACATGCAAACCTCGCTCTCAGCCCACCCACCGAATCCTCCAACACCGACGTCGCTGCCCACAACCTCAGACGCTGGATCGAGGACTGCGCCAACACCCTTGCCCCGCTGAAGAAACCCCCCCACAGAGACACCAGCAAGAGGGCCAGCTGGTTCACCCCAGAACTCCGAGATTCCAAGCAAGCCTGCCAGAAACTAGAGAAGAAATGGCACAGTAAACAAATTCCGGATAGCCACGCAGCACACAAGGACCCCGTCCGCAACCATCACCACCTCATCAGGGCTGCCGAGAAGACCTCCTTCAAAGACCGCCTCGACAACAACGCACACAACAGCAAGGAGCTCTTCAACATCGTGAAGGAACTCTCCAACCCCAGCTCCAACACCAATGACATCCCGCTGTTGCAAGCCCTGAGCACTCGCCACCTTCTTCCACCGCAAGATAGCAGACATCCACAACAGCTTCAACACCCAGACAGCCCCAACAGACAGCAACACAACAGACCCTCCACACACCATTAACCACGTCCCCTTGCTAGCCTGGACCAGCATGAGCGTCAATGACACCATCAAGACTATGAGCACAATCCACTCTGGCTCTCCGTCAGACCCATTCCCACACCACGTCTTCTACAAAGCAAACAGCTTCATCGTACCCCACCTACGCAACGTCATCAATCTCTCCCCTGAGACCGCGACCTTCCCAGAGAGCTGGAAACACGCCGAGATCAACGCCCTACTCAAAAAACCCAAGGCAGACCCAAGAGATCTCAAGAACTTCCAACCCATCTCTATGCTCCCCTTCCCGGCCAAGGTAATCGAAAAAATCGTTAACAGACAGCTAACCCGATACCTCGAAGAGAAAAAATGTAAATTGATACTTGTATAGCGCACTACTCACCCACAAGGGTCTCAAGGTGCTTGTACGAATACTGCTGTGGCTTTCCCTGTGAGGCGTCCACTCCTGGGCACCCCCAAGGTGGAGGCCAGGCATCCTTAGCGTTGTGGGGGCCGTTGTGGAGATTAAGAAAGCTATTGCCCAGAGTTGCAGAGTGGTACTCCATGATTGGAATAGGCACTGAGGCGAGAATTATCAGGTCCGTGGAATTTTTGAGCCCAAAACCCGCCGAGGCGGGGAATTGAACCCTGGTCCCGGGCTAGACCTCTGCATCAGGGTCTGCCACTCTAACCATTGAGCCACACAATCCTGGACCCTTCCTAGTCAGGGTTCCACAGCAACCACAGCACCGAGACCGCCCTCATCGCTGCCACCCATGACATCAGGACCCTGCTAGACAATGGGGAGACTGCAGCACTCATCCTCCTAGACCTCTCCGCCGCCTTCAACACCGTCTGCCACCGCACACTACGCGCACGCCTCCACGCCTCAGGGACCCAAACAAGGCTCTGGAATGAACCACCTCCTTCCTTTCTGGCAGGACCCAGAGCGTCTCCCTCCCCCCGTTCCATTCCGAAGCCTCCGAGATCATCTGCGGCGTACCCCAAGGATCCACCCTCAGCCCGACACTGTTCAACATTTACATGGCCCCGCTCGCACACGTCACCCGACAGCACGACCTCTACATAATCTCCTACGCCGACGACACTCAACTGATCCTCTCCCTCACCAAGGACCCCATCACCGCCAAAGCCATCCTCCATGAAGAAATGAAGGCCGTCGCTGACTGGATCAAGATCAGCCGTCTGAAGCTGAAATTGGACAAGGCGGAGGTCCTCATCCTTGGCTCCAACCGTCAGCCTGGGACGACTCCTGGTGGCCGGCGGCACTGGGGGCAGCCCGACCCCCACCGACCACGCAGGCAACCTGGGAATCATCCTCGCCTCAACGCTATTAAATGACCAAGCAAGTCAACGCCGTCTCCTCCTTCTGCTTCAACACCCTCCGCATGCTGCGCAAGATCTACAGATGGATCTTGACAGATACAAGAAAGACAGTCACCCAGGCTCTCGTCAGCAGCAGACTTGACTACGGAAATGGACTCTACAGGGGAGCCCCGACCAAGCTCATCAATCGACTACAACGCATCCAAAATGCCTCAGCACGACTGATCCTCGATGTACCACGACACGGCCACATCACCCCCTACCTGAGAAGCCTGCACTGGCTCCCCGTCAACAAGAGGATATCCTTCAAGCTCCTCATCCACGCACACAAGGCACTCCACAAGACCGGCCCAGCCTACCTCAACAGACGGCTCTCCTTCTACACCCCCAACCGCCAGCTACGCTCCGCCGACCTCTCACTCACCACCGTCCCGCGCATCCGAAGAACAACCACCGTCGGGAGATCCTTCTCCCACCTCTCCACCAAGACATGGAACACCCTCCCACTGAGCCTACGACAGACCCAAGACCTGTTGACCTTCAGGAGGATACTAAAGACCTGGATGTACGATCAGTAGTGGCCCCCACCTCCCCCTCAGCGCCTTGAGACCCACGTGGGTATGTAGTGCGCTTAACAAATGACTGATTGATTGATTGATTGATTGTCATCTAAGTACTATTAAAGTTCTTTCCCTTCTACCAAAATCCAAGATCTTAATGTCACAGGCAAGATTTAAAATGGGTGATAGCTCTCCAGATCCATATGACCAAATGGATATTCTTTTAGAAAGTGTGTCTTTATAGTTTTATGAAAAATTACTGCACTGGAAGAGAGGAGGGTATTTGTGTTTTGGTGATGTCCAATGCAAAAGGCTACAAAAATAGCCTTTTTCAGTAGCTTGGCAGGCTGCAGGTCATCTGGGATTCTGGATCATTTTCTCCATTACTCCAGTTAAGAAGATGGCTTAGAAGTTTGAGTCCAATAGGAGTCCAAATGAGAATACATGGCCAGGTAAGGATTGTCCTTACAGCCAATAGAAGATAAGATTTTTTTTACAATCTCTACGTGAATTGTATTAATCTTCTCCATAAATTAAGAAACAAATTCACACAGACCAATATCCTTGGTCAATACTGATTATAAGATTCTGGCAAAGATACTAGCATTACGCATGGATCCCCTCTTACCGGATCTAATTGGCCCTGAACAATCGGGTTTTGTCAAGGGACGTCTCTCCTCCGATAATTCTCGTGTCTTCCTTAACATACTTAGCAAGGCTTCCTCTCTGGCTTTTCCTTTCGCAGCTATCTCTTTAGACGCAGAGAAAGCCTTTGATAGGATTGGGTGGGATTTTATGTTTCAGGCTTTACGTTGGATCGGCATCCCTTCCAAATTCATCTCTATTGTTTCTTTACTTTATTCCGATCCTCAGGCCTCTATCTTTGTCAACCGGTTGTCCTCGGACTATTTCTCTTTACATAGGGGAGTTCGGCAGGGTTGCCCCTTATCCCCCTTGCGTTTTGTTTTAGCCTTGGAACCCTTCCTTACTAAAATCCGTCTGGATAACAGCATCTCTGGTTTTCAATTTGGTTCCCATCAGGTCAAACTCTCGGTTTATGCTGATGATATTCTTTTTTACTGCTCCGACCCTATTACCTCTATTCCCTCCTTTCTTCAGCAGGTCTCTTCCTTCTCTGCAGTTTCTGGTTATCGCCTAAACGCCGATAAGTGTGAAATCTTGCATTTTAAGCCTCTTTGCCAGAAGCATCTTTTTTCTCAAACAGGTTTCTCAAGGCAACCATCTAAAATCAAATACCTGGGAGTTTGGTTTGCTCCTCTTTTATCTGATACTCTTAAACAAAATTTCGATTGTATTTCCAAGAAAATGGACACGGCTATTACGCATTGGCATCCGCTCTTTTTGTCCTGGTGGGGCCGGCTCAACTCTATAAAGATGATGTTATCCCTCCTTCTTCTTTACACTATTTCTATGCTTCCTTTGCGCATTCCAATTTCTTTCTTCAAAAAGATTGATTCTTTACTATTGAAATTTCTGTGGAACGGTAAACGTCCTCGGATAGCTCTTGCCTCCCTGCGAAAGGATAAGGCTCATTCTGGAGTACGTTTCCCTGATTTTAAAGAGTATCATTGAGCCTTTTCTTTGAAACAAACAATCCACTGGTTTTCTTCTAATCTTCCTCATTATCCTCCTGTCTGGTTGAGTATGGAATCCTCCTTTATTTCTCCATATACCTTTCGCGAATTCTTGTCCTTTACGTCTTCCTTAGCTCGCCTTCGCTCGCCTGTTATCTCTTATTCTCGTAATCTCCTTCTGCACTACCTATCTTCATCTTATCCCTCCCTCCTTTCCATCCACGAACAACCGATCTGGAACAATTCACTTCTCAAAATCCTCAATCGCACCATTTTTTGGAAAACATGGCATTCTCGAGGAATACGTTGGATTTCTCAATTAATTTCTCAGGATACTCCTCTCTCCTTCCAGGAACTTCAATCTTTTTCTCACTACCCGCTTCTGCTCGGTCACAACACGCTGCCCTTTATCCAGTCTTGATCTCCTATCTTCGCTCCCTATCACCTTCCAACGATGTTCCTTTAGGGCGTAGACCCACTTCCCTATTATTAGAGGCTTCTCCTTCTGCATCTGCTCTATATAATTCTTTCCGTTTTACCAACGATAGACTGAAGTCCTGCATTGAGACTACCTGGGAATCAGATCTTTCTCAGAGATGGCCTGTACTTCTTTGGGATAAAATATGGACTAAACTTCATAAGACCTCTATAGCTGCTAATACTACCCAAACTTTATATTTCATTTATAACAGAACTTTATTCACCCCACTTGCTTTATCCCGTTTTTCACCAGATACTCCCTCTACCTGTTGGTCATGTCCTTGTCTCTCTGCAGATCTCAAACATATGCTGTTTGATTGCCCTTCTACTTCCCAGTTCTGGCAACTAGTTTGGAAGCAAATACAAAAATAATTCCTATTCCAGGTTCCCTTTTCCCCTTCACAAGTTTTTCTAGGCTCCCTTTCACCGGAACTTCCTCATTCCCCCAATCACTACCTTTTATTCGACCTCTTCATAGCTGTAGCTTTCCATACCATCACTTCAAACTGGAAACAAGCTGCAAGTATTTCCTACCAATCTTGGTGGAATGCGGTCTGTTTTCATCACCGTCTAGATACCAATTATGTGTCTCCTATCTCCCTGGCCATTAAACTTGACCTGATTTGGCTTCCTTTGGTAACATATCTTTCTTCCTCTGCTCCTGTACATCCCTCTCCAGATTCTAGCACAGTTGAAGTACGCAAACCCCCATGATTTTCTTTTTTCTTATTACCTGATTTTCTTATCACCCGATTGCTGTAATTATTATGTCTCAATATACTGTATTTCACCTTCCATTTGTACTCACATGCTATGCTCATAATTCCTCATGCTTGTTATGCTTACCTTTCATGAGAATCGTTAATGTATTGCTTATTTTATCCATCTACTTATTGTAACTCTTATCCCCCTCCTTTCCCTTCCTCCCCCCCTCTTCATTTACTTCAATAAATCAAACTTAAAAAAAAGAAACAAATTCACGTTAAGCTATTGCAAATCTTCAATTTTATCAATGGCCATGACTGGAATTCCTAAATTTCCCATAAATGTGCAATAAATATTTATGGGAAGGTGTCAAATTTAGGAGCATTACCGTATAAAAAACATTTTTCATAGTTTAGTCCACATCCTGACTGAATTTGTGTTGTAATGTTGCTGATTATTTTTTCTATGACGTAAAGCAGCAACTTTTCCTCTAAGCCAATGTCCTCAACTTGTAAGTAAGGGAGTCAAGTGCTCATTGTGCCTATAATGTAGCAATAGGTGTATTAACTGTACAATCTCCATGAAAATAAGGTGCTGGACTAAAATATCTACGTCAAAGGATTTCTATGACTATTTGCAACCAAGCAAAATATGTTAGATTGTTCATTAGATAGGCTAGGATAATGAATGTTATATTAAATGGTATTGTAATTTGATGGTATGTTGAGGTTATCAATGCTAACATGTTCTTGTCTAAAGAGTAGATTAAATTGTGTTGCGAATTTTGCTTGCAACTTGTGCAATTTGGTAATATATAAACACTTGTAAGTTTCTTCTGATCGTAATGCAGCCCAGACATTGAACCGTCTTATATATACTCAACTTACTACCCATTGCTGAAAATTTTGTTATTATGCTTTTTGAAGTGGTTCAAAGTGCTGGTGGATGATGCAGTAGAGGACAGTGCATTTCATTTTTGTCTGCTAACCGGCACTGAGGTAATGAACTCACAGCTTGCAATAGCAATTGATCATACTGTTATGGCTTCAGCAGCCATTTTGAAAGAAAATACATCTTTCCCAGATGAACAGAAATGTTGTAAACAGTTTTAATTTCATAATTAGAAGGAATGTGTAGTTCAACTCCGAAGAGCGCCATCAGTTATGACACGCCGATAAACAGAGATAGAGGATTTTCAATATTAGTAGTTCAAGTATGTCTTCATTTAGATCATCTACCAACCTTGGTTGTGCAACTGTAGTGTTCTTTATGCTTAAGTGTATCTATGGTTTCTTGGTTACTGTAAAAAAATATGTATGGTCATTACCTTAGTTACTGTAGCATTCTTAGATTCATACCATATCATGTTATGTTCCACGTTCTTCTTGCAATCCCTGTCTGGTTGCCGGGAGAGGTGTCAGTTTCCTCTGAACCTTCTTCTGAGCCACTGAATACTTCGCCATGGGTCCTTTCTCTTGGACTTATGGAATAAACCTTTTAAAATCACTCTCACGGTCTCATGTATCGGTCTTTCAGCTCACCCAGATACTACAGCAACATTCCTTGAACTCACTCCTATGTGTAGGTGATGATATCAAATAACCGCATCTTTGGGGGAGATATGGGCAGAAGAAATCCAGACCGAGATTATACTTTTGGGTGCACTATTTGCAAATGTAAACTGGCCTCTGATATTCTACACTGGTTGCAGACAACAGAGGCACCATATGCACATCACCCCAGCCTTGTGCCTCAGCTGCAAAGAATATGCATTTCTTTAGATGTTCTTAATACATGGGGCCCGATTCTGATGTGGTTTGGAAAGCTTCCCAACCGAATGGGTTTAGGAATGGTTTCCAACGGAATCAGATCGGGACAGTCCAACTGACTCAAGGACGATGCATCCGGATGCTTCCAGATACGATTTGGTTGGACTCTCATTGACTTTATTGGGAGCTTTTGTTCCGACCGAATGCATAAGCTCCCATTGAAGAAAGGTGTGACTAGGGAAAATTGGGCACCCTGTGATGGGCACCCCCTTGTGCCTGCCACACTGTGCATGGCTGGTAAGGGAAGACCCATGGGTACCCCCACTGGCCCGACGGGGAAGGCTCCAGGTGCAGGGGGCCCCCAAAGTCTGATTCTGACTGCTGATTCAAGCGGACGAGATAATCCAGAAAGGCTGTCCAAATCCAGCATCGTACTCTTTTGTTTGGAAACGCGGCCCGAGGAGATATGCAATTCTGCTCTGTAGAGATAGCGCTTCTTTTTAATCTGTATTATTGTTACATGTATTGCCACATCAGTGTTTTAATACCTGGAAAATCGTTTGGGGTTTGAGTAATTCACAAGTGACTCCTCTGTCCCCAACAGCTCTTAGAGCTGCTTGATGTGGAGGGAGGTTCACTTCGTAACATCACGACTTCCGGGTTGCCATTAAATAACGGTCATCTTGAAGTCGGCGGTCTAGTTCATCACCGCATTAGGGGGCAGACATTATTTAAACCGGGCTTGGCTCGCCAAAGGCAAGCGCGTCTGCGCCCGTCCGCGCCCACCCGGGAACAGGGGCCAGGACCTCGGCCCAGGTCACCTCACCTCCAGGTAACTTTTATACTTATACCAGTTCGGAGCTCTTAACCCTAAATACAGTAGTCCACCCATTATGCAAACACACTCTGAGTCCAGATCAATCACTGTGCTGCACGGCTTGTGGATTTATGGGTACAGCAAGTGTACACCACGGTCAGGGATCAAATTTCCAATTGCTTCAATGTAAAGTTGTGAATATGGGATTAATTAACTGCAGATCCCTACCCAAGCATGTGGTAGAAATAAATTTTTTAATAGAAAATGAAGATTTGGATGTCTTGTTTCTTACCAAAAGCTGGCTTAGGGGAAGTTCGGCACCAGAAATAGTAGAGACCCTACCACTGGGATATGAAATTTCACATTTGGACAGGGTAGGAGCTACAGGGGGAGGTTTAGCCATCATTCATAGAGCACAGTTTGGTTGTACAATATGCCCCGAGAATATTGCAAAATCGGAGGCCCTTAGCTTCTGAATATCTCTCTCTGCCTCGAGTTCCTTTTCAGGGGGACTGATTTACAGACCCCCAGGACCCTGTGGCCAGTTCCTGGATGCAGTCCTGGAATTAGTAGCAAGCATGCTTGTTGAGAAGAGTGCCATTACAATGATAGGCGATATTAATATACACCTAGATGATCTCAACAATCCCACAGCTAAGAGATGCTTAGCGGACATGGAAGCCTTACAACTAGAACAACTGGTATTGCCGGCTACCCATGAGAAAGGTCATCTTTTGGACCCCATTTTCTCAAATGACTTGAGATTGAGGGTATTAGATCCCACATGGATGCCATGGACTGACCATGCCCTTATTCTATTGCATCTCCTAATGCCCTTGGGAGAAGAACAAAAGACAGAACACACAATAATAGGAAGAAAATGGCCCAGGATTGTTCCGGAAGACTGGGTCTGCAATCTGGAGTCCTCTGTGCACCCGGACGCTAAAGATCCAGAAGAGGCTTATAGGAACTGGCAGACATGGGTAAACACCTCTATTGACAAGAACTTTAGGAAACCAGGCCCTCTATCTAACAAAAACTCGAACAGATCCTCTCGGTTCTCACCTATGCTGGTAGCTCAGAAAAAAAGCTGCAAAAGATTGGAACGAGACTGGAGGAAATCATATGACCCAGAATTAAAAAGAGAATATAAAACTGCAATACAGCTCTACCATCAGAGCATTAGGAAAGCTCAGGCTGTTTTCTTTGAGGAAAAAATAGCAAAGGCCTCCAGCTTTTCTAAGGAGCTTTTTAAAATTGTTAAAGGACTCACTACAGTAAAGCAGGGAGCTATCAGCCTGCACTATTCTAAAGAAAGGTGCTATGGATTGGCCACGTTCTTTAAAAGTAAAGTAGAAAATATGTATAACTCTCTTCCCCCAACCCAATGATGACACCAGGAGCATCGCTCCATGAAGAATCACAATGTGAACAAAGGGAACTAGAATACCCGATTGGCCCGGCTCTCATGTCCATTCCACCGGTTAATATAGATCTCATCTCTGCTTTACTTCAAGAAATTAAATCAGGCTCCGCACGGGACCCAGCCCCACCACATATACTTGCACTGGGAGGAAGTTCAATGCTTACCCAACTGTGCAATTTAATAAACCTTTCCTTTGAAAAAGGTAAAGTTCTAAGAGATTGGAAACACGCCACCATTAAGCCCCTATTGAAAAAGATGGATCTGGACCCCGCTGATCTATCAAACTATTGCCCAATATCGTATTGCTGATGGTGGGGAAAATCGCAGAAAAGCATGTGAATACTGCAATCTCCTCCTTTTTTGAAAACAATAGTGTCATCCATCAGTCCCAGATGGGGTTTAGACCCAAACATAGCACTGAATCGGCACTGTTGGTGGTCGCCGAAAAACGTAAGTCTATTCTGTACCAAGGTAAAACGGCAGCTGTGGTACTCTTAGATCTGAGTGCCGCTTTTGATACGGTAGACCACTCAGTGCTGAACCAGATGCTGGAAAATTTCGGAATAGTAGGAACTGCAAAGAAATGGGTAGCATCATTTCTGAGCGATAGGTACTTCCAATGCATGGAGGCAGGATTCCAGTCAGACCCCCTTGAAGCACCATGGGGAGTACCACAGGGTTACTCTTTGAGCCCGACGTTATTTAATGTCTAACTCAGCCCTCTAGCTCATCCAATACAGGAGTTCGGCATCTCCATTGTGTCATATGCTGATGACACACAATTAGTGTTCTCAATTTCGGATTCTCTTAATTCAGACCACCGTCAACTTTTCCCCTGCCTCGAAAAAATCAGATCATGGATGTCAAATTGCAGGCTCAGGTTAAACGGAGATAAAACAGAACTAATGATTTTGGGTAATAACATTAATCCTCGGTTGGAAATTTTCTGGCCAACGAGCTTGGGGCCTTCGCCTCCTCCCAAGGCAGCCATTAAATATCTAGGTGTATGGTTGGACCAGAACCTAACAATGGAGGTCCAGGCTAATAAACTGTCCGGGACTCGTTTTGGAATGTTACGCCTGATTAGGAAAATCATATCTTTGCTCCCAGAGGATGCAAGGAGAGCCATAGTTCAGGCCTTGGTTACATCGAGACTGGACTATGGCAACTCCCTCTTTCTGGGATCGCCCAAATATGTCGTAAAAAGATTACAAGTTGTTCAGAATGCCGCCGCTTGAATGTTGCTGAGCATTCCCAGACGTCAATCAGCCAAGCGAGGACTGCGGAAATTGCATTGGCTCCCGATACATGCCAGAATCAAATTCAAGTCTCTGAGCCTTGCTCACAAGGCCATGTATGGGAGTGGCCCTGTCCTCATCCAAAAACTGATCACGCACTATTCACCACATCGGCATCTCATATCTAGCTCAAAATTTCTGATGAAACCGGTCGCAATCAAAAAAGCCAGATGGGGCGTAAGATCTTTCACTCATCTGGTTCCGATGCTCTAGAACAGCCTAGATCCTGAGATCCGTCTCAATGAAAATGAATTGGTTTTGAAAAAAAGGCTCAAGACCTAACTTTTCCCGCTGAATTAAGTGTTGAATGTCTTTTGCCTCTGTCTCTCAGCGCTGAGATGCCCAAGGGTGGTCACGCGCTTTATAAATCCCACAAACATAAACATAAACATACGGCTTGGTCATTCTAAATGCTTTCGGGGTTGGATTGGAATATTCCTAACACCTAACTTCCATCATACTTAGTTGGTTGGAAACCTTTCAGAGTCAGTTGTAAAGACACATTCCCGATCCGATTTGGAGGGAGCAAATGCCGTTAGGAGGCCCTGCTAACCACATCAGAATCAATCAGGCCCATGGAAGGGGCTGTCAACAGTGAAGAGATGGCACCTCAGCTCATGCACTGCTCACCACATTCAACAGTGCCCCAAATGCATTTCCTCTCTTTGGCACCATTAATGTTTATATTTCCATTAGAGAGAGTTTATGCCCAGTTGACAGTACATCTCAATGGGTCACTTGGAATGCTGGAAATGTTCCTTTGTCCTGCAACTCTGTTGGCTGTTTATTAAGCTGCATAGCAGCAATGCTCCTGCATACTGTGGATGATCCTGAAGTTTAAATGTACAATTTTGTAACATTTTGAAATGTTTAGTTCTGGGAGCAACCACCCACTAAACCACCCAAAAACCCCTTAAGAGAGTGAGCTTTGTTTGTGCGTTTTACTGGGTGTAATATGGGGCTTGGATTACACAGTTTTCAATTGTTGACTGTAGTGCTACTGTCACCCTGCTTGGAATCCTGACTGCAACAGAGAAAGTTGCTTATGTAAAAATTAAAACGATCCAAACTGAAACAAAGAGCCACAGCAGAAGTAACGTCCAGCATGTATGTAATGTTAGAAGAAATAATGACCATCTTGAACACTGTGTTCTTTTTGAAGAAACCTGATTTTGAAAATAAAGCTAGTAAAAAAACCTGACATCAGAAATATGGCACACCTAGTAGAAATAGTGCTTAACTGTATTGTATTGTATTGTAGCTTCATACCCCTAACAGGATTGCGAAGTAATACTATGTATTGGCACAATCCCCTTCAGAGTATTCTGCCATCTAATAATGCTTCCCCATACAATCGGCTCAGTCCTTACCCACTTGTTACTGGATTACACAATATGTCCTCTGAAGAGTGTGCAGTAGAAGGAAAACATTTTGGTAGTCATTAACTGAAATGAAAATAACTTAAGAAAATGTTTACAACATTAATCTGAACAGCCCATTTCTGTTATCAGAAAATATTTTAAGTAATATTGAAAACTGGGACATTCTGTGAAATACAAAAGAATGAGTTTTCAGATTCTTTCTGCCCGCTTGTTTTTCTACATAGGCTCATATCAGATAAATGTCTGCAGGGCTCTGATCTCACATAATCTCGTAGTTTTTGTTACAGAGCCTTGGATTTTCAGTTAGTTATAACAAATGTCTTGCTGTTCTCTGTTCATGTTAATATCCAGTAACAGGACCTACAAGGAAGTTAGAAATGTAATTGTGATTCCTTGAAAGTTCAGTACTTCCTCTACTACTGTTTACTTTTGACTATTATTGTTGTTTATTCTCTATTTTTTAATTATGTACAATTATGTGTAAAAAAATAATTTGTTAATTACATTTTCTTTTTACAGGTTTTGCATTAGTTTTTTTACTTGATATATGTTTTTGTTATGTGTTAATATGAGTTTTTAAAACATTGTAAAAAATGTTTATGTATTTTTTTTCATTATTTAAATATTGAAATATTATCTTTATATTTGTTAAATTCTGTTTATATATATATATATATATATATATATATATATATATATATATATATATCCACACACACACACACAAACACACGCACACACACTCACACACACACACACACACACACATATATATATATATATATATATATATATATATATATATATATATATATATATATATATATATATATATATATATATATATATATATATATATATATATATATATATATATATATATATATATATATATATATATACATACATATATACGACTCCCACTTCAAACTCCGAACTCAGGGCGGGTGCTATCATCCTTCAGCGAGGGTGGGTCCTCACTCTTGTTACACAGCAACTCAAATACAAATTGGAGCACTCGCAGGTTCATTTAATGTTTATTTTGTTAACAGCAGACGTGTTTCGGTGTTCCTCGCCTTTTCAATGCTGTGAAGCTTGACCATGGTACACAGTATGAGATTGGACAATTATACTGTATCCACTTTAGCCATTGGATAATACCGGGCCAATTGGGTGGCTCTGATTTTCCGTTAGACCAATGTCCAATTGATTTATTCACCATTTCCATAGCCCATGTCGTTCGCCGAAGTTGTTGTTGTTGCCGGTGAAGCACAAAAGATTGCTTGTGCAATCATTAGGCATCTCCTGCTCCATATCGCCGTCCAATTTTAGGAGCACATGGACACGCCAGGTTCAGGCGGTGGTGCTCCTCCTTGACAGGGGCTGGCTACTTCAATGCAAAACAAAGTTGCCCCTTGATGGAGAGCACTCACAGGATCGCTCCGCAGGCACAAGCAGATTACGTAATCACAGCCCCTTTCTTTCTCCGCTGCCAACGCGTTTCTGGCCATCCACCCTTCCTCATGGGCAGCCTGTTAATAAATAGCAGCAGATAAACCAAAACCAGCATATCCCCTCTTTTATTTCCATTAATGCCTCAATAGGTAATCTCAATGAATTGTGGGACTGGTGGTTTACAATCGAACCCAAGTGGGATGCCGCCGTTATCAACATTCAAGTTGTTGTTTTTGTCGGGGAAGCACAATGTCACGTAAGATTGCTTGTGCAATCATTAGGCATCTCCTACTCCATATCGCTGTCCAATATTAGTAGCACACGGACCCGCCAGGTTCAGGCGGTGGCTCTCCTCCGTGACCAGGGCCGGCCACTTCAATGCAAAACAAAGTTGCCCCTTGATGGATAGCACTCTCAGGATCACTTCAAAGGCACAAGCAGGTTACGTAATCACAGCCCCTTTCTTTCTCCGATGCCAACGCGTTTCGGGCCAACCACCATTCCTCATGGGCAGCCTGTGATTAAATAGCGGCGAAAAAACCAACATATCCCCTCTTTTATTTCCATTAATGCCTCCATAGGTAATCTCAATGAATTGTGGGACTGGTGGTTTACAAATAATCAAACCCAAGTGGGATGCCGCCGTTATCAGCATTCAAGTTGTTGTTGTTGTCGGGGAAGCACAGTGTCACATAAGAGTGCTTGTGCAATCATTAGGCATCTCCTGCTCCTTATCGCCTTCCAATTTTAGCAGCACACACACCTGCCAGGTTCCGGCGATGGTGCTTCTCTATACATAGACATAGAGCAGTTGTAACCACGCTGTAGTTATAGTTAGAGTGACCAGAGATTTGGTGTTTCTGGATTTTTGTCCATTAATAACTTTTTATCCGTTTGACAAATGTTTACAAAACTTTGCAGACTTGCTGCCCCAGTTTTATTTGGGGGGCACAGTGTTTGGTCAATGGGGTACAAAGAAAAAGGGGGAGGTTCCGAAATTGGGGTGAAATCCAATACATTTTCCATAGACGTTTGTATTTCAAATACCATGAAAACCCTCAGCTCGTTTTTTATGAAAGTTGACAGTATTACAAATTAGGGGCGCAGATGGTTCTATGGGGGTAGTGCAGATAAGTAGAGTAGTAATCTTTTAAGTTATAAGGTTTCTCAACTTAGTTGTATCTTGTAGCACAATGCTACTAAAAAATAACATGGAAGCCTATAAACGAATACACAACAAATAGAATACACCTTAATCTACATAAGTTTTATCTGCATGCTCTCTGGCTCACAAAATAAAACTGCGCCAAACAAGCCAAACAAAAAATATTTTCCTTATGTACTCATCTGCAACAAAATGGAAAAGTGACCTAGCAGTGAGCGACCCTAACTACAATATGGAGGACATGATAATTGGCCATTAGAAATAAAAATTCTTAATTTTTATAACAGCAATGGTTGGCTTTCATTCACTTTGGGATTCACATGTAGCACAATCCTATTAAAAGTATCAAGAAAGCCCAAACAATAAACTAGACTGCATATCTAAAGTTTCAAAATTTTACTATGTGGACAACTAAAAGACACATTTATGATCACATGATTATATAAACAAATAAACAAATGCATAACATACGCAATAGAGAGAACAAAGAAATCACATTAAATCTGATTGTCACACTATAGTTATAGTTAGCATTCCCAAAGATAAGAATTCCTCAGATATGAGCTCCCTAATACATTTCTACCCATTTGACAAATCACCAGAAAGCTTTCCAGACCAAAAGCATTTTCTACATTTTGAGATGATGGAGATTTTTGTTGTGAGTCGTTAAGGTGGTGCAAGATGAAAGGGGGCCCAAAATATGTTTTCCCACCAATGCATTTTCCATAGACTATTGTGTTTGACATAGCATGCAACAGCTCAATGTATTTACATGGAATTTGCCAGGATTATACTTTACAGGGCAGAAATATTGCTTTTTGGATACTGCAGTTAAATAGGGTAAATATTTTTTAAGTTGTAAGGCATATAGCCCCTTCGATGCTCGTGACGAGCTCAGCTCGTCATGCAGTACACTGCTCGTGTGCTCATGACGAGCTGAGCTCGTCATGAACAATGGGATTCAAGAAAGTGCAGCATCCTGGATGAAATGCTGCATCACTGATGGTGTTAAACTTGGTGAGATCTGTCACCACAGTACTTTTAAAGAACTTCACAAACTTTTCTGAAAGTACTACAGTACATGGGCGTAAACTTATTTAAAAATATATAAACGAATTCCCCTCCGTATCACCCCTTAGGAAAAGTGGCAATAGGCAGGGACCTACTACTTAACTATATTTAAGTCCCTAACACTGAACACAGCCAAAGTATAATAAAAACGATATAGCTGCTTTTTCATTCTCTAAAAACAGCCATTACCAAATTATCTACAGGCTTGTCATCATCATCTACCACAGTATGCGGTATAGCATGGTCGAAAATATAACTATGGCCTAGCTGTATTATTGAATTGTGGTACCCTTGCGTCGCTCACGATGTTGCATGGCATTGTAATAATTAAGTCAGATTTACAAAAGAATGCAATGCATGTGGAGGTGGAGGTGGAGTGGTGTGGCTCACTGGTTAGAGGCGGCAGACCCGGAAGCAGAGAACGGCCCGGGACCAGGGTTCAATTCCCGACGTGGCAGGGTCGTGGACCCGGGTCAGCGGACTCGATAATTCTCGCCTCGGTGCCTACTCTGACCAGGGATCACACTCGGCAACTCTGGGCATTAGCTTACCTCATCTCTACAATGGCCCCCCACATTCGCCAGGGATGCCTGGTTTCACCTTGGAGATACCCAGTAGGGACCATTTCACAGGGATAGCCAGGACAGGTTCCTCAGCGGTCTACAGCACCACGATGCCTCAGGGCAGCAGTGCGCTTTACAAGACCACATACATTACATGTGTGGCCCTGGATCATCTATGTTTTAGACATCATCTGTCCTACCAGGAGTGATGTTTTGAAAAGGATCTCCAAAATTTAAGTGAGGTTTAAATGTATTGGTTGTATGTCAGTACAATGCATGCTTTTACCCCGCATGCCATTACAATGTGGGGATTACAACGTAAGTTGTTACAACAACTTGCGTTGGGGGGGTCGCTGGATAGTGGAATAGTTTAATTTTCTATTCCAACTCCAGTCCCCGTGAATAGTAGGGAAGGTGTTGGATACAAAATTAAACTATTCCCTATCAAACAGCGCCCTCCAGCGTTGTAACGACTTTCGTTGTAATCCCCGCGTTGTAATGGTAGTGCGGGGTAATAGTTGCGTCGCAAAGGATGTTCCCCATATTTATTAGTTGTATTGTACCAGGTATGATAATTAAACACATATTTTTGTTTAGATTAATGTGGTAACTGTAGGTAAAACAACTGATTAACGAATTGTAGTGAGTATAATGCAGTGTCACTTATTTATAGTGATGTACTGTGAACCTTTGTTTATACAATTGTTTTTCCACACTGTTCAAGGATGAAGCTTCATACAGTACATTGTTTATGATGAACAAGTATGAAATCTGAGAACAGTAAAAAAGGGAAAATGAACTGTTTTACTATTTTGTGATATGCTGTTACAACATAATGTGCACTGTTATGTTTCTGGAATTTTGTAAATGAAATACTAACTTATACTTATGTTCTTTTTCTATTTCAAAAGTGGTTGGAGTGCTACATCTTTAGATCTCTCAAGACATTGTGCCACACAAATATTTCTTAGACATACTCCTGGAAAGTGTTTTTATGCATAAGGAGCACTTGGCAAGCTTGCCACTAGTTTATTTGGCCTATTTCCTAATTATGTAACTCTGTGTAGTTCTGCAAACATAAATTGTAAAACTAAACACCACAGTACTATCTCATACAGCCACAGATACATCTAGAGAGACACTGATTAAGCTACTCATACACCCAGTGATACAACCATACATCCACTCACACACCCACTACACACTGACTCAGTTATGCGTACAACTACTACTACAAGATCTTATGTGCCAATACAGATATTCACACCCTTAGTTAGTTGCTAATACAGATGCACTCACCCACCTACACAGTAACTTATACAATTAGTTGACCATGCATTCAATCCCTAAGATACTCAATCACTTTCCCATGTAACTACTTATACATCCAAGCACTCACCCATACAGCTGGAAAGACATCCACTCACTTATGTAAATATCACGCATACACTTACTTACTTATCTAAACAGCTACTAACACGGCCAGTCAGTTACGTGTGCAGATATTGTCATAGATATTCGATATTACATTCAAACACTGACTAAGTCACTTACTCACCCATAGAGGAACTCACACAGCCACTTAGTCACTGTTACAGAAGCTCATGCACCTGCTTACTCACCAATAAAGATACTCACCCATCCATTCACAAATAGATACAGACTGTGACACACCCAGTCACACACTAGTGTACACATTATCGCACCCAGACATGCACTGATGCGGACATTAATACGTCCAGACACACGCTCATCCATACACTGACACACCCAGGCAGATACTCATTCATACACAAATTCAGAACTACACCCTGAGACATACAGTAACATACCCAGCCATTCACTGATACACAAGACACACTCTTGTGTATACACTAATACCCTCAGACACACACTGTTCTGTAAACTTTTACACCCATGTGCACAATAATACAGCGACTGAGACCCCAGACATACACTGATGCATACACTGACATAGCCACTCACTCACTCATACAGCTATATATTCGCACATTCACTCACCCTTATAGCTACTCACACAGTTAATTACTAACCCACACAACTGCTGACACTTCCAGTTACTGACTTATACAGTCACTTAAACACCCATTCAGTCATATATACAGCCATTTACCCACCCAGGGACTAACTTATACAGACACTCATCTACCCAGTAACTAACTTACACAGGCAGTAGCACACCCTGTCACTCACCCATATAGCCAGTCACTTAACCAGTCTCTGAATAATACAGGCACTCACACACCCATTCATCTTCCCATATGCAGACTCTCACACCCAGTCACTCACTCACACAGGCACTAACACATCCAGACTATCACCTATGCAGCTACTCACTCAATCACCCACTGAGCCACAGAATCACTGACACATACATTGATTCACCCATATAGCCACGAATGCAACCAGTCACTCACTCTTATAGTCCCTCACATACCCACTATCTCACTCATACAGTAGCTCCCATACCAACTCATCACTCTTACAGCCACTCACACAGCTACTCATGCACTCATACACACTGATATAGCCACTCACATATCCAATCACTCACTCATATAGCCACTAACTCACCTATAGAGACACTCACATACCAAGTCACTCACACAGCCATTGGCATACCCAGCCACTCACACAGCCATTGGCACACCCAGCCACTCACCCATACAGAGACTCAGACACCTACTCACTCACCCATATACACACTAACACTTCTAGTTACTCAGTTATATAGCAACTCACATAACCACTCACTGAATTACACAAGCACTCACACTCCCACTCACTCAATCATACATCCACTCATACACCCAGTCACTCACCCATACATTCAGTCACTCACCCATTCAGTTACTCATACAGCCACTAAAATACCCACTATCTAACTCATACAGTAATTTACCCCCACTCATTGACTCATGCAGTTACTTACACAGACAGTCATTCACTTATACAGCCACTCGCACATGCAGTCACTCATTCATTGAGCCAGTCACACCCAGTCACTCACCCACACAGGTAATCACACAACCACACACTCACATGTACAGACACTGACCCGCCCAGTCAGTCATTCTTATAAGCACTAACACACCCAGTCAGTCACTCACATATATAGCCACTTACACAAACACTCACTCAATCATACAGCTACTCACACGGCCATTCGCTCACCCATACATCCACTCACAGAGTCAGTCACTGACTCAAGCAGCCACTCACACACTCAATCACTCTCCCACACACTTACACACCCAGCCACTCTTTATTATGTATGTACACATGTTTAACCACGAAAGGTGGCTCTAATGAGGACATTTTGTTCTTCTTTTTTTCTGGAACGTTTTTTTTTTTAGTTTTCTAAACTATCACGTTTTGTTTGTGTTTCTTCTAAATTCAAATGGCAACTAGAAAAGAAACATCTGCAGACACTCAAAAACAGAGTATCAAGTGGGGTGAATAAAAAAATAGCATTTGTGATTTTTTTGCTGTCTCCAAAACGACAGCAATACACTGCTGGCCTACAGTAAGCACTGCATTGAAATCTAAACAAAATGTTCCTACACTCCTCAGTACAGGAGACATTTCCAGCAGACGTTGCTCCACTTCAGCAGAAATTATGTCTTTTGGTGTAGCAGTCCAAGTTGATGGTTCAACAGCACTTCTCTGCCTCACTGCACTCTTCAGCTGCATACTATGAGAAGTTTTTAAATGGGAAAACATGTTGGTAGTCCAACATGAATATTTTTTCGAAGTGTCCCCCTAAAGAATGTTGTCACATAAGAAGCAATTTACATATTTGGTGAGAGTTTTTTCTCCCCAGAGGGGATTGTGAAGAAATCCCATGCAATGAATTGCCACTTAGAGGCTGGTTCTTCATTTGAAGAGTCTCCTTCTTGAGGGCATGGCCCCTGACTTTCTCCAGATGCCATTTTACATAGATAGAAGGCAAAAAACTCAAAGGGAGTTGTAGCAGTGCAAAATAGAGGACATATGCAAATAAGCTTCCAATATCTGCACTGGAAGTATGTAAATGAGAATACTGGGTGGGAAATTCCTTTGAAGATTACTAAAAAGTGTCTTGTCCAATCAAATTGCTTTGTAACATAGTCACATAATATTTCCCAAATGCCGATGTTATCGCGAATAATGTCGTCACCATGAGGACAACAAATAGAATTAAAAAGTGTTTCACAGCCTTTTCCTCACCTTCAGTTCCCGGTTGGAAGAGTCTTCGCCATGTTGTCGGTAGCTGCCCGTTCCGGGCCCTTTTTGCCCTTTCTGGCCGCCACCTCGCATGCCGTAGCAGGTCCGCTGAAGCCGCTGGTCACCGGGGTTCCGGTGGTGGCTGAAAAGTTGCAGCTGCTTGAAATAAAGAAGCCCATTCTGCCCCACGATTCACTTCTCGGGCGGGCCCCGGCGAGTGGGCCTAAGGCTATCGTAGGCATCAACGGTCCTTCTGTTGTCCGTTTTGCACACAACGATGTCTCTGTTCCCGATTTTTGCGACTACAGACGACCAGAAGTATTAAATCCCACCAAGTCTTCGCAGGACAGTGTGGACTCTAGAAGAAGTTACTCCTACTTGGTAACCGGAGTAGCAGCTGTTGCTACAGCATATGCTGCTAAGAATATTGTCACAGAGTTTATCACGACAATGAGCGCCTCTGCTGATGTTTTGGCAATGTCGAAGATTGAAGTCAAGCTATCTGATATTTCAGAAGGCAAAAATATGGTGTTCAAGTGGAGAGGAAAACCACTTTTTGTTCGTCACAGAACTCAAAAGGAAATTGACCAGGAAGCTCAAGTCAGTTTGGCTGATTTAAGGGACCCGCAGCATGATTTAGACAGAGTCAAAAAACAGAATGGGCTATTCTAATAGGAGTGTGCACACATCTTGGCTGCTCACCCATTTCCATTGCAGGAGATTTTGCTGGCTATTAATGTCCTTGCCACGGGTCGCATTACGATGCATCTGGAAGGATCAGGAAAGGCCCTGCTCCCTATAACTTAGAGGTTCCTACTTATGAATTCACTTCAGAAGACCTTGTGATAGTTGGTTAAATCAGAATAACGAAATGTTGATTCAACTTATTTAAGGTCTTGTTAACTTGTATTCTGTTGGATGCTCAGTGGAACAATAATTATCGTTCGGGCTCTCTAAAGTTGCCTGGCCTGCGAAATTCTCGTGCATCCTTGAACCTGTTTTAAGCTTGTTTTTACACGATCAATGCTTTTAATACTCAGGTGGTGTAAGTTTTAATAAATCCATCAGTAAGCAAAGCACTGTGTCACTACTTTATATTGATTTAGAAACATAGACGTTTAATAACTGGGTAGAGAGGGGAATTGACTTTTCATCTTTTTTTTTTCATTGCTATATAGATGCATGCAGTTGTATGCAGCACCACCAAGGTTTGTTGTACATTATCCATGTTATTAATACACTTGTTTCACAATAGAGTGGAAAAATCCTATTACAAAATAAAAAACAAAGTAAAAAGTAAAAGAAAAAAGAAAAAAAAAGTGTTTCACAATATGATTACTTACAGAAATACAAGTTTATACAGTATATTAGTGAACTACTGATCGCCAACCTTAATTATATTATGTGTATATATGTGTTTTCACTTTTTGAAAAACACGCCAAATTTGTGAATGTCCATGACACCGGAAAATATATAACGCAACATTTCGTGACAAATTCGCTAAGAATAAAACATTTTACAAAAATATATAGTGAGCAACCCATTAAAAAAAAATGCCTCCAGATGGACTCAGGAAAAAAGTGGACTTCTACCCCCAACTAGTAGCACGCCAGGAGGAGCGTTTGCAGACTAGTGGAGAAAGGGGCTTAACCTCCTTAAGACCTCTCAGCAATCCCACTGTGTGTGTTGTGATGCTAGTAGCTGGGACGATGGCGAGTAGAGAAGCCTCCCTACTCCCCTGGGTGCAACCCCACAAAGAGTGAGAAAAACACTACTATGCAAGAAAGCGCTCCGGGGAAAAGGGAAATGGATAAAATAATAAATACTGCAAGCCAGATGGGATCTTCCTAGACCTATGTCTGTTTTTTAGGGTTCAGCACAGATGCAGACAAAGTCCCTAGTATTTGAATCATGTACAAAGACAAAACAGGAAGCCATATGTTAGGCAGTAATATAAGGAGAAGGATCTTTCATACCAAACATATGTGATAAACAAGATATAACAACTCACACAACAGCACAGCAGTATATGCAGGGTAAGGATTCGAGGACCTTGGTCCTAGCACAAGAGAGCACGCTTCCTGCAGCTTGTGTCGTGAAGCCCTGCGTTTGTAGACAACACAGCGCTGTCACGAAGGCGTGAAGTAACCAGTTGCGCTTCAGCACACTCCGACGAGAAAGACCAATACGGGAATATTTCCAGGTCGCTGTTACCTCACAGCAACAGAGCACTCCAACAAAAAGGTAAAGCAATCCGGTAGATAAATAACTGAAAGACGCAGGTTTGGGAGGAGCGCTCTTGCGCAGCTCTCCCTTTCCGCTCACCTAAATACCTGGGGAACTCCGGCATTGCATGCAGCTCGAGTCCTAGGATGCGAACAAAGGATGACAAGAAACTAGCGGAGCAGGACACTGAAAAAGTGACTGGAAACCCTCAAATACACGAAGGTGGAAGAACAGGCTAGATATCATCTCTAGCTGTCGAAAACGGGAAACGAGAATCTGGAACACAGGAACTCCAGTGGGGAATAGCATCTGATTGCTGAAAACAGCAGGAAAACTGGGAAGTATGTTAAGCCCCGACCCTAGGAAGGGGAGGGGCTTCATAGGAGCGGATCAGGTGGCAATGTCGGATTCGAATTCCTGTTTGGCATCCAAAGGGCTTCTAGGATTTGTAGTGTCTCATGCACTGTATGCCCCCTAGTAGTTCCTCACTCGCCACACACTCTGTCTTGCTCATACATGCAAAGGGACATGAAGGGGTAACCGACTTATAAGCCCCACACCCTGGCGCCCGGACAGTGATTGCGACAGTGTGGGATTAACAAGAAGTAACAGGAGGGGTAGTTGAGCCCCATGGACCCTCTGGAGCTAAGGTGACTTAATTCCCCAGCCAGCATTGTGCCAGGAAGAGCATTTGCAGAGTAGTGGAGAAAGAGGATGCAACCTCCGAAGACCTCTAATCAATCCCGCTATGTGGACCTTACTGGAGGTAACAGGAGGGCTTGTTGGCTCCCAAGGACTTTCTGGAGCCAAGGGGTCTTCATCCCCCAAGCCTCAGTGTACCAGATGATGCCACCAGGAGATACGTTTGCAGAGTGATGAAGAAAAGAGTGGTGGCCTTCAAAGACCTCTGAACAATTGCACTGTGTGGAACTTACTGGAGGTAACAGGAAGAGCTGTTGGCCCCCATGGACATCCTTGTGGGCCAACTACCCCTCCGGTTACCTTCAGTAAGTCCGACACTGTGGGGGACTACTGAGAGGTCTTTTGTGGCCCACCCCCTTTCTTTACTACTTTACAAAAATGCCTCCAGGTGCACTACTAGTTGGGGGATGCAGTCCACCTTGGCTGCTGAAGGACCCTGGGGGCCAAGAAGCCCTCCTGGTACTTCCTGTAAATCATACACACAGCGAGAGTCCTGAGAGCTGGTCAGAGGCCCCACCCCTTTCTCCACAACTCTGCAAACACCTTCACTACTTTAAAAAACATAGAAATTCAAGGTAAAAAACAAATGTTACAAGGATGTTATAGTTAGGAATTAGCATTTAAGAAATCTTAGAAATTCACTGAAAAAAAAGGTTACAAGAATGTTATAGTTAGGAAATGGAATTTAGAAAAACTTTAGAAAATCACTGAAAAAAAACGAAGGTTATCAGGATGTTATAGTTAGGCTCAGGTTTCACGCATACAAAACCAGTGAAATTCAGCAGTTATAGTTACCTGAGCAAACTATAACTCAGACCCCCACATACAGCTACTAACAGAGCTACTCTCTCAACAATACAGCCACTCACGCATCCATTCCCATATTCACAAAACCATTTTCATACCCATTCACACATCGATACAAGCACTCACACACCCACTCTTGTATACAGCCACTCACACAGATATTTACTGGTTTAAACAGCCACCCATACACCCATTCAAATAGCCAATTAGTTACCCATACATCCACATACACACCCAGTCACTTACTCATAAAGCCATTCATATAGCCACTTGCTGACCCATACATCCACTAACATGCACACTCACTAACCCACAGAGCCACATACACAGCCACTCAGTAACCCGTACAGCCACTCACATACACTCATTTAATCAAACAGCCACTCATCCACCCATAAAGCCACTCAGACACCCACTCCTCACCAATACAGCCATTCTTACAGTCACTCATACGGCTACTCACATGCTCACTTTTTCACCCATACAGCCACTCACACACCGATATGAGCCATTCAAGACCCACTTTGATACGAATATGACAATTTACCCCACACGCTTATACCATGCATTTTTTACTCCGCATAATCTTTTACAACGCAGGACTTTACAATGCAATCCATTACAAAGCATTGTCCATTACAACGTAATTTACTATTCTAACTTCACCTGGTGTTGTAATGGAGAATGTGTTGCAATGGTTTGCGGTGTAAAGCCCTGCGTTGTAAAAGATTTTTCTGGTTAAAAATGTGGGCTAACGGCATGCGTTGTAACGCAGTCGTTGTAAAGGATGTTTGCCCTCTGATAAAGATAATCACAGTGCCACTCATCTGACATATATTAGAAATAGTATCACTCAGTAGTATAAAGAGAATAATAATTTAACTTGTGCAGGAGCTTAGTATATATCTTTAAGTCTCAGAAACAATTACAAAACACTTAGGCTCAATGGATGATGCCATAGGTGATGCCATCAGTCATACCATTTGAAATGCCATCAATTATGTTATCAGTGATGTCACTGGCCATGTCATGAGTCATGTAAAATATGAGGTCCTTAGCAGTGCATCGCGTGGGCTTAATTTATAGTTAGCTCATGTATCTATAACTTCTAAATTTCACCGGTTTTATACAAGTGAAATCTGAGCCTACCTATAATGTCCCACTAACCTTTAGTTTTTCAGTGGAAAAAAAAATATATATATATATATGAAAAACACAGTTCCCAGTTACTGCCCTCCACACTCACCTCCACAGTATCCACGGGCAAACTCAGGAAGATGGCACAAACGCAGCTATGGATTCAGGGTTTGTAGTTTTTATTTCCTTTTTTCATTTTAATTTCCACCAGCAAAGTGCATGTGCATTGAAAAAGGCAGACATATATATATATGTATATATATATATGTATATATATATATATATATATATATATATATATATATATCTGCAATACCTCGCAGCAGCAGCACTCCACCCCTTAGGTAGAAATACGAGGCATGGACCAACTTGTGTTGCAGCATTCATTTATTCCCAGATAAACAGCTTGTCACGACGCGTTTCGGCCGTCCCTGCGGCCTTGATCACATATATGTGGCGCTCATATACTTCGTTTTTCAGAAGAAAACCCGCACTCCAGGGAGAGCTTTTCACAGCAGGCTTCTTTATTACAAAACGAACAAACGTGTTTCGGCTTCAAGCCTTCGTTGGTGTTCATGACACCACTATCGTCACAGACTAATAAAGTTTCCTAGTCTAATGGCAATTGAAAAGGGACCATAACGCTATTACAAACATTGGGCGCCATCTTTGAGTGTGCAATGTAAGTTACAAATTTATCTAAAAAATTATGCAGTAATGTTAATAAACCGCAACAGTATTAAGCCATAAACCGGCATATTCTAGGCCCCATAAAATCATATATTTACATAGGGTGTACCAAATTGTGCATGCATACCATTACATAAATCATGCCACATATAGGTGAAAAATCCTCCAGGGAGACCCATTGTCTCCTCAATAGGGAGCCTTCTGGAGAACACTTCTAGCTTTATCGACACCTATCTAGCCCCCTTTGTCAAGGATTTACCCTCCTATGTCAGGGACACCCAAGACTTTATAAGATTGATTGACGGCATTGAGTGGGAGCCGGATATGCTTTTGATTACCCTCGATGTGGCCAATCTCTATACCTGCATAGATCACCAAGAGGGTGTCCTTGCAATGAAATGGTTCTTAGGCATGAAAAATATGAAGCACCATCAACATAACTGTATGCTTTTGAAGATGGCTGAGTTTTGTCTCAATAATAACGTCTTTCTTTTTGCAGGAAATATGTGCAGACAAATCAGGGGGACCGCCATGGGCACGTGCTTCGCCCCCAGCTATGCGAACTTGTTCGTAGGCTGGTGGGAGAAGCACGTGGCCTGGGGGGGGGACTAATGAGAGATGGTTGGATCAGATTATGATCTGGGCAAGATACATAGACGATTTGTTTGTCGTATGGCGAGGCGATAGGTCCTCGGCTGAGGAATATATTGCGTCCCTTAATGATAACAATCTCAATTTGAGATTTACGAGCACCATCAGCGACAAGTCTGTATATTATCTTGATCTAGAAGTCTTCGTGAAAGGGAGCTCCTTACTAACAAAACTGTACCGTAAGCCCACAGCGGGCAATACCGTAGTACATGCGGATAGTCATCATCCGAGGAGTATGATAAGAAACATCCCCTTTGGGGAATTACTCCGCCTAAAAAGGAACTGTACAGATCCCAAAGATTTCTTACAGGCTCGGGACGAAACGGTATACAGATTCAAAGATAGAGGGTACTCAAAGGCAACGCTAGCGAGTGCAGTAAGTAGAGCTGACCTCCTGGAAAGAAAAGACTTGATGAAAACTAAAGTAAAGGAGGTAGAAACGGAGGGGAGTGCCAGAATGATAACCACATTCAATATGAGATCCAGTGAATTAGTGGCCATATTTAAAAAAAACTGGCACATTTTGCGTACTGATCCAATAATGAAACATACTTTACCCCCAGACCCTCTGTGACTTATAGAAGATGCAAATCTCTAAGTGATCATCTGATTGACAGCCACTTTGAAGACTCCTCTAAAAAACTAAACAAAAAACCAGTCTGCGGCTTCTATCCTTGCATGCACTGCAAGGCGTGCAAGTATAGAAGAAACGCACGATATATAACGGAAGACCCAATGATTCACGCCCCATTAGAACCATCACAAAATTACTGAATTGCAATTCAGAATATGTGATTTATTGCCTGGAATGCCCGTGCTCCAAGAGATACATTGGCAGTAAAATTAAGCATGGGCGGAAAATCCGTTTCGCTCGCGGATTTTGCGGATTTTCGGTAAATTTGCAATCCGCGAGATTCGCGAATCTCCCGCAAAATCCGCGAGCAGCGGATTTTGCTCGCACTGTTCGCACTGTTCGCGTGAGTTCGCGGCTTCCCAGTACAACTTCGCGCCCCGCGAATAAGTGCAAAATTGCAGAAATACGATCTTAGCAAAACTGAAACTACTTACCAGGTTCAAAAGTTCAGGCTCATCATTAGTAGCCATTTCCTGTAGTGCTTCCTGAGGGGCCCCTCCAGAGTTCAGTTGCCAGTTGCAACTATTATGTGACCCTGCTCTGAACCTCAGAATAGTTACACATATGCCACAAAGGTCCTGAATTACAGCTAAGGGAGACAAGCAGGAGCCAGGCTGGAAGTTCAAATCCATTAATCAGCCCCTAATTCATTATTGTCAGTTGGGGCAGGGCAGGTGTTGTAACTAATTTTGCAACAATGAAAGCACTTAGCAAGTGCAAAAGATCACTAATCAGGAAGCACTAAGGAAGCAGGTGCCAGCTAAAAAAATATTCTGTGACACATTAATCAGCCCCAAATTAATTCAGGTCACTTGAGGCAGGGAAGGTGTGCTTGCGTTGCCACAATAATGTACACTGACTGGACAACCAGAGGGTGCTGTGATGAAACAGAGGGTGGCATGGGTGGGCCAGAGGGTGGCATGAGTAGTCAGAGAGTGGCAGTGGTGACAGAGAGTGGCAGTGATGAAGAAGAGTGTCCCAAACAGGCTGGACACGTAGAAACAACAAGTTCGCGAAACTTGCGACCCGACAGGTAAGTTCGCAATTTGCGACATTGTACAAAACCCTCGCGAACTGGCAGAAACCCGCGCAAACACAAAAAAAAATCCGCAAATTCGCGAGAATTCGCGGATTTTGCGGATTGCGAGTTCGCAAATCCGCAAAATTCGCCCATGCTTAAGTAAAATCAATCAGGCCAAAAAGCGTATCCTGGAGCACATGCGGGCGATAACAAATAGGGATAAGAGCTACCCTGTGGCCCGCCATTTCGAGACCTACCACAATAGCAATAGGGATCTATTGTCATACTTTCTTATCGATCAATTGGATAGGAAAGAACGTGGTGGTGATAAAATCAGAGCATTGCAAGCCTTGGAGTCCAGGTACATTATCGACCTCCAGAGTATGCAACCGAGAGGTTTGAATAATGACGAGGAATTATGGGTCCATCTGGAATAAGATAGGGGAGAATAAGCAAATACCATCACTGTTTTGTATGATAAGAGTGGCGTAACTGTACATAATAACTTGTCCATACAGGGCGCAATTGGAAAGCAGGGAAAAATGTGTCCAAGGAGTATGCCCATACAGGGCTAGACTATTTGTCCACATACACACATACTAATAACTAAGGTACTTAGGAATTGAGAGCTCTTGAACATCGAAAAATTTTAATATCTGATGTTCCAATTCTTAGAATTTCAACACAAATGTGAAGTTTAATAGTAAATGTGCCCATATAGATGACTTGGACGCTCATGATTTAATTGAATTATGAGCGAGCTAAGGCACCTTTAAATAATGTGCATATTCAAATAACAACGTGGAAAGGGTTTTGTCACTAATGTAAATGATGTATTCCCTTCAGGTGGTACCTAAATGAAAAACGTTGTATGTGCGATTGACATGAATTGTTATTTTAACATTTTGGACGATGCAATGTTTTTAATCACACGAGCACTTTTCATTCACCATTTATCCCACCATGTATATACTGTATGAAATATACTTAACATGATGATGCCCTTTGTAAGATGGCCACCGATTTGGCGAGATTGAGTCCTCTTTCTATGTTGGGAAGGAGGTGACGATAAAATGGTGTTTCTTTTCTTCCACAATCTGGTTGACACTGACGAAGCCCTAGTGGCGAAACGCGTTTGTCGAGGGGGCAGGGGGTCTGCCAAATAAAATTCCTTTGCTGGACAAAAGACTTGGAGTGCCGTCCATCTTTCGTTTGATAACGAAGTGTTTCGTACATATATATATATATATATATATATATATATATATATATATATATATATATATATATATATATATATATATATATATATATATATATATATATAAATGTAGAAATACGCCACCACCAACTGCTTTTCCTTACAGCACAATGATGATGAGCAGACCCAAGGTTTCTGGTACAAAATTAACATGACATGTTGCGAGTGATCAGGACGGCTATTAAAGTGCTAGTACAGAAAAAAAGGCCGATTTCAGTTAAAAAAAGGCATAGACATAAAGGACATACCACACGCATAAATAATTGACATTGCAGTACAGAGATTCATCATTATTAAAATCAACGAGGCATATAAATATATAAAGATATTAAAATCAAAGGTTTCTTAAAAAAATCACACATTTGATTAAATTTCTAAAAGAAAACCCCCCAAGAATAAATAAATAAATATAGCCCTGTAAACAATGATTTATGAATTCCTGCACAGTGCATAGAGATCACTATTGTCCTTATAGCTGATGATTGCTAAAGTAAATGCTTTTTAAATAAATAAAGCCCAAGTGGGCCAATAAAGTGCACTGCCATTTGACTTCATTCTGAATTTTTAAATATGGCCAATCCTTCAAAGATCGTGTGTAAAAAAAAAAACAATGTGCAAAAAACAGTGAGTACATTTTATTAACCTACAACTAAAATCAACTCTTACACATTATAAATAACTAAAAGCAGAAAAACAGAGGCAGACTTATAACAATTGTAAGATGTAATAAATTTCCTTCATGATAATACCTCTTCCATACCAGTTTAGTTATGTCCCTATATAATACATTTGAGAAAACCCAGACAGGCATTTGAAAAATGGAATTTAAAGGCAGGTATATAGATCCTCATTGGCGTTCAGCTCTTTTGGAGCTTTGCTATCAAGCTCCAGTATATAACGGGTCTCGAGGAGACCCAATTTAGCCTCACGGTCCCCTCCTCGCTTTAATGGTAACACCGTATCAATAACAAAATACTGGAGATGATTTGGATTCCCTACATGTTTTAATTCAAATTGCCTGGCAACTGGGTATGCCTGATCCTTGCACGTGATTGCCCTAATGTGCTGGAGTATCCGTTTGTGGGCGGGTAGTCTGGTACTCCCAAAACACCTCAACGCACATGGACACTCCAGCACATAGACTGCGTTATCAGTTTTGCAAGTCAATCTTTTAGTAATCTGGAAGGGTTAGTTTCTGAAAGGTCGGCTGTAATGGGTCTTATTGCACCCAAAACGGCACGCTTTGCATTGAGGACACTTTTTAAAACCCTTATTTAAAGACATCCACGTACTCGGAGTTGATATTTCTTGGCTGTTGCTCACCAAAGCCTTGCCCATGGAGGGAGACCTTCTAAATGTGAGTGCCGGTTTGTTAGCTACACTCTGAGCAATTATGGGGTCTCCCTTAATCAGATTCCAATACTTATAAAAAAATCTTCCTTAATTCCGAGTGTTGTCTGTTTTGTGTAAGGATCACACATGACTGACTACTAGGGTCCTCGATTGTTTCTGATCTAGGTTTGACTTTGGGAATTAGTGCTTCATGCCTCGTCATGCTTTGAGTGCGCTTGATCGCATTATCAAGAACTTGATGAGAATAACCCCTAGCTCAAAAACGCAACCTACTTGCCTCCTGTGCAATTGCTCATTTGGCATCAGAACTGCATATCCTCCTGATATGCAACATCTCCCCATAAGGGATACTGCGAATCAGGTGGTGCGGGTGTTGACTCGCCGCATGCAGAACAGTATTCCCAGCAGTGGGTTTCCTGTACAGTTTTGTAGCCAAGTTATTGTTTTCAACATATATTTCTACATCAAGAAAGCAAATAGATTGTTTTTTTTTTTTTTTTTAAATATATTTTTATTGCAGGAATCAGTAAATCGTTACATAATCGACCAGCATTATAAAACAAGCAAAATCAATGAGGCACAACCCTCCGTCCCCCCAGCCGTATTTCTCGTACACAGCCATTCAGCCCACAACCCTGGGGTCGGGCGGCGAAAGTCAATGGGGGCTCAGCAGGATGTCAAAGCTGGTCCGGATGATCCACTGTCTGTCATCTGCTTTTCCAAACAAGCCTATAAACCCAGAAAGAAAACCCCACCCTCAAAAGGTTAAAAACCAAAGTAACCCCTACCCAACCCCGCCATCAGCGCACGGTAACTACCGCAACAGGATCTGCTAAAGGACCCATGGGGAAAACAACAGAGCTGAAAAGTTCAATCATCTAACGGGACATGGGACGAGCTGCATCCTCACTGTCAGAGTCACTGGGGGTGCAATAATCCCTAAGGGCCTGCACTAACGTTTCCCACTCCAGCGCTGCCTCCTGCGCCTTCTCATTACGCTGCCTCCAAGCTAGCTGGTATCTCAGTGTGCTCTCCCCCGCCGCCCACTTCAAAAGTTCGCTGTGCCATCGGCCTCCCGTCGGACCAGCTCGTGCCTTCCAGTTCCTGGTCACCTCCCGCTTAGCAAGGAGCAGCCCCAAATCGATGAACTTGCTGGATATTTTGTTCTTGGGGGTATGAGGGAACCAGTGCAGGAGTCCCACCGCCGCGTCAATCGATAAGGATCTCCCCGTCACCTCCTCCAGGGTCTTCCCCACTTCTACCCAATAGGATGATAATCCCGGGCAGGCCCACAACATGTGGAGAAGGTCCGCTTCTTGGGCTGGGCACCTGGGGCAGTCCGCTGAACTCGTAGCAAAATATCGCCTGATTTTCACCGGGGTCAGATAAGCTCTATGGAGCACGTAGTAGTGGACCAATTGAAAGCGGGCGTGGCGTGTGCCCTTCCAGGCTCGCCGCACCAGCTGGGACCAGGTCGTCTCCGGGATCTCCTTGCCAATGTCCACCTCCCAACGGGTTCTCAGAGTAGTGAGGGGAGCCAGCCCCTCATTGATCAGTCTGCTATAAAGGCAAGTGACCGCCTTCACCGTGCCCGCAGACATCATCACGTATTGGCACACCGGAGATAAAGGGGGTTCCTCCTGCCCATGTTTCCAGTGCGCCTGAATCGCTCGGATAAGGGCCGAGTGCAACAAAAAGTCGCCGCGAGGAATCTCGAAGCGATCGATGAGCTCCTGAAAGGGCAAAAGCGCCCCGTCCTCGTATAGGTCACCTATCAGCTGTAAGCCTGCGTCCTCCCAGTTCGCCAACCGCGACCAATCGCCGCCATGGGGCAAAGCCGTCAGCATCCCCAAAGATATTTCGGGCGCATACGGTATTCTCAGGTGGCCCCGGGCGTGAGCTCGGTTCCAACACAGGCGAACGGTCCGCTCCTCAAGCGACAAGTCCTGTAAGGCCAAACGTTGTCGCAGCGCTATGAAGGAAAGAACATGCCTGGCTATACCCGTACCCCTTCTGTCTTCTGGGCCCCGGAATTCCCGGGCGATCTCCTGGGTGAAGGTCTGGAGCTGCGCCGCCAAATAATACTTCTCAAAGTCCGGCACTGCAAGCCCACCCTCATCCTTCGGCCTCATCAGGGTCTTGAGGGCCACCCGCCGGCGGCCCGAGCCCCAGAGGAATCCGACTATCATAGATCGTAATAGTCGAAACGTGGCCGGTGAGACCCATATTGGCAGCGTCCGGAAATAATATAACAACCGGGGAAGCGCCACCATTTTGAGCAAAGCGATCCGCCCTGCCACCGAAAGCGGTAGCGTGGCCCAGAAGTCCATGCTGCCTCGAAGTGCTCGAGTGCCGCGGGCAATGTTCCCATCCAGGAGGTCAGATGGTTCATGATAGACGTACACCCCCAGGTATTTAAAGCAGTCAGGTTCCCATCTAATCTCCCTGCTGAGAGCAGGGCTAGGGGTGCCCCTACGAACCGGGAACAGACAGGTCTTAGTCCAGTTCACCCGGAGGCCCGAGACCTCCCCAAACTCCGTGAGCGCCGTCGCAGCTCCATGTAAGGCAGCGAACGGGTCCTCGAGGAAGAGCAGCAGGTCGTCTGCATACAGTGAAATGTGGTGCGGGCCCGAAGGAGTCCACAGGCCCGTATAATGGGCTCCCGACCGGAGGTGCAGTGCGAGCGGCTCCACCGCCAGCGCGAAGAGAAGCGGGGATAACGAACATCCCTGCCTCGTGCCCCTCTCCACCGGATATTGTGAGGAAATGAGCGGTCCCGCCCGAACCCTGGCCGATGCAGAGGCATACAGAACCTTGGTCCACCTGATGAAGCCCTCACCGAGACCGAACCTCCGTAACACAGTACCAAGGTAGTCCCATTCCAGGCTGTCAAAAGCCTTCTCCAAGTCCACCGATAAGACAACCGGGCACGGGGCGTCCACAAGCGGTTCTCCCAGTAAGCGGAACAACCTGCGAATGTTCATGGTGGTGTTACGCCTGGGGATGAATCCAGCTTGGTCCTCATGTACCAGGGAGCTCATGTGCCCCAGTAGCCTCGAGGCCAAGATGCTGCTCAGTATTTTATAGTCAACCGTCAGCATTGATAAGGGACGGTAAGACCCCGGATCGGATGAGTCCCTTCCAGGCTTGAGGAGGGGAACCACCAAGGCCTCACACATCGAGCCCGGGAGTCGCCCAAGCCTCTTCGCCTCTCTGTAGACTATCAATAACCTAGGGGCTAGGAGATCAGCATAGGCTGCATAGAACTCCACCGGAAGGCCGTCCAGGCCCGGGGTCTTATTCCTCGCCATCTTTTTAATGGCGCTACGGATCTCTCCCAATTCTATGTCGGACCCCAGGGCTTTCGCCACGTCCTGCTCCACTGTTCGGAGCTCCAGAGGCTGCAGATAATCATTAAGCAAATCAGGGTCTCGGGTAGAGCGACTGCGGTATAAACTTTCGTAGTATTGCCGGTAGCAACTCAGAATCTCAGGCTGAGTGCACACCACAGTCCTGTCTACCTTGCGCATGGACGTCATCAGCGAGGACTGGCGCGTAGGGTTGGCTAGCCATGCCAGCAGCGCGCTCGATCTATCCCCCTCTGCGATGGACCGAACCGTAGAGGCCTTGTAGTCAAAACAGCGGAGCCGTTCGACCTCCGCCGCTACCACCTCCTTCGCCTCCGCTGCGCGTGTCTGTAATTCAGGGCGCCCGGGGCGGCGGAGTTCCAGCTCGCGGAGCTTCCGGTCCGCTGTATCTAGGTCGGCGAGGATGATTCGCCTCATGCCGACCTTTTTAGAGATACAGTATCCCCTCACCACCACCTTAAAAGCATCCCACTCTAGCGCTCTCGAGCTCGCGGTGCCACCGTTGGACGCAAAGTACTCCGAGATCTTATCGCCTAGGTCCGCTCTGAAAACACTGTCCTCAAGGATCTCGGGCCGCAACTTCCAGGTGGGCACCGCAGGCACCCCGGGGAACCAACGAAGGTCCAGCAGGAGGGGGTTATGACCCGATATGGTCCTGGTCAAATATTCAGACCGGACCGCTGCCGAAACTAGTTCTGGCGAGCCAAGGAACCCGTCCAGTCTAACGTGCAACTCATGGAGGCTCGAGAAGTAGGAGTAGTCCCTAGTTGTGGGGTGCTGCGCCCTCCAGATATCCGTTAAACCCCAGTGAGTCTGCCAGTCCCTACGACCCTTAGCCATGCGGCGAACCGGAGAATCAGGTAGGGGTGGATGCGATCGGTCATTGTCCACATCCACTACCGAATTGAAATCTCCACCGAGCAGGAGGGGCCTGGAGAAGAAGTGGGCCAACGAGCCCGATAACCTGGAGAGGAAGGCAGTCTGGTCTACATTAGGAGCGTACACACAGCAAACGTTTAGGTCTCTCCCTCCCAAGGTGCCCGAAATGGCCACATATCGCCCCTCTGGATCTATCACTGTTTTCGTGACCTGGAAGGGAACCCCAGCTCTGACCCAAATCAGCGCCCCTCTGGCATACGCGGAGTACGAAGTGCAAAAGACCTGCCCCCTCCATCTACGCTGTAGCGCCGCCCCTTCCGCCTTGTTCAGATGTGTTTCCTGCAGCAGCGCCATTTGTACCCCTCTACGCACTAAATAAGCGTGGACTTTTGTGGAAAAAGGTAGGGCTAGGACCTTTCTCAAGATTTGCCCGGCGCTAACCGCCCTTGTACCATTCAAGTTTACCAAGCAATGAGGCAGGCGCCGGAGACCAGAAGGCAGGAAACAGAAGTTTATTCCGACGGAGCAGAACACATCAGAACAGACAACAAGGTATCATGTCGAGGTGCTCTAACAGCCACTCGGAGGCCTGGCCTCTTATACACTGGTTTATGGCATGTGACCTTCCTTTAATACAATCACAACTTTGTAGAGCATGGGAAAGACATCCCCGTAATCCTCGTGTTAATCCCACCCCCATATACATTCACAATAGAGGTCCTCAACCTGCTGATAAGAGAGAGAGTCATCTCGCAGCTGAGTGTGTTGTCGAGTCTTAGGATGTGTGCGCCTGATCATGTCACAGGGGGTGGGGAGGCCTGGATCAAATAGAGGGACCTTTGAAGGAGAGCGACCTCATACAATAAAGAGCAGTAAATGATATCTTCCGGCTTAGGCAATGGCCTCGGACCTGTGTGGACAGTCGGACACGGGGTGAGGGGCCATCAATGGAGAGGTATTCATGCTGTGTGGACAATCCAGTGCAGGAGGGAGGTTTAGCAACAGAGGGGCATTCATGGGAGGGGAGGAGGTGCTGGTCAGGCGCTGGCGTGACTCTCAAGGACAGGGTCATGCAGAAGGGTCGTGCTCAGAAGGAGGAGGGAGGGGGAGCCGGGGTGCGCAGAGGATGCTTGCTGGGTCAGAGGGACGTGCTGGCGATCGATCGTGGACAGGGAGACCATGATACCTAAAATGGCTGCCATGCACGTAATACATAGGTGACTTAGAATAGCTGCCGTGCATGTAGTACATAGGTGACAAGCTGGCGCAGATGATGTTTAGATCGCAAGTCAAAATTCCACAGTCCTCCCTTTTAACATATCTCGCCAACTTGTCAGTTTGAATTTATCCCCATAAGGCCACGTATTTCTACTTCATAGAGGGGGCTCATGTGCTCATTTCGGAAGTCCAAAGTCTTTGGGCACATACAGTTAGAAACAAGGCCGCACAAGGGTGGCAGACATTGGATACCTAAACAACACCCACATAAGATCACAACAGGTATCAACACAAAGGAAAACAACCTCCAACCCCAGTTCTTCAAAGTGTCCCAAAACCAGCTCCCAAGCGACCATCCTTCCTGTTCTTGGTGAACCTCCGAGGAAAGTCTGTGGAGGTGTTCAATAGCCTTGTAGACTGAAGGCGAGTTGTCAGGCACGTAGGTGCAGCAGCTGGATCCGATGATGCGGCATGCTCCTCCTCGGTCGGCCAGGACCACGTCTAAGACAAGACTTTTTTGGAGGGTCACGAGGCGGACCGCCTGAAGCTCCGCAGTGTTGTTGGCGAGGATACCAGCCGTGATGTTGATCGTTGTTTCTACTGCCTGGGTCAGATGTCGGATAGCACGGCTGTTTGCCATTGGGCCCCACAGAGGAACAAGTCCCTTTGCTGCATCCAGGAACTGTGCTCCAGTGGAGTCGGCTTGTCCAAGGTCGTCTGCACGTCTCTGCCGGTGATGGTTGGCTGGGGCTACATATGTGGGTGGAAGAACGAAGGCAATGTAACAGATACCCTTCCAACCCTTCGGGAGCCAGGTGTAAGCCTTGGTGCCACACACAAAGTACATGTTCGGAGAAGCAACGAAGGAAGGGGGGTCAGCTGAGTCCAATGTTCTGGTGATTCGGCAGGCGCTGTAACCCACCAGTTGCGTTCCCTGGCCTTCTAGGCACACAAGGCCGGTGATGTTGATACTTCGACTCGTTCTTTGGCAGGAATGTCTTTGATGAAGGTGGCGCCCGCGAGCGCAGGACACAGGGCAGCTGGGGTCTTTCCTGTTTTGCTCAGCCAGAACCCAGAGTAGAAGTGTGACACTGTCTGGCTGGAGGTGGCGTTGTCCCTGTGGCTCTCTTGCATGAGGATCAACCAGGCGAGGCAAGAGCCGTGAACTGAGAAGGGTGAAGGGATGAAGGGAATGGAGTGTCCAGTGGCATGCGGGAGCAACCCGCAGATCCAACAGTTTGTAGCATTTGCAGCAAGGTTGTGTTGGTGCAACAGTTGCACGAAGGAATTGTTCCAGAATTCCCTACGCCTTTCTCGGAGCTGAGGCGACAGAGATATTAGGTGATGCTCTTTCAGGGGTGTTGGCTGTGCAGTAGGTAGCAATGTCTCATGAGCCGGTGTGCTTTCCTCCAGAATCCAGAAGGAGGTCATGAGGAGGAGGCAGAAGAGGAAGACAATGAAGAGTGCGATTGTCTTTGATTTGTGCAAGTTGTCAGTCTTTGGATTTCTATACTGGGTATTTCCTGTTGCTTCCATCATCTTCTTATCTGGCGCTTCCATCATCTTCTTATCTGGCGCTTCCATCACCTTCAAGGGGGCTCGGTAGCGGGCAGAACCACAGACTTCGTTTAGCTTCTCTCCCGGCAACCCTTGATTGTGTTTAGGTCACCGTTCTGAGATTTTAACTTAGTCCGTGGCCTACTTAGCCGAAACTCCCTCCTTTCGACGCAGGAAATACCCTTCTCTGGATGGCACGGTGGGATCAGAGAATTTTGCAAGTTCGAGTGCCTCAGTATCGGGATAACAGTCCAATATCGGTCGGTCTTTGCTCAGGAGCTCTTCTTGGGTGCTGACGTTTTCTGTCGTGGCCAGGTTCGCAGAGACCTTCCGGCAATGATGCGCGTGCAGCCAGTGCTTCTTCCCCTCCACTCGGAGTGCTGTTCGGGTGGTGATCAGCACTTGCCAGGGGCCCGTCCACCGAGGTTCCAGACTCTTGGTTCGCTGGAAATTTCGTATTAATACGAAATCTCCCGGTTGGATGTCGTGGCCGGGGCCCCTGGAAGCATCGGGGATGGCCTGCTGCACCTGTTGATGAATGACAGACAACGTTTTAGTTAACTTGCACAAATAATCAGATAGTAGGACGTCCGGGACGTCATGAATGGAGGTCGGTTTGGGAGCAGTCCAGAGATTCATCGGACGCCCAAACACGACCTCGTAGGGGGTCAAATGGTGCTTGGTGGGGGTGGAACGCATCGATAACAAGGCCAGTGGGAGGGCATCCGGCCAGTTGAGTCCAGTGGTGGCCACTATTTTTGCCAGTTTCAGCTTCAGCGTGGCATTATGGCGTTCCACTAGACCAGCGGATTGGGGGTGGAAGACCGCATGAAATCGTTGCTTCACCCCTAACCCCTTTAGGATTAATTGGATAACCTCAGCTATGAAGTGGGGGCCATTGTCGCTCCATAAAATTCGACAAAGGCCATAGCGAGGGAAGAATTCCTTCAGTAGTACTTTGGCAGTAGTCATGGCAGTGTTGTCACGGGTTGGATAGGCTTCTACCCATTTGCTGAAGGCACACACGATGACTAGTACGTACTTCAGGCTTTGGCATCTCTCTAATTGGATGTAGTCCATCTGAAGGACCTCAAAGGGATGATTGGGGGTCCCGAACCCACCCCGGGGTACTACAGTTCCTTTCCCGGGGTTGTGTTGCAGACAAATAAGGCACTGCTGAACCAGGCGTCTGGCTGAGTCGGGGATTTTATCGTTATGCCAGACTTTGGAAATGAGTTCGATCATGGGTGCAGATCCTATGTGTGCGGGGGAGTGAGCCATTGTCAGAATGGGAATCAGATATGAGTCGGGCAGCAACCATTTGCTTGCATCCTTCGTTCGCCAGCAACCCTCCTCATCCTTCAAACCCACCCTTGCCCATTTAGTCAATTCGTGAGGGGTGCTGGCCGACTGTATGTCTCTGATCATTTCCCTTGTGTCACTCCATTTTTCTGCTTGTGACCTAGTCACATATATGCGTGTCACTGTCCTATTCTCAGCTGTGGTTCGTGCAGTGATGTCGGCTAATGCATTCCCTTGTCCGACTAAGTCTGTCACTCTTTTGTGTGCCTGACATTTGATCACCGCTAATCGTTTGGGGAGGAGAACTGCCTCAATCAGAGCGGACACTAAATCTCCGTGGAGGATTGGGGTGCCGTGGGACGTCAGGAATCCCCTCTCCCTCCACAGGAGCCCAAAATGGTGGACCACCCCGAAGGCATACTGGCTGTCCGTATATACGTTCGCGGTGGTTCCTGCGGCTATGATGCATGCTCGGGTGAGGGCTATCAGCTCCGCTGCCTGGGCAGATCGTTGTGTGATGCAGGCTGTCTCAACTACTGTTTGGGCTGTCGTCACTGCATAGGCAGCTGAAGTGGTGCCATCTGGGAGTTTGATGCATGAGCCGTCTACCCATAGCTCTCCATCGGGGTCAGGAAAAGCAGTGTCTCGGAGGTCAACCCTACTCCTAGTCTGTTCGTCCGTGAGGGTCACACAGTCGTGTATGGGAGGAACGTCGGGGTCGTTTTCAGGCAGGGGTAACAATGTGGCAGGATTCAAAGTCGTGCATCTCTTAAGTGTGATGTGGGGTGCAAGCAGAGTCAACTCGTACCCTGTCAGTCGTGCGCTAGTCAGGTGTTGGGTCTTTGTCTGGTTCAAAAGGGTGTCAACTGCATGGGGCACTAATACAGTGAGGGAGTTGGAAAGTACGATTCCCTCGCTCTGACGGATGGAGACAGCAGCGGCAGCTACTGCTCGAAGGCAGGCAGGTAAGGCTCTGGCTACAGGATCAAGAGTGGCGGAGAAGTAGGCACAAGGGCGCTGCTTAGGGCCAATCGATTGAGTCAGGACAGACAATGCGCATCCCTCCCTTTCGTGGGTGAAGAGGGAGAAGGGTTTGGAGTAATCCGGCGTTCCGAGGACGGGTGCTGAGCAGAGTGCATCCCGTAATTCCTTAAAGGAGGCTTGACACTCAGCGGTCCAAGGGAACGGGGAGGGGGCATCCTTGGTCAGTAGGGCAAGTAATGGTTTCACAATGAGGCTGTAATTAGGCAACCACTGTCTACAAAAAGAGGTTAGGCCAACCAAAGAGCGGACCTGCTTTTGCGTTTTTGGGATGGGGGTGTCTAGGATAGTTTGGATTCGGTCAGGGGTAAGTTTCCTCCCTTCCTTGGACAGAAGATGGCCTAGGTAAGTTACTTGTGGCTGGCAGAACTGTAGTTTCTTTTTGGAGACTTTATGGCCATTTTCTGCAAGGAAGTGTAGGAGTTGGACGGTGGCTGTCGTTGCCAGCGGGGTGGTGTCGGCCGCCAAAAGGATATCATCGACATATTGGATCAACACCACTCCCTCTGGTAGCTGGAAAGCATCCAGCTGTCTTTTGAGGGCCTGGCTGTAAATGCTGGGACTTTCAGTGTACCCCTGGGGAGCTCTACAGAATCGGTATGAGCGAGATTTTAAAGTGAAGCCGAAAAGATAACGGCTGTCTGGATGGATGGGGATAGAGAAAAATGCGTTTTTAAGGTCGATAACAGAGAAGGTGGTGGCAGTGGACGGGATGAGGGTCAGAATGGTGGTGATATCAGAGACCACAGGATATTGGGGTACAACTACTTTGTTAATCTCTCGTAAGTCGATGATGAAGCGGTACGCTTTCTCATCTCCTTCACCTTGCTTCTTAACAATGGGTAGGATTGGGCTGTTGCAGACGTTGCTAACCACCTCTTCAACCACTCCTGCATCTACCAGAGACTGAATAATCGCTACCAGTGCTTTCTCACCCTCGGGGGATATCCGATACTGTGGAAGCTTCGGGAGTATGGCGTCCTGTCGTACAGTTATGTGAATAGGATCAATCATCATTCGCCCCACATCAGAGTCATTTTTGGCCCACAGGTACGGAGGCAGGGTGTCAAGCAAGGACATGTCAGCGTCAGTTATGCAGCACATGTGTCGTGGGGGACGGGATCTGGGCATGTCTGGGTTGTCGTACAGGATGACTCGTATTCCATCTGGGGAACACCTAATGGTAGCTCGAAAATGCTTCAGTAAGTCAATGCCCATAATGGCGTCAGGGGAGTTGGAGGAGAGTAGAAATGTCGTGTCAGCAGTGTTGCTCTCTAGGTCAAAGGTAATAGGTACGGACAGGGGGTTAGTGGAGGGCGTCCCATCGAAACCTATCGACGTTATGTGTGAGCCAGACAAGGGTGCCCTTGGAATCAGTCGTTTTGATAACACACTACGTGTCGCCCCAGTGTCTACCAAGAATGGAGACTCTGTACCCAAGACCTTAGCGGTGACATAAGGACCTTGCTGGTCAACACAGAGCTCGACTGGATCCCTCCCTTGCCCCTGGCAGTCCTATGCAAAATCGGGGGCATTTTCACCTTCGGATAGCTGATATTGATTCTGTCGGGGACGGTCAAATGTATTCAGTCTTCCTGATCTGTCATTGTTAGTGTCGTTGGAGTTCCCTCGGCCCTGTACTCTATTCCTCGGACCACCTGCCACATCCCTGGAATCCCTATTTCTATTCATCTCTAGCAAAACCGGACACTGGAATTTCCAATGGCCGAGCCCTTTGCAGAAAGCGCATTGGTCATTGCTAACGTCTCTCCGTCCAGGGTGAGATGTCGGGGTGTGATCCTTAGGAGGTAGATCTCTGGGGGTGTTTGATTGGTAGTTCCCCCTTTGATGTTCCCGTCCTAGCGCTATACCCTGTATCTGGGCTATCATTACCCTTTCCTTTAAATCTTTCTTCTTTTTCTCGGATGCCCTATCATTCTCATTCTTTTGGTGCTCGTAATACTGAGCCATCTGAAGGATAGCTGCGGGTTTGGAGGCCCCCCAACTACTCTCACTCGTCTGCAGTTTTTGGGAGACCTCTTGTGTTAGACCCTTTACGTAATTTTGTACGAACAGGTGCTGTCCGGTTGCAGTGGTCATGTCCTGGCCACTGTAGTCGGAGAACACTGTCTCGAATCGGGAGAAGTATTCTGACACATCTTCCTGGGGTTTCTGTCGACAGGCCGTGACTATCGACCAGTCTACTTTTCTTTCCGGGACCAGTGTTTTTAATTTCTGGACTATTTTATCTGGGAGTTCCAGTATGTCTTTCACTGGTTTGCTCCCCGGTTCTCGCTGTCTATCTAGTTTACCGAGTTGGTCCCAGGTATGTCCAAACAGATCCGTGTGGTCAGCCTTCCGGATTTGCTTCCACACGTCAGCCGGCAGACATAGCCCAAAGAACAAGTCAATATCTGCTAAGGTCATTATTGTCGAACCCAAGGCTGTGCCTAATTCGGTGTAAAACGCTGTCGGGTTCTTTCTTAAGTCGGGCAGGGTTTGCTTGAAGGTTAGGATATCTTGTCGGTCCCATGGTTGGTAAACCCAATTGTACACAACCCTCCCTTTTGCATTTTCATTATTAATATCATCGCTCGTTCCCTGGCCCCGTGGCGGGATCCAGTAAGGAGCCGCTTCTCTGATAGGCATCATAGTATTGACTACTTCTACTGAGGTCGTTTCAGGGACTGTAACCTTGGTTTCTGGTTTTTGCTCTGTAAGGTGGCGGAAGACCTCGAGCATCTGCATGAAGAGTTCCGTCGCTTCACATTCAGTCCCATCTCCAACGTCAATCTTCCTATACAGCGTTGTCAGTCTGGCGGGACCCTTACTTTGATACCTATCTTCATATGCGTTCAGGGTGTAGTAGCTGAATCGCAAGATGAAATGCCGTCTGTGGCTGTCGGCATGTGAATTATATATGTTCATTGTGTACTCTTCGCTCTCCCTTCGTTCTACCAAGGTCTTTGCTATTTTGTCGATCCCGTCCCGCTCATCTTTGCTTAATCTATTTAATCTGGCCGATGATTGTTTGCTAGACTCGGGGTCATCTGACGAAGTTGTTAATGTGGCTGGTGCAGAGGCCGCGGGGGCTGGTGCACTAGCGCTAGGGTCACTCACACTCGGGGCTTGCAAGCTTTGTTGGCTGGGAGCATATGGAGGGGGCATGTAGATGATTGGGGGACCTAATAGTAACTCGTCGTTCGCTCGTTGTTTGGAGGGCAATTCAGGGTAGAGCGCAGAGGGGGTCCTAACAGGACATTGGCCTGTCGACCCTGATTCTTGATTTTGCATAGTTTCCTTTCTTTCTTTTATTTCTTCTTCTAGTTGCTTTGCGGCTAGGTGGGCTGCCTTTCGTAATTCTTTCCCTATTTTTGCTTCTTCTCTTTTCTTTCGCTGTTCCGTTTCTTTGCGCCACATGCCGATACTGTCGAGCATAGTGGGCGTGGTCTTATTCTTCTGGAGCGCTATTTCAAATGTTTTTATTTTATTTTCGTCAAAGGAACCTATCAGTGGCCACTGACTTTCAAGGTTCTTTTTCGTATATTTATGCCATAGTTTAGTGTAAGCTATAGCGACTAGTCCATACTTAGTGAACATGTCCTTATTAGGGGTGCCCTCCAGTGGAGCTGGATGGTTCATCTCTAATAAGCGGTCCGGGCTAAACAGGCTACCAACCAGTGGGGAGAAGACAGGCATGACGGATTACAACGGGGACAAAAGTCTGCACTACCTATCTTATCACGGCGGACAAAGACTAGACAGAATATTTCTATTCTACGTTGTTTGGAGGCCGTGAATACCTCAAAAGAACCAATACCGAATAATCGGCCAATCAGACAATCCAGTGGGGAGAATAAGTGGGCACGAAAAATTATCGCTACCCACTCTTTCTCTACCTGCAAAGAGAGGCCTTGTTCTTCCCTGTTTGCAGACAAAGAATCTCCAGACAATAATCCACGAACGATAGTTCGGGAAACAGTGGGGGAGGAAGATAGGTACGACGGATTACAATGGGGACAAAAGTCTGCGTTACCTATCCTTCACTGCTTGCAAAGAGAGAGCCTGTTTGCTTTTCCCCGTTTGCAGACAGTGAATCTCCAGAGGGTTTCAACAAAGCGTAATACTAGTATTATCCAAAAACAATTTCCTCAATTCGTCGTGTTTACACGACCTTACCCGGACCGCATGGACGGTTTCCTGTCCTCTGGATCCAGCGCCCGATCGTCCTCTCTCCTTCGTGTTGTTCGCGGCACTCCTGATGGTTCCCAGTCAGGACCGTAGATCACTCGAGAGAGGTCTGTTCAGAACTAGTGAAGGTCGGATGATCGGCTGTCAGACGAGGGTCTATCGGACATGAGCTCTTCCCGATCGTTGCAGTCGTTCACTCTGTCATCGGGACCTCTCCCACTGGATCCACGTGTCGCTGATGGGCCCCACGTTGGGCGCCAATTGTGGAAAAAGGTAGGGCTAGGACCTTTCTCAAGATTTGCCCGGCGCTAACCGCCCTTGTACCATTCAAGTTTACCAAGCAATGAGGCAGGCGCCGGAGACCAGAAGGCAGGAAACAGAAGTTTATTCCGACGGAGCAGAACACATCAGAACAGACAACAAGGTATCATGTCGAGGTGCTCTAACAGCCACTCGGAGGCCTGGCCTCTTATACACTGGTTTATGGCATGTGACCTTCCTTTAATACAATCACAACTTTGTAGAGCATGGGAAAGACATCCCCGTAATCCTCGTGTTAATCCCACCCCCATATACATTCACAATAGAGGTCCTCAACCTGCTGATAAGAGAGAGAGTCATCTCGCAGCTGAGTGTGTTGTCGAGTCTTAGGATGTGTGCGCCTGATCATGTCACAGGGGGTGGGGAGGCCTGGATCAAATAGAGGGACCTTTGAAGGAGAGCGACCTCATACAATAAAGAGCAGTAAATGATATCTTCCGGCTTAGGCAATGGCCTCGGACCTGTGTGGACAGTCGGACACGGGGTGAGGGGCCATCAATGGAGAGGTATTCATGCTGTGTGGACAATCCAGTGCAGGAGGGAGGTTTAGCAACAGAGGGGCATTCATGGGAGGGGAGGAGGTGCTGGTCAGGCGCTGGCGTGACTCTCAAGGACAGGGTCATGCAGAAGGGTCGTGCTCAGAAGGAGGAGGGAGGGGGAGCCGGGGTGCGCAGAGGATGCTTGCTGGGTTAGAGGGACGTGCTGGCGATCGATCGTGGACAGGGAGACCATGATACCTAAAATGGCTGCCATGCACGTAATACATAGGTGACTTAGAATAGCTGCCGTGCATGTAGTACATAGGTGACAAGCTGGCGCAGATGATGTTTAGATCGCAAGTCAAAATTCCACACTTTGTGCCGCCTAGACATGGTATGAAGCCCCCGCACGTTCCAAGTAACACATTTCAGATCAGCAACATTAGCCATTGTCCCAGATCGTTCTTGCAAAGCCTCCCCATCTGGGTCCCAACAAAGAAAGGATATCAATCATCCCAGCGCTGATGGCGGCCATTTTCCCCAACCAAGACTTAACAACCCAAGTGTGAACCAAACCCCCATCCGCCCCCCCCAGAACAGGACCCAAATAGCACCATCTAGTTCCCATCCAAACCTTACCCTCCAAAAACCCACTATCCCCTACTAATCCTGCGGTCGCCACCGTAGGAAGGCCTTAAGGGCCAGGTGCGGGCCGGGCGGAGGCAGTGGGCCCTCGACGCTCAGGCCACCAGGACTAAGATAAGCCCAAAACAGTGCCAACCATGCTCGGGGCAAAAACAAGGCACCCCCCCCCTTTCCCCCGGGAGTCAGCATCAAGTGTCGGCACCCACCACCCCCGTGCCGGGCCCCCTCCCAAAAGGAAGTAGCTCACCCCGTTACCCCTGTCCATCTAGAAGGTCCTCCACCGATTTCGGTGTGATCACCGGCGTATGGACGCTATCAGTCACCGATTCCTCGGAGTCTGTTGGCACCCCCTCGTCACCAGGGTCCGCTTCCTCCTCAATGGCCTCGTCCCGTGATCCAGATAGCGCAGACAACACTTCCAGCACTCCCTTCCGCTCCGTCGATGTCTCTGCAGTCGAGGGTCCGCCTGAGCGGCCACGACGACTCCGAATTCTTTTGGACCGCCGTCTCTGCTCCGGCTCCGCCGCCTGCTGTGATGAGGAGCCAAAGCCATCTTTCCCTGCTCTGTAGAGTTCGAGCCAGTTGCAGACGTCCTCCGGGGTATCAAAGAATTGAGTCTTGTCATCGACAATTATGCGGAGCCTCGCAGGAAATAGGAGCGAGTACTGGATGCCCTCGCTCCTGAGCTCGCGCTTGACCGCCAGGAAGGAAAACCGTCTACGTTGAGTTTCATAGGTGTAATCCGGGAAGATGTTCACCTGGCTGTTCGCCACTTTGAATGGACCATTATGTCTGGCGGCGTTGAGGATGAGGTCCCGGTCCCGAAAGTGCAACAACCGTGCCACCACCGGTCGCGGGGTCCGACCCTGTTGTGGTGGCCTCGCTGGGACACTATGGGCGCGCTCCAGGGTGTAGAAGGAGGATAGACCCTCCGGGGCCACCGTGTCTCGGAGCCAGGCCTCCAAGTATGCCACCATGTCGCCATCCTCAACTTTTTCCGGCAGGCCCACCACCCAAATGTTGTTCCTCCTGTTACGGCCTTCCGCATCCTCCGCTCTCTGCTCCAGGGCCGTAATCCGGGACAGGGCATCCTTCATAGTCGCAGCCAGGGTTCGCTGCGCCGGCTCCAAAGTTCTCACCGAGCTCTCCACTTCCTTGACCCTGTCCGAGAGTTTGCCGTGATCCGCTCTAAGGAGGCCTAGGCTTGTCGCTACCTGGGCAATGTCCTGCTGGAGGGCCGAGCGCGTGGTCGCAATCGCCTCCAAGACGCGGTCAAATTGCTGCTGCATTGATGCACCACCAGAACTCTCCGGGTCCCCACGTTCCTCTTTGTCCTGGGACTCCGAGTCTGAGGCGGCCGGGGTAGCCCCCTTGGCTCCTCTAGGTTTCCCCATGTCGCCGGGAGCACACCGTGTGGGTCCAGGAGTAGGCTTCTCCGAGTGCAAGTGCCGGCTGTGACTCTCCCGGTTGCTGGGCCTCAGGTCGAGTGCCGGAAATCCCCGTCTCCAGGGCCTGTTGGACCTCCTCAGCGTCGGCTCGTGCCACCACCACGTCGTCTGAGGGCACCGGGGAGGAGGCGGAGACAATCGTCGCCAGGTCGGGCAGGCCCGTGTGGCCGATAGAGTCCCGGAGTAAGGGTCACCGACTTCTCCGGATGATCTGCGGCGCCAAAGGGTTGCGCCTCCCATGGAAGTGGGTCGGCCAGGAAAAAGTAGCCCAGTGCGGTGTAGGGAGTGGGGCCACCGTCGGGACCTCCAGGTGCCCGCGTGCGGGATCCACTATAGCGGGGGCATCTGCCCGTCCGAGTGCGATCCTCGTTGAAAGAGTCCGATCCGACCTATGTCCAGTTCCTCACATCCCCGTGAGACGACAGAGCAGGGGGTGCGCCGCTGCTAGTGGTGTTCCATCAGTCTAGTGGATCCGGCCAAGGGGACAATGAAGTCCAGGCGCCATGTTGGGTCGCACTCCGCAGTTCCACAAACTCCGATTTTCCGCCGGGTCACCGCTCGTTCGGACTCCGCCAGGGGCCCCGGCAGGTCTCCGTCGGGCCGATCAGCAGAATGCTGGGGTCTGGGTGCCCCGCAGCCTCCGATTTACAGGATAATCACGGGCTCAGTCCCGGAGCCGAGCTCTCAGGCGACCATCGCCATCGGCGCCCAAGCCACGCCCCTCGAAGCAAATAGATTGTTGACAATGCACACCAGCGCCCGGTTGTTATTGATCAACACAATACATTCATCTGAAAACTTTGCCATTGTAGTACCAGCACATGTGCATTTCAAGAGACTTTGCAGACATTGAGGCTCTTTCTGGTCTGTTAATGAAATGAAGACCACTGAAAACCCGTTCAATATTTGCTGATGAGACTGGAATTGCCAAGAGATTCAAAGAAAGATTACACAGTGTTGGCCATTCTTGCTTCTGAGAACGCCAGTATGTCATTGCACTGATGTCTTTCTCTCACTATAGGAAATTCTGTACTCCAGGCCTATAGAAGTGCCTTCCCAGTGGGTTCTTGTGTTTGGAGTGACAGCCATTTATTGAAGTATTATAGCTCTATTTGTATCCAGTATGCTTATGTAACATGCACACTTGTCACTCTTTCCTCTTGTAACGTATTGTTTGCTACCTCATCTTGTATCTTGTTTACTGTTGTTACTTGCACAATTGTCACTTTTTTCTCATGTAATGTAACGTTTGCTCTTGTGATAGGCACACTTGTAATTTTCTCCTCATGCCATGTTACTCTTTCTATTGTGAAGTGCTCTGACACCTTAGGGTAATGTCTGCGCTATATAAAAACGCATACATAAATAAATGCCTTGCCAGGGGGCCTAAACGCAACAATCTGGAAAGCCTGTGCCCCTCCTAGCACGCACGCAGGCACACAAGCAGACCCTGCATGCACACAAGCAGACCCTGCACCCACGCACACAAGCAGACCCTGGCAGAGACACAAGCACACACGCACGCACCCAAGCAGATCCTGGCCGGTGCACCTACTTCTTCACTTCTGGGCAATGAGGGCAATTTTATGAGCACCAATTACGTTACAAAAAGACACACATATATAGTGATGGGGCAGTTAAGTGATATGCCCAGGATCCCAGGATGTTTAGCCGACGCCCGAACTTGGTTCCCCAGACCAGGAAACATAAAACTCCCCTTTCCAGGAACAAAACAACATCTTTTGAGGCAGAGGTCAGGGGGCACTGGACCTTATGCCATCTGCCGGGGCCCATTTATGACTCCGATGCCACCCGCAGGGAATGTGCGATTTGGTGGAAAGCCTGTGCCCCTCCTAGCACACACGCACGCACACAAGCAGACCCTGCACGCACACAAGCAGACCCTGGCAGAGACACAAGCACACTCGCACGCACACAAGCAGACCCTGCACGCCTGCACACAAGCAGAACCTGGCAGAGACACGGGGTGGATGGAATTTTTCTCACTGTTGAGAATCCACGGAACCCAGACCCCTAAGAATTATGGAAGTGCATCTTTCATATCCCAAAATGGAAACACAGCTGGGAATGTTTCTGAATATTCTCTACTTACGTGATTTTGGAAGTTCCATGCATTTTGTTTGAAAACCCATCTACATCTTCTTCCCTTCTCCTCCCTTCGCCCTGCTCACATCCCTTTTGGAACCACGCACGCACACAAGCAGACCCTGCAAGCACGCACACAAGCAGACCCTGGCAGAGACACAAGCACACACACACGCACCACGCACAAAAGCAGACCCCAGCCGGTGCACCTACATCTTCACTTCTGGGCAATGGGGGCAATTTTATGAGCACAAGTTACGTTACAAAAAGACACACATATATAGTGATGGAGCAGTTAAGTTATATGCCCAGGATCCCAGGATGTTTAGCCGATGCCCAAACTTGGTTCCCCAGACCAGTAGAGAGAATTAAAAATACAAGGAAAATGAAAATGAACACTGTGAACACCGGGGGTGCAACAGCCGGTGCTGTGTACGGGGGGTGGGGGAGGGAGGGCAGGAGCCTAAGGCTGAAGAGGGACGGAGAGAGGCAGGAACGAATTTTAAAGCGTATCGATCTGTCCCCTGAGGCCACATACGTTGATCACATACACCTACCTTGAAAGTACAAATGGTGGTGGGCTGGCGAAGGCTAACTCCGATGGTGGGCTGGCGCAGGCTGTCTCCGACGGTGGGCTGGCACAGGCTGACTTGGGCGGCGTAAGTCCTGGATCCCTCGAAGGCGTCTCCTAACGTTGTGGAGGCAAATAGGAACAACAGGCAGGTGAGCCCCCAAAATATAGGGCAAATATTACCAGGGCGGGGCTGGAGGTATTAGCACGCCCACACTGTGATTCTTTGAAACAACCAGGATTGGCTCAGGGTCACTTGAAGACCCTGAGCCAAAAGGTCCACAGTACGTCCAAGTATGTCACTGGAAGGAACTCCCAGCATCGGAACAGGGCACGCCAACTCTGAACCAAGGCAGCAGCGTGGCAAAATGTCCTTGTTTACTCGTATTTTTCCGTTTCTACATATAAATACAGACAAAGGAAAAATACTTTCCCGTCTGTATTTATATGTAAAAATCCGTAAAAACGGATAACCGGGAGCCCTAATTATATTGTGTTCCATTGTTTCTCTTTGTTGCCCAATGAGGACCTGCTCCTCCCACAGCCCCATGTGCAAACATGCTTAGCTGGGGGAGAAGCAGACCCCCATCGCATATATATATATATTCACTGAAAAAACCATAGGTTATAGACCATATATAGTTAGGAATTCGCATTTACAAAACCTTATTTTACTCACACAAAACCATTGAAATTCCATATATAGTTAGTTGCACTAACCATATATCGCGCACCCGCAATCCACTGCTGATGATGTCACATATTACATCATTCATGACATGGTCAGTGACATCACTGATGACATCACTGATGACATCTCAAATGATATCACTGATGACATCACTGATGACATCTCATTTGACATTACTGATCACATCACTGATATCATTCATGTGATAATACGATGAACCTCTTCAGACTCTAATATAACCTTAGATACAATCAGTGTAAACAGACACTCACAGACTGTCACTCATCCATGGAGTTACTCACACACCTAGTCAGTCATGCAAAGATTCAATCACACCTCCATTTCCTCAACTATACAGTTATACAAACTTTACTTATTCAAACATATACTAACACATATTTACTCTCTTATACAATCCCTGATACAAGTTCACAATGATCCATACAGCCACTCACACATTCACTGGCTCTTATGCACAGTTATTTATATATGTCAACTCTCACATGTACTGTGTTTTACATATGTACTTACTTTGACATGTAGCACTGAGATATCCATTCACTCACCAATACACTCATGCACACAGTCAACCGCCCATACAGCTGTTTCCACGTGCACTTTTGAAACCATACATCTAGTGAATCAACTGCTCACACGTCTATGCACAGAGTCATACACCTCCCAGCCACCCACACACACACTCAGTCTCCCATACAAATACTTGGGCAACCAATCAATAACCCATATAGTTACTCATATAGCTACTTATCAACACATGCAACAGTTTACAGAACAACAGACATAATGATGCACAAATTAAGACAGTTTAGTCACTAACCCATGCACTCAGTGAGACACATTTAATCACTCACTCATACAGTCAGTCATGCACCTACTAAATCCTTCATCCAGACACTTATACATCACTCATTCTTCAATATGTAAGACATATTTTAACTTTACAGAAACATACAGTCACTGGATGTTGTCATCAGTGATGTCATCAGTGATGTCATTTGAGATGTCATCAGTGATGTCACTGACCATGTCATGAATGATGTAATATGTGACATCATCAGCAGTGGATTGCGGGTGCGCGATATATAGTTAGTGCAACTAACTATATATGGAATTTCAATGGTTTTGTGTGAGTAAAATAAGGTTTTGTAAATGCGAATTCCTAACTATATATGGTCTATAACCTATGTTTTTTTCAGTGAATTTTCAAGGTTTTGTAAATGCTAATTCCTAACTATATATGGTCTATAGCCTATGGTTTTTTCAGTGAATATATATATATATACATACATATATAAACATATATCATCTGTATATCTATATAAATATAAACATAAATGCATGCATACATATACTTATATGCATACAGATGCATGTTATTTACATGAAAGTTGAAAAAACACTAATAAAAGCAAAGCTAAAAAGCCACCTCATTACAAACAGAATGGCTTTAACTTAAACGAGGGCAAGATCTATTGCATTTTCGATGCTTGTTTACTTTGGTTCCATCAAGAAGGCATTCAGATGTGTCACACATTTGCCATAAATTCTGAATGTTAGCACTCTAGTTGCACATTAGATCACTGTAGTAAAGCTACTGCTCACCAGGGACTTCTGCTGCTGGTATTCAAAGTGCATGTTTCAGTCTGCATGTCAGAATTATTTTAATGAAATAGAAGAGGATTTGAGAAGTCACTCAAAATGATCCCTAATTTTTCTTTCTGAAGCACTAATCATACTTTCTATGGCAAAATTAACCCCCTCATGTTGTTCCTTTTTAAATTGAGTGTTTTCAGACTTACCACTTCATTCCAATCAAGATGGCTTCTGGTGTGCCATACTTTTGTCATAAGTAAGACTGTTAGCGCTCTAGTTGTTCTTTAGAACACTCTGGGACATTCTGTCATTGGGCTATACTTGGGGTACATCTGGGTGATATTTGGGCTACATTTAGGCTCTTTTGTCTCTGGTGGCCATCTTGGGAGACTGTATGTCAGAATTTTTTAATGAAATTGAAGAGGGTTTGAGAAGTCACTCAAAATGTGCCCTAATTTTTCTTTCTGCAGCACTAATCATAATTCATATGGCAAAATATACCCCCTCATGTTGTTCCTTTTAAATTAAATGTTTTAAGAGTTACCTCTTTATTCCAATCAAGATGGCTTCAGGTGTGCCATACCTTTGTAATAAGTAGGACTGTTAGCGCTCTAGTTGTTCTTTAGAACACTCTGGGACATTCTGTCATTGGGCTATACTTGGGCTACATCTGGGTGATATTTGGGCTACATTTGGGCTCTTTTGTCTCTGGTGGCCATTTTGGGAGACTGCATGTCAGAATTTTTTAATGAAATAGAAGAGGATTTGAAAAGTCACTCAAAATGTGCCCTAATTTTTCTTTCTGCAGCACTAATAATACCTTCTATTGCATAATATACCCCCTCATTTTGTTCCTTTTTAAATTAAATGTTTTAAGAGTTACCACTTTATTCCCATCACGATTTATTTATTTATTTATTTATTTATTTTATTTTAAAAATTTATAAAGCGCAGCATATACCCGTGGGTCTCTTGGCGCTGTGACTTTAGCTAACAATCTCTGATTAATCAGGGTGTCTGCCTTAGGGAATGTTTGTGCTGAACGGTTATTGGTCAAATAACCAAGTTTTTACAAGTTTCCTGAAATGGAGTAACGAGGGTGCCGATTTTATTTCCATTGGAAGCATGTTCCAAAGTTTGGCTGCGGAATTGATGAAACATCTGTCGCCCCATTTAACCGTCCTGGTTCGTGGCACAACCAGTAGAAGTCTCTGTTCAGATCGAAGAGATCTTTTCGGAAGGTAGTGGCAAAGTTTCTGTTTGAGAAACGCTGGGCCCTGACCCTTGAGAGCTTTGAAGGTGAGACACAAGGTCTTGAATCTGATGCGATTTCTCACCGTTAACCAATGGTAGTTTCCTATTGCTTGCTTGGTGGACTTGAAATCTGGGGATGCCCGATAGTAGCCTTGCGGCAGCATTTTGAATAAGCTGCAGTTTGGCCACCACCCGTGCCTGCGCGTTTACAAATAGTCCGTTGCAATAATCAAGTGATGAGAGTACTAAGGAGCTCACCACTGTTTTCCTTGTACTCTCAGGTAGATAGGGCAGGATTTTTCTAATGATCTTGAGCTTGTAAAAGGCAGATGACGCTACCTGATTGGCATGGCTGGCAAAATTGAGATTGTCGTCGAAAATAATTCCCAGATTCCTGACCTTATGCACCGGTTCTCGGGGGGCTCCAAGCGGAGTTGGCCACCATGTGTTGGACCATTGTGGGGATAGTTTTCCAAAGATCATTACCTCCGTTTTATCTGAATTGAGACGCAAGCAATTCTCAGCCATCCAATCCTTGATAGCCAGCATACCTTCCTGGAAGCTGGCAGCTACTTCCTCACCATCATTCTTAATTGCGATCACCAATTGGGTGTCGTCGGCGTATGAGGTAAGGCTCATCCGGTGGTTCTTGATTACCCTAGCTAAGTCCGACACGTAGATGTTAAAAAGTGTCGGACTTAGGGATGAGCCTTGCGGAACGCCACATGGGAGGGCGAGCTCGGTGGATTGAAATTTGCCCGGGGTCACTGCTTGCGTTCTGTTCGACAGAAAAGAAGCCAGAAGCTCTTTGGCCATTGAGCGAATGCCCATTTCTTCGACACGGTCAATCAGGACAGCATGATTGACCGTGTCGAAGGCTGCCGAAAGATCCAGCAGGACCAATATCGCTGTTACTCCTTGGTCCCTGATGGTTCTAATGTCATCGGCAGCCTTTATAAGAGCGGTCTTAGTTCCATGTAGTTTGCGAAATCCGAACTGGGACTCGTCCAGGAGGTTATTATGTTCGATATACTCGGCTAATTGGCTATTCATAACTTTCTCCACTATTTTGGCTAGGAAAGGCAAGCTGGCGATAGGTCTGTAGTTTTTAAGGATTGTTTTATCTAGACCACTCTTTTTGAGGAGGGGTTTCAGTAGTGTATTTTTTAACTTGTCTGGGAAAATGCCGGATTGGAACATGGCGTTGCAGATTGAAGTGATGACTTCACTAACCAAGTCATTTACTGGAATAAGAATTTTAGGGGGGCAAGGATCTAGAGATGAGCCAGTTTTTACCTGTCTCATGAGATCTATTATCTCTTCCTTCGTCACGTCCCTGAATTTAGTAAATGAGCAGTCCGGGATAATTCTTAATTGTTTAGGTTGCATGTTGGTATTGGATGAGGTAACCAAAAATTCGGAATAAATGTCATTGACTTTTGAGAAGAAGAAACCTGCTAAATTATTGCAGAATTCCTGTGATTGGGGGGGGCTCAGGTCTACCATTTTCCCTGACAAAGTCTTGACTACCTCAAACAGTTGTCGACTTGAATTTTTTGATTTTTCAATTTGCTGCTCAAAATATTTCTTTTTTTCCTCCTGAATCATTTTTTTGTAAGTGGTTAGTTCGTTTTTATACTTGGCCTTACTTATGTTGTCATAAGTTTTTCGCCATATTCTTTCCTCGTGCCTACAGATCTGTTTTTGCTTTCTGAGGATCTCTGAGTACCACGGAGCTGAAGGGACTTTTCTATTTTTCGAGATGGTTTTTAGTGGAGCATGCTTTTCCACCGCGTTGCCTACCCAATTGAGAAACTGACCTACTGCTTCAGTAGGATTAGGCTGAATCTCCGGACGAGTATTGGTCAGGGATATCCTGAAGGTATCGTAATCGATGTCCTTCCATACTCTAAATTTATTCTGAGAAAAGATCTGTTTAAAAGGGTTAATCCGTTTAATCGGTAGATGACACAGAATGGCATGATGATCTGTCCATGTCAGCGGCAATATATTGGAAACCTCCAACTCATTGATGTTAGAGAAGATGGCATCCAGGGTATGTCCAGCTTCGCGAGTTGGTGCCTTTATGTGCTGGTTTAAACCCAGTGTGGCTCCAGGTGTGCTATACCTTTGTAATAAGTAGGACTGTTAGCGCTCTAGTTGTTCTTTAGAACACTCTGGGACATTCTGTCATTGGGCTATACTTGGGCTACATCTGGGTGATATTTGGGCTACATTTGGGCTCTTTTGTCTCTGGTGGCCATTTTGGGAGACTGCATGTCAGAATGTTTTAATGAAATAGAAAAGGATTTGAGAAGTCACTCAAAATGTGCCCTAATTTTTCATTCTGCAGCACTAATCATACTTTCTATGGCAAAATATACCCCCTCATGTTGTTTCTTTTTAAATTAAATGTTTTAAGAGTTACCACTTTATTCCAATCAAGATGGCTTCAGGTGTGCCATACCTTTGTAATAAGTAGGACTGTTAGCGCTCTAGTTGTTCTTTAGAACACTCTGGGACATTCTGTCATTGGGCTATACTTGGGCTACATCTGGGTGATATTTGGGCTACATTTGGGCTCTTTTGTCCCTGGTGGCCATTTTGGGAGACTGCATGTCAGAATGTTTTAATGAAATAGAAAAGGATTTGAGAAGTCACTCAAAATGTGCCCTAATTTTTCATTCTGCAGCACTAATCATACTTTCTATGGCAAAATATACCCCCTCATGTTGTTTCTTTTTAAATTAAATGTTTTAAGAGTTACCACTTTATTCCAATCAAGATGGCTTCAGGTGTGCCATACCTTTGTAATAAGTAGGACTGTTAGCGCTCTAGTTGTTCTTTAGAACACTCTAGGAGGCTGCAGTAGAACACAAAGGAATCAACTGACAGTCTCTGTCCTTGTTGGATGTACATGTTTTACTGAGAATGTCAGACTTCATTTTCACATGACTGAGAAAGATAATGTGAATTTACAGAAAATATGCTTTCAGTTTAGCTTATAGATCCCCTTCCAAACCACTGTGGGAAAATCATGAGACATTAGTTTTCTTTCAAACAATATTCATGATATCACAGCAGAAGGTTTTTTCACATGGTAAAATCACCTTAGAACCCACCACAATTCCTAAAACGAGTATGGTACCATCAACAAATGATTTATAATGTAACTAAAGTCCTAAAACCCTCTATTAACTACAATGCTTTTTAATGAGGTGCTATCATGTATATTGGTCCCAAGATGGCTGCCAACACTTCTTGGATGAAGTGCTGACAGCCAATCAGATCAGATGTGTGGTTAGGCTCCACCCAGATATATATCTTTTTTTGAACCTAAATTACTCAAAATTCACTGGAGCACATATATTGAGACCTAGCAAAGGCACATCGGGCTAACAGTCCCTACAATTTTGCCAAGTTTCGTGCAAATCCAATCAGCCGTTCGAGCTAAAAGTGAGGCCAACCGCCCTATGGAAATTAACATGGGAAAAACGCGTTTTGGGACCCCCCTTTTTTCTCGGCCCCCCCTTGATGACCCCCCCCCCAAATTGTCAGGGGCTTCTCAGAAACAAAATGTTCCATTTTCCTGAAAATTTCAGCCAATTCCGTCCACAAACGCCAAAGTTATTAGACATAGAATTTTCAAAAATCCCATAGAGAAAAAATCCTAACTATATATACCTACTGGCGACCGCCAGTAGGTAATGTATATATAGTCCGAACACTGTCGTCACGGAGCACTTTTGTGGGAATGGAAACAGAAAAATATTCAAAAAATATTGTGGAACATACCAATTCCTTTATGGTGAATAGAAGTGGTTGAAGGGATACGGGAACTGAACTCACACACACTCACACACACACACACTCTTATTTTTTTTACTCATATTCTGTCTCACCTGGGCTCGAGGCAAATGAGATAGGTGTAGGATGCCGTATATATATCAAGGGAGGGATCTCCCGAAACGCGTTATGGCGGCGCTGGCTAAATAAAGAATGCGCTAAGAATATCGGGTCCACGCTCGTTTGTCTGTGTGAAGATTCAGAGCGAAAGCGAGTGGAAAAGGATATATATATATATATATACATATATATATAAATATATATATACATATATATATATATATATATTACCTACTGGCGGTCGCCATTAGGTAGTTTTAGTTAGAACCTAGTTTCCATAGGAAAGGCGTTTTTTGATTTGCTAATAACTTCGGCGTTGTTTGACGACTCTTCACAAAATTTACCCCAAAAAAAGTCTATCCAGGTTAGCTCCTAACCTGAAAGTTTGGGGGTGATTCGTCAAGCGAGGGCTGAGGAAAAAGGGGGTCCCAAAAAGTGTTTTCTCTATGTTAATTTCCATGGGAAATTTTATTACAGGCTACAGCCCGAACTGCTGAATGGAATGACACCAAATTTGGCAAAAAGGTAGCACTTGGTTCAGAAAGCAACTTTTTTTTTAATGGTGTAAATCCATTCAGTAGTTGTTAAGAACTTAAAAAAATAAAAGTCTGAAAATCAATTTTCCATAGGAAACTTTAGCCAAGGCTACAGCCCGAACTGCTGAACGGAATTACACCAAATTTGGCAAAAAGGTAGTGCTTGTTTTCAGAAAGTGAAATTTTTAAAAAATGGTGTCAATCCACTTGGAAATAAAATAAAAAAAAGTTTTGATATCTGGGGAAGCGGTAGGTTCGCGCACCCTCCCGACCACGAGCTTCACTGTGATTGGCTGCCAACACTCCAAACCAGGAAGTGTTGGCAGCCATCTTGTGACTCTGTAGAACCGAGTCACAAGAAAACAATAGAAAAAAGATTCAAAAAGAAGAAAAGGGGCAGGGTAGAAACACCCTGACCACCTAGGCCTGCTCTGGGGGTCCCATAAGAACCCCAAGGCCCAAATTTCTTTTGTTTAAACATCCAAATGCGCACTGGGTGCACGAATCCGGACAAATTTTGTTTTTTAAATGAAGCAAGGGCTCCACCACTTCATTTAAATGAGCAAAAGATGAGCCAGGTCCCAGGGGCAATACTATAAATCTGGGGACCACTGCCTCCCTGGGCCTTATTTATGAAGGCCTTGCGTCAGTTTTGCGCCGCCGGTGCGTCACATTTTGTGACGCACCAGCGGTGTAAAAAATGCACCTCGTTGCGCCATATTTAAAAAGTGACGCATCTAGGTAGATGCGTCACTTTTTAAACCCCTGCGCCACATTATACCTGCATCAGGTATAATGTATGCAGAGGGGGCGTTCCCCCGCAAAAAGCCTCGTAATAGTGACGCAGTGAAATCTATGAGATTTCACTGCATCACTTTTAGGACGCTGTTGCGTCAAAATCTTGCGCCTGCCTCACAGCAGGCGTAAGACTGACGCAAGCTCTTTCACATGGGGCTTTCCCCATGTGAAAGGACGCATTGCTGGAGTTGCGTCACTTTTGTGACACACTCCAGCAATGCGTCACTTTTGCGCTTACAGATACGTCAGAAATACTGACGTATCTGTAACTCCTTGCGACATGATGCGTCATACATTAAATATGACGCATCAGGAATGTTGTAAGGAGTGTGCAGTGAAAAGTGACGCATCGCTGTTTTCACGCAGCGATGCGTCACTTTTCATAAATGAGGCCCCCTGTGGCTATGTAAATTCGGTGCAGGAGGGTGCACGGCCCTTCTGCATCCATGGGAACCGCCACCTCCCCAGGGCTCGATTTTTAATTTGTGGGGGGCCTCCAAGGCTCTCTTAAGCAATGGGGACCGCCACCCCCGGGGCTTTAAATAAATATGAAGGGGGGCCTCGCGGGCCCCCCGAATCCTGGGGACCACCACCTCCCCAGGGCTTTGAAAATAGAGGGAAGAGGGCCACGTGGCCCCCCTCCTGGAGCCCTTGAAAGGCCCTGGGGACCGCCACCCCCAGGGCTGGCTCATTCAATGTTCTGGGGTACCCACCCCTGGGATATTGCTGTTTGCCATGGCAGGGTTGGAACACGGCTCCCGTCCTGTCATAGAAAACCCTGCTTTGCTTCATTGTAGTGAGAGCAGGAAAACCTGCTCTCGCTTCAATGAAGCAAAGCAGGATTGCTCTTGGGCAAGGGGAGCTGCATGTTAGCAGCTTCCCTTGCCCCAAAAAAAGTCTTTTCCCGTAGGAGGCGGGAGTCAACAGAACTGTGGGGGTGTTGGGGCTCCCCCCATGGTCCCCAACAAGGAGGCTAGGGACCGGAGGATGGGACCCCGGGGCCAGAATGGACCAGGGAAGGGGGACCACACGGCCCCCCTTCCTTATTATTGAGAAAAACATTCAAGAATTTGCCATGCCCCGGGGGTTGGGGTCCTCAGGTTGAATATAAATGAATGGAAATGGACCGTGTTTTTTAGAAAAGTTTGCAGCGGCGATCCTAGCATGGCACTCAGCACAGCCTCCTAGTGTGTACCTGCTGGGTGCACAGCTCCCAGCGCGACCCCCTAGTGTGAATGTGCTGGGTGCGTGGCTCTCAGCCCTGCCCCCTAGTGCGAAAGCGCTGGGTGCATGGCTCTCAGTGTACACCAGAGTATTTCACAGGTCTTTAAAAAACTATTTTCCTGTAAATGAGGCTTTGTTGTGTTTTTATCCCTTCTTAGATCCCCTGCATCTCCACTCTGCCTATGACTGGAAGAATTAGCCCCCGCTCCCAAAATGTTATCAGACTCCACGAAATTTGGCTCTAGTTGCGCCCCTGACTGGCGTACGCCGGCTCTGCCCACTCCGCTTACGCATACAGAATTCCATAGATTCTATCAGCTGTATGTCAATGATCCAGCTGTGAGGCTGGGAATATATTGCAGTCAGGATTTTTGACCTTTTATTACCGGTGCTCCACGGATCCAGCAGCTCACTTTAGGGGATCCAGTAGAAGGGACTACTAGTAGAAGGATCCAACAGTCAGAATTCCTTGATCCAGAGATCAGCGACCTGGGAGGGTATCCACTGAATGAGAATGCAGTATACCACAATGAGAATTCTAAGCTACAGGACTCGGTTTTCCAGGCATCTGTGCGGTATTCCTGCTAGCCAGTGGCCCAGATTTTAGTGGGCGGGAACCCAGGGTACGAGAGCAAAGGCTGTGGGGATCCCAAAACAAAGAAGGCAGGTGGCTCAGGAACCGGCGTGGTGCCTACTCACACTCCGTGCGTAGCGTTGGTTCTCCCTAGCCTTGGTTTGTAATCATGATGCTCTGCCGGGGTTGCCACTGGTTGGCAGCCAATTAGAGCCAAGCTCGTGCTCGGGGGATAGGCTCTGCCAACATATGTACCTATCCAATCACTTTGCCAATCCCCAAGCACTTATAAATTCACCATACACTCTCCTTGCAGAACTCTAATCATCCAGTCCCTAACAATGTACTCATAGAATGACCCAGACAAAGTTACCTAACCAAGGTCTTCCCCACTGCCGTAGGTAGCATGGTTGCATGCACAGTCAACAGCACAATGTAATGTGGTAGGACCCAGGGCCATCATGCATACATAATGAACACACGCACACAGTTAGATAGATAGATAGTGGAACTGGCTATGGGCACGTGCGCTCAACCCTTTTTATTACCAGGGTCAAATGTCCAGTGACGTCTGTGCTGGATGCGTGTGGGGTGAGTGTAAGCCAGCCCTTAGGGAATGGTTGGTGCTGGCAACAACTACAACAGTGATCATCGGATCACACACACAGATTCAATCATAAAGGGCCCATGGTTTGTGGTGCACTAAGGTAGGGGCACCAGATCTTAAATCACACACAAAAGATTGCATTGTAAAGGGTCCATGACTTGTGGTGTACTGAGGTAAGGGCACCAGAGATGAGCATGCTCATGTGAAGAAATTGCTAATGTCCCTTCTGGATATTCCTGCTGCCTGAGGTGACATTGTTGCATCCGGTGTCTACAGCACGAAAGTCAATCATAAATGGTCCATGAGTTGTAATGCACAGTTAATGGCACCAGAAGAGCTCAGCTTGTGCGCAGCCAGCGATGATGGCGTGTCCTTGCACAACAGGATTGGATTGAAATGTGTGAGACCTGCTGAACGCAGTGTAGGCCGGAGGCAGCGGTCAGCAAGTCCCACAACCACGTGGTGTTGACTTGTGGTGCACAGAGTTAGTGGCAACAGTGGCGCTCAGCGTGTTTGCAGTCAGCGATGATAAGTGGTTTGGGCGGGCCGCACTGGGAGCAATGTCTTTTGCCTAATGTGGCAGTGACTTGTGGTGCACTGAGTTAGTGGCATCAGAAGCATTCAGCGTGTGCCCTGCCAGCGATGATGCGTGGTGCGGGCGGGCCGAACTGGGAGCAATGCCTGTTGCCTGAAGGACTGTGTCATCTGCAATCGCGACTCGATCTGAATTGTGAGCCCTGCTCTCCGCAGTGTAGATGGAAGGCAGCAGTCAGCAAAGTCATAGTATGCCCTTGAAGGTTCAAGCTTGGGCAGTTTAATAAAGAAACAAAATGAACATAGCTGTGTGAAGGGCAGGCATTTCTTTTTATGTAAGCTCACAACCTGTGCCCAATCAAAACATGTACTCGTGGCTCCTGACATGTGGGTGGAGCCAAAGCCCCTGTCTAGTCATGCGCACATAATTGTCTGGCAGCAGCTGCACTGTCAAGCTAGACCATAATAATAATCAGTTGTTAAACCAAAAAAGTATGGATGGCCTGTCTAGCTCTGGTCACAAATTGTATTTCCTGAGACCCACAGCTTTCCGTACTGAATTGTTTTGTATTTTTTTGTAACTTTTTCAAGGCATATACTAAGGTGAACCCAAATACAGACTTCTGCAGTTGTCGATTTTAGTTAGGACACAATCTGATATGACTCTAGCATGGATAGATTTGTAAATAAAACCCAAATGGGCAGATGATCTGAAAGAGGCGTTGGACAGAGATACTGAATAGTAGAGAAGGTGGAAAGGAGTCCTAGGGAACAACAGATTGTACTGTTGATTTCGCATATCTATGATGAAATTAGCTGACGACTCGTGTGCGATCTTGCAGAAAGGCAGAAAACCAATTGGCTAGTCTGCTCTTGCGTGCCAATTTTTCCAAAGCTAGACAGTGGGATAGTATGATCAATCATACCAAATGCAGCGGACAGGTCGATTAACATCAATCCTGCTGCATCTCCCTGGTCCCTAATTTGTCTTAGGTAGTCTTCCATCATAGTGAGTACTGCTACTGTACCGAATCTTGGGCAAAAACGCATTTCCAACTATCTAATACATCACACTGCTCAATATAGTTGGCTATCTGATTGGCTACAGCTCCTTAAATGACCTCGGCAAGAAAAGGCAGGAGTCTGATAGGACAATAGCTTCATTTTGCAGTTTTTTACAGAGATTACATTGATGGTGAACCACTCCATGTTTCCCAGCTAACTATAGGTTGAAGTCGTGCAAACCAAGAAGTGCAACAGAAGTTGATAGTTGCTGAAAGACATGTTCTAAGCAGATGCCATTGGGTGATCCAACCTAATGAAATAAGTCACTGATTCCCTTACCCTAGCAGGGCGGAAACACGACCAGAAATCGGTAGGAACAGTTGTGGGTGGCCCGCTACAGTCAATAGTCGAATCCTGTAGTGATCTGATGTAGTGATTACATTGTTGGGGTTTTAGCAGTAAAACAATGTTTCAAAAGTATTTCAGTACTATGGCTTGGATCAGATGTAGTGGCTCTTCCAAACGGCCATAGGAAATTATTCGCAAATGAAAACAATTGTTTGGCTGAGTTATGAGCAGTTCTCCTAGCGTTACAAATACAGTTAGATTTGGCTTTTCAGGGAGTTTATTGTAAAAAAAAATGTATACATTCTGGAAAGGGGACACTCACTTTGGATGTTTCCTCAGCGCCATTTACGTTCTTGGCAGTGGACAACGCTTTGTTCTTCTTGAAGAAGCTACTTGGTAAAGTACTGCATCCAAAGTGTTCGTTTTTTTGTTGTTGTGGTGTTATCGTGAGGTTTTTCTGAGTTGATAATTTTGTGGCATTTTCTTGCTAGCATTTTGCAACTCTGAAGCATTTTGTGTGCGAGAGCATACATTGTTTACCTTTTCCTTAAGAGGAACACAACGCAAATTAGGCACGAGTACAAAATACTTGCAAAGTCCATCTTTTCACACAAATCTAAATTAATGCGAGACTTTGCAATGTATAAGTGCTATGCATAGTTTTTCGAGCAATACTCACAGTTTGAAAGAAAAGGTTGCCATTTTTAGGTCACTCGTGCTTCCCTTGCATTTTCAAATTATTAATTAAATAAATTCATTTCGTCGAGATATTGGAAGACGACAAATGTGGCAAAAGTTCAGGGGCCTCATTTATGAGAAATGATGGCTCGCTGCGTGAAAGCAGTGATGTGTCACTTCTCAGTGCGCACTCCTTGCGACATACATGATGCGTCATATTTAATGTATGACGCATCATGTCACAAGGAGGTACAGATATGTCAGTATTTCTGACGTATCTATAAGCACAAAAGTGACGCATTGCTGGAGTGTGTCACAAAAGGGACTCAACTCCAGCAATGCATCCTTTCACATGGGGCAAGCCCCATGTGGAAGGGCCTGCGTCAGTCTTACGCCTGCTGTGAGGCAGGCGCAAGATTTGACGCGACGACGTCCTAGAAGTGATGCAGTGAAATCTCATAGATTTCACTGCGTCACTTCTACGAGGCTTTTTGCGGGGGAACGCCCCCCTTTCATACATTATACCTCACGCAGGTATAATGTAGCGCAGGGGTTTACAAAGTCACGCTTAGATGCGTCACTTTGTAAATAGTGCGCAACAGGAGACATGTTTTACGCCACCGATTCATCACAAAAAGTGACGCACTGGAAGCGCAAAACTCGACGCAAGGCCTCATAAATGAGGCCCCAGGTTTTTTATATATGCATTCTGCTACTTGGTTTTAGCAGAGAATGTTACAAATTGCACAGTAAGGACGACTGGGAAAGCAGGGAAGTCAGAAGTGTCGTCAGAAGAGAAAGGACACAAAAAATTACGAAGCAAATCACAACACAGGGTAGGTTTTGGTGGCACAGATCTAAGGATACGAAGTGACATTTGTGACTCGTAAATGCCAGTATGGATGATACTTTACTGACCATCCAGTTACTAAAGCCCTTATCTCAAAGTTGGAACGTCTACATTCCTATGTTTGCTCCTATGATAGCAAAAGTTTTCCAACTTGTGTCGAAATCAGAAATACACCATTGAGGATTGCAGGAGTACTCCAAATGACATAAACTACATATTTGACGTCAAGGCCCTGATTACAGACTGATTGGAAAAAACAGGGCATTTACTACAACTGCTATATATCATTCCCACCCCCATACCATTACCCCAGTATTGACTGAGTGTGGTAAATTCCTCTTCTTCCTATTATGTATACCTAGTTTGACGCAATAAATGCAAATGCGCCCGAGTGTCTTTTGTACACCATGCACAAAGGTCACTGGGATCACCCTCTTAGACACTACAGATGAGGAGAAAAAGGCTGCTGGATCACCCTATAGGGAGATTGATCATGGAATACTCTAAATTTCCATTTTTGTGTGCTCTATGACCAGACCATAAAGTTCAATAAATCATATTTCTTTGTATGAGGGTGCAGAATGTGTTCACCTAGGAGTGAAAAAGAGTTTGCACATTGAACTCAAAGTGTGCTGAGGACTGGTAAAGGTCTTAGGTACAACAGAAAAATAAAGCAAGGGTTGCTACACCCTGGCTGTTCACAAAGAGGAGGAGATTGAAGAGGACAGTCTTCTCCCTTTGACTACTCTGATTATATCATTTCCCAGATGGGGGGAAGCAACTGACTTTAAAAACCATCTCATGCAGTCGGTGTATCTAGCTACACATGTGAGAGGGATGTGCTTAATCTCTAAAATACATATTCCCCTTTTTCTCTCCAGCGATGTGAAGTGCTCCGCTTCTACTGCGGTCGTCAAATTCTCAGTCAAATATTGCATGCTCTACTAAAACAAACATTGGCACCTTATAAGTGTTTAGCCATGCAACAGTTAATGTTGTTGATCTAAGGATATTGTGCTGCATAACTAAATACTTATAAAGTCCAGAAGCGAGAGCTATTGGCTATGCCAATGCTTGTTAATATGATGTCACTCTAAATTTTGTTGAATTGTATCTTTCAATTAACTCCTGTTTAGTTTGAAATGTATATGTTCTGTTTCCTTTTATTTGTGAATTTCACTTAACTGCTCCCCTTTACATTTTTGGTAAGGTAGCGCCTTTACAACTTTCATGAACAAATCATAAATAACCCATATTTTCCAATGTGTTATTTAGGAAAGTCACCATTTTACTAAAGAAATGGAGGTGAGTTTTATGCACATGCAAGCTTTACGAAACTTCAAAGTTAAAACCTTGGCACAACTCTGCCAGCAGAAAGAAAGCGTGCCCAGCCCTTCATGTTCTTCATTTCCGAAATGCCTGAATTAGATGCCAAATTCTGAGACCCCTGCCTGCCTGGCATGAAATATATTGGCTGCATTTTATGGGGGGTGCTGCGGGTGTAATGTAAGTAAGGCAGAGCAGCATGCCAAGCACATGCCATGCTTTTTAGGTTTCGCTCAGATTAAATACCCTTTAGTTCTACTTAAACTTCAAAAGCAGAGACAGTTTCAGTAAAACAAACACAGACTGGCCCCTAGGTGCAGGGAGATTTCTCCCTACGCATGGGTCCTGCTTTGAGTTCCTTACCAGGAGCTACTTGGCCATCCCACCCCAGGCACAGGAATGCAAGGAGCTTTACACCACGCTGAACAGGAAGTGGCGTAGGCCACTGTCACCCTGCCTAATGGATCAAGGCCTTCAGACGCCGGAGGCAGCTGAGCTGGAGCTCTACTCATGGAAAGTCGGCATCACTGGCAGTAAGACCAGGAAACTTGTTGTTACAGTGCTTGGAGACAGCACAACTGCAGTACAAAGCGCTGTTATATAAAAAAAACGGGCCATTATTATTACCAAAATGATGGAGAACATTTTGAAAATAAAAACAGGTCCATAATAAACATGGGTGCTAATGACCCCGAGGCCAAGTGTGAGGACGCGGGGCGGGTCCTGGCCGACAGGGGCTGTGGAAAGAGCCCCAGTGCAATAGAGGGAGCGGATCCCCTATGAGGTGATGTCACACCACCAAAGAGTTGAACTCTGAGGTCCTGATAACTGGTGGCCTCTGGCGTGGTGGAGTAATCACTGCACCCCATAAAATATGAAATCCACGGATGCCGAATTTATTGCAAGTTTGACACCAGTGTGGGGAATAACTTCTGGATTACGGTGTTTATCGCACCACAATCCACATGTATCGGTTTTTATCTGCATTTTCTAGCAGATTTGAGACTTGCTGAAGTATACTGATGCTGCGATTACAGAGAGAGATAAACAACATCACAACATTTATAAATGTAATCCCTCCGCAAATGCAATTTCCCGGGCCACTCGTAACGAGCGCCTAGATGTCACCCCTAAATAATGGGAGCGCTGCCTTTTCAGAGCACGTAGACTGGAGTGCACACACAATGCACACAGCTCGTGTTAACAAAGGATGCTCTGTGCACTTTAGGGCTATAAAAACGCTAAGTAAACAACGTGTCAACCCGTGAAAGAAAGAGGAACCGCTTGATCGCGGAGCCAGGAAACGATGGCAGGAAATCGCGCCTAGAGGAGGCATCACTTCCTAAGAGCCCCATTACACTGATAGCTTATTATAGATAATTCTGCAAACATTTTATGCTATTAAAAAATAAAAAACAAGCGCACGTGGCGGCAGGGGTAGGGGAGAAAATAGGGGGCCTGTGCGATTCACTTGCGGGATCGAGCGGATGGGCCGCAATAATTGATAACACATGCGGCCAGCCGCTCGCTCCCGCAAGTGAATCACCAGATGTGCATGCGTTGCCATTGAAAGCAATGCATTGCGTGCACGTTTTTGCCGGAGAAGCTGGGCCAATTACTAAAGGTTTCTTTCCTTTGCAGCGCATGCGCGCTGCGTAGGCGAGATCTAAAAAGATTCCTGGGGATCACAACACCACCCCTACTCATTTTGGCTCCTTACCTTGTACTTACAATAACACTATTAGAACAGCTTCTTCTGCTTTCTCAGGAGTGTAAGGACAACCTTTAAAGGGTGCCAGAATGTTTCCATTGCGGTCTTATGGCATTCACGCCTCTGCTCTCTATCATAAACAAAAAGATATAAGATCCACCTTTGTTAGGCACTATGGTCAAGTTTGAACCTTTGTAGCAAGGACAAATCCTAGTCCCAGTTTTTACGCTAATGCCCAACTGTGTGATCCTCGGCAAATCTGACGTTTTTTCCTTGCACCTCAATTCCGTTTTGCATAATAATCTGGGTGCTCAGATGGTGTATGTTTGCCTGTATTAAGTGATTAGTAAATGAAAGGCAATACAGAAAGCCGTAGTGTTCTCTTCAGGCTGGTATACATTTTTAGAAGTAGGGAATGCACACCTATTTAAATTGTAGTCAAATGTTTGTCCAGTGATTATGATAATGCGTGCTCCTTGGAAAAAGCACCTTGCCCAGGTGGCACTTGGAAGTAAAGTACCGTGATTGTGGGGCGTCATTTCACCCCAATCCAAAGGCACAGCGAAAGCTACTGTGCTACTTTCATTTCTTAACCAAATTTCTCAAATGTTTAGTCATTTACTCATATATTTAAACAATCTTGTCGCTTATGTCCAATTAAATCCACAGGCACGAGATGAATGCCATTTTGCCAAGTTTCTCATGTTGTTGATGTGCCCATCCAGGCCTCTTTTTCAAAAACATGTACAGACGCACTAGTTCATCCAGAAGCAGCGTTTATTAAAAAGCCCAATGCATTATGGCTGAGATACCCGCCACCCCCTCTCAACACAATCCCCAAGAATTGGGAAACCGGAAACAGTTCTTGAACTTTTGGAAGGCGGGAAGGGAGTCACCCTTCCCGGCCGTATTTATTAAAATATGAAACAAAATAAAACATTAAAATAACAGTTTCATATAATGTACAATTTCATTTCCACATTACGATGTTTGGCTAACCTTAACAGATCTCTAATACAAAGGTTCTCCTAGCCGAACTAACATCCTACAAAACATTTGACTTGAAATTGTACATCCTAACGTTAAGGGACAACGGCAAGGTCGTAACCGGTGTCAGATCCCTAAACCAGAAATACCCCCCTCACTTGTGAGAGGAGCGACCGCACAGAGGCGTACCTCAAGTGCATCTACCAATTTCCCTTTGTACTTGACGGGGGCCCCAATAAACTCGACGCCATTTAACGGTCGTTCGAGGACTCGTGTGAGGTGTCTAAAAGGTAGCGTAAACCCCCTCCCGCACCCCACACAACTTACCCATCTGCCGTCGCAGATGTCCTGGCCCCGGGAAATTCCCCAGGAGGGGCCGTAGCCCCTCCTATCCAGGAAGGGGCCTTGACCACCTTTCCTTTCCTTCCGGCGGCCTCTCCTTAGACAGGACCGCCTCCCCGTTGAGGGGCCAATTGGCCACCTCCCCCGCGCGCTCCCATCCGTAATGGGTGACGCCCCCTCATAGGGATCTTCGAATTACTGCTCACCGATCATGACCTTACCGCCCGACCAAAAATAAATACGACAAGTCTACCTAAGTTACTAAGATTACAAAGCAAACATCACTTATTACCAAGCGTGAATACTGCTCAATCCTTGTTCCAAAACTTTATTTGCAAAACATACTGAAAATAACCAATCTTTATTGCATCTTAAGAAATTTCACGATATCATCACAACCTGTAAGAAAACAGAGAAAACGAAAAGATACTATATCAACTGTATTCACAACGAATCGCTGTCCTCAGGGGCTGGTGGGTGGGTCAAAATTGGCTCTTCGTTCCGTCTCGAGCTCACGTGCAGCGGGGAGGTGCAGCTTCAGAGCACAGGAACAAGAGGATGCTTTCTTGGCTTCCGCTCCTTTTATCCGTCTTCAGGGTGGGCGTGAACCCGCCCCCGCCTGCCTCCGAGGGCGTGGCCGGCCGCGTCGGTGTCTAGGCCAGCCCACTCTAGGGCGGGAAAAAGGCGCGCCCCGGCTACGCCGCTTCGGGCATACCAGCCGAGACTCGCCTCCCGCCCAAGATGGCTTCCCGGGGGGATCGTGGTACTCCACCATACGTTCGGGGGGACCGAATGGTCGCCCCTTTCCATATGGCTGAGATACCCGCCACCCCCTCTCAACACAATCCCCAAGAATTGGGAAACCGGAAACAGTTCTTGAACTTTTGGAAGGCGGGAAGGGAGTCACCCTTCCCGGCCATATTTATTAAAATATGAAACAAAATAAAACATTAAAATAACAGTTTCATATAATGTACAATTTCATTTCCACATTACGATGTTTGGCTAACCTTAACAGATCTCTAATACAAAGGTTCTCCTAGCCGAACTAACATCCTACAAAACATTTGACTTGAAATTGTACATCCTAACGTTAAGGGCCAACGGCAAGGTCGTAACCGGTGTCAGATCCCTAAACCAGAAATACCCCCCTCACTTGTGAGAGGAGCGACCGCACAGAGGCGTACCTCAAGTGCATCTACCAATTTCCCTTTGTACTTGACGGGGGCCCCAATAAACTCGACGCCATTTAACGGTCGTTCGAGGACTCGTGTGAGGTGTCTAAAAGGTAGCGTAAACCCCCTTCCGCACCCCACACAACTTACCCATCTGCCGTCGCAGATGTCCTGGCCCCGGGAAATTCCCCAGGAGGGGCCGTAGCCCCTCCTATCCAGGAAGGGGCCTTGACCACCTTTCCTTTCCTTCCGGCGGCCTCTCCTTAGACAGGACCGCCTCCCCGTTGAGGGGCCAATTGGCCACCTCCCCCGCGCGCTCCCATCCGTAATGGGTGACGCCCCCTCATAGGGATCTTCGAATTACTGCTCACCGATCATGACCTTACCGCCACAGGCCGGATAGTTGACCGGCTATCCGGACCCCCCACAAAACACTCCTACCTAAAGGTCATGCTGTAAACCCCTTAACCAGGCTATGAAGTCTCCTATGAGTAACCCGTTCCCCACCCGGGACAAATGAACACCGTCCCCCAAATACATACTGTCCCCCTTGATACAACCATGCGAAACAGAATGCAGTGTATTTAAACGAAACAATCTACTCACTTTGTTATTTATCTTCCTAACTGAATGATTCAGTGCAGTAACCGAAATAGCCCCCCGCCACACTTTTCGTGGGATCATATGGGACCATGCAATTGTGCACCCTGGAACTCTTCTTGCCAACCAACTTACTGTGGAAAATATTGCCTCAAGAAGAAGTCGTCTACCAGTGGCCACCAGATCGTTACCCCCAAGATGGACTATGATTATAGACGGCGGTGACCTCGTCCGCTCTAACAAACCCTCAAAAAAGAATTGAAACTGGTCAATACAGAGCCCGCCCTTTCCGTAGAAGGACACCCTGTACCCGTATTCCCCAGCCACGTGACTCATATCACCTGCTTTGAATACGTCCGCGGCACGCCTCACGTATGAGTGGCCCACGACCCACACCTCCTTATTCGCAGACGGTGATTTCTGACCGCTGGTCCCCAGGAGTCGGGTCGACTGTACAGTCCGCCCCGCTTCGTAAGCTTGCGTAACTGAAAATCAAACAGAGACAAGAAGCGTGAGTATATCATTACAGCTTCACAACATGTGCAACCGCACATACCTTTTATAACAGTTAGAGGACCAACGCCCCACACGTTTTACTTGCTCCACACTCAGACCCCTGGCTGTCTCCTCAGTAGCAGCCCCTATCCGAAAGGAATGGGTCCCGAACTCGCCGGGGTTCAAGCCCGCGGCCGAAATAGACATCGCAAGCACCCTCCGGAACTGAAACCTCGTCAGTGGGGTGGCGTCAGCGTGTCTCAACAAGGTCCCCCCCCCATGCTGCCACCCTCTGCGCTAAATATTCCTCTACGCACACAACAGGGCACATGGAAGACCCGGGGATCCTCTATATGATTACGCAGTCCCCGATTGCACCCTGATCGGATTTGGACCTAACAAACGAGACCGTCATCGTCTCCTCCCTGACCTGAATGTGTTCCCGGCACAGTCCCCCCATCGTATCTTGCTTGTTCTTTGCCACTAATTCGCTTACCCGCATAGCCCCATGGAATGCCAATGCAAATGCGGCTCGGAACAACACTGCTTCGTACTGTGATGAACACGTTGCCGGTAGTACAGACAATAACAGGGTCAACCTATCCAGACCTATCGGGTGCCTATCGTCTACTCTGCGACCCTCAAGGCGTTGCCACCCACGTAGCGCTTTCTGCACAACGAAAGACGCTGTCGGGTCCTGGATCCCATGAGCCTTTGCCATAAAGGAAATGGCGGCCCGATGCTTCTGGGCCGTAGCTACTGATTTGCCTGCATGATGTAAAGAGAGCAGGAATTTCACGACAAACTCTTCCTGACCCCAAAGCTCCCCCCCGGCAGTACCCAAAAAGGCCCAATAGGAACGGAACGCCCCTTCGTATGCCTTCCTTGTCCTGGGTGCTAAACTCTCTCCCACGAGGTTTTGTAGTTCGGGGCACCGAGAGACCAGAGAGCTTCGGGAAAGGGTGCCGCCACCGGGTCCGCTGTGGGCAGAAAACCCCAGAAGGCCTGCATACGGAAACGAGAAAGCGCATCAGCCGCTTGGTTCATCACCCCCGGCACGTGTCGCGCCCTAAACAGTACATTCAGTTGCATGCATAACAACACAATTTCCTTGAGCAGTCTCAGAATCAATTTGCATCGTGCTGCCTGACTATTGACACACTCAACCTCGGTCATGTTATCAGACCAGAACACCACAGAGTGATCCCTAAACCCTTCAGGCCATGTTTTCAAAGCCACCAGAATAGGGAACAGTTCGAGAAAAGCAATGTTACTCGTCAACCCGCACTCATGCCACCATGACGGCCATTTTTGAGCCGACCATTGTGTACCCAATATGGCGCCAAAACCTATACTCCCCGCCGAATCTGTCCAAAGCCCCAACTCCTCGGAAGACACCGCTGGTTTGTTCCAGACAATTCGACCATTGAAATCCGCCAGAAATGCAATCCAAATGCGCATGTCCTGGCGAACCTCTGCCGAGAGTCTCGTGCGGTGATGTCCTTCCTTCAAGCCGACCATGGATTGTGCAATCGAGCGGGAAAAGGGGCGCGCCATCGGTATCACTCTTAGGGCAAAATTCAACTGACCCACCACCTGTTGCAATTGATGCAGGTTTACTTTCGTTGCACGAATACATGTCTCAAGGGATAACCTGAATTTTAACACTTTTTCCTTGGGTAATCGAAAACAACCTTCCACCGAGTCGAGCTCGATCCCCAGAAACTCGATCAAGGTCGAGGGACCCACAGTCTTACCTGGCGCCAATGGCACACCGAATTGATTCATTAGGACACAAAATTCATGTAAAGCCTGTCCACACTCAGGATCCCCGGCTGCCCCCAAAAACAGAAAGTCATCGAGATAGTGCATAACATGTTGAAAACCTGTCTTCCTTGTGAATACCCACTGCAGAAAACAACTGAACTTCTCGAAATAGGCACATGAAATCGAGCATCCCATTGGCATACATCTATCCATGTAATAGCGACCCTGAAACTGAAAACCAAGGAGACGCTGATCGTCTGGGTGTACCGGGAGCAACCGGAACGCTGACTCGATGTCCGATTTTGCCATCAGCGTCCCGGGCCCCAGGCGATTCAACATGGCAACGGCCTCATCGAAAGATGCGTACCGTACCGAACACACTTCCGGGTCTATCGCGTCATTCACGGAAAGACCACGTGGGGCTGACAAATTATGTATCAGCCGAAACTCACCCGGGTCCTTCTTGGGGACCACCCCTAGCGGAGAACAAACAAAGTTAGCAACCGGTGGCAAATCGAATGGACCGGCGACACGACCTCGAGTCACCTCTTTGCCAATCTTTACCTGCACCACCGCCGTGTGCTGCAAGACCGACAGTTGGTTCTTACAGTTTGGTACACCCTGAAAATCCCCCACTGGGATGCGGAAACCATGTGAAAACCCGTTTCGCAACACCCCAGCGGAAGCATGATCCGGGTATTCGCTGAGCCAAGGAATCATTGCCATGGTATCAATCGGGGTAGGCAAAGGCGCCCCTCGGACTGTATTAGACCTGTTTGGCGCCTCCCTTACCACCGTTATCACCCGTTTTGGCTCTGCACATGGACTCAGGATGGGATGGCTGCCCACACCCTCCACACTCATGTCTGAATTTGCATGACCCCTGGGGCCTCGTACATTTCCCTCTGTTAAAATTCCAACAGATCCCCCTTTTACCTGTGTTGCCACTCGGCTTCGAGTGGTACTCGTTACCTGCACCCGTCCGAAAGGGTGTCCCAGAATTTTGGCGGGAAGATTCCCCCCCGTTACTCCCTACCAATGGTACCTTCAACATTCCTGTACTCTCCATTTTTTGCCATGACACAGAGTCGTAACAATCCCAAGTCAACAATGGATTATGTTCTTTAGCTTTTCTAAACAGATTGTCATAGCAGAACCACTGATTGCCCCCATATGCCACAGAATACTCCATAATACGCGACTGATAAATGGGTAACTCGGTCAGCAACTCGGGCCTGCGCTCGCCCATGATGGAGGTAAAAATGCCCCACGCTCTGCCCCAAGTACCAATGGTCTCGTCGACCTTAAAGGCGGCCATTTTCGCGCGCCAAACACTCGGCTGCATGAGCTCCTTCTGACTCTTCACATGCTCTATCTCGTAATGGTCGGTAAGCAATGAAAACATGTTTACATACTTATCCGCCCAAATCAATTCCTTAATTTCTTGTGGGACGTGCTGGGCAATCTTCTCCCTTCGAGAAGGTACAGTCCCCTCCCCCGCAATCGGCAATGGCCGCTTACCTGAAGTAGACCCCGCGCTTGTCGCCGAAATTGGGCCTGCTGTACTTCCAGCCACGGGAACCTGTGGGGGAACAGAAGATGTTGCCTTCGCAGCCTCCCTAGATTCCCGCAGTTGCCTCATTACTGCCCGGGCGTCGTCAGCCGTGGCGCCCTCGCTATCGTTTCCCAACCACGCTGCCAATTGTGCCGCTAACTCGGGAGGCATATCGTCCCTGTTCACTGGGGTGACCACCACAGGGATTGGATTCCCCTCTTTCGGCACCGGGATTGGCTCCTCACGTGGGGTTTCGGGAACCGGGGTGTCCCCCCCAAGTGCTCCCCTTCTGGGCCTCTTGCTTTTTCCACCGGGGACTGTTCCCTGCAAAGGCCGTTTCGGTCCTCCCTCCCCGTCCTTAGCCTCCACCTTTTTCTTCAGATCGGCTATCTCCTTCATGAGCATTCGTAGCATCTGCTCGGTACCGACCCGCTTTCCGACTTTCTTGGGCATTCTCAGACGGGATATCTGTAAAACAAAAGAAAGATTACAACGCTCAAAATTGGCTCTTCGTTCCGTCTCGAGCTCACGTGCAGCGGGGAGGTGCAGCTTCAGAGCACAGGAACAAGAGGATGCTTTCTTGGCTTCCGCTCCTTTTATCCGTCTTCAGGGTGGGCGTGAACCCGCCCCCGCCTGCCTCCGAGGGCGTGGCCGGCCGCGTCGGTGTCTAGGCCAGCCCACTCTAGGGCGGGAAAAAGGCGCGCCCCGGCTACGCCGCTTCGGGCATACCAGCCGAGACTCGCCTCCCGCCCAAGATGGCTTCCCGGGGGGATCGTGGTACTCCACCATACGTTCGGGGGGACCGAATGGTCGCCCCTTTCCATTCGGGCCGCTGGGGCCCTTCGTCAGGGGTCACTGCCACATGCGGTCTTCCCTCATCTATCTTTACGGTATAAAGATAGATGAGGGAAGACCGCATGTGGCAGTGACCCCTGACGAAGGGCCCCAGCGGCCTGAAATGCATTGGGCTTTTTAATAAACGCTGCTTCTGGATGAACTAGTGCGTCTGTACATGTTTTTGAAAAAGAGGCCTGGATGGGCACATCAACAACATGAGAAACTTGGCAAAATGGCATTCATCTCGTGCCTGTGGATTTAATTGGACATAAGCGACAAGATTGTTTAAATATATGAGTAAATGACTAAACATTTGAGAAATTTGGTTAAGAAATGAAAGTAGCACAGTAGCTTTCGCTGTGCCTTTGGATTGGGGTGAAATGACGCCCCACAATCACGGTACTCTTCAGGCTGGTGACATATGGAGACGTGGTCCATTGTGGTTTTTGCATTTAAAATATAAGATCTATGAGTACAATATGTATGTAGTACGTGGGCCACAAGTATCAGTTTTGATGTACATGCCTCTGTACATTGTGCGGTGATTTTGTAAGTGATCCGCAAGTATGCGCTCTCCATGATGCATAAATATGTATATGTTGTATGTGGGGAATTTTTGGTGCAAAGCTGTAGTTTTGGTAAATGTGTATTTGAATTTGATAAACACTGATTTTCGAGTGCAGAGTTCAGTGTCTAATGCATAAGTACTAACATTCGGTATGTTGGTTTCCATGTGTGCAGTTTTGTGAGGAATTTGAAAGTGTCTGAATTTGGTTTGTGAATTCTTAATGTACGATGTAAGAATTTGAATTCGGGATTCAGATTTCTCTGTATGTAAAATGTCGTGTCGGATGCAAAGGTATCTGGACTTGGTATGTGGGTTTCTCTACAGGACTTTGTACAGCACTGATGTGTATTTGGATGTGGTATTCATGTTCCCTGGGTGGAGAAATGTGCGGCTCATGCACAAGTATTTGAGGTTGATGTGAGTGTTTTTCTGCATGGCAAGCCGGACCTCTGTAAACTTTCTTGGATTTGCTATGCGGTTGTACGTGTGCACAGAGTTTCGTCACAGAGCATATACATTTGGATTTGATGGGAAGGTTTCTGTGTGTGCAGGTTTGATACGTATTTGAATTTGGTATTTATATGAGATTCTATAAGTACAACACCATGACCAGTAGAAATATCCACACATGTGTGGACTGCAAGTACACGAACCTGATGTGAGCTTTTATCTGACTGCATAGCTGCATGCCTATGTTTGAGTATTTGAATTTGGTGTCTGATTTCTATGTGTACAGCGCTATTTGCACAATGCATTCCTATCTGATTTTGGTGTGCACGTTTCTGTGCTTTGACGCGAAGCAAGACTACTTGACCTGGCATGCATTGTTCTTTCTCTGTGTGCCAATATGTTTTGGACATTTGATCATGGTATACTTGAATCCCTGTGTGCTAAGGGCATAGGAAGTTGAATTTGGTATGGGGGCCTCTCTGTGTGTACAGCTTCACGCGCGAAGCGTGTGTTTGGGCTCCAGTGTGCGTTGCATCGAGCCTCGCGCACAGGTATCCGCATTATTAACATCAGTGTGAACCGGGCTCGGAGTTTTGCAGGGTACCTTGGCCGCGCTGTTCGCTTAGAATAACAAGGCATCAAATTGTGCAGTGGCTCAGATGCTTACTTTGGCAGGTGGCGACACTGATCGAATCCCGGCCTTGACACAACTGGAAATTGTTGGATTCTGGGCGAATCACTTAATCTCCCTGCGCCTAAATTGTGTATATGTGAAAGGTGTGGAATCTTATCTTGAACACAAAGATGTAAATCCACTCTTGATGTACAGGAAAGATCATTTCTCGAGACCTCTATAATATCCCGAGTTCGGCTGTTGCCCTGCTAGGTTTGCTACATAAATACCACTGCATGCATGAAAGAGCTGAGCGGAAGCCTTGAAGACACTTCAGCCTATTAACGCGTGCAGGGAAGCCGAAGCCTCCTCGGACACCCACGGGCATTTAAGCCGCTCCACAATGCTTCTCTCACCAGCTAGCATCTCTTTGTCTTGTCAGGGCGGCCAGTTCTTTCTTTTCATAGCACTTACGCTTGTTCAGTAGCCCCTGAGGCAGCGGAGAGGGACATGGGTACCCTCCTCACAAATCCCCCCATCAACCTGTAAGTTCTGTGTGTGAGATGAGTCACTGCGAGCTTAGCGGCCTGCATCTAGCTCCCCTTGGGCTATCTGCCTGCCCATTGGGCAACCAAGTGTTCCAAATTGCTCATGCCAAGATGAATCACGCGCCCTGCAACGTAGATACGCTGGAGACCCTTGGTGTCAGGATCGCGAGGGCGCGGAGGAATAGTGGCTAAAAGGAACCATGGGACAAAGGGGCAGATTTATGAGGCCCTTGCGCCACGTTTACGCCGCTGTTGCGTCACGCAAGGCGGCGTAAACGTGGTGCATCCCTACGAACGATTTACAACGTGACGCATCTAGGCAGATGCGTCACGTTGTAAAGCCCTGCGCCGCTTGTGGGCGTTCCGGCGCAGGGTGGGCGTTCCGGGCAGGTGCGCCTCGCAAAAGTGGCTGAGTGAAATCTATGAGATTTCACTCAGTCACTTTTAAGCCAATGCTGCGTCAAAAGCCTGCGCCTGCTTGAAGCAGGCGTAGGTCTTGACGCAGCATTGTTAAAATGGGGCACCCCCGAGCCTTGCTGGAGCTGCGTCGCGCTTGCGACGCAACTCCAGCAATGCGACACATTTCCGGCACAGATGCGTCACGCATCTGTGCCGTTTTTGCACCATGGTGCGCCGCATTATAAATGCGGCGCACCATGGCTGGCGGAGCTGTGGCGCACTGTGGCGCATGTTAACTGGCGCATCCCTGGGGATGCGCCAGTTAACATAAATCTGCCCCAAAGAGTGCAAAGCCTCATCCTATTTTTAGGTACCACTCCGCAGCAGTGAGTATCTTGTACTCTACCAGCGGAACAATATCTTTTTTTCCCTGAAAGGGCCTCAGGGAGCGTGTGTGGTATGCGACCACAGTCAGAGGATGACTACTGTGTGGTTTGCATTGATGCAGACACCTGCAGGCATTGACCTTCCAGTTTTCACTGTATATTTGTTTACTCACTCCAACCCGCTCAGAATGTAAAGGAAATAACCAAAGCAAGACATGTACAGTGTACTGTGCTGTACTGATCTTCATCTCTTAACAACATAACAAAGATCTACCAGATTTAAATTGATAGTTTATAATGACTTAGCCAGTAATGACTTCTTGTTGTGTCTTCTCTTGGCTGGTTGATACCTAGTCAATATTTCCAGCATGAATACCTGTGGACCCCATGTAAACGCCATCTCTTGAGTGAACTGAAAATAAGTTTTGTAAAGCGCTCGATTGTCTCAGGGTGTCTTGGCTCTGGTAGCGCAACAGAAGGGAGATTAGGACATGAATTAAAAAGCAGGTTTTGAGATTCTTTCTAAAAATGGACAGGGATGGACTGGTCTTTAAGTGGAGGTGTAGGGCATTCCACCGCATGGTTGTACCATACACAAAACTTCTTCCCACCAAAACGTTCTTCTAAATTTAAGCACTTTAAGGTTGGCTGCTGAGGAGGATCGAAGTGGCCTAACGGGAATGTATTTGGCCAGTTTTTTTTATTAATTACTCTGGGGCTTGCCATGTAAGGCCAAAAAGGTGATACAAAATGCTTTGAAGTCTATCCTCTTCTTAACTGGCAACCAGTGAAGCTCCACTAATGCCTTAGCCATTGAGCTTCGTCTAGGTATTCCAAGCAATAGACGTGCTGCTGAGTTCTGCAAGATTTGTAGTTTGTTAAGGAGCCATTTCTCCAAGCTAATATATAGAACATTACCGTAGTATATTTTGGACAAGGTAAGGGCAGTTACTACTAATTTCCTCAGCTCCAAATGCATAAAACGTAAGATCTTTCTCAGAATTTTTAGCGTAAAAAAGGCTCTTGAGGTAACAGCGTTTACCTGCTTGTCGCACGACAGATGGTCATCAAAGGTCACCACCAAATTTTTCACCTTTGTGATTATGTTGGAACAGAACCAAGCTCCTCCGGCCAAGTGTTCAAGTTCAAGTTCAGGAATTTGTATAGCGCACCACTCACCCAGAGGGTCTCAAGGCGCTAGAGGGAGGGTGGGAGAATTACAAATAGCCAGGTTTTAAGCTGCTTTCTGAAGGAGAGGTGGTTCTGTGTAAGGTGGAGGTGAGAGGGGAGAGAATTCCAGGTTTTGGCCGCTAAGTAAGAGAAGGATCTTCCTCCCATGTTGGATCTATGGATGCGTGGAATTGGGGCGAGGGCAAGTGTGTTATATCCTGCTTATTTACTAATGTTTCTCCTATGTTACCTAGCTCCTATCTGCTCAGCCAGTCTGAGTGTTATGAGTGGAATGTTGGTGTGATGCAGCTGCATGGAATGTTTGGGTGCATGCGTGGAGAGGTAGGACAGTTGAAGATGGGCTGAGCAGCAGGTTGGCTGCTACTGGTGGGGCTTCTGTACATGGACTATAAGGCTGTAGTACATGGACAGGGGATGTGGAGTGTAACTAGAAGATGTCAAAATTCATTTCATAATCCCTTTAGAAAAGAACTGGCATTTTATTGTAATGGAATATAATGTTTTTGTGTGGATGTTCGTATTGTCTACAATGTGAGTATAATAATAATAAATCAGTTATGTGAATTGGATAATACTTTTGGAAAGTATGGCACTGACATTTTATTTTATATTCATTAGGTATTGCAAGATTACAAGATGTTTTGCAAGCAAATTGTGTTGCATTACCTTACTTTAACCCCTTCTATGCTCAAGACGTATGGTTCCGTCATGTGCATTAGTGCCAGTGTACTCATGACGGAACCATTCCATCATGAGCACACGTTAAAAAAATCCCTGTGCGGTAAAAAGCAGAGGGATTCCCCTTTTTTTGCTTTGAGAGGTGGGAAGAGCATCCCATACCACCTAAAGCATAGTGGTTGTTTTCATTGTAATGACGATCACACTCATGGCGTGCTGTCGTCATTACAATGAAAACAAAACTGATATTAGTTTCAGTTTTACAGTTTCAGTGCTTGTGGGGCACCCCAAGAAGACGATCCCCAAGCAGGGATCCACCCACTAGCCACCAGGGAGGGGGAGCGGCCCCTTGGTCAAGGTCATTTGCTCCCCCGCATTAAATGATGCCATACAGCCTTTTTGCCCCCCCTGGGGATCAGATGGGGGCAGTGGCCCCCAATATGCCCCCGGGGGGCAAATAGCACCCTAGGCGCCAGGGATTTGTTTATATGTCAGGGGTGGGGGCTGCCCTGAATGGGCATGCCAATGCCCCACCCTACACCCCCAAAGAAGGTTAGCGCTCTAGTGGTTTTCCTTCAAGGTTATTTAGGAGGAGCACCATCTTCGGCGAAGCTGCGGTAAGGTGACGGTGGCAGTGTCCCCGACCCGCTTGCTTCAACCTCATTTGCCTAATTACGCTCTATGCTGTGCCAGTGATAGAATTTTAACCCCATTGTATTTTGCGATCTGATGAGTTTAAATTTTTTTTATTCTGTGTTGTGCTGAATTGATATCACGCCAGAATCGGCACTTATAGAGTGCTACTGTGTTTCTCCATACCTGATTAATAGGAGGGGAATCACTTGCTAAAAGCAGCGGGGAAGCCTCAGCTCAACTTTCTTTCCTGTCCGCCCCGTTCCGACAGGGTAACTAGTACCGTTGTGCGGAGGGCGGGTCAGGTGAGAGCCAGGTACTTCCGGCAATCACTGGAGCGGTTAGCGCTCTAGTGGTTTTCCTTCAAGGCTATTTAGGCGGAGCACCATCTTCGGCGAAGCTGTGGTAAGGTGACGGTGGCAGTGTCCCCGACCCGCTTGCTTCAACCTCATTTGCCTAATTACGCTCTATGCTGTGCCAGTGATAGAATTTTAACCCCATTGTATTTTGCGATCTGATGAATTTTAAAAAATTTTATTCTGTGTTGTGCTAAATTGATATCACGCCAGAAACGGCACTTATAGAGTGATACTGTGTTTCTCCATACCTGATTAATAGGAGCGGAATCACTTGCTAAAAGCAGCGGGGAAGCCTCGGCTCAACTTTCTTTCCTGCCCGCCCCGTTCCGACAGGGTAACTAGTACCGTTGTGCGGAGGGCGGGTCAGGTGAGAGCCAGGTACTTGCGGCAATCACTGGAGCGGTTAGCGCTCTAGTGGTTTTCCTTCAAGGCTATTTTGCCCTCGCCCCCTACCGAGCGCGCAGCGGTCGCGCGCAGCCGAAGACACGCCGAAGAGCAGCCAAAGAGCTGCCTATCTGCGCCCGTCCGCGACAGGACAGGGCTAGGGGCTATGGTCTCTACTCTTCCCAAACCATCTCGGGAAAGGACGGGTAAATTCAGGTACTCTTCCCATACCTTATTAAACTTACGGACATCTTCATTGAAAGGCTGCATAAAAGAGCCCTGGCCATGTCCAGAAGGACCTTTTTCCTGTTTAAACTGTCACTATCAAGCATCTCATGATAACCTGACCCTTAGGGCAAAGAAAGTGAAAACTACTTCATCAAATGGCTTAAAAAGCTTTCTCCTGAATGTACGTTCTCTCCCCAAACACTACCTGGAAGTATGGGACCTTGTACACACACTGCAGCCTGACATTTGCTTCCTAACTGAAACCTGGCTAAAACCCCATACAGCCCCAGTAATAGCATTAGGGGTCCCCTTAGAATATACATTTTTACATCTAGATCGCCCGGAAAAAATAGGAGGCGGGCTGGCAATCTTGTACAAAGAACACCTGAAAGTCACTATACTAGAACAAAAATACAGCTCACTATTAGAAACAATGATTTTTAAGATTAGCTCAGCCGCAAAAACCTTCTGGAAAGGAGCGTTAGTTTACCGCCCTCCGGGACCCAATCCGGACTTCACTATCTCCCTTTTGGAGCTACTAGCCCCACATTTCAAAGCAAAGGAAGATTGTATTCTTCTCGGAGATTTTAACATTCACGTTGACATCCCCATACATCCAGTAACCCAATCCCTGTTCGCAGACTTATCCACCTTAGGTCGAGAACTACATAATAGTGGACCCACGCATATAGGGGGTCACTCTCTGGATCTAATTTTTTCAAACTGCCCCAAAGTACGATGCCAACCTGCTGCTCAGATGAACTGGTCTGACCACTTCTTAGTGGAATTCTCTTTACTGGGCATGAACAAACCTCAACAAAAAAACACTCTCCCGCCAATCTGGCGTCGTCAGTGGCACAAAGTTACGGCGGAAGAGATACATAGGGTGTGGAAACGGCCAATTGTAACTGAAACGGATAATGTGGAGTCCGCATTGTCTAAACTCAACAATTCGCTTAAAGAAGCAATTGACTCACTAGCCCCTCTAAAACTGCACAAACAATACCCCTCCTCTAAGCAAGAAATATGGTACACTGAAGCATTACAAATAGAGAAACAGGGATGTAGAAGGGTAGAAAAAATATGGAGGAAAGCCTGAACAGAAGAAAATAAGAAAACATATCAAGACGCCCAAACAAAATATTATAAAAACATAAAGCTGGCCAGAAAGAACAGTCTTACGCAGCAACTCGCAGAGGCAGGCAACTCCTCTAAGGAACTATGTAAAATTTTACAGGCTTTCACTAAACCAGTGGCCTGCGTAAGCCCAGATGATTTTTCCCAGTCCTTATGCGATGACATTTCTCTGTTTTTCGAAAATAAGATCAACCTGATTTATGATAAAATAATGAAGGCCCCCAGTCAAGGGAACAACATCTTAACTCCCCCCTTTTCGCCCGCATGTGGACACAATTCACTTATGACCTTCCCGGCAGTTAGTGATTTAGACCTACCTCTCCTCATTAGCCACATAAAATCAGGTTCCCCTGATGATTTTCTGCCTGCAAACATGGTCGCCTCCCTGAGCGCTCTGCTTGGGCCTCAAATTCAATCAGTCATAAACCTGTCTTTAAAGGAAGGACAGGTGCCTATGGAGTGGAAGAAGGCGGTGGTGAACCCCATTCGTAAGCACGCAGAACTTCCATGGACTGATCTTTCAAACCTCCGACCCATCTCTCTCCTGCCATACCTCAGCAAAATGACTGAGAGGCATGTGAACACCCATCTTTCTAACTACATCGAGACAGTGGAAGGTCTAGACCACTCTCAATCCGGGTTTAGACCGCATCACAGGACCAAATCTGCCCTCCTTTCAGTGACCGATAACATCAGGATGTCACTGGATGGAGGGGGTTCCATGATTCTGGTGCTGTTAGACCTATCCGCTGCCTTCGACACGGTGTCACATGAGATACTTCTCGTGCGTTTGAGAGAGGTGGGCATAGGAGGCATGGCTCTGTCCTGGTTGGGGAGTTTTCTCTCAGGTTGCCTGCAAGATGTCAGACTGGGCTCCCACTATTCTATCTCAAGGGAGCTCACCAAGGGAGTGCCACAGGGCTCATGCCTAAGCCCGACACTATTCAATGTGTACGTGGCCCCCTTGGCAGACATTGTAAGAGCATACGGGTTCACCCCGATTTCATACGCTGATGACACCCAACTCCTGTTCCCTTTTCAGACCCTCACTCCCACATTACAAAAATCTTTTGCGGACGGCATGAGGGCAGTGTTGGACTGGATGGCCTCAAATTGCCTCCAGTGCAATGTAGGCAAGACTGAGGTCATGCTGTTCAGAGAGGCTACTCTCCTTTGGTCTCCAGAATGGTGGCCCTCGGATCTTGGACCTACACCTAACCCGAAACAGTCTGTAAAAAACCTCGGAGTACGGTTAGATCGGGCACTAGTGTTGAAAGAACACACAAGTCAAGTTGCTGGATCCTGTTTCCGTGTCATCGGACTCTTACGCAGAGTTTTCCCATTCCTGCCTGACAACTACAGGAAGACACTGGTTCAGACCCTAGTGATCAGTAGACTTGACTATTGTAATGGCCTGTACATCTCGGCCAATGAGGAACAACTAAATAGATTACAAGTGGTGCAGAATACTGCGGCGAGACTTGTTCTCAATGCCCAACCTAGGACCTCATCACATCCTCTTCTGGCCAAACTCCACTGGCTGCCGATTAGGCAACGTGTCAAATTTAAAATCTGCTGCACCATACATAGGTGTTTGTTTGGCACTGGCCCCAAATATCTGATCGAAAAATTCAACCTCTACCGCCCAGGACGCTCCTTGCGTTCCAGTAGTCAGCAGCTACTCCAGGTTCCTAGAGTCAGGAGAGCTAGACAAGGAGGTGGAGCCCTCTTCTATAAAGGCCCCATTCGTTGGAATTCACTCCCCCCCACTCTGAAACAAACCACTAACCTTCAGTCTTTTAAGAAGTCTCTAAAATCCCATCTGTTCTCTACATCCTAAAAGATCAGCCACTCCACAGCGTAAACATTTTGATTGGGCCTTTCTGGTAGAAGCACAAGCGCAGAGATACCCCTACGGGGGACGAGTCCTGCGCTAAACAAGAATATAAATAAATAAATAAATAAATAAATAAAGGCACAAGACTTTCTGACCCCTAGGAGGCATATGGTGGCAATAGCCCCTGATTTGATACTTTGTGGTGGAGGCTGCCCAGAATGGGCATGCCAAGGCCCCCACACAAATGGTACTGTCTTTCTGCCCCCCCCTGGGAGGCAGATGGGGCGATAGCCCATTATCTGCCCCCGGGGGGGGGGGGAAGCCCGAAAGACACCAGGTATTTTTTTTTTATGTACATAGGAGTGGGGGCTGTCCAGAATTGGTATACCAATGCCCCCACCCCCCAAAAAAATTGCCACAGTCTTTCACCCCCTAGGAAGCAGATAGGGGCAAAAGCCCCTTCTCTGCCTACCGGGGGTGAGGGGGAGATAGGCCAATAGGCATCAGGAATTTTTTTTTAATTCAGGGGTGTGGGCTGCCCAGAATGGGCATGCCAATGCCCCCACCATGCCCCTAAAAATGCCACAGTCTTTCTGCTCCACCCCAGGAGACAGATTGGGGCAGTAGTCCCTGATCTGCCCCCCAGGGGATATCGGAGGGCACACTAGGTGCCAGCGATTATGCTGGTTTTTTTTATCTGTGGGGGTAGGGCTCCCCCAAATGGCATACCAATGCCCCCATCCCCCACACTAATAGCCACAGTCATTCTGGCCCCTTGGGGACATATCAGGGCAAACCCCTCACCCACCACACACCCCTGATTAACCCCCCAGGGCGGCAGATAGCCCACTAGGCACAGCCTTGTTTTTAGCAATGTGCCTACCTGTGGATTTTGGGCCCTAGCGCAGCCGACACATAGGGAAACCTAGAAAACCTGTACATTTATAAAGACTAGACACCCAGGAAAATCCAGGATAGGGTGACTTGTGTGCTTCTCACCAGGTTCTGTTACCCAGAATCCCTTGGAAACCTCAAACGTAGTTTAAAAAAAACACATTTTCCTCACATTTCTGTGATGGAAAGTTTTGGGATCTGTGTGGATCTACAAAATTCCACCCACCGCACATTCCTCAAAGTCTTCTGATAAAAATAGTACCTCACTTGTGTGGGTAGGCCTAGTGCCCACAACAGGAAATGGCCTAAAGCGCAACGTGGACACACCACATTTTCACGGTGAAAACTGACCCTTTTTTTGCAAAGTGCCTAGCTGTAGATTTTGAACCCTAGCTCTGCCGGCACCTATGAAAACCCAGCAAACCTGTACATTTTTGAAAACTAGACACCAAGGGGAATCCAGGGTGGGGTGACTTGTCTGCCTCTCACCAGGTTCTGTTACCCAGAATCGCTTGCAAACTGCAAACTTGGTGAAAAAAAAACATTTTCCTCACATTTCTCCAATGCTAAGTTTTGGAATCTGCGTGGGACCAAAACATCCACCCACCCCACATTCTCCAAAGTCTCCAGATAAAAATGCTTCTTCACTTGTGCGGGTAGGCCTAGTGCCCACAACAGGAAATGTCCCAAAATGCAACATGGACACCCCACATTTTCACAGTGAAAATGTTGGGGTGTCCACGCTAGCAATATCTTTCTTGACTCCCCTGGGTGTCTAGTTTCAGAAGGGTTTGGGTTTGGTAGTTGCCCAAGATGGCCGCTGAGCCCGGGGCCAAAAACCCAGGTGACCCCCCTCTTAAAACCAGGTTGTTTTGTGATAGGTAATTTGATGCCTCCTCAATACGTTTTGGGCCCTTGCCTGTCGCGGGTACTTGACCCTCCCAAGTGAGTGAGGTACCATGTTTATCGATGACCTGGGGGAACACTGGGTGGTAGGAAGTGTGTGGATCCATGTAGATTCCAGAACTTTTCCACACAAAAATTTGATTAAAAAGTGATTTTTTTTCAGCAAAATTGGAGGGTAGCAGGGGATTCTGGGTAGGAAAATGTTGGGGGACCCATGCAAGCCATACCTCACTGGACTCCACCGGGTGTCTAATTTTCAGAAATGTGTGGGTTTGGTAGGTTTCCCAAGATGGCCACCGAGCCCGGTGCCAAAATCCCAGGTGACTCCCCTTGCAAAACTAGGTTGTTTCAGGATAGGTCATTTTGATGTCCCTTCAATACGTTTTGGGCCTAAGCCTGTCGCAGGTACTAGACCCACCCACACAAGTGCGGTACAATTTTTATCAGAGGACCTGGGGGAACGCTGGGTGGTAGGAAATTTGTGGATCCACGTAGATTTCAGAACTTTCCCTCACCGAAATTTGAGAAAAATTTGATTTTTTCAGCTAAAGTTGAGGTTGGCTGGGGATTCTGGGTAGGAAAATGTTACAGGACCCATGTAAGCCATACCTCGCTAGACTCCCCTGGGTGTCTAGTTTTCATACATGTGTGGATTTGGTAGGTTTCCCTAGATGGCCGCTGAGTCCGGGGCCAAAAACTCATGGGACCCCTCTTGCAAAACCAGGTTGTTTTGTAATATGTCATTTTTATGTCGCCTAAATAGGTTTTGGGCCCTTGCCTGTCGGGGCTACTTGAGCCACCCCCAGAAGTAAGGTATCATTTTTCTTGAAAGACTTTGGGGAATGCGGGGTGGGTTGAATTTTGTGGAGCTACGCAGATTCCAGAACTTTCCATCACAGAAATGTGAGGAAAATGTGTTTTTTTACACATTTTGAAGTTTGCACTGGATTCTGGGTAACAGAAGCTGGTGAGAGCCAGACAAGTCATCCCATCCTGGATTCCTCTGGGAGTCTAATTTTCAAAAATGTATAAGTTTGATCAGTTTCCCTAGGTGCCGACAGAGCTAGGGTACAAAATTTAAAGCTAGGCACTTTTCATAAAAAGGGTCCGTTTTCACTGTAAAAATGTGATGTGTCCACGTTGCATTTTAGGCCATTTCCTGTTGTGGCCTCTAGGCCTACCTACACAAGGGAGGTACCATTTGTCTCAGAAGACTTTGGGGAATGCGGGGTGGGTAGAATTTTGTGGATCTATGCAGATTCCAGAACTTTCCACAACAGTAAAAAAGTGAGGAAACTGTGGGTTTTTGTTTTCCAAATTTTGAGGTTTGCAAAGGATTCTGGGGAACAGAACCTGGTAAAAACCAGACAAGTCACCCCATCCTGGATCCCCCTTGGTGTCTAGTTTTTACAAAATGTATAGGTTTGCTAGGTTTCCCTAGGTGCCGGCAGATTCCTGAACTTTCCACCACAGAAATGTGAGGAAAATGTGTTTTTTTGAAACAAAATTTGAGGTTTGCAAGGGATTCTGGGTGTCTAGTTTTTAAAAATGTTTAGGTTTGCTAGGTTTCCCTAGGTGCTGGCAGAGCTAGGGTTCAAAATCTACGGCTAGGCACTTTGCAACAAAAGGGTCAGTTTTTACTGTAAAAATAAAGTGTGTCCACGTTGGTTTTGAGCTGTTTCCTGTCGCGGGCACTAGGATTACCCACACAAGTGAGGTACCATTTTTATTGGAAACTTAGGGTAACGCCGAATTGTAGAGCAACTGTTATTACCTATTGACTTTCAACGCATTTCTGCCTTCCAAATGATAGACAATGTGTAAAAAAGAAGTCACTTCGAAAAATGTCCTATAATTTTCATGCTAGTTTGGGTACTCCCAATTTTGAAAATGAGCAAATATCTAGTTTCTAAACTTTGTATTTTGTTCCAATTTCAGAAATACATAGGTGTCTTTCATACCGATTTTTCCATGTATCTATTTTCCTAAATTAATTGCTATATTCCCGGCACATAATAAAAAAACATTGCAAGACACTGCTCAGTTATTGGCTCTGGGTTCGTCGGGTTCTTGGTGAATCTACAAGTCCTATATATCCCCACAACCCGAAGTGATCAGTGGATGTAATGGTATATTGCTTTCAAACAGCTATTATAAGTAGTAGAAGTTACAGGTAAAAACATTAGCACAAATGGCCTAGCAGCGAAGGGGTTAGGAAAAATTAAATGACACATTTTTAAATATTAGTATCTTTGTAAGATAACCAATGATTGCTTACATTGTTAATGAAAACCACAAGCCATGGCGTGGCAATGACCCTGATTGGGGGCTATACAAGAACAGGCCGTTTATGCTGATCTCTTGCAGCTTTTAATATGTCTGTCATGGGTTCTTGCAGCTTTTATTGTATTTGTCCTCCAGCTTTTAAAATGTCTGTGACAGGTGCTTGCAGCACTAGGTGTGTTTGTCCTCCAGCTTTTAATATGTCTGTCATGGGTTCTTGCAGCATTTAGTGTGTTTGTCGTCCAGCTTTTAATATCTGTCATGGGTTCTTGCAGCTTTTTGTGTGTTTGTCCTCCAGCTTTTAATATGTCTATGATGGGATCTTGCAGCATTTAGTGGGTTTGTCCTCCAGCATTTATCATGTCCGTGATGGGTTCTTACAGCATTTAGTGTCTTTGTCCTCTAGCTTTTAATATGTTTGTGATGGGCTCTTGCAACATTTAGTGCATTTGTCCTCCAGCTTTTAATATGTCTGTGATGGGTTCTTGCAGCTTTTAGTATGTTTGTCCTCTACCTTTTAAAATGTCTGTGATGGGTTCTTGCTGCTCTTAATGTGTTTGTCCTCCAGCTTTTAATATGTCTGTGATGGGGTCTTGCAGAATTTAGTGTTTGTCCTCCAGCTTTTAATGTCTATCAGGGGTTCTTGTAGCATTTATTGTGCTTGCCCTCTAGCTTTTAATATGTCTGGCATGTGCTCTTGCAGCTTTTTTTTTTTTTTTTTTTTTTTGAAAACCTTTATTGTGCACCAAGTCAGAACAAATACAGGCCTACAACCTTCCGGCCGGCCACGAAAACATCTGCGCATCAATGCAACTTTACGGCGACACAGTAACACCATTCGTTATAGGCAAGCAGTCAGGGGGTCACACTGTATTTATCACATTACCATGTCTCAGGATCGGTGAAGGTTAATTTTAAGGTTTTCATCGCGACAATTTGAATCAGGTCGTACTATTCCGCACTGATACCAACAAGAAGAGAAAACTAGGGCCATGCAGGTGGGACTGAACAGCAAACAGTCGATTCGAGCAGCGCTACTCGTAACATGGAAGTCCCAGCCAGAGGACGGTCACAAAGCTTGCACACCCCGAAGGAGGACGCTACCTACCCAACCAACACCGCGCCACCACCCATCCCCCAGTCTGCCTAACACGGGCCTAGAAAGAAACGATAGAAGTGAACAAAAGGCACCATAGAAAATAACACCAACTAAAACATACCCCCCCACCCTACACACATGCAGAGGCTACGGCCTGCCCCCCCCCCTAGCAGAGTGTTTATCTCCCCAAAAAACCCGAAATGCAGTAAGAGAAGAGAAAATAAGAGGAAGAAAGAAAAAGGAAAGGAAGGGAAAAGGAGACACAGAGCACATAAGCCCCGGGAGGAAGAGAAGAGTACACTACCCAACTACTCCCAGGAAAGGGAAGGGGAAAAGGGGAAAAAGCGGGGAGGAGCCCACCCAACAACCAGATTCCCGGTCTCCCACGCCGCCATTACATCCTGCGCCTTGTACAACACAATGTCAGAATCTATAAACGGTGGATCCGAATCAAGGACACCCAGTACCCCCCCCACAGCACAAGTCCTCCCCACCAGCTTAACAGGTGAACATCAGGAGAGTTCGATCGCGACATGTAGCAAACATCAGGATATTATAGAGTACTCAGCCAGTATTGCAAAGTGTGTGCCAGTCCAGGTCTCCGCCAGCCGATCTATCCAAAGCAACAACTCCCATATCATCACCCCTGTCCGGACCGGCAGAAATGTTTCAGGCCTGTCCATTGCAGCGAGACACCTCCAACCGGGACAAAGAAGCAAAATGGCCGCTCACGAAGGAAGAGAACAAAGAAGACGCATCGTGTAGCAGGGTCCCAAGACCAAGAGTAACGTGTCACTGCAGGTTCAGGGAAAAATGCAGCCAAGGTCGCATTCGGCAAGGAAAGTGAGGAACCAAGTTCCGATGGAGATCTCTGAGGCAGATTCACAGCATTCAAGGAGAAGGGCGTCTGCGCTACTGTATCCTTGTCGATGAGCAAGTAAGCCACATTGTAGCCGTGAGGACGCCGCACCACCGTCCCATCGCTCGGCAACATTGTTTCCCTTCCAGGAGAGAGCAGGGGCGGCGGAAGATACTCCAGCCGGGGCTGTTCCGTGGCAGTCATCGCGTCGTCGAGTCTCCGGGCCAGGGCCCGGGCAGTGCTCCGCATCTCCACCCTCAACGCCACTAGGGCAGCCAGGACCTCACCGCGGGTCGGGTCACTCAGTTGCGGACGCCGGCCCCCACTGTCCCGCCGCTCCCCCGGTACTGCCAGTGGCACCGGGGCATGCAGGCGAGCAAGTACACTGGACACAGGGTCAGCCCGTGGCTCAACAGGAAGAACAGGCGCCATGTTCGCCTCGGCTGCAGACAATCCGTGACAAGACGGGGGTGTCCAACGAAGCCAAAGATTCTAGGGTCCCGCCACCGGGGGAGCACCGAAAAAAGCCGGGGTCAGCACAGGGAGAGGCACTCCACGCTAATCGGGAGAACCGGCCGTCCCCCGCTGGAAGATGCATCAAAATGGAGTCTGTCCGTTACTCGGCAGAGTGGCAGAGAAGATCCAGTCACGGGAGCCTCCAGCTTCGGCACGACATAGGCAGCGCGAGGGGGGATTCTGGCCCAGACAGAAAGGTCCGACCCCGATCGCGCGGACAGCGCTGTATACCCCCGTGATCACCAGCTGCACCCCAGCTCGTCTTGCCGTCCGCGTCCCTCGGCGATCACCGGCAGCCAGCAACACAGGTACCGGGGGAAGCTTTAGAGGGCAGAGTAGACGCCGAATATGTTGCCAAATCCACCGGCAAAGGTGTCGGAAGAACGCCAATCGCTTCAGCACCAGTTTCCCACGGCGTTGAGGCGGCGCAGGTCAGGAGAAGTGGGCAGGATTGTCGAAGGAAGCCAGGCGGCTCGCGGAGCCGGGAGCTCAAGCGTCCGTCCCGTCCGCCATCTTGGCTCCTCCCCTGCTCTTGCAGCTTTTAGTGTGTTTGCCCTCCAGCTTTTAAAATGTATGTGATGGGTTCTTGCAGCTTTTAGTGTGTTTGCCCTCCAGCTTTTAAAATGTATGTGATGGGTTCCTGCAGCTTTTAGTGTGTTTGTCCTCCAGCTTTTAATATTCCTGTCATGGTTTCGTGTAGCATTTAGTGTGTTTGTCCTCCAGCTTTTAACATGTTTGTCATGGGCTCTTGCAGCTTTTTCTGTGTTTGCCCTCCAGCTTTTAACATGTCTGTGATAGGTTCTTGCAACTTTGAGTGTGCTTGTGCTGATCTCTTGCAGCTTTGACATGTCTAAGCTGGGCTGTTGCAGCTATTGCCACATTTATGCGGAACTCCTGTGGATGTAAATGCTCTTTTCTTCCAGCTTTCGGTATGCCTATGCTCTGCTCTTGCGACTTTCAATATGTCTCTGCTGACCTATTGCAGCTTTTGGTATTCTACACTTAGTTCTTGAAGCATTTTATACGTGTATGCTGGATTCTGGGAAGTTTCAGTATGAATGTGCTAAACACTTTTAGGTTTTGAAATATCTGTGCTGAGCTCAAGTAGGTTTTGATATACATAGAGCATTTTCTTTGTCTGTCAGTACTCTGCTCTTGCAGATTGTGTATGTTTATTCTTCACTCAAAGTTTTTGCTGAATTTTCTGAAGTTTTGATATGTGTATTATGAGCTCTTGCAGCGTTTAGTATGTCTCTGATCAGCTCTTGCAGTTTTTGGTGTGTCTAGGCTAAGTTCTTGCAGCTTTTGCTATCTCTGGAGGGGGCTGCATGCAGCCTTTAATATTTTTATGCTGAGTTCTTACAGCTTTGGGAGTGTCTGTGCTGAGCGCTTGTAGCGTTTCTTATGTCTCTGTGGACTCATGCATCTCTTGATGTGTCGAAGCGGAGACAATGCAGCTTTTGTTAAGTAGGTGCTGAGCTTTTATTTTGTATCTATTGTTATGTTCTAGCTGAGCCCTTGCCACATGCGTTGTTGTAGCTTTTGGTATATCTATGCTAGGTTCTTGCAGCTTTGAGGATGTCAATGCTGAGCGCTTGGAGCTTTTGGTATATCATTGCTGAGTTCTACTCTTGAAGCTATTGGCATGCTTATGCTGAGCAATTTTTTATGTATATGATGATCTTTTGTAGCCATAGGATGTCTAAGGTGGGCTCTTCCATCTTTTGGAATGTCTATACTGAGGTACTGAGGTCTAGCAGCTTCTGCTCTGGATTTGAGGAAGGACGTCACTCCCCTCATTTTGCGAAATACGTGGGTTATTGGGTCTTCTTGACCTATGTCCACTGCAGGATCATTAACTGAACTCCAGTGAACACAGGAGGCACACCTTATTAGCTTCCATTTTAGTATTTGTGGTATTGTGATTTTAGCACTGACTCAAAAGCTGATACCATGTGCATTTATAACGTACTGTTAATGGGAAACATGAAGCATAGTCAACACAACCTCATTGTAAACTGTTTCTTTTCTGCCAACAGGACTGCCTCTGCATTCTTTTCCATTAAGAATTAAGTTTGCCCCCTGTGCCTCTCAGCAATCGAGATGTGTGCAAACCGCCTCACTGAACGGTGAGAGGTATTCAGAAGACCATCAAGACGTCAATGGAACCAAGTCTAGGGCTTGCTGGAGGAAAACTCATCCCTTGTGAGTTGGTGGCTTCCTCACAACCTCCAAAGAGCCCTGCTGCCTTGTGGCTGACATATCAACACTGTCTCTGAAGCCATTATCACCAAAGGGGTGGACACAAAGACAAGCCGGACAGGAGTGCAAGAGGAGGAAGAAGAAGGAAGTTCAAGGGAAGGAGCCCAACACTAGAATCAAAGGAACGTTTTTCTCTGGCTAGGAACCCTTTAAGCTGTCACCCTGGAGTCGTGGAAGAGGTGGAATGAGGGCAGAATGGTGTGGTGTGAGAAAGGGGTCCAGATCCTGCTAACCACGGTGGGGGCCTTTGCAGCATTTGGCCTTATGACGATAGCCATCGGCACAGACTATTGGTTGTATGCCAGGGCCTTTATTTGTAACACCACCAACATTTCTAGCGAGGACACGCCATTGAAAGACAAGAAGGACCCTGGAGGGCTCACCCATTCTGGCCTCTGGAGGATCTGCTGCTTAGAAGGTAATGTTCACAATTCCCTTTTATACATATCCCAGAGTGCACCTGAACTTTCTTTTGAAATGTGACATATATATATATGTATATATATATATATATATATATATATATATATATATATATATATATATATATATATACATATATATACTCTGCATGATCCATTACTCTAACTACTTCTCCCTCTAGTACTTCAGTCTTTTGATGATTACATACACACTCTCCAATGCTACTTCCCAAAAAAAAACACCATTGAAAATCACACAATCTCAAATTGGTAATATATGCAGAGATTTCCGACCATGGGACAAGCCTGGACATTTACCTCCACATTATGAACAGCTGTTATGCACAAGATCTAGATTTTCCTAAAAGACTACAGAAGATTCAGTGCATAGTGAGTGCTGCAGAAGAAAACACTCTCACTACCTCACTTTCTCATTCATTCACCTACTCTCCACAAACCACTCACTGACCGTGTGTCACTCACACACTTATTCACTTGACTGACTCAATGACTTTGCTGTCACTCACACTCTCACATATTCACTGACTTCTCAAATCAGATGTCTGCTTACTTCCTTGTCAACTCACTCACTCACATTTAAATAATTTTACATAGCTGCACGCTCACTTACCGTTTCATGAATTCACTTGACTAAATAATTTTACACACCTGTACACTCACTCATTTACTAACTCACCAGACTAATCATTCACTGACCGCTTAAGATTGAAAAATACATAGTTTAATGTTTTTTGCGCATATATTTAAACTCTTCTGAAATGTATGTTCTCCTTAGAAATACTGTATCTTATAAATACAGTTTTATGAATTTTCAATGATTCAATTAAAGATGTGATTTTACTCACTCAATCACTGAATCGTTTACTGACTGACTAGCCGATTTGCCTGCTTTTTCACTCATCCGTTGGCTCACGCGAACTCTTGTTTTCCCCTGTCCACTGTAGTGTTCTACCAGTGATGTCTCAAGTGATACATCCATGACCTTATGCATTGTGCTAACCCATGGGTGAGAGTTCTAGAACAGTACGTACGTGCCCCATTTCTCCTGGGGGGTTCCAATGCCATATCCAATAACTTCTGTTTGGAGCAAGAAATCAAGGGCAAAAAAATCCTTGTTACAGAGAAATCGCATTAGCAGCCACACTGTGGCAACAACCATTACCACACAGTGGTCTTTAACCCCTTCCATGCTCATGACAAGCTCAGCTCGTCATGAGGCACAGTTGAGCTGTGCTGATGACGAGGTGAGCTCGTCATGAACAATGGTAAATGTGGGAATGCAGCACAGGATAAAAATATCCCTAGCAGCCAAGGTGTTGATGTAGTATATATTAAGAGCATGCCAAGAGCACAGGCCTCAAATGTTGGGTCAAATAGTTTCCATAGAGGAGGGCATTGAGCACCACTTTGAATTGATTTACAATACGAAATGAATATTAGCAAAATTTCAGAATTTTTTTTTTTTAATTCATAATGAAATACTTTTGGGCTGTGGACTGGGATGCCTCGCATATCCCTGCAGAAACTCACATTGGGGTGGTTTGGTGGGGGGATAGCGCTCCCGGACAGCCAGAAATATTATTGGGCGGCACATCTCTCGGCCATTAACCAAGGTACTTACTGTGCTGGGAACGACCCGGGATATGGGATGGAGAGATGGCTCCTTCCGGGCGGAAATTTTGAGGCCGCACTTTACTCCAGCCCGGGTAGGTACCGCCTCACGAGACCCACAAACACTCTGTACAGCTATGGCACATCGTCCAAAAGAAACTGGGATGGGCTGACAAACTCACTCTGGCCACCCCGCTGTCGACCTCGGAAAGACTGGGCACACTCAGTCGCACCAAGGGATTCCACAACTGGGACTTGATTGGAATTTCTCGGATCAAAGACTAATGGGGCCCGGATGGGGTAGTGTCATTCGATTCGCTCAAGAACACATATGACCTAGCTCAGACAGAACACTTCCGCTACATGCAGGTTAGGCACTCTCTTCAAGCTAACATCCCCCCAGGGACCCAGCTCCCGGAGTCTTCCCCTCTCGAGGATAGGCTGCTGGATGGCCACCTTCCAGAACGGGTAATCTCCCTCACATACAAAAAGCTTATCAACAATACTCCAGACCCACTGCTGGTTCTTAAGGGGAAATGGGAGGCAGACGGACTCGAAATTGACGATGAGGAATGGAGGGAGGTGCTTGCATCCCCTAAGGAAATAGCAATATCAGCCAAACTCTGATTGATTCAATTGAAAATCCTGCATCGGGTCTATATCTCTGGCACAAGGTTGTTCCTGATGGGCCGCAGTGAAAATGGACTCTGCCGGAGGGGGTGTGGGGAGGCTGGTACCTTCTTCCACATATTGTGGGAGTGCCAGGTGCTACAGACCTACTGGAAAAGGGTACTCAACTGTATGCATGAGGTATGGGGGGTGGAATTACGCCCAGAAGCTAAATGGTGCCTTCTGAAAATCTGGGAGCCCACAGACCTATCATCAAAGGGTAAACTATGGGTTATGTTAGGACTGGCAATAGCTAAAAGAAACATAGCGAGATTATGGGAGGCAGTCACACCTCCAACACTCAGTTCCTGGAAGAAGGATATGGATTGGTGTATGATCCAAGAGAAGACAGTGTATGTGGCCCGGGGCTACCCCCGAAAGTGGGTGGCGTTGTGGTCCAATTGGAATGATTATTGTGGTAACATATGTGAACCCCCTCGAATTACTCCCATTGATGAGATAATTACATTGTAATCTACAGCTGAATAGATGTAATCCAGAGATATACTGTATTAGGTAAGATTTGCGAAACCTGTGTTTTCCAATAAACAATCATGTAACAGATGTATTCCCTGAATGTGATGACCACCTCATTTCGTTCCTTTTTGCAATAAAAAGATTTATGAAAAAAAGAAATACTCTTGGGCAATTGCCCCAAGTTTGGGGGTGGGTAGCTTTGAATATACATTGGTCAAATTTCACGCCATTATTCCTGACCTTCTCTACCAAAATCATATTATTAAATGCTTGTATTAATCAATATGCACGACAGCAGAGGGCCAGCCCCACACAGTGCTGCACAGATGCTCATACTGCATCTCTCTCTCTCTCTCTCTCTCTCTCTCTCTCTCTCTCTCTCTCTCTCTTTATTCAAAGGCATTCTTAAGCTCAGCCCTGCTGCTTGCATCACAGGCCCAGAAAATATGATGGAAGTTTTATTTCTGATAGTGGATGAAATAGTATTTCTACAATGTCTATACTGCGGTAAACATAATAGAAATTCAATATATTGCACTGTAATGTTAATGGAGGTTACCTGAGCCATTCTGAAGGATATCGGGGCATGAGGAGTAGAGGAAGAAGGAACAGGCAGTTGAGATGAGGATGCAAGGTACCTCTGCACAGCCACAGTGTCTGGAAGGACACATTTGTTAGGGAATGCTCAGTCCATTGATTGGTTGATTTCTCCTTATCCGTTTTGAATCTGGATGAGGAGAGAAAATCATTTGATTCACAGCGAAAGGGACCAAGTCTTCTGGTGAAGGACAAAAGCTGGTGGATAGCTCCCAATTGGAGGATTCATCACCACATCATCCACAAATGCAAAAATGTTGGTTTACCACCCAACTGTAAATGAGGCTCTTAGTGATGAAAGGCTATTCACTTCCTCGATATCTTTATTCTAATGGCATCATGATTTAATTTAAATCTGAAAATAAAAGCGGTATTAAGAAAACATTATTATTATTTTTATTTCAACAATTCGTTTCAGGTGGTGGTGGAATTTGAAGATTTTTTTTCTATATTTTTATAACAAGAGATAAACTTGTAAGCTACCTTACTTCATAAGGCCAACTTTAAGGCAGATGGACCAGTGCAGCAGCACCTGCCACTGACCTTGGAGGTGCTGTCTGTTTAAGTTAATAAATTACAATCCTAATATAGCACAGTAACCTATGACCTGTCATCAAAGAGCTGAAAGCAAACTGTATGGTATAGGTTAAAGCATTTAGGGGCACATGCATTGCGAAAATACCGATCGCAAACGGGCAGATTTGCAGAATACGCCCCTTTGCGACCGGTATTTTTGCATTTGGGATGCATCAACCCAAATGCAAATTCACAATTTAAGTAATCACAAAATTTGCGATTACTTAAATTGCAAATGCATTTAGGGAATCGCGAATTGTGATTCCCTAAATGCAATGCATGATGCAATTCCAAATTGCGAATTTGCAATTAGGGATTGCAAATTACCATCAATTTGAACTTCATGGTAATTTGCAAAAACTTAGGAAAAATGCACTAAAGTGCCTTTTTCAAAGGTTCATGTTACACACACACACACATGCCCTTAGGACATGTATGTGTGCAACATGTGGTAACATCTCAATTTCAGGGGTGCAACAGGGTATCCTTTTGGCAACCTTGCACCCTTGAAATTGCATGCGCAATTTGTGAGTACCTATTTGGTAGTCGCTAAATGCGCATGCAATTCCCATTCATTACTATGGTCCTCTAGGCCCATAGGAATGAATGGGAAGCAATTCCTTAATTGTGATTCACAATTTGCGAGTTGCAATTAAGGAATTTGTAGGAATCACAATTTGTTTTGCGATTCCTACATGCATAGGGATTTGCGAATCCTAAATAACGATTTCTTAAAATTCGCTATTTAGGATTTACAAATCCTGATGCATCTGGCCCTTATCTCCCCTCTTATGTTATCTAACCACTTCCCTATTCTTTCTCTACGAGGGTAATCGCCCGAAACAGATTCTGTGTTGCCTCACAAACTAAAACAGCTGCTAGCTTGTTTACCCAGCCACCACCCAAAAAGCTCGAAAATGACCACCCTCACTAACAGCATTCTGGTTTATAGTGTGTTCCATCGAGGCTGGTACCGTAAGGCGTTCTGCACTGTCGACCAAGGTCTGCCCAATGTGCTGGTCTGACAGGTTAGCGTATGGGCCTGTTTTGTGGTTTGCTGGCTGATTTTGACTGTTTATTTCCCTTATATCAAAACAAATATTGCTTGAAGCAAGCTCAAAACCATGCAGTGTTTTAAATATTGTAAACTATTTAAACAGCATGTTTTTACAAGTTTAAAAGTACCCCAGTATGCAAACATAGGCCACTGTTTTAGCTACCTAATTCACAAATTTGGGCCACTTTTATTTTGGTGCTTGGGCCTATTTGCTGTCCTAGTCCAACCCTGCTCCTGCCTATTGTAGAAAACCAGCAACATCATCCAGTGGATCCCATTCTTAGATCATCCTGTAGGGGACCCTGCTGTGCGATCAGGAAGAGAAAGAAGGACCATCAGCAAAGCACACTAATAAGCAAGCATCTTCTCACTGTAATGGCCCTTATTCCAGATACTGATCAGCGTTTGTCACCGATTCAGAGACTGACGCTATCGCTCTTATTTTTCTGTGCTTTAAACAAAGCCTTGACTATTACTCATAAAGCGGATAGAGTGGAAAGAGTTCATATTTTACTTTCCAGTTCCACCAGTTCAACTAGTGACTTACAAGAATGGGCTCCAACTCCATGCCAAAATCTTCTTCTTGGCGGCAGATTTTTGCAACTGTTTTTGAATGGAAGCTAAATTTAGATCTTATTGATCAACATCATAATTTAGCAGTTCTTAAATTCAGTCAATCAAGAGAGTTTTAGATTGGTTGGTTCCAAAATCTATTATTCTCATAAAGAGATTAGTAAATTATTTTGATATTTTTATTTAATCAGTAAGTCAGATAAATCTGTTAACAAAAATGTATCAAGGAAAATATGGTGGAGTCATCAATAATGCAAAAAGTACACACTTGTTCCATAAGTAAATTAATCCCTATTCTAAATAAAGTCTAGAAATCAAAAGCTAATAGAACCCATAAATAGTTTGAGAAAAGAGTGAGGTGAAAGGAGCATGAAGTTCTCAATCAAATTCAGTATTCAAACTCCCCATAAAGAGCAGTTCATGAAACTCAGCAGAGTCTCAATATCCAAAGAGCATCAGCATACAGTTGCCATAGCAATCTGTAAAAATAAAGCCTCAACAGGGAAAATATGGGGCAACAAATGCAGCAGTAGCTACAACCGTCAGGGACAAAAAGGATTGTTAAAAGTCTCTAAGAGAATCTGGAGGGGCATCTCCTCAGAAAAAAGTCTCTGCCTCTGTCCTAGGAGCCTAAATACCTTTCTAGCTAGAAACACGCACTAATATAAAAGACAAGAACATATGTAAACAACATTGTTGCAGGTGAGATCACTTCTGTCCAATGGAAAGATATCTTTTAATGCCAACCAGGTTTCATTCTTCCTTTCCCACAGAAAGCACATGAAGTCAACAGTATACTATCAAGTACTTAACAGACATCGCTAAATTAATTTATTTATGCCATTTATAGAGAGCCGTTACCACCAAACTGGTAACCTGGCACTACAGCATGGAGGTAGAGACAGAACAGCCAAAATATAACCATCAAGGGGAATACATAGGCATGATTAGTTAGGGAAAAGCCATGTCTTTAGAGCTTTCCGGAATTGCTGTAAAATCATTGCAGATCTGAGGGATGGTGGCAGCTTATTCCATAGTTAGACTGCTTTGACTGAGAAGGCTGGACCCCTTTGTTTTGCCTTCCCAAACTTATGAATACAAGCTACGTTTTCGGTGGTGGAGTGAAGGTGTAGCTCTAAAGCCTACTTCTTCAATCTTCACTGTAGAGGCACCGAACCAGTGTCCTTTAATGCCTTGAACACAATGCACATGGCTTTAGAGACAATCCTCTGCTTTAGAGGCAGCCAGTGCAGTTCCTTCAAGGCATTAGATGCTGAAGATCTGCGGGGTCTGTTTAAGGCCAGTTTGGCTGCTGCAACTTGGGCTCCATATAATCTGTTAAGTTGAAAGCCAGGAGCCCTAAGTAGCGAGGTATTACAGTAGTCCAATCTACTGAGTATGCCACTATACACTACAAGTGATTTAACTTGAGTAGGCAGCAGTGGTAGCACCTCCCTGAGACTACGTAGAAATGCAAAACATGTGCCTGCCACTTTTGTGACAAGGTTTCCAATGATAACTTGTTATCAAATGTGACCCCACATTACTAACTGTGTCTGATTGCAGCAGCTCATGTCCAGATGAGAGGGGCCAGAAGTTAGAGGGGAGAGTCTTGGGAACCTTGCTTGCCGAGCAGCACATAAATTGTGTTTTTTCCCCATTTAGTTTTAATGAATTTGCATTTATCCAACTGACAATACCCAGCATGCCTTTGTGAAATGCTGCTACTGCCTCCTCTTTATTATTATTAAAGAACAAAATGAGCTGGGTGTGATCGGCAAAGTTGACCAACCTAATGTCATGCTTCTTTATCAAGATACTAAGTGGCCTCATATAAATGTTGAATAGGACAGGGCTGAGAGCAAAGCCCCGTGATACTCTCTGTCACAGTTGTTTAATTCAGAGCAGTAGGGGGGCACGATGACAGCCTGACATCTGTCCGACAGGTGTGGCTCCATCCACCTTAACGCTGTACCTCTGATTCTGATTGAGGCTAACTTGCGCAAGAGGACTTTGTGGTAAACTGTGTCAAAAGCAGCCAACAAGTCGGGTATGAGGAGGGCTGATGACTGCCCGCTATTAACCTGCATCCATAACTCATCCAAGGTGACTAGTAAGGCTGACTCTAAGGCCCGACTGGCTGTAGCAGGCACCGGGCATTTTCCAGTTGGGGCGAAACGTGGAGGACCTGTGGGAGCCTGTTTTGTTACTCGGAGATGGTTTTGAAGCAGTGCTGCAATATTGGCCCCCTGTAACATTAGCAACAGTGGTGCTTGACCCTAGCACCCCTACTCTTGGCCGGTGCTTCTCAGTAGCACCTCCCTCCCCCGGGGGCCGGTCAAGCTCAATTTCCAGGGTTGGTTTCTGGTTCCAGTCTGACCATGGCTGACTCGTTACAATGTCCGAGTCGAAAGCCACATTGTTCATTCTCAAGGAGAGTGTAAGATTCCAGATATTGAGACAGACTTTTACTTTCATATCATTCCAGCATCTTCACAGGGAATGGGAGGAGTGAGATGGGCCTATAGTTAATCAGAATTCAGGATCATCTGACAAGTTCTTCAAAAGGGGGTTGACATTTGCTTTCTGGCTTGAGGTACTACTGAACCCTTATTCAAGGATTGGTTTCACACCTGCATTATAGGGGGAGTTAGCTCATCTCACAGCTCTTACCATATCCTAGGAGGTAGGGGATCCAAGGGTGTTTAGGATACCATCATAGCAGCTAAACATTAGTGTTTCTGGAACTGTTAACCTTGGTTCCCAGAGAAGCTTAATGAAGAGTCCATTCTATCATGCATTCAATGTTTCACTGCATGACAATGAACTATACCAAGGAAAGAAACATTTACTAGCAGATTCTAGTTAGGTAAAGCTTTTCGTATTTCATGTAAGTGAAAGTTATTGTTAAAATATGCAATTCCTTATTCCGTATTAGATGAACATGAGATAGATAGGAAGTTCAAGCTTGGTGCAAATGAGAACATGTACCTTAAAGAAGGTAATACATTTCATATAAAACCGTAAAATTCTGCAGTCGTGGCGAAGACTTTAAGCAAGCCAAATTAAGGTCAGGCTATGAAATACATTTGTGCTTAGTTCAGCAATTTCTAAAGCTTCTATTTGTTAAAGAGAAGTATGGCAGCAGCCTAGCAGTGAATATGACTGCCTAATGCATTTTGCACATTTAGACTAAGTGCCATTTTACAGTGTGTTTTCACGTTCATGCCTAAGGCAAGTTTTCAGCTTTGTTAATTTTAATTTTAAAAATGCAGCTTTGTCCTGACTTTGTATCAATCTGGGCCACTCTACTTACAAAGGAGATTTAAGAAATATGACTCCAGTCAGTCTTTACGCTCCTCCAATCAAGGCCTCGTGTGTATTCCCACGATACATAAAGAGGGGCTGGGTGGATGGCCATTGCCCTATTTGGCCACCAAAAGCTGGAACCTGCCTCCTAAAGCTCTTAAGAGAGCTAAATATGAAAATGGCTTTTAAGGCACCTTTAAAAACGTTACTTTTCAGGGAATGCTAAGTTACTGTACCACTCTATGAGCACATTCAGCACCGGGACACTACTTGGGAAGCAGCTGTGTGCTTTACAAATGGCATTCATCCTGTTCCTTCCCCAGCCTCAGAGCCTGCTGAACTAGGTGCTCCAATCCCATCTCAGTGGAATAGTAAGGCATTTGATTGAAGACACTGTTACACTTATTGCAACCAGAGATTTCTTAGAGATGTCCACCCTAATAATCTCAGAGTTATTTCTGATCGTGTTTCTGAAGAAGGGGAGATAATGTCTCCAAGTCATTCCTGACCTCTGTCTTGGTGGGTGTGGCTCAGTGGCAAGTTAAGCGTTCAGCATCAAAGGCTGACCCCTCACAAAGTGCAACACTTTTGAAACTTTCCTTCCTGGTACAGAAACTCACTGGCCCATGACCAGAAAACGAGCATCAACAGTCTTCTTACCATGACAACGGAACAACCATCTTCCTTTTATTCTCCTAGGCATTTGTATATGTAATTCACTTCCAAGTGTACCTCTGGCAGCAGTTACTGAAGGCATTGTTTCGTTCTGCTTGTGCAAGGCCACTGTTTTCTGTGATCCCATTTTCTGTCCCCCAGATTATGCCAGTCTTACCCTGTTCCTGTAGCTGAACCCCTTACAGCACTAGCATTCGATGTCCAAATATCCTGGCTGAAGAATGGAAACGACCTTTAGCTAGGTGAAGTATGCCTTAGCTATTGCATCAAATGTTGTACACATGTCATGGACCTTGCAATTCTTCCTAAACTTGGGTATCCAGTTGACAACCCTGTTTAGCCATCCCGTTAAGAGCCAGTCTCTAAAGAGATCCCAGGTACTAGTGGAGGAAAGAGCCACGATCACAGTTGCATCTCAAGAAAATTGGTTTACTCATTCTTGGCTTGATACTGAACTTGTGTGGTTTCTTTAAAGCATGAGCAGTTAAGGTTTTACCTTGACCAGGGAAGTTGGAAGTCGCGACACTTCACCGTGATGGTGACAGGCTCACTTTCCCAGCTAACTTTTCCAGTTTCTACTGCTGTCGCTGAAGAAATGATTCCTTGCCCCTGGCCCATGCAACTGGCCTGTTTTTCATTGCTGAATGTCATGCGTGTGACAAACAAGTCATTGACTGCACCCGCCTGCAAGGTGATTTCTAAACTCCTTTGAAAGTGCAGGCGGGTGCGGCCTGCACAGTCAAAACACGGAGCAGCTGCTCTGTGTTTTCACATGAATGCGCTGCCCCAAGGACTGCACGAGGTCGCGGCTGCCCTGCGAGCAGCGCATACACCATAATGGGGCGCATTATCACTGTTTGCCCCCGGCGCACCTTTTGAAATAAGTGATAATGTATAATACCACCCCAGTTGGTGTGCAAATTTCACATCCCAAATTTGTGAATAGAAATTATACATCCGGCGTTAACTTTTTTTTAAATCCATCTTGCACTTCTAAGGGCAGGCCTTTTCATCTTACTGTATTAATATGCTTTTTAGCATTTGATCTTTCTTTTAGATGCCAGTACAGAAAACATCATCTTCACTCTTGTGCCCCCTATCTGAACCTTCTGGAACTGCGCAAATCGTTTGTGCACAATTGCAGAACACTTGCTAATGTATCAGTTATTGCAAATTTGAAGCAACAATGTGTTTCTTTATTAGGAAAGTGCACATGTAGCTGGATTCTGGCGGACAGTTCCTTAGATCACCAGAAGCTAAATAACAGCGGCCATATTACAAATACCCTGCACTACCCTGATATGTGCCATGGCACACATTTAAGGATGTGCGCTGCGCACAATCCCGGATCAGTGCACCCTGTCATAATTGATGCACTGCCTTCAGCACAGTTGTGAACTCATGCTGGCCCGAGGCAGCACGTGAGTGAAAGAAGGACCAACCATATACAGACGCTAGTTCATTATTCACAGAAAAGGCAAAAACGTGCCTGCATTTCAAAGGGGGCAGCGATCCCCTAGAAAGGCTGGCATAGTGAATGAGTGACTGAACCCGGCTGCAGGAGGATGGGCATGGGACTCCTTATCCCCTTTCCTAGTGGCACCATCAGGCCTCTCTTCTTTTGCACCTACATCTGTAATATGGAGCATGTTCCCTTACTTGCTTGGGGGCATGAAAGGAACGCCTCCTCGAGACTACGCCAGCATTACATGTGTGCCAGCTTGTGTGGCTCCTTCTGAAATACTAAAGTGCCCTGAGGACTGAAAAATGTGGCACACACATTTTCTTCCTTTCTCCTCATCTCCTCAGAACTTCCCCTTCACTCCCTCATCCCATCTTCTCTTCCTCCTCTCTCTGAAGTACCATTAAATTAGTTGGAGTGTTCCATTAAATGAGTTGGAGTACTACATAAAAACACACTAATTCTATCATGTTTTATCCAAGTCCCTTCTCCTTTCTATGGCTAAGTCTCCTTTCCCTTCAAAGCGCTACACAAAGGTGATGATGGTACCACTGTCTGTGTGTACTTTATTTCCCACTGTCAGAGCAGTCACATGTACTGTATTAGTTGTAACCAAGCATTGCTAGCACTACTGTCTGTGATCACTGTGCCTGCACAAGCGGCCAAGGAGACACAGATACTGCTCTAGGCTGGCACAAGTAACAAGAGCACCAATTAGATTGAGCACATTACCAGTATGTGCTGCCAGAGGTGGCCACATTGATTCTTAGTGGGGTGATTGCACTAAAGACTGTTAGCGCGGCACATGTATGTAAACTACAGTAAGCATGGCTACCTGAGAACAACACCTCCATGTACTGCTAGACATATTCGCAGTGCTTCTATATGCACAAGTGATTGCACCGCTACCAGTGATTACTGCACCTGAAGATTCTGGCAGATCAATTCAGACATATTATTCACAAGGCCTTCACCATGAAGAAGTGTTTGCATCACTGCTTGCCAACACTGCACCTCCACGTAAGAGCAGACATATACATGGCATTTCTTTATGTAAATCTTAAGAAGGCCTTTTCCAAGTAAAGCTGATTGTAACACTACCTGTGAGCACTGCACAAACAGCAGACATCTTAACATGGCTCTCTAAGTAGAGATGATTGTAAAGCTGCCTGTGTGCATTGCACATACACAGGACTTTAGCGCTGGTGGCACCTGGTCCAACAGAGCTCCTCAAGTCTCCATATCCACTGGCACTCACATGCATTTATTTTGATTTATAGCACCACTCAGAATAGTACTTTACATCACATACACATTACACAAAGACAATAAATCATACGAGTGTGAATTAATGTATAGGAAATGTTACATAAGACAGAGGACTACAAGGTGTGGGACTCACATGTCATCCTTACTGGTAGGCAGTATAATTTAAGAGTGCTTGGCCTGGAGAAGCTTAAACTCTGAATTTAAAACGTAACACCATGGTTAGGGGGTGCGTTTACCAATAAGAATTGTTTTCTACCCAAATGAACCCTTTTTAAGTCATAAGGATAATGAAAAACTGAGTAAGAACACATAACGTGCTTACCAATACCTTGCAGTTTGCAGAGAGATTTTTGATGACAGTAAAATTGGTCACTGGTCTATATTAGGATTTTAACTTATAAACTGCAAGTAACAAAAGGATCTCTGTGACACAAGCAGTAACCCACTGAGCTATTTACATTATGTGAACTTCTGTAATCTGCTTGGTGGGTGAATATGTTCTGTGCAGCAGACATATTAATCCTTTGTGCTACCTTATGATGAGTCAAAACTGACACTAGACAAAATATTTCTTTTCAGCAGGCTGTTGTATACTTATCTTTCTTTCATTTCCATGCCTCACTATAATTCTTACCTATGTCACCCATTCCAGAATGTACATGGCTCTGTCTCCTTCTAGTGTTCTAGCTAGTGACAGTTTGTGCCTGGCCAGCTTGTGTTGAGGTTGCTTCTTTCTGCTTTCCTGCAATAAACCTCCATTGCTACTCCTGTGGTCTCCTGCCTCTTTACCACAATTTTGGCGACGTTACCTGCTGCCAAGTAATCACCAGAGTTATCTTGACATTTATGTTGTTGCCTGGAAATCGCTGGAGGCAAAGAAGCTGCAGCAGGTGTTTTTACATCTACAATATATTTGAAAACAGTGCACCCCTTAAAGTCAGCCCCAGTGCCGTGGACCGACCGCAACACCGTAGAGCCGGCCCTGCACATTCAGTAGATATCTTACCATGACCTTTTCTATGTAGAGATGATTGCAAAAATGCTTATGAACACTGCACATACAGCAGACATCTTAACATGGCCTTTTCACTAAGTAGAGATTGTTGCATTGCACATTCCGCAAAACCTTAACATGGCTTTTTCTTACGCAAAGATGATTGCAATGCCGCTTGTGAGCATTGCACATACAGCAGACATCTTAACACCTTTACTGCTAAGGCAATATTTTACTGCTCATTTAATTTCCATTGAAATCAACGAAAAGTGCATGACGAGTTACCCTTGTCATTAGCAGCCAAGAGGTTAAAATGGTCTTTTATGGGTAGAGATTATTGCAACACTGCCTATGAGTAATGCATATAGAGCAGACATCTTAAAATGGCCTTTTATGGGTAGAGATTATTCTAACATTCCCTGGAAGTATTGCACATAAACAGACATCTTAAAATGGCCTTTTATGGGTAGAGATTATTCCAACTCTGCCTGTGAGTATTGCACAGACAGCAGACATCTTTTTTAAAAAGCTTTATTCAGAGTTAACAAAATATACTGAGAACCAGCAATACAGAATTAAATATGACCGATAGGCGTATAACAAAAGAATTGGCTAGCATTATTAAACAATCAAAGCTATCTTAAATTTTATACGGAATTAGAAAGGAGAAAGGGGGGAAGTAAAAAGGGGAAATGAGGAGAGAGAGTTTTACACATTGGTATCTTAGAGTAGTGCATATTACAAAGGAATGTGAATACATTACTTAATTAATTAATTTCATACAATAAGCCAACAAGGGCTAAAAATTGAAGAACAGAGAAAATAAATATTCAAGGAGGTTTAACATTTTCAGAATTGAAATGAGTACGAAGTGAAATGAATAGGACTAATTGATCGAAATAGTTAGAATGGGTTATCAAAAAAGATCTTTATTAATCATTGCTTTACAGGCGGAGGCAAAAGCATTGTCAAGTCGATGAAATTGGCAAAGGCTATTCCACCAATGTTGTATAGATGATTTTGTGAGAGTTTTACAGTTGAGAGAAATATGTTGGAAAGCTAAAGCAAGCTTACGATCGTAGAGACCATGGTTGGTGGGGGTAGATCTAATGAGTCAGACAGACTTCCAGAAAAAAGGAGATGAATAGAATAAGGGATGGAAATATTAAACAGATAGGAAATATAAGACCAGACTTTTCCCCAAAAGATAGAAACCGTTGGCAAAGAAAGAGAAGATGTATGAAATTAGCGTTAGAAGAGCCACAGGTCCAACAATTAAAATCAGAAGAAAGTGAAAAGCGAGCAATGGAAATAGGTGGGAGAAAAAGCCTATGGTAAAGGAAATACAGAGATTGTGTAAGAGAGGCAGAGCAAGATATTTTTAGAGAACGGGACCAAAGTTTATCCCAGAAGCCCCGGTTACATTCCCAAGAAAGTTCCAGTTTGGATTTTGCACAATCTGGCTTAGGGGCTGAGAAATATTTATAGATAAGAGAAGCCTTGGGTAGAGAGAGGAGTATCTGAGGAAGTGAGTTTCGGACAACAGGAAGGGCCGAGGAGGGAAGAGAGTAATAAGTATCAAGAATAACTGCCATTAGAGTAGAGTATCTCTGTAAAAAAGTTTGGGGGCAGTGAAATAAGGATTGAAATTGGGGAAATGAACATGGAGATAATCCGTCAAAAAGATTATTATGCCAAATTATGCCCTTTGACCTCCAAGGTTTCCAAAAGATGGGTCTGTTATTAATAAGGATAAGAGAATTATGCCAAATAGGCGAGTCTAAAAAAGATTCCCTAGAGATGGGATTCGGATGTACCAAATGTTTCAAAAGGGAAAAAGTGTCCTTAAACAAAGGAAGTTCAAAAAACACAATGATGGAAAAAGGAGGAACAGATTCTGCGCTATTCTCAAAATAGGGGGCAATTAATTGACCTATTTTCATGCCAAATGTTCACTGTGAAGTTAATCAAACATTTTGTATATCATCACTCGCACAAGAGGATATTTTTACACATTTTATTTTTTGTAATCAGCTCATAAATTATTTTTATCTTATTTCGTATAGTCTTTTTTTCTTTCAAACAAACAAAAAGAAATAATATGTATATTTTAGTATCAATACTTCATACACCACTATATACATCCATATATCCACACCTATATACAACCAACAACAAAAACACTTTAGACAAAAATGGAACAAAAACCAAAAAACTAGATCATTTTTCACCCTTAGAAAAAGATTGTAGCAAAGGCTAAGTGCCCTCCCATTAACTCTAGGAGGTACACAAGGAGGTAGTCAGACTACACTGGTTCAGTGCACAAATTTTACAGAACCTAAATCAACAAGTGTGTCATAAGGCATTAATTTCCAAATCAATTTTTAAACAGGGACTCCTCCATATGGAAAGTGTCCAAAACAAAGGAAGAGCGGTATGAGGAGTTTTAGCAGAGAAAGCCACAACTTCCTTTAAAGAGAAGGGTAGTAACAAGGTTAGTTCAATATATAGCCAGAGGGGAGTGAATGGGGAAGGGTCAGAAAGGAGCCCTTTCGATGCTTGGCGAAGAGAAAATTATTTATGGTATAAATGAAAGTCAGGAAAGTTCACAACTCCATTAGACTTTGACCTACGAAGAGAAGATAAGGAGATCCTGGCCCTCGTATCCTTCCAAAGAAATTTAGAAAGACATGAGTCAATCCACTTGAAATAAAAGGCAAGAATATGTATAAGGGAGCATGGATAATGTGTAAATTAAAATAAGGGTAATCATAATTTTGATTGAGTATAACCGACCCCACCAAGAAAGGAACAGAGAGTTCCAAGAAGAAAGTAATTTATCAATTCTGGGCAAGACGGCAGACATATTTAATTTAATAGAGGAAGTGATGGAATTGGAGAACCACATACCTAAATATTTAATTTTTGAGTTATTATAGGCAAAACCAGTGGCAGAAAAGGAGTGGGGAGACAAAATGTTGTAATTGGAAGGATTTCTGTCTTATCTGAATTGATTTAATACCCAGAAACAAGGGAAAAGGAAGCAAATTCATGTAATAAAGGAGAAATAGAAGTTTCTGGAGCAGCGATGAAGAGCAGGATATCATCTGCCTAAGCAGAAAGTTTTAATTGATGGACACCATAGGAAAACCCAGAAATGTAGTCATTATTACGAAAAGAAGATATTAAAGGTTCAAGAGCTAAAATAAAGAGGAGAGGGGAGAGATGGCAACCCTGGCGGACACCACGTTGAAGAGGAAAGTAAGATGAAACGCATCCTTTAACTAACACTGAGGCTCTAGGGGCAGAATACAATAAGGAAATAAGAGAAATCAATTTTGGACCAAAACATTGCCTTTTTAATAAAGCAAATAAGAAGGACCAATCAACTCTATTAAAAGCGTGTTCTGCATCGACAGAAATGGCCGCCAAGGGTGTGGAAAGAGGAGGGATTTTGTTTAAAACATTAAGAAAAAGATGAGAATTATTGAAAGTGAGCCTACCTTTGACGAAACCACACTGCTCCTTACCAATTAAGTGGGGCATTAGAGGATCGAGGCGTAAAGCAAGTGATTTGGCAAAGAGTTTATAATCAACATTGACCAGGGAAATCGGACGATAATTCTTACAAAACATGGGGTTGCGACCTTCTTTATGTATGAAGCAAATTGTAGCTTCCTGAAAGGTACCTTCTGTCTTACCAACTAGAAAAAATGACTGCAAGAGATTTAAAAGTTTAGGGAGTAGTCGATTAGAAAAGTTTAGATAAAAATTCAACAGGAAAACCATCTGGGCCAGGAGTCTTCCCCTTAGTAAAGGCATTTAAGGCAGTAAGGGAGAAGTCTGTTTGAGGATCAGAAAGATTGAGGTGAGAATTGGAAGGAGTTGGTAGTTCATTTAGATAATCTTGGATAAGGGCAGAGGAAGGAGGGGATTCAGGGGTATAAAGATCTTTATAAAAGACTTTGAATTCATTGAGGATGTCTTGATCTTTATGCAATAGAGAGCCAATTGAAGAATAGATAGAATCAATTCAAATACGGTCTTTACGTGTTTTTAGATAGTTCACCAAGAGCTTACCCGCTTTATTATAACCACCATAGTAGCGAGCACTACTACGGAGAAGTATTGAGGATGCATTATCAGTAGTAGTTTTATTAAAGGCTAGTTTAGCACGAATCAACTCTGGTGAGACCGAATCCATCGGAGAAGTATAGAATTTGTGTTCTAAGAGCTTAATATTTGCCAAGGCAAACTTCCGTTGTTGAAGAAAGCGCCTCTTTTTTAATTTAAACGAAATCTATTATAAATCCTCTTGCAGTGGTATTAAAAGTATCCCATATGATATGGGGTGGGGAATTGGGGTCACTGTTAAGATAAAAAAAATAATTTGCAAAGGTGCAAAAAGAAGAGGAGTAAAGGGGGTCTAGAAGAAGAGAGTTATTAAAGCACCATCGGGAAGACCTGGGATGCGGAGAGAGCAAATCAATATTTGTTACAGTTGGAGCATGATCAGAGATGACTATAGGTTCAATAGATGAAGATAAAAGCGTTTTGGATATAATCAAGACGGGAAAGGGAGGTGTGAGGAGGAGAAAAGAAAGAAAAGTCAAGAGTGTCGGGGTGGGAAAGTCTCCTAGAATCCACAAGGTGTGCTAGAGATATAGTGTAAGGAAAATGTTTTTGAGTCTTGTGAGGAACAAAGCAAGCTTGTGATCAAGAAATGGGTCTACGACTTGATTGCAATCGCCTTCTAAAATGAAGAGATTGTCTCTAAATTGAATGCATTTCTGTGTAATCAATGGCTAAAAGGAACAATCAGGATGTGTAGGCCCATAAACATTAAAAACAGTTAAAGAAACATTGTTAATTAATAACTTTGCTAACAAACATCTGCCTTCTGTATCAATTTCTTGTGATAAACCCTTACAATATAATTTCTTGTGACACAAGAATATAACACGTTTTTCTTATTGGCAGATGGGGAGTATAAAACTGAACCCACCCAGCCTCTTTTTAATTTTAACGCCTCAATTTCTGTGAGGTGGGTCTCTTATAAGAGAACCAAATCCGGGTTATAAGAGGCAAGATGGGAAAGGATTCTCTGTCTTTTAATTGGGTTAATAAAACCCTTCACATTCCAAGCGATAACTCTGAATGTAAAATGAATACAATTATATACAGAATAAAATATGCAATAGTGAAAAAAAGAGATAAGAAGAAAGAATTGATCAAGGAAAGAGAAAGGAAGGAAGGGAAAAAAGGTAAAAGAAAGAGCAATAGAAGAAAACAGTGCATGCCAGCAAATAATACAAATTGGAAATATAAACAAGAGTAGAGAAAAGGAAGAGATTGACGACTGTAATACATACCTTTGAGGGGGAATAAAGAAAGCGGGTGGCAGGTGGCGACACAGAGAAGAAGACGACACAACCAACCGGGGAGGAAGCATCACAATGAGGAACCGGATAAAATAAATAGGAAACAAAGACATCAAAGAAAACATCTGCAACAGAGTGAGTGAAGAATACATTTACATGAAATATTAAAGATAACATATTGCAAATTAGCTACCATCAATAACCTGTGAAAGAAAAAATCAACAAGTGACCAAACATGGTGAGACAAAGCCTGCCAACAATAAATGGAAAAGTCACAGTATAGGGACGTTGATGAAAAGGAAGCCCGGAAGTTTCCATAGAAGAGGAGGAATGTGAGTGTATAAATTCCTTCAGGTCACCTGAATCCTCAAAAGAGGAAGTCTTGTTTTGGAAGGTGACTTTGAACAGGCAGGGGTGAAAAATACCATATCGTGCTCCAAGTGACCGTAAAGTTGGACGAAGAGCAAGGAATTATTTTTGTCGTTTAGCAGTCGCTTGTGACATATCTTGCGAAATGTAAAGTTTAGAACCTAACCAAGCAAGCTGCTTTTTATGCTTGGCTCCATTTAAAACTTGTAACAAGTCTGTGAATTTCAAAAATAAAAAGATCACACCCCTTGGCTTCGAAGGAGCAGCTGATGAGGACAGACGAGGACCTAATCTGTGAGCGCATTGAATGCTAAGTGTTGTAGAAGCAGGAAGGTCCAGAAGTTTCATGAGAAAAGTATTGAAGAACTGGATGGGGTCATTACCCTCCAAACCTTCAGGAAGATCATACAGGCATAGATTAATGCGTCTGTTTCTGTTTTCAAGATCCTCTGCCAGTTTCTTAAGTAAAGAGACCTGCCTCTCTAAAGTAGAGATTTTAATGGAGAAATTCTGTAAGTCACCAACTTGATGCTCCACATTAGTGATACGGGATTTCATAGACGCCCATTTGGTGTCCAACAGCTGGAGACGTGAATTAGTCTCTTTAATGAAAGGGCGTAAGGTGCAAATTTCATCAAGGGCCATTTCTACGGCAACTGGAGAAGCGGGTTCCGGTGGAGAGGGAGGCTCCTGCTTGAGACGTTTGATAGTAGAAGCAGGGGACTGCATTTTGGTAGAAGATATAGATAAGTTTGAAGATTTTGATGAACCAGAATGCGCCATTTCAAACCTACCACTAGGCGCAGAATCCAAATTACAGGGTTCCAAAACAGGGGTACGAGCCGGGTATCTCCTACTGGTAATATGTAGCTTCTTACTCCTACCCATAAAGTGGAGGAGTAGCAAACTTCAGCAGAGAGTATGAGAAAACTACCAGCAGACAACCACAGCAATTGAAATTCACTGCGCAACATACAATAGTCAAACAATTAAAGCGCTGTTGATAAGGAAAAAGTCCATTTAAAACTTGAGAAGTCAGGTACCCCGCAAATATAACCAAAGACCTAAGCCAAGGGGTGAAATTAAGTCAAATGAAGTAAAACATCATAGTTGAGGTGAATCCAGAAAGTGGCCCGAAATTCAGAACAAGTACAATGTTAGTGTCGTACTTGCTCATTTAAAGGAATAGTTAATTCCAAAGTAGCATGCTATGTTTTGTGAGAGAGCAAAAGTCACTGAGCGAGTAAAGTACCTGAAGTAAATGTAATCCTCTTCATGAGTAATAACAAAATGGCGTCCGGAAGAAGTTTTCAGGACGATTAGCGCATTTCAGAGGGAAGAGGCATTGAAAGCGCATGAAAAAGGAAGAGACACCTTCAAAAACTCTTCCAATTTGTAAATCTCTCCCGTGATGCGGAGCTCCGGGGTCAGGCGGCCATCTTGGTCAGCGCCGCACGCGCTCTCTCCATACTGCAGACATCTTAAAATGGCCTTTTACAGGTAAAGAATATTTTAACGCTGACTGTGAGTATTGCACATAAAGCAGACGTCTTATAATGGCCTTTTATGGGTAGGGATGATTGCAACCCTGCCTGTGTGAATTGCACACAGAGCAGACATCTTGAAATTACCTTTTATGGGTAAGAATTATTGCAACCTGCCTGTGAGTATTGCACATAAAGCACACACCTTACAATAGCCTTTTAGGCTAAAGATTATTCCAGCTCTGCCTGTGAGTATTGCACATAAAGCAGACATCCTAAAATGGCCTTTTATGGGTAGAGATAAGGGTGGGTGTAGTTCGCAAAGTAGCGCTACGCGAAGTGCACTTCGCACTACGCGAACTTCACGTAGCACTACGCGAGCTGCGTAGTAGCATGTTCACACTGTGCAAGAAGTGTTTTCAATGATTGCACAGTGCGGACAAGCATCCGGCACTGTGCAATCATTGAAAACGGCATCTTGCACAGTGCGAGCTGTAGTTTTCTGCTGCTCGAGTAAATTATTACTCGAGCTGCAGCTTTCTCAACGCGAACTGGTAGTTTCTCATTGAGAGCGGTCGCGAGCATGCGCAACCACTCACAATGAGAAACCTTACCTCCCCGCGTTGAGAATCTCGCCGGGATGTCATTTTGCTTGCTCGCGGTCGCGAACATGACGTTCAGGACCGCGAACAAGCAAAAAATGAGCGCTGCACTACGCTACGCTGCACTACGCGTGTTCGCACTGTGCTAAGTGCAGCTCGCGTAGTGCGAAGTTGCGCAAACTTCGCAAACTCTGTGGCAAAACCAGTGGCAGAAAAGGAGTGGGGAGACAAAATGTTGTAATTGGAAGGATTTCTGTTTTATCTGAATTGATTTAATACTCAGAAACAAGGGAAAAGGAAGCAAATTCATGTAATAAAGGAGAAATAGAAGTTTCTTAAGCAGCGATGAAGAGCAGGATATCATCTGCCTAAGCAGAAAGTTTTAATTGATGGACACCATAGGAAAACCCAGAAATGTAGTCATTATTACGAAAAGAAGATATTAAAGGTTCAAGAGCTAAAATAAAGAGGAGAGGGGAGAGATGGCAACCCTGGCGGACACCACGTTGAAGAGGAAAGTAAGATGAAACGCATCCTTTAACTAACACTGAGGCTCTAGGGGCAGAATACAATAAGGAAATAAGAGAAATCAATTTGGGACCAAAACCATGCAATTTTAATAAAGCAAATAAGAAGGACCAATCAACTCTATTAAAAGCGTGTTCTGCATCGACAGAAATGGCCGCCAAGGGTGTGGAAAGAGGAGGAATTTTGTTTAAAACATTAAGAAAAAGATGAGAATTATCGAAAGTGAGCCTACCTTTGACGAAACCACACTGCTCCTTACCAATTAAGTGGGGCATTAGAGGATCGAGGCGTAAAGCAAGTGATTTGGCAAAGAGTTTATAATCAACATTGACCAGGGAAATCGGACGATAATTCTTACAAAACATGGGGTTGCGACCTTCTTTATGTATGAAGCAAATTGTAGCTTCCTGAAAGGTACCTTCTGTCTTACCAACTAGAAAAAATGACTGCAAGAGATTTAAAAGTTTAGGGAGTAGTCGATTAGAAAAGTTTAGATAAAAATTCAACAGGAAAACCATCTGGGCCAGGAGTCTTCCCCTTAGTCAAGGCATTTTAGGCAGTAAGGGAGAAGTCTGTTTGAGGATCAGAAAGATTGAGGTGAGAATTGGAAGGAGTTGGTAGTTCATTTAGATAATCTTGGGTAAGGGCAGAGGAAGGAGGGGATTCAGGGGTATAAAGATCTTTATAAAAGACTTTGAATTCATTGAGGATGTCTTGATCTTAATGCAATAGAGAGCCAATTGAAGAATAGATAGAATCAATTCAAGTATGGTCTTTACGTGTTTTTAGATAGTTCACCAAGAGCTTACCCGCTTTATTATAACCACCATAGTAGCGAGCACTACTACGGAGAAGTATTGAGGATGCATTATCAGTAGTAGTTTTAATAAAGGCTAGTTTAGCACGAATCAACTCTGGTGAGACCGAATCCATCGGAGAAGTATAGAATTTGTGTTCTAAGAGCTTAATATTTGCCAAGGCAACCTTCCGTTGTTGAAGAAAGCGCCTCTTTTTTTATTTAAACGAAATCTATTATAAATCCTCTTGCAGTGGTATTAAAGGTATCCCATATGATATGGGGTGGGGAATTGGGGTCACTGTTAAGATAAAAAAAATAATTTGCAAAGGTGCAAAAAGAAGAGGAGAAAAGGGGGTCTAGAAGAAGAGAGTTATTAAAGCACCATCGGGAAGACCTGGGATGCGGAGAGAGCAAATCAATATTTGCTACAGTTGGAGCATGATCAGAGATGACTATAGGTTCAATAGATGAAGATAAAAGGGTTTTGGATTAAGAGTGAGAAAGAAAGATATAATCAAGACGGGAAAGGGAGGTGTGAGGAGGAGAAAAGAAAGAAAAGTCAAGAGTGTCGGGGTGGGAAAGTCTCCTAGAATCCACAAGGTGTGCAGGAGATATAGTGTAAGGAAAATGTTTTTGAGTCCTGTGAGGAACAAAGCAAGCTTGTGATCAAGAAATGGGTCTACGACTTGATTGCAATCGCCTTCTAAAATGAAGAGATTGTCTCTAAATTGAATGCATTTCTGTGTAATCAATGGCTAAAAGGAACAATCAGGATGTGTAGGCCCATAAACATTAAAAACAGTTAAAGAAACATTGTTAATTAATAACTTTGCTAACAAACATCTGCCTTCTGTATCAATTTCTTGTGATAAACCCTTACAATATAATTTCTTGTGACACAAGAATATAACACGTTTTTCTTATTGGCAGATGGGGAGTATAAAAATGAACCCACCCAGCCTCTTTTTAGTTTTAACGCCTCAATTTCTGTGAGGTGGGTCTCTTATAAGAGAACCAAATCCGGGTTATAATAGGCAAGATGGGAAAGGATTCTCTGTCTTTTAATTGGGTTAATAAAACCCTTCACATTCCAAGCGATAACTCTGAATGTAAAATTAATACAATTATATACAGAATAAAATATGCAATAGTGAAAAAAAGAGATAAGAAGAAAGAATTGATCAAGGAAAGAGAAAGGAAGGAAGGGAAAAAAGGTAAAAGAAAGAGCAATAGAAGAAAACAGTGCATGCCAGCAAATAATACAAATTGGAAATATAAACAAGAGTAGAGAAAAGGAAGAGATTGACGACTGTAATACATACCTTTGAGGGGGAATAAAGAAAGCGGGTGGCAGGTGGCGACACAGAGAAGAAGACGACACAACCAACCGGGGAGGAAGCATCACAATGGGGAACCGGATAAAATAAATAGGAAACAAAGACATCAAAGAAAACATCTGCAACAGAGTGAGTGAAGAATACATTTACATGAAATATTAAAGATAACATATTGCAAATTAGCTACCATCAATAACCTGTGAAAGAAAAAATCAACAAGTGACCAAACATGGTGAGACAAAGCCTGCCAACAATAAATGGAAAAGTCACAGTATAGGGACGTTGATGAAAAGGAAGCCCGGAAGTTTCCATAGAAGAGGAGGAATGTGAGTGTATAAATTCCTTCAGGTCACCTGAATCCTCAAAAGAGGAAGTCTTGTTTTGGAAGGTGACTTTGAACAGGCAGGGGTGAAAAATACCATATCGTGCTCCAAGTGACCGTAAAGTTGGACGAAGAGCAAGGAATTATTTTTGTCGTTTAGCAGTCGCTTGTGACATATCTTGCGAAATGTAAAGTTTAGAACCTAACCAAGCAAGCTGCTTTTTATGCTTGGCTCCATTTAAAACTTGTAACAAGTCTGTGAATTTCAAAAATAAAAAGATCACACCCCTTGACTTCGAAGGAGCAGCTGATGAGGACAGACGAGGACCTAATCTGTGAGCACATTGAATGCTAAGTGTTGTAGAAGCAGGAAGGTCCAGAAGTTTCATGAGAAAAGTATTGAAGAACTGGATGGGGTCATTACCCTCCAAACCTTCAGGAAGGTCATACAGGCATAGATTAATGCGTCTGTTTCTGTTTTCAAGATCCTCTGCCAGTTTCTTAAGTAAAGAGACCTGCCTCTCTAAAGTAGAGATTTTAATGGAGAAATTCTGTAAGTCAACAACTTGATGCTCCACATTAGTGATACAGGATTTCATAGACGCCCATTTGGTGTCCAACAGCTGGAGACGTGAATTAGTCTCTTTAATGAAAGGGCGTAAGGTGCAAATTTCATCAAGGGCCATTTCTACGGCAACTGGAGAAGCGGGTTCCGGTGGAGAGGGAGGCTCCTGCTTGAGACGTTTGATAGTAGAAGCAGGGGACTGCATTTTGGTAGAAGATATAGATAAGTTTGAAGATTTTGATGAACCAGAAAGCGCCATTTCAAACCTACCACTAGGCGCAGAATCCAAATTACAGGGTTCCAAAACAGGGGTACGAGCCGGGTATCTCCTACTGGTAATATGTAGCTTCTTACTCCTACCCATAAAGTGGAGGAGTAGCAAACTTCAGCAGAGAGTAGGAGAAAACTACCAGCAGACAACCACAGCAATTGAAATTCACTGCGCAACATACAATAGTCAAACAATTAAAGCGCTGTTGATAAGGAAGAAGTCCATTTAAAACTTGAGAAGTCAGGTACCCCGCAAATATAACCAAAGACCTAAGCCAAGGGGTGAAATTAAGTCAAATGAAGTAAAACATCATAGTTGAGGTGAATCCAGAAAGTGGCGCGAAATTCAGAACAAGTACAATGTTAGTGTCGTACTTGCTCATTTAAAGGAATAGTTAATTCCAAAGTAGCATGCTATGTTTTGTGAGAGAGCAAAAGTCACTGAGCGAGTAAAGTACCTGAAGTAAATGTAATCCTCTTCATGAGTAATAACAAAATGGCGGCCGGAAGAAGTTTTCAGGACGATTAGCGCATTTCAGAGGGAAGAGGCATTGAAAGCGCATGAAAAAGGAAGAGACACCTTCAAAAACTCTTCCGATTTGTAAATCTCTCCCGTGATGCGGAGCTCCGGGGTCAGGCGGCCATCTTGGTCAGCGCCGCACGCGCTCTCTCCATACTGCAGACATCTTAAAATGGCCTTTTACAGGTAAAGAATATTTTAACGCTGACTGTGAGTATTGCACATAAAGCAGACGTCTTATAATGGCCTTTTATGGGTAGGGATTATTGCAACCCTGCCTGTGTGAATTGCACACAGAGCAGACATCTTGAAATTACCTTTTATGGGTAAGGATTATTGCAACCTGCCTGTGAGTATTGCACATAAAGCACACACCTTACAATAGCCTTTTAGGCTAAAGATTATTCCAGCTCTGCCTGTGAGTATTGCACATAAAGCAGACATCCTAAAATGGCCTTTTATGGGTAGAGATAAGGGTGGGTGTAGTTCGCAAAGTAGCGCTACGCGAAGCTACGCGAAGTGCACTTCGCACTACGCGAACTTCACGTAGCACTACGCGAGCTGCGTAGTAGCATGTTCGCACTGTGCAAGAAGTGTTTTCAATGATTGCACAGTGCGGACAAGCATCCGGCACTGTGCAATCATTGAAAACGGCATCTTGCACAGTGCGAGCTGTAGTTTTCTGCTGCTCGAGTAAATTATTACTCGAGCTGCAGCTTTCTCAACGCGAACTGGTAGTTTCTCATTGAGAGCGGTCGCGAGCATGCGCAACCACTCACAATGAGAAACCTTACCTCCCCGCGTTGAGAATCTCGCCGGGATGTCATTTTGCTTGCTCGCGGTCGCGAACATGACGTTCAGGACCGCGAACAAGCAAAAAATGAGCGCTGCACTACGCTACGCTGCACTACGCGTGTTCGCACTGTGCTAAGTGCAGCTCGCGTAGTGCGAAGTTGCGCAAACTTCGCAAACTCTGTGGCAAAACCAGTGGCAGAAAAGGAGTGGGGAGACAAAATGTTGTAATTGGAAGGATTTCTGTTTTATCTGAATTGATTTAATACTCAGAAACAAGGGAAAAGGAAGCAAATTCATGTAATAAAGGAGAAATAGAAGTTTCTTAAGCAGCGATGAAGAGCAGGATATCATCTGCCTAAGCAGAAAGTTTTAATTGATGGACACCATAGGAAAACCCAGAAATGTAGTCATTATTACGAAAAGAAGATATTAAAGGTTCAAGAGCTAAAATAAAGAGGAGAGGGGAGAGATGGCAACCCTGGCGGACACCACGTTGAAGAGGAAAGTAAGATGAAACGCATCCTTTAACTAACACTGAGGCTCTAGGGGCAGAATACAATAAGGAAATAAGAGAAATCAATTTGGGACCAAAACCATGCAATTTTAATAAAGCAAATAAGAAGGACCAATCAACTCTATTAAAAGCGTGTTCTGCATCGACTGAAATGGCCGCCAAGGGTGTGGAAAGAGGAGGAATTTTGTTTAAAACATTAAGAAAAAGATGAGAATTATCGAAAGTGAGCCTACCTTTGACGAAACCACACTGCTCCTTACCAATTAAGTGGGACATTAGAGGATCGAGGCGTAAAGCAAGTGATTTGGCAAAGAGTTTATAATCAACATTGACCAGGGAAATCGGACGATAATTCTTACAAAACATGGGGTTGCGACCTTCTTTATGTATGAAGCAAATTGTAGCTTCCTGAAAGGTACCTTCTGTCTTACCAACTAGAAAAAATGACTGCAAGAGATTTAAAAGTTTAGGGAGTAGTCGATTAGAAAAGTTTAGATAAAAATTCAACAGGAAAACCATCTGGGCCAGGAGTCTTCCCCTTAGTCAAGGCATTTTAGGCAGTAAGGGAGAAGTCTGTTTGAGGATCAGAAAGATTGAGGTGAGAATTGGAAGGAGTTGGTAGTTCATTTAGATAATCTTGGATAAGGGCAGAGGAAGGAGGGGATTCAGGGGTATAAAGATCTTTATAAAAGACTTTGAATTCATTGAGGATGTCTTGATCTTTATGCAATAGAGAGCCAATTGAAGAATAGATAGAATCAATTCAAGTATGGTCTTTACGTGTTTTTAGATAGTTCACCAAGAGCTTACCCGCTTTATTATAACCACCATAGTAGCGAGCACTACTACGGAGAAGTATTGAGGATGCATTATCAGTAGTAGTTTTATTAAAGGCTAGTTTAGCACGAATCAACTCTGGTGAGACCGAATCCATCGGAGAAGTATAGAATTTGAGTTCTAAGAGCTTAATATTTGCCAAGGCAACCTTCCGTTGTTGAAGAAAGCGCCTCTTTTTTTATTTAAACGAAATCTATTATAAATCCTCTTGCAGTGGTATTAAAGGTATCCCATATGATATGGGGTGGGGAATTGGGGTCACTGTTAAGATAAACAAAATAATTTGCAAAGGTGCAAAAAGAAGAGGAGAAAAGGGGGTCTAGAAGAAGAGAGTTATTAAAGCACCATCGGGAAGACCTGGGATGCGGAGAGAGCAAATCAATATTTGCTACAGTTGGAGCATGATCAGAGATGACTATAGGTTCAATAGATGAAGATAAAAGGGTTTTGGATAAAGAGTGAGAAAGAAAGATATAATCAAGACGGGAAAGGGAGGTGTGAGGAGGAGAAAAGAAAGAAAAGTCAAGAGTGTCGGGGTGGGAAAGTCTCCTAGAATCCACAAGGTGTGCTAGAGATATATGTAAGGAAAATGTTTTTGAGTCTTGTGAGGAACAAAGCAAGCTTGTGATCAAGAAATGGGTCTACGACTTGATTGCAATCGCCTTCTAAAATGAAGAGATTGTCTCTAAATTGAATGCATTTCTGTGTAATCAATGGCTAAAAGGAACAATCAGGATGTGTAGGCCCATAAACATTAAAAACAGTTAAAGAAACATTGTTAATTAATAACTTTGCTAACAAACATCTGCCTTCTGTATCAATTTCTTGTGATAAACCCTTACAATATAATTTCTTATGACACAAGAATATAACACGTTTTTCTTATTGGCAGATGGGGAGTATAAAAATGAACCCACCCAGCCTCTTATTAGTTTTAACGCCTCAATTTCTGTGAGGTGGGTCTCTTATAAGAGAACCAAATCCGGGTTATAAGAGGCAAGATGGGAAAGGATTCTCTGTCTTTTAATTGGGTTAATAAAACCCTTCACATTCCAAGCGATAACTCTGAATGTAAAATGAATACAATTATATACAGAATAAAATATGCAATAGTGAAAAAAAGAGATAAGAAGAAAGAATTGATCAAGGAAAGAGAAAGGAAGGAAGGGAAAAAAGGTAAAAGAAAGAGCAATAGAAGAAAACAGTGCATGCCAGCAAATAATACAAATTGGAAATATAAACAAGAGTAGAGAAAAGGAAGAGATTGACGACTGTAATACATACCTTTGAGGGGGAATAAAGAAAGCGGGTGGCAGGTGGCGACACAGAGAAGAAGACGACACAACCAACCGGGGAGGAAGCATCACAATGGGGAACCGGATAAAATAAATAGGAAACAAAGACATCAAAGAAAACATCTGCAACAGAGTGAGTGAAGAATACATTTACATAAAATATTAAAGATAACATATTGCAAATTAGCTACCATCAATAACCTGTGAAAGAAAAAATCAACAAGTGACCAAACATGGTGAGACAAAGCCTGCCAACAATAAATGGAAAAGTCACAGTATAGGGACGTTGATGAAAAGGAAGCCCGGAAGTTTCCATAGAAGAGGAGGAATGTGAGTGTATAAATTCCTTCAGGTCACCTGAATCCTCAAAAGAGGAAGTCTTGTTTTGGAAGGTGACTTTGAACAGGCAGGGGTGAAAAATACCATATCGTGCTCCAAGTGACCGTAAAGTTGGACGAAGAGCAAGGAATTATTTTTGTCGTTTAGCAGTCGCTTGTGACATATCTTGCGAAATGTAAAGTTTAGAACCTAACCAAGCAAGCTGCTTTTTATGCTTGGCTCCATTTAAAACTTGTAACAAGTCTGTGAATTTCAAAAATAAAAAGATCACACCCCTTGGCTTCAAAGGAGCAGCTGATGAGGACAGACGAGGACCTAATCTGTGAGCACATTGAATGCTAAGTGTTGTAGAAGCAGGAAGGTCCAGAAGTTTCATGAGAAAAGTATTGAAGAACTGGATGGGGTCATTACCCTCCAAACCTTCAGGAAGGTCATACAGGCATAGATTAATGCGTCTGTTTCTGTTTTCAAGATCCTCTGCCAGTTTCTTAAGTAAAGAGACCTGCCTCTCTAAAGTAGAGATTTTAATGGAGAAATTCTGTAAGTCACCAACTTGATGCTCCACATTAGTGATACAGGATTTCATAGACGCCCATTTGGTGTCCAACAGCTGGAGACGTGAATTAGTCTCTTTAATGAAAGGGCGTAAGGTGCAAATTTCATCAAGGGCCATTTCTACGGCAACTGGAGAAGCGGGTTCCGGTGGAGAGGGAGGCTCCTGCTTGAGACGTTTGATAGTAGAAGCAGGGGACTGCATTTTGGTAGAAGATATAGATAAGTTTGAAGATTTTGATGAACCAGAATGCGCCATTTCAAACCTACCACTAGGCGCAGAATCCAAATTACAGGGTTCCAAAACAGGGGTACGAGCCGGGTATCTCCTACTGGTAATATGTAGCTTCTTACTCCTACCCATAAAGTGGAGGAGTAGCAAACTTCAGCAGAGAGTAGGAGAAAACTACCAGCAGACAACCACAGCAATTGAAATTCACTGCGCAACATACAATAGTCAAACAATTAAAGCGCTGTTGATAAGGAAGAAGTCCATTTAAAACTTGAGAAGTCAGGTACCCCGCAAATATAACCAAAGACCTAAGCCAAGGGGTGAAATTAAGTCAAATGAAGTAAAATCTCATAGTTGAGGTGAATCCAGAAAGTGGCGCGAAATTCAGAGCAAGTACAATGTTAGTGTCGTACTTGCTCATTTAAAGGAATAGTTAATTCCAAAGTAGCATGCTATGTTTTGTGAGAGAGCAAATGTCACTGAGCGAGTAAAGTACCTGAAGTAAATGTAATCCTCTTCATGAGTAATAACAAAATGGCGGCCGGAAGAAGTTTTCAGGACGATTAGCGCATTTCAGAGGGAAGAGGCATTGAAAGCGCATGAAAAAGGAAGAGACACCTTCAAAAACTCTTCCGATTTGTAAATCTCTCCCGTGATGCGGAGCTCCGGGGTCAGGCGGCCATCTTGGTCAGCGCCGCACGCGCTCTCTCCATACTGCAGACATCTTAAAATGGCCTTTTACAGGTAAAGAATATTTTAACGCTGACTGTGAGTATTGCACATAAAGCAGACGTCTTATAATGGCCTTTTATGGGTAGGGATTATTGCAACCCTGCCTGTGTGAATTGCATACAGAGCAGACATCTTGAAATTACCTTTTATGGGTAAGGATTATTGCAACCTGCCTGTGAGTATTGCACATAAAGCACACACCTTACAATAGCCTTTTAGGCTAAAGATTATTCCAGCTCTGCCTGTGAGTATTGCACATAAAGCAGACATCCTAAAATGGCCTTTTATGGGTAGAGATAATTCCAACGCTGCCTGTGAGTATTGCACACAAAGCAGACATCTAAAAATGGCCTTTTATGGATAGGGATTATTCCAGCGCTGCCTGTGAGTATTTCACATAGAGCAGACATCTTAAAGTGGCCTTTTGTGGGTAGAGATTATTCCAGCGCTTTCTATGAGTATTGCACACAAAGCAGACATCTAAAGATTGCCTTTTATGGATATAGATTATTCCGGCGCTGCCTGTGAGTATTGCACATAGAGCAGGGATCTTAAAATGACCTTTTATGGGTAGAGATAAAGGTGGGCGTAGTTCGCGAAGTAGCGCTACGCGAAGCTACGCAAAGTGCACTTAGCACTATGCGAACTTCACGTAGCACTACGCGAGCTGCGTAGTAGCATGTTCGCACTGTGCAAGAAGTGTTTTCAATGATTGCACAGTGCGGACAAGCATCCGGCACTGTGCAATCATTGAAAACGGCATCTTGCACAGTGCGAGCTGTAGTTTTCTGCTGCTCGAGTAAATTATTACTCGAGCTGCAGCTTTCTCAACGTAAACTGGTAGTTTCTCATTGAGAGCGGTCGCGAGCATGCGCAACCACTCACAATGAGAAACCTTACCTCCCCGCGTTGAGAATCTCGCCGGGATGCCATTTTGCTTGCTCGCGGTCGCGAACATGACGTTCAGGACCGCGAACAAGCAAAAAATGAGCACTGCACTACGCTACGCTGCACTACGCGTGTTCGCACTGTGCTACGTGCAGCTCGCGTAGTGCGAAGTTGCGCAAACTTCGCAAACTCTGCGAGCGTAGCGTAGTGCTTCGCCGAGGGTTAGTAGAGACCATTCCAACGCTGCCTGTGAGCATTGCACATAGAGTAGATATCTTAAAATGGCCTTTTATGGATAGAGATTATTGCAGCACTAAATGTGTGAATTGCAAATAGAGCAGACATCCTAAAATTGCCTTTTATAGGTAGAGATTATTCCAACGCTGCGGCCGTTGTGGCGGTGGAAGCGATGATAGGCCCTTCAGAAGCCGTCTCACCGCACGGGAATCTGGGGTGTTCCGGAAGAGTAACTTTGGACATCCAAAGACGGCTTCTGAAGGGCCTATTATAGCTCCCACCGCCACAACGAAAGACGATCTATTGGGGCGCACTGCAGTCCCCATTGCCTCAGTAAAAGACACACTATCGAGACACCCACCGCAGTATTTTATTGTCGTACTTGCACATAGGATTGACTGGAATTGCAAATATCAGAAACATTTGTTTGCACACGTAGTCGCTTATCCAGATCTACAGTTTTATGATGCTTGGGGGTACAGCAAGTTCACTCACAGGATTGGGAGGCAATCCACCTTTTAAATCAAGGTGTTGCAATCCATTCACCTATGAAAAACTTCTAGACCGGTTTTGACTCTTCCCAACTACGAAACTTACAAGCCTTGAGGAAGTTACTTTTCAGTAACGAAACACGTGTCGGCTGCCTGTTTCATCTATTTTCTTTTTGGGATTTCAGTACAGAAGCATTTTCAGCGTTAAACTTTGTATCATGTACCATTACAAAGGACTGTACAGATATTAAGTGTGTAAAACAAGACATTAAAACATCAAAGGAATTTTACGTTTTGGATGTTCTCTCTATATGGTCAAATATTGGTGCTGTGTATATGAGAAATTGGCAGTCGTGACTCATTAAACAGGTCAGGACAGGGAATAAATTCCCTTAGAAGGACTTGCTTCTATGACAAAAAAATATCTGAGTGCCGAGGTATGATATATCTTTACAATAATTCCAACGCTGCCTGTAGGTATTGCACATAGTGTAGACATCTTAAAATGGCCGTTTATGAGTAGCGAATATTGCAATGCTACCAGTGAGCATTGCACATACAGCAGACATCTTAGCATAGCCTTTTCTATGTCAAGATGATTGTAACAGAACGTGTGAGCATTGTCCATACAGCAGGTATCTTAATGTGGCCTTTCCTCTGTGGAGATCATTGTAAGACTACCTGGGAGCATAGAGGATACAGCAGGCATCTTAACATGGCCTTTCCTATGTGGAGATGATTGTAACACTACTTCTGAGCATTGTACATAAAGGGTACAGCAGACATCTCAACGTGGCCTTTCCAATGTAGAGATGATTGTAACACTACTTGTTAGCATTGTACATACAGGATACAGCAGACATCTTAACATGGCCTTTCCAATGTGGAGATGATTGTAACACTACCTGTGAGCATTGCACATACAGGATACAGCAGACATCTTAACATGGCCTTTCCAATGTTGAGATGATTGCTCAGCTGCATGTGAGCTCTGCTCTTGCGCATATGGCAGACACATTTGCATGGCCTTTTCTACATAACGATGAGAACACACCCAACTGTGAGCACCCCACCTGCACATGTATAAGACATGTTCACATAAACTCTCATGTAAACAAGTGATTGTACCTCTGTGTGCACTGCTATTGCACATGCATCAGACATGTTCACATAGCCTCTCATGTAAACAAGTGATTGTACGTCAGTGGGTACTGCACCTGCACATGCAGCAGGCATGTTTACACAGCCACTCATGTAAACAAGTAATTGTACCTCTGTGTGCACTGCACCGGCCCATGCAGCATGCATTTTGACATAGCCTCTCATGTAAACAAGTGATTGTACTTCTGTGTGCACTACACCTGCACATGAAGCTGACATATTCACAAGGCCTTTTCCACGTAAATGTTATTGCACCATCAAGTGTGGTCATTGCACCAACAAATGCTGCAGAAACAAATATTCACATGTCCCCTCGTAAGTACAGGTGATTTCACCGCTGCTTGTCAACACTCTGCCTGCACATGAATACAGGGTGGAAGCCCCATACAGGCTGCACACAGATCTTCCAGCTAGTGCTGAGGAAGACCCCACCAAGACGGTTATAATATCGTGCTTTTTTTAGGGGTCAAAACGTCGACGCTTTATTGTCAAGTGTTGACGATCACCCAGGATACTAAACCAATAATTTGATTATTCACCCACTGGGTAGATATTTATTTTTCTTCTTTCAAAAATTTCACACAGTTTTTAAATATAACTTTTCCATCTAGTTTATGTCCATGTATTTTGTGGAATGTTTTGTGACATGTAGATATTTTAAATGTTAGTTCAGAAGAACTATTCTGTGTGTATGTTAATATATGTATTTTTCAAGAAAAATATAAATATATAAAGAAGAATATAAGATAAGTGTTTTGCGGTTTTTGGTTTGGCCCAAGGTACATTTTGCTTTCTCATTTGTTGACTGTTCTCATCCATTTGGAGAGACACAATTGCTTTAAAAAAAGTTCTTTAGATCTTTAAGAGTGGCAGAACCACTGTTTCGCATATGCACATGAAGACAAACAAATTCACACTGCCCCTCTTGCCTAAAGTTGATTGTTCTTCTGTGAGCACTGGGCCTGCACAAGCATAAGACACATTCAAATTGCTTCTTCTATGAAGAGATGATTGTACCGCTGCCTGTAAGCACTGTGCCTGTATGCTGGCAGTGAAACATATATGTTATATTAGCCTCATATTTGTAATGCTATTTCACTGGTGGGCAGTCTCAAGTCCTAGTAATAGGTGTCCTCTATGAACATTCCGCAGGGCGTATTTACAATGCGACAATGTCCTCCTCTGTGATTAACCCATGTTACATGAGCGCGGAGAGGAATTACCTAATTGTTTGATTGACATAGAAAAACGTTCACACTATTTCGAGGAGCATAAAGTAATGTTTATTTTTATTATTTGGAACAACATTATATAAATATAAGCCATTTGTTTTACTTCTCTCTAGTACAGCTAGCAGCAAATGAGCTCAGATTTGTTAATTAGAAGAAGCTTGACCTCCATGACCTTGTGCATCCTCAACAGGAACTTTGTATCTAAATAATATATCTAAATAAGGTGTCCCGTTTTTTTTCCTTTGATGCCCTAAAACTGATCACCCTTGCCATGGTCGTATCCCGCCTGGATTATGGCAACGCCCTACATGCAGGTATACCTGCTTATAGTCTTCGGCGTTTGCAGCAGATCCAAAACCAGGCGGCGCGCCTGGTGTTCAAACTCCCAAAGTCCCACCATATCACTCCCCTCCTAAAGTCCCTACATTGGCTTCCTGTTTGTGCTCGTGTCCAGTTCAAGCTTGCTTCTATCACCTTTCAAGCACGACTGGGCACGTCACCGGCTTTTATCTCATCTGAGATTATCCCCTATGTTCCCTCCAGGGAACTGCGTTCATCTACCCAATCCCTTCTTACCGTTCCATGGTTCCGGAGAAAGAAATGGGGAGGCTCGAAATTTGCAACCCTCGCTCCGATTTTCTGGAACTCTTTGCCTCTGGAGCTCAGAGCTTCAACCTTGTACCTGCTCTTCCGGAAACAGCTCAAGGCACATCTTTTTGCTAAATTTTTTAATTAATACATTAGTTGCTCATTATCTCTTTCCAATTTAGCTCCTGCTCTCTTGCCCAGTTCTCGGTCAGTTGTAGCGCCATGAAACCGCTGGTGTACGTGCGCTGTATAAATAATTTTAAATAGAAATAGAAATAACAGACACCCCCTACAAGGCATGTTGCTGGTTGAATGTTACTTCTCAATAGTAACTCTAATAATTGAAACTTGAAATAATCAAGGTTTTTTTAACAATTAAATTGCCCTCATTTTTTTTATCAGACTCAAAAAAATAAATGGCACAAGTCTGCAATTGGTGCTAAACCAATGAGCTTTCTATAGCTGCAATACATATTTTAACTATAATGGTAAAGTATTATTAGTCAAGGGGTGAGAGTGCCCCACTCAAGTAAGAAACACAATACTTGTCAGGGTGAACCACAAAAGCCACTAAATAAACCTATACTAGACCCTCTGGTAGTTTTGCACAAAAGCAGCACTGCTAATCTTAAAAGCAATATGTAAAATATATTATGCAGCACTCAAACAGTAATAAAGTGAATACACAACACGAGAAAAATCCCAAACTAATTTAGAGAAATGGATTTGATTTTAATAAATAAAATGACACCAGAACAGCAAAAATCTAATACACAGACCAAAGTTATGAATTTTTGAAGTTCTTAGTAAAAATATCATCAAGGACAATGTCAAAAGTTAAGGCTCATAGCGATGGAGTATGGGTCGGATACAGGGAAAAGGTTCATCCCGGTGAAAAGTTTACCTTCTAACTGAGTCCATTTCCAACTGATGAGTCTCTGCCGGAGCTTCACGTTGGCAGGGGACTGCATGGAGATTGTTGGCATGAAGTTCTGGTCACCGGTCAGAGTTTTGCATTGGCCAGGAATATGAGGCAGTTGTTGCTGATGCAAAGAGCACTATGCAGTTAAAACACAGAGTCTGTAGCAGGGGATGTCAAGTCGGCAGTTTGGTGAAGGTCACATGCCAGCCTCAGTGAAGTCTGTTTGCATTCAAGAGAAAAGGATGGTTCTTTTTTAATGAGAAGAGCACAGAACCTGTGGAGTTTCACCTGAAGTCCAGTTCTTGAAGTTTGCAGGTTTGAGTAATAAACTCTGACACCATCCAAGGGTCCAGAACATGGGGATTCACCTTTTGGGGGACTAACTTCAGCAGAGGCTGTTCGGATAGTAGGTTCTGAGTGTGCTAATGTTATACCCAGTGCCATCCTGTGTGTGGGGCTCACTTCCTTTGTCTAACCCTAACCTGGTCAGCTCTACCTCTTCTCCTAGTTTTAGCAGTTCCAAACAGTCTAGGGCAACAAAGGGCAGGTATCATTTGCATTTGGCAGTGACAGAGGATGCAGATTCAGAAGTCAGGAAGTGAGTGGCCAGAGCCCTCAAGCTACCTTTTAAAGTTTAGGCGGGCTGAGTTCAACCTCCACCCCGCAGGCCATCCTGCTCAGGAGAAGAACAACCTTCTTCACAAAGTCCTTTTGACCCCTGCCTCAAAGGCATACACATCACACCACAGGAGAGACATTATCAATTGTGTGACCTTGAACACTGCAGAACGGCACATTTGGTTTAGACAAAAAAAGCCATATTTTCAAAGGTGGCATTTTCAGAATAGTGAATTAAAATCTGACTTTACTATTAATGTAGATTTTAAATTATAATTAAAAAGAGTGGAAGAAGTATTTCTCTATTTGCTCCTAAACGGATGTTAACAAGTTTTAAGTGTAGTAAGGTAACCCAGTGTTAGTCTAAGGAAGAATTAGTCTTGCTAGAGTGAAAAAACACTTTGGAAGTTTTTCTCTGTCAGGGCATGGAAAACGTAAGTAAGCATGTCCTGCTTTTTTCATACAATGCACCCTGCCCTATCAGCCTTTAGTGCCTACCTTAGGGGTGACTTATAAGTATTAAATAGGTGAGTTTATGTCTGGCAAATGGTTTATTTTTCCAGGTCAAAATGGCAGTTTAAAACTGCACTACAGGTTTCAGTGGTTAAATTAGTAGGTGGAACAATGAGTGTTGCCGCCCAGTAGTAGCATTTAATTTACAGACCCTGGGTATATGTAGTACCATATAATAGGGATTATTAAGTAAAGTAAACAATGAGGTGTATACCAATGTTACCATGTTTAGAAGAAAGAGAACAACCACCTTACCACTGGTTAGCAGGAGTAAAGTGCGCCGAGATCTAAAAGACAACAAATACTGGTTCAGAAAAGGAGGGCAAAAATCTGTGGTGACCTTGCAGAAAGGGCCAGGCCCAACAATGGTCAACTTTCAATTATCACTTTGCAAGTCACTTTGACTTTGTGGAGAAGTACATGGTGTTTCCTTTCCATACACAAAGCTTCTCTATAAGGTGTCTAGTTTTTTATTATTTTGCTGTAACCAAATATTAAGCTTTTCAACTGTGATTGCTGTGTCATACTGTATATTTGAGTTCCGATCCTTCGACCACTTTTTGGAGTAAGCCTTGACTGCTCACTTTTGTTGCATCTGAAGAGACAAGTTTACAAAATGAATAATTCTATTGTGCAATGGGGTGAAATAGAATGTAGGTCCAGAAACACAAATTGTAAACAGCATTATCCATCACAGATACTCCCCAGTAAATCCCTACTGCCACAGAGCTCATAGAAAAAAAGGTATTATAGTCTACTTAGAAAACATGCTCAATTTAGGATGCCAGTGCTATTAAAACCCTAGCAGGATCTGTTGTTAGACACCACCACTAAATGGGGTTCATTGGCCATATTGCACCACCATGTGGTAGACTGCCATAAGTACTGGTGTTGAAAATTAAGGGCTGGTGCAGGGCACCGGAATCCACAGGCTCAAATTAATCACTGCCATAAGTTAAATCAACAAAACCCTCCTACACCAGGGTGAAGCGGATGCCCTGATTCTTCTTGACCTCTCAGCTACCCTCGACAGTGTGTACCACCACACCCTGCTCAAGAGGCTTCATAAGGTCGGAATCCAGGAGGACACCCTCAAATGGATTGCATGCTTCCCCACTGGAAGAACCCAGACAATCTGCCTTCCACCGCTCACCTTCGAGCACACAAACATCCTCTACGGACCCCTCAAGGTTCATCCCTCAGCCCTACTCTGTTCAATGCCTATTTAAGCCACCTTGGTCAACATCGACAGAAACCACAGATTGAACATTATCTCCTGCACAGACGGCCCCAGCTCATCCTCTCTACCTTTCCGAAGAACCATCCGTCACAAATGCCATCTTCCACCTGTGCATGACCATCAATACCGACTGGATGCAAAACAACTGCCTCAAGCTGAACACAAACAATACAGAAGTGCTGATCTTTGAGAAAAACACCTTCCTGTAGAACGTCTCCCGCTAGCCTGCTGAACTAGGACCCTCTCCCACCCCCACGGACTCCGCCCAGAACCTCAAAATCACCTTGACAGCAAACTCACAAGGAAAAACCAGATCAAAATAGTCTCCTCTGCCTGCTTGCTCACCCTGTGCATGCTCCCAAAGATCTTCAAATGACTTTCAGTCTCCACCAGACACACATTCCCTCAAGCCCTTGTCACCAGCCGCTTGGACTACGGAAACTCACTCTACCTAGGAATTACCACACACCTCCTGAAAAGACTGCAGACCATTTAGACCTCAGTGGCCAGACTCATCCTCGACCTCTCCAGATAGACCCACATCACCCTCACCTCTGGCACTCCCTCCACAAGAGATGCCAATTCAAGATTCTCACCCATGCCTACAGAGACCTGTATAACCAAGGATTAGCATACATCAACCACCGCCTGAGCTTCCACCAATCCTCCAGACTCCTGTGCTCCACCTACTTCTCCCTCATCCACACCCCTACAAGCAACAGTGGAGGACACTGATTATCCTAACTCTCTACGAAGTCCTGGAACAGCCTCCCCCTCCATCTCCAGACCTCACCTCTCTTCGGGAAGGGGACTCAAGACTTAGCTTTTCAACTAATGCCACCCAAGCAGCTTGGCTCTCATTGCCTGGATACCCTCGTAGGTGATTAGTTGCACTTCAAAAATCCTGATTGATTGGTTGAACCATTTCATAGATTCATAACCATTTGAGTTGCCTTTTTCTTATAGAACTGCAATTATAGGGACAATGTGTTTTCTTGGTCGTTGGTTCATTAGGAAAATAAAGCTTGTTGAGAAAGGATGAAGCTGGAGACCATGCAGGTTCTGAAAATAACAAGTAGGCTGGAAGTGGGGTAAATGATGCCCTAAATGATTGCCATGAGATACAGTGAAGCAATGATATTGGAAGATGCCTAGGTAAAGCTAGAGGCCACTTTTGGTCTGTGAATAAATATGAGGTAGAAAAGGGTCAGCCCAGATTGGGCAGGCAGTTTTGATTGGATGTCATATGTCAATGGGGCTCAGAAAGATAAATTGTTTAGTTCTGCATTTCTTGTGGTAATGTCATGGTTAATTTGTGCAATCTGATCTGGGTCACATGTAATTTGATGCCATTGTCAGGTAGAGGACAATGAAATGTAATTTTCTGTGATGTTATTATTGAATAAAACTACAATACAATTATTCTAATTGCTTTTTTTTCACCAGAAAAAACCTACCTCTGTTCTAACACTTTCTGACAAGTGGGTCCTCTAACAAAAGTGACACCCAGTCTATATCACAAGACGGAATATCTGTCACCTATAAGATAGACATTAAACTCCATTAAACAGAGCATAGCATATGCATGTGGAGCATTGGAAGGGACCAGGAGGGTCACGAACGGTTCCACGTGATTGTCACTTGTCAGGCCGAGCTTGTCCTCTTAAGTTTAGGCTATTGGCATTGTAAATGAAAATTACTTTTATTTATGTTTTAAAAATGAAAACAAAAATGAAAGGCATTGTTATTTGCAATGTCAATAGCTCTATCGCACTTAAATGCGATACCTATTGATTTGCAAAGGCTTGTTTTTAAATGCATCTGCATTTAAAAAAGACAAACGAAATGTTTCTGTTTAATTTTTTAAGAGCAGGAAGTGGTGTCTGGGACCACCGACCGCTCTTAAACAACATTTCTGTATACATTCAAAAAGGGGATGGGGTCCCATAGGGACCCCTTCCCATTTGCGAGGGGCTTACCACCTACTTGAAGTAGGTGGTAAACTGTGAATGTTTTGCGGTTGCAAATGCGGTTACAAAACAGTGGTATATTCCATTGTGACTTGCTATTAAGAAGGGACGCCCCTTCCTAATAGCGAGTCACAAACGCTATTTTGCGAATCCCTGACAGTCCCTTAAAGTGCAAGGCCAAGATGGGTTGCCTAGCCTACTCTGGGCACCAATGGGCGTGAATGGGCTTTGCTCGGGTGTGTCCTGTGCGCGTTCCGCAATGCAGGGTGGTGTTGGTGCTTTTATAGCATGGTGGCGGATCCTCTGCATTGCCCCAAGTCAAGCGCCTTCTGGCGCCCTGGATACTGGGGCTTTGAGTCCCCAAACAATGCAGCAGTCGAACCGCACTGCGGTGTGGTGTGGTGTTGACGATTTTATAGCATGGAGCGGGGCTACTCCCCCTTGCCTCTAGTCAAGCGCTTCCCGGCGCACTGCATACTGGGTCTTGGAGTCCCCAAACAATGCAGCAGTCGACCCATGCTGCAGGGTGGTATTGGTGCTTTTATATCTCATTAGGGGATTCCTCCCTCTTGGCTCAAGTCAAGCACCTCCTGTGCGCCGGATACTAGGGTTTGAAGTCCCCAAACAGTGCAGCCACTATCCCGTGCTGTGGGGTGGTGTTGGTACTTTTATAGCGGTGTGGGAAGCTCCTTCCCCTTGCCTCAAGTTGAGCGCCTCCTGGCACGCTGTTTACTGGTGCTTGGAGTCCCTAAACAATGTGGCAGTCGTCCTCGCACTACTCGAAGGGAAATCAAATGAGACCTATTGGCTATGCCAATGCTTGTTAGATTGTGTGACTCTCTGGGCTCCCCCTACATGCCTGTTAAATGTCTCAGCACATTTTAAAGGTCAAAATGTGGCCTTTCCCACTCTACTGAGCTCGAAGCTGTTTAGCTACATGGGTCGGTAACGCATTGATGCCCGCAGCAGTGCACCCGACTTCAGAAATGTCCTTACTGTGTGTTTTCTTACTATTCAACTCAATGTAAAAAATGCTTCTTGAAACTTAACTGTGTGGTTTTACGATCCATCCTGGAAATAATGACGCACATTCGATGAAATTATTTTACTGAAAAATACAGATCAGGGGTTTAGAGAGCTTAGCAAACCGTTAGCCTGTTTCGGCGTTCTACAGTAAAGCCTGCAACTGGACCGCATGGAGGACATTAAGTTGCAACAACGGGCTCAGCACAGACTGCTGATGCACCCACTGCAGTGCAGCCACGCACGTGCGTGCCCTTCCAGGCTTGGGGTGCGCTCTCTGGACCCAGCCTGTCTCTGCGACAAAACGTTTCACGTTGCAGCAAAGGGCCTATCAGTTGCAGTAGGGTAATTATAACCTACCAGACCCTTATGAACAGGTATGGAGAGGTAAGGGCCATTTTGCTGTCAAGGACCCGATGGGAGGGTGGTGGCAGATTGAGTCGAGTCGGACTAATGAAAATTCGCAGTTCATAACTTTCAATCAATGTCTGTTACAAGGAGTAGCTAGAAAAAGTTAAAAGAGCGCTTTTCTCCAAGATCGGCTGGCAGCTGCGGGAAGCGGCAGACTCCGACTTCGGAGAACCAGGGAGGGAAGTGGTTAATGCTAAGGGAAACAAGCCTCGCGCTAAAAGTGGGAGGGGTGGCGGGAGTGTGGCACAGAGCACACACAGCGTTTCCCTTGTGGGAGCAAGCCAGGGACATCATGTATTTATAAGTTAATTACAAGTGTCAAGCTCGCTCCCGCAATTGAATCGCCCGACGTGCACGCGTTGCCATTGAAGGCAATGCAACCCGTGCACGTTTTTGGGGCCAAAACTGCATCGATGGCTAAGGGTCTTTTTCCAAGCAGCGCAAGCCACTGCTAGGCGAGACCTAAAAAACGGTCATACATCTGGCCCCAAACCAAACACTGTTCAATTGCAAGTGTGGCTCATTTGAGGCATGTTCAAATCACCCGTCCTGAAACCTAGAATAAATCCGGCGTCACGCTGAGCAGCTCCAAAATGTTAAAAGAAATAAAAGTAACATAGCGCAAAGCTTGTAAAAGTTTAAATAAAGAAAATTAACATTGCAGGAAGCATGTGCAGAACGTCAGCGGCAGCGAACATCTCCAAAATGTTCAAAAAGTGTCCCTCTCTAAAGCACTACACAGTGTCTGTCTCTAAAGTATTGCACACTGTTGCACAGTGACCCTCAGTAAAGCACCATGCAGTGTCCCTCACTAAAGTTCTGCTTAATGTCCCTCATTAAAGAAGTGCTAGATGTCCCTCACTGAATCACTGCACGGACTGTCTCTCACTGTAGCACTGTACAGAGCGGCACTCACTAAAGCACAAGCACTTTAGAGCACAAGCCCTTTAGAGTGCCCCTTCACTAAAGCACTGCACAGTGCCCCTCGCTGAAGGACTGCACAGCGTCCCTCACTAAAGGACTGCAGAGTGTCCTCAATAGCATGATGCATTGAAAGCTACAGTACAGTTCGGATGGGCGAAGTCAGTTTTATGCACCAAACAATGTTCAATTGCATGAGTGGCTCGCTAGAGCCATGTTCAAAGCATTCGTCCTGGAACCTAGAATAAATCTGACACCGCGCTGAGCATCTCCAAAATGTTTAAAAATCTAAGAGTAAAATGACGTGGTGTATAATAGTTTAAATAAAGAAAAATAACATTTTCATGAAGCGTGTGCAGAACGCACGGCAACCGCGAAGCACTGGTAAACGATTCGGCTGGGAACCTTTCAGCCTGCGTGAAGTAAAGATAACACACATGAGCAGAGGCAGGCCAACAAAAAGAAAAGAGTGCTCTGCATGTATCAAGTGTTTGAAACAGGAGCAGTCCTCATGGGAAGTTACAAAAGTAGAAAAGGAGGGACTACTATGCATATTAACCGATATAAATCAGTAAAAGGAGACAATTAAAAAGTGGCAGTGCTTAAAGCCCATATTATAGATACAGCATGTCTCAAAGAACCAGCGCATGCGCTGTCTAGGTGAGACCTAAAAACCGACCCACACTATGATCTGTCATACCTGCTCACCTGGCACTGTCTGATTGCCCTATAGGCCAGTCTGACCTTGTCCGTGGGAACAGTTTCTCAGCGTGGACTAAAACACCCTGTCGGAAATATTTTATGTCATTCAAGATGCAAACAGAACAGACTAGAAAGTCCATGAGTTAAGGCTACAATGCAATAGGTTGAGGTAATGCTAGTCTTTGCAACAGTGTACAATAGTTAGTAACAATAAAACAAAAACACAAACCTAAAAAAAATGCTGCCTCTATCCATGAATCCAAATAGTCATCAAGAACAAGCTTCACCTGAAAAGTAAATAAAGACACAGTAAAGCAGAAGAAGGTTGACGTTATAACCATTAATGTCCAGCAAACTCTTCACCTCTCAGGTTCTACACTTATGGACCTCCCATTCTCCAGACTTATTAGCATTCATTAGCTTCCTGCTCCATCATTCTATCCTGAATACAGATTTTTCCACCCGGGGCCAGCCAGTCCGAACTTCCCCAATTCCTTCTATTTATTACCCATTTTTCTAAATTACCAAACCTATCTCACACCTACTTTATTTCTCTTGAGATCTTTGTCTGCCACCAGAAAACCCCTCCTAGGGTGTTCGTCATCTCACCCAGTCCAGCTATTGCTCCATCCACCCCTCTTTAAGCGCTACTCTCACTTTCCTGCTGTACTTAAAAAATCCCCAGATTCTAGCCTTATCGAATCCTGCACCTACCCCAAATAACATCCGTGTACCCTGCCACTCGCAGTTTGTTTACCAAACAATACAACCAAATAGTTTCAACTCTATCTGCCTTCTAGGCAATTCCAGTGTCAGAAGCAGGTCATATCAAATCCAGCATGATGTTGTACTTTCTTGATCACCTCCACTGCTAGCCACTGAAACATACATTGTCCAAATCTTCCTTTGACTCACCACTGTCCTGGTCCTTGCCTATACTTCAGCTCCAGACATCCCCACAGCAGGTCCCACACCAATCTAGCAGTTAGCTTTCCTGCTGTAATACTGGAGAGCAAGACACGTTTTCACTCCTTGCTTGCCTATCTAAACAAATCAGTCCCTCGTCCCACTTCTCTGAACTGTGAAACCCCCCAACAAACGTAATGCCTTACCCATTCAAGCATCCTTTCTGCTTTTCCAGTCCACTCACCCCTGTCATACTCAAGCACATGCTGTTACTTCCCCTGTTTTTTCTTATGTGGTGTGCAACCCAAAACTAACTACCACTCAGCAGTCACCCACAACCTTTATTCTGCTGATGTCCCAAGGCCAGTCCACCCCATCTGCAGCCAACATGCCCACATATGCATACACATCCTTCACCAGCTTAGGCTGTGACAAGAGACTGTTCGACATGACATCTACAGTAGTCCCAGCAGCCACATGGCAAACATTTCCCATTGGATCATGTCTCCCACATCATCATGCACATCTAAAAGTCCTTGAATCCTGCCATCAGATCCTCAAAAGTCACTAACAGATGCCCAATTCATCTCTCTGTGTCACATTCACTTCAAGCCCTGCCTCTCATATTAAGGATATAATAAATTCATGAGCAACAGACTAGTAACAGCATCACCTTTGTTATGGATTTGATACCCAATTTTATATCTCAGTGCACAAAGACACACAAGAAAAAAGTCCCCAAACACAGTAATAATCTAGACCAAGCAATACCGATAATTATCGCTATTGCTTGGTTAGCAATAAAAATGTATCGCCGAGCTGCAGTGATTTTTATCGCAGATAAACCTTGGTATTACCAAGGTTTATCGCAAATGCGATAAAAATCGGCAATAATGCATGAATATCGCTGTAAAATCAGCGATATTCAGGCATTACCGAGCTAATGCTCTTAGCCATGTTATCCACCTCCCATTGGATAACATGGCTAAGAACTGCTCCTGGGCAGGTGTTAGCTTTTGGAGATATTCACGCTTAGCGCGAATATCTCCAAAAGTTGGTAATAGGAGATAGCGATGTTAGCGACTGTTTCCAGTCGCTGACATCTTGCCACGCCCACTTTGCATGTCATTAGTGATAAATTTTTCTGACATGCAAAGCGGGGCCCAAGATGGTCGCTATCTCCTACTAGCTGTCGCTAACTGGTGTTAGCGACAGCTAGGTAATAGGGAGATAATTTTATCTCCGCTTTCTTGGCTTTTAAAGCCAAGAAAGCGGAGATAAAGCCCTTGATAATATGCCCCTAGAAGCCAGCATCAATGTCTTCATTTCTAGTCTACCTTAAGCAGCCCTCGACATGGCTCTATCACCTTAATGTGTCAAAGCCTGCTACCCCCACCTGCCAGTCAGTGCCATCTACTCTGTGAAACCCTGTGAGCTTCTAAAGGCAGGAACAAGCGAGCCTTCTCAGGTATTGCCCTGAGAATCTGGAAATCCCTTCCCCCTAAAATCAGACTGACCCCTTCCACTGTATCATTTTAAAAGGAAGTCAAAATGCTACTCATGAACATTTTTTTGTTCTAAGCTCGTGTACTTTACCAGCTGGTCACTTTGGCCCATCTGGTATAAACTTGTAAGTTATTGGACTTCTAAGATCCTGTATATCTCTAAATGTAGCGCTTGCTTGGGCTTTGAGATGGCCCCCTCCCTCTTTCGGGCCCCTCCCTCCCTGTTTTGCTCCTGATTTTATCTGTTTTACTGTTTCTTTCCTTGAGCACTTATAAATCACTCTGATACCTTCTATGGTCATGTGTATGCTATATAAAACTTTTATAAAAATAAACCCGCCAAACTTTTCCTGTCACCCTCCCACAAGAAGGATGCCCCTACCACCTCCGACTTCTTGGCATGCAGTTAGCACTTAGATGTTTTCATGGAGACCTAGACAACGCCATTCAGAGCCCATCTCAACCTGCACCATTTATAATTATCAAGCTTTTTCCCTTTTCGATATTCCCCTTTTTAAGCAGCTACATATGTTGATTATTTAGATATGTGACAAATATAGAATACATGTTTATTAATGTAATTATTCTCTGCAGCCTGAAAATCAAGTCTGCTCAAATATATTCACACTATTTCATCTGAATATAATTCTCTGTTCTAAATAATTATTTTTGAGTTATGAGCAAGGTTTCATGGAAGGTGATAATTACATTTCTCTTCTACCATTGTTTAGCAAAGGGCACAGTTTTGCAGAATGAAACTAAGTAAAAGGGCTGCAAGGTATTTTTCTGCTAGTTTTTCATTCTGAAAGATTCAACAATGACACGCCGTGATGGCGCAACTGCAATCACCCCCCCCCCCCCCCCTGCCCCTTTCACTGAATTGACATGCTCACCTTCAACACTTCTAATATGCTTCATTTGAGTGGGTGTCGAGGTTAAAATCTCTCCTTCACCATAACTCATTGTCTACTCAGCGGCCCCACTCTTTGTGACTTCCTAAAGTCTTTTTCCATAGGATTATTCTGGCCCAACATCCACATGGAGTTAGTCATCCGGCTATCCAGGAAGGAATTTCGGGGCATATTACCAAGCAATAGCGATAATTATCGCTATTGCTTTGTTAGAGACAAAAATTTACAGCTGAGCTGCGGCGATTTTTACCGCAAATAAACATTGGTATTACCAAGGTTTATCGCAAATGTGATAAAAATCGCTGCAATGCATGAATATCACTGAAAAGTCCGCGATATTCATGCATTACCGAGCTAATGCTCTTAGCCATGTTATCCACCTCCCATTGGATAACATGGCTAAGAACTGCTCAGGGCAGGTGTTAGCTTCTGGAGATATTCGCGCTTAGCACGAATATCTCCAAAAGTTGGTAATAGGAGATAGCGATGTTAGCGACTGTTTTCAGTCGCTAACATCTTGGCACGCCCACTTTGCATGTCATTAGTGATAAATATCACTGACTTGCAAAGTGGGGCCCAAGGTGGTCGCTATCTCCTACTAGCTGTCACTAACTGGTGTAAGCGACAGCTAGGTAATAAGGAGATAATTTTATCTCCGCTTTCTTGGCTTTTAAAGCCAAAAAAGCGGAGATAAACCCCCTTGAAAATATGCCCCTTCCTCTCCAATGTCCTGACCACTAAGGCATAGTTGCAGTTTTTTGCTTTCAGCTCCCTAAGCCTCAGTGCCACATTACAATCATTGGCGATGTTGATACCTAAATCCATATTTCCCTGTCACATATTCACTAATGGGTTGCACATTTCCAAAACAAATGTTACTCCTGTCACCTCTTTCATGTTTGTGTCTAGATGGTGACTACTACCCGACAGCTCTGTTCACGCTATCATTTTTCCAATACCCTCATTCGTGCAGGAACTCCCCAGCCTATAAAATTAGATCCACAGTACAGTAAGGAAACCAGTTATGGGATCCACCCTTTTCGTTTTCTTCTCTCCTCTTAACTGAAGTTCCATTCCTTCCCTACATGCAGATTCCTTTCTTCTTATCCTCCTCGTGCCCCTTTTTTCTCTATCTCTCGTCCCACCACACTTTTCACGTGTTCTTTAGCAGTGTCTAACGCAGCCGGAGTAGGCTATTCCTTTTCACCTCAGCCTGTGTTGGTACAAAACCAGTATAACATATTTATGACACCAATCATAGTCGGTATTTTACGCTTTTAGAATATAAACACAAAACATGTAATCTCAGAAGCCTTTTTTTGAAGTATATTGAGATTATCTACTTCTTTCCTGCAGGAGTATGAACACAAACTTAGTTGACTATTTCTTTTATCAAGGATATTAGAAAGTAACACAATCCACATCCCATCTCTTGCTCCTGGCTCCCTCCTCTGCCCAAACACAAGGAAATTGTTGGTATTGTACACATAAAGAGATATGTGGTTATTGAATGGCCAGTATGTCAATGTCACAGCAAGTATTTTTATGTCAAGACCATTCATAGTTTTTAGGAAAGTAAACACAAGCCAGTACTTTTAAAACTTTGCAATTTAAACATGAAACTGCAAACACAAGCATTTATAAAGTTATTTGACATATACAACTATTTCTAAATGATTATGCAAATAGAGAAAGAATCACTATGTTAAGAAAGAAAATGGACAATATTAGCCAACGTCATATTCCAATACCAGTCCTAACCCTTCCAGAATCCCAAAAACAGATAAATGGCCAGAAAATTCCAAGGGAAAGTTGGCAAACACGGAATGAGAGGATGGTGGGGGTATATTATGACTGGGCTCTACCACCAATGATCATCCCGGGCCCTTCCTGCTCTGCCCGGGTAGTTAATGATGGGAGTCCATCTAGTTCATTAGCCCTCTTCTTCCGGCATCTGAGATCTCTAGCTCTACCTTGCCCTGCCCATTAGTGTTGTGCTCTTTGCTGGGCTCAAAAAGTAGCCCTCCATGAGCTCCTTCTCTGAGCTCCAGACGTCTTGAACATTCAAAGGCGGCACCTAGCAGCCCCCGAGAACTCCTCCTGCATTGACAGGGACTGACTAAAGGATCTCCTGCCACACAAACATTCTCCTTACGGAATGCACAAGGGAATAAAATGATGGGTGGTCCTTTTGTGGAAAGTGAGCCCATAATCCTAACGATGCCCAGGCTGCTGGCGCAAACCGCCTCTCAGTTCCCATTCTGAATAATTACCAAATAAAGAGACGGGCGCCGAGAGCAGGAATCAAGAACAGAGTTTAATTCTCATGAGGAGAGCAAGTCATTTCGGACACGAAACACAGTGTCTTTCGGGAGGTGCTCTAACAAGTGAGCGTGAGACTCTGGTTTTTATACATTTGCTGAACATTTGATGATACAATCAGGTCAGTGTGTCGCAAAAGGAAAACATTCCTATAATCCTCGTGATGATCCTATTCCACATACATTCACAATGGGGACCCTTGACCTGCTGATAAGAGGGGAGGGCAATCATGCAGCTGAGTGTGTCGTAGGATGTGTGCGCCTGATCATGGCCCAGGGGGTGGGGTGGCTAGGCATACAATAAGGGCAGCAAATGGTATCTCCTGGCTTAGGCGATGGCCTCGGACATGTGTGGTCAGCCGGACTCGGGGGTAGGGGTCATCAAAGGAGTGGTATTCATGTCTGCGTGGACAATCGCGCGTGGAGGGAAGGCTCGTCAACAGAGGGACATTCATGGAAGGGGAGGAGGTGCTGGTCAGGCGCGGCCGTGACTCGCAAGGACAGGGCTTTGCGGAAGAAGAGGGTTTATGACTTGTTCATGTGAGGAGAAGGAGGGGGGACGGGGTGCGTGCAGGACCAGGGCCGCGCAGAGAGGGAGAGAGAGAGAGAGAGATCTTACGACCTGTACATGGGGGAACAGGGGCAGCCAGATACAACTGGGGGGGGGGCCATGTCAGCTGAGGCGAAGGATGCTTCTTCGAGAGGGGAATGGAGAAGGCCTGGGTCAAGCAGGAGGGTTACCTTTCACATCAGGGTCGCGCAAAGGGAGCGGGTTTCATGGCCTATACATGAGAGAGGGGGTGCAAGATACGCGCAGGAGGGAGGCTGGGGAGTCTAATGGGTAAAAAGGGCCATGGTGCCTAGAATGGCCGTGCATATACACAGGGGTACGGGCTCTTACTGGCAGGGTGATATAGTCAATAATTTACAGTATCCATGGTGCTCACAAGGAGAGGAGTGGGAGAAGAAGGGGAATGAATGCTGTCTATGTACATCGAATTTATCAGATTTCACAGTCGCCCCTTTTTACATAGCAGCAATCATTTTTACAGCTGATGACATTACAGGCAGGCAAGCATCGATGACGAATTAGCACTTTGTCGATACTAACATGTGGCGTACAATCATAGACAGTTTAAGGTGAAGGGAAGAATGCAGTACATACGAAATTACATTTTCGGTGTGTTCCTGACAGTTAAACGCATTACATAGCACAAGGCTTTCGGACTTAAAAAAAAACGTGACCAATGGACCGTTTTGACCAGGCAGTTGAGAGCGGAATTCAGTTCGATACACAGTATTTCTTCGTCACAGTGTCTTTTTATCAGCGAGCCATCACTGGTAGGCTCTAATCCCAGTGCTTGTCGTTGGCGCTGTTGAGCACCGGCGATGGAGCTATGGGTCCAGCTCGGTTCTATCCTGGCGCGTTGCAGGGTACGGTCAGTCCTCTGCTGTTAGACCACAGTCCTGTTCCCTAAACAGTCCGTTTGGCGGCGCCTTATGCTCGGCACCCAGAGTTCTGTTGCAACACCCTCTTCCCACATAATTGCAGCTCTTTCCTTTGGCAAAAAAGTCACGTGGGAAGGTGGGTGGATGTCGTTCAAACAGTCAATGGGAGAAAGAGTGAGCGGAGTTGGGTCAGAGTTCCTGGGACACACAAAAGGGACCAAGGGAGCAAAGGATAACAAGCAGGCAGGCCCATCAATCGGGCCCAAAGAAGGGGGACGGAGACTCCAGGCACACGTGGGTTAGCAGACGGAGGGCTTCAGGGCAGCCCGTCATTTTTCATTTTCCACGTCGAAAGTGCTGTCTCGTCCGTATCTTGTTGCTCTGCAGCTCCACCTTTGGTCGAGGTCGCACGTGTCCCAGGATCTGTAGCCAGGCTGTACGTCACATCCGACCCATCTCCTTCGGTGATCGTGCATCTTTGAATGAGTACAAGACAGTGTTTTAGAGAAATGGCAGAAGAAGATATCTACGCATGTGAATTCCTCCCTCAATTTTTCGCATTTGAGTCCTTATGGTCATTGGTCACAGTCAGAGGTCTATTACCAAGCAGTGCATGTGTCAGCATTCCTACTGAGTTTATGGCAGGTATATTCATTGGCCCATTTATGATTCAAGTAAGGACAAGATAATATTTCCATCAACTGTGCATTACATCATTTTCAACATTAGCGCAGCATTTCCCTTCAGAACCGGCTAACATTTTCAGACAGGGCGGGGGTGCTATCGTCGAGTGTCGGGTAAAACAAGATATCCTCAAGGGTCAGCAGCTACCCATGATCATTATGTTTATACCGGGGACAACGGAAGCGGTTCTATCAAAAATGGGGCGGGGATGCTTCAGGCGCTTGCGCTTGGGTGCAAAAGGGGTGGGGCAATCTGGGTATTGGGTGTCAATCTAGACGTTGGCGTTCGTCTCTGAAGAACAGACATAGGATGCCATTGACATACAGTTCCCCTAGAAATGGCCTGATTTGGGGGACTTTAGTCGTCTTACCTGTCCTTTCCTTCTTAGCCAATTCAAGTTCATTCATTTTGCAGAAAGGAGAGGCAGTAACATGGCAAGATACAGTCATTTTAGTTTTGGTCAATTTCGCTGAACACCTTCGTGTTCAAATACGTATCAAATCGGAGTGGTGCCGGTGGGGCACAATTTTACCAAAAAGATGGACAGAAAATAGGGAGGCTCTCAAAGAGAGTGAGAGTCGTCCGCAGTCTAAACGAGCCATTCGGTACACGTATGACATGTAAGGAGAGAGAGAGAAAGAAGGGTGGAGAGAGAGACGTGTACGAAAATAGGTCATTTAGTGCGTTCACAACACGGAACAGCAAAGGTCAGGTAACATGCAGATATAGACAGAGGGGAGACATATATTCGTACGTTACACACACACAAACTCAGACAGGGAAGACGGCACATGTATTACACATAGACAAGACATTCACAACAAGGCGGGAAACAATTGTTAGTCCACAACATCTGCTTTTTATATATTTATCCTACATATCTTTACTATCCTATTTATCTACGTGCTTAGCTCTTTCTGCCTTTCCCCCCTTTTTCTTCTCGTTTGTCACGCCTGTGAGCGTTCCCAATTACCAATACTCACACCTCCGTTGGCTGATCGGAAATTAACCTGGTCATGCTAGTTACCCATGGTTGGATCTTAAACCATTTTTCTGTTCCCTCCTGTGGTGGGAAGTTCTCCAGGCTGAGGCAACGGCAAGTATTGATCGGAAAAACAGTCGGACAGCTTGGCTATATCTGCAAGAGTGTGAGAAAGGGAGTAGTGCATTTTGAACATCGGCGACATTTCTAACTTCCTAGACGGGTGGCGCCGTGGCAACCCTTATACGTACGATTTTCTTTGTCCTTTCCCTACCTATTCAAACGTCCGGTTACATTATTTAACACGTCCTTTCTAGTCAAAATTTTGTTCGTCATTCAGTACCTGTCCAGTTTCTATGTCAGTCCATCCTCTCAGTCGCTATGTCCTAAGGAAGAACAGTCATGTTAAGTCTACGTCTTTTCTTTTAAGAACCTATCGTTATAACGACTTCACACATATTCCCTCTTTTCCTTTTTCGTCGGTGGTCTGACCGTCGCTCTTCCACACTTCAGCCGACGTTCCGACGTGACCTGCAGAAGGGAGGGAAAAGAAGGGGTGGGGGTGGCAGCATTCAAAGTACATCAGCACGTAGTAGCCCGGAAATGTTTTTACTTACCACATACTCGACCCATCTTCACGTACCGCCTTTCTTTACCATCTCGGCGTTTAAGCCCAGATTTGACCAGTAATGTCAGATAGATAATCATTGGCGAACTGCCTATCTACATGAGTTACTCGGTCGTAACCCTCTTTTGATCGGGTACAAGGGTGGCGGCCAGGTGGCATTTCTGTGGTGTCGTTTCAGGGCTTCTAAAGCACCTTTCCGGCCGCCTGTCACACATAGTGTGGCTGCTAAATATCGGGTCCTTTTTAACCTTTAGCCTTCATCATACTTTCTCGTTGCTCATAGTAGTAATTCATTCAAAACTCATTAATGCAATCCGCTACAATGATGCTTTCGTTTCCAAAATACCTTTAATAAAGAGGGTTGACACATAAATACAGGCCTACAACCCGGTGGGCTAGCCACGGAGCAGATTGGAGCTGTGCATGGGAAGAGCGAAGCTGGTGGCAGTTCATTGTATAAAGTGCGGCAGTGCAATAAAATCATATTAAACTCTCCTTCAGAGCAAGTATGATGCATGTCAGTAATTCATCTTAAACACGTTCATAAATACATCGTCCAATGATCATTCATTTATACCAATTCATTTCCCAACTCATAAACAGTACCCATCCTTAAGTCAATTCATTGTTCAAGCACATACTCAATACCCTTCATATTTACTTTCATTATCCAAACGTTATATATATCTCGGTGCAAAAAGCTTGCGCGATCAGGGTGCAACAAAGTTCATTAAAAACGTCACATTTTGCGTCGGCGCCATTTTGGGTGGGGTCAGGCGAGTTCTAGCACAGTCAGAGTGTCTCTAGTCTCGCAAGGTTGGCCCAGAACTTTCCATTGGCAGTTCAGAAAGTTCTCGTGCAGTGTGGTTAACAGTCTAACAATGTGGACCATGAGTCAAAGAGTGGGAAGGGCGGCAACAATTTTCCTACCGGGTCTTTCTGGTGTTCCTCCGGAACTGAACAAGCCTGTGCCGTGGCGGCATCTTAGCCATTTCCGATCCAAGTCTGGTGCCGGCAGGAGCAGCACCGCTGTCGTGGTTCCCAGCGAAGGGGACGGGGGCACCCATGCAGGGGGTCGGGGGCCCCCCGGCTCTTATAGAATCTTCAAGGTCGAGGAGAGGCGATATGGAGCGTGTGCCCGTCCTGGGCAGAGGACCTCTTTTTGATGTTGACCCTTAAGCGAAGAGCGTTGGGGTGTCGCTGGAAGCCTCCACCTGGAGGGAGGTGGGGGAGGGCCGTTCGCGGCACCTCCCCCTTCCAGCGACCCTGCGCCGTTCCCCGGCTCCATAGTTTTCGACATCGGCCATGCCAGCCATTGATGATGGGGGGGGTGGTCGGCGGCTGAGGCAAGACAGCCCCCCCCTTTCCCTCGGCGACATGTGGCGGGACTACCTTCGACTCTCCAGGGAGCGTGGAATGTGGCAGGACTGCCTATACCTATGAAGGCAGGCGGTGAATTTGGCATGTGGCGGGACTATCTGATTTGCCGCCGTTCTTGCCTTGGCTTCGGCTCTGGACCAGCAGATGATGGCATGCGGCGAATTTGAAATGTGGCGGGACTACTTGATTCGCCGCCATTGTCGCCTTGGCGTTGGCCTTTGGCAAAAGCCGGATCGGGTGAGAGAGAGAGGGGTGGTCGGTGGCCGAGGCAAGACAGCCCCCTCTCTCCCCGCGGCCTGCAGGGCGGCAGAAGGGAGAAGACGGAGAGGTCCTTGTCATCCTTTTTGGACCGCCTGCCCAACATCGTCTCCTTCTGACCGTGGGCAGGCGAGTCCCTCGTGCCTTCAGGCCTCGCCTTCCGGATGGGCGTAACCGCGGGCCTGTTGCACTTCGGGAGCTTCCGGAATGGGGGTAGGTACCTATTGAGTTGTTTCTATTTCATGTGACCGTTATTTGGGCGGGGCGGGCAATGAGGCAGACATGTTGGGAACAGGAACAGGCAGTGAAGCCTAGCTACCTCGTGGCTATGTTCTGATATCGAATCTTTTCGCCTTTTTACATTTCTTATTACGAACTACTTCTAATGTTTCTTATTTTTGGTGAAGTCAAAAGCTCATCAGGGGGTTACTGACTTGGCCTGATTTCTTTTTATTTTTCTTTCTCTTCCTTAGCGTGTTTCGAGCTAAAGCTTTTTGTTAGTAGGGAACGGTGATCACTTCATATTTTTATGTGTCCTTTTCACTAGGGGGGTACATCTGGACGGACCAGACGAGTCCCCTCCAATAAATGGTCCGGGGTGGAACGAGATTATCGATCAAAAGGGGAACATATATTCCTTCATTAGGGTATCATCCTGGACAGACCGAGCGATGTACTTCCACTTACTAGGGTAGCCTCCTGGACGGACCAGTCGGTCTATTTCTATTAAATGGCCCATGAGTAGAGAGCATATGTCCTCCATAAGAGTAGTCTCCTGGGCGGACCATGCGAGCTACCCCACAATAACCAACCAGTGGGGAGTGGGTAGGACTGACGAATTCACAAAGGGGCATAACCTACCCTTTTCTACTTGCAAAGACTAGACAGAGTGTTTCTATTTTACGTTGTTTGCAAATAGAAAATACCTCAAACGAAACAATTCCTGGAACAACAATGTCCAGGCAACCAACCAATCAGTGGGGAGAAAAACAGGCATGACGGATTACAACGGGGACAAATGTCTGCATTACCTGCCCTTCGCTATCCAAAAAGGAAGACAGAATATTTCTATTCGTCTCAGTTTGTAGACAGGGAAGATCTCAAAGAGCAACAATCGATTATTAATCGATTTCAAACAATCAGTGGGGAGAAAAGTAGGCATGACGGATTACAACGGGGACAAAAGTCTGCATTACCTACCCTTCTCTATCTGCAAAGAGGGACGACGTTCCTATTCGCCGCTGTTTGCAAACAGAGAATGTCTCGTTCTCACAAGAGAACCAATATGTCAAGTAGCCCTCAAAGCTAAATGAACCAATACCAACCAATACAATATCAGTATACAAATACCGATTTCAATACAAACAATCAATCAATCAGGTGGATAGAGCCACCCTACCAATCAGGCGTAAAAACACCCTACTTAATCTTACCCGGACCGGACCATACGGACAGTTCTTCGACTCCTTCCTCCAGCGCCCGATCGTTCTCTTACTCCATGTAGCATACCTGTGGGATTCCAGTCAGGACAATAGGTCACTCAAGAGAGGTCCGTTCAGAATTGGTGAAGTTCTGTCGATCGGCAGCCGGGCTAGGGCCCTCTCAAGGCAGGCATACCCCGATCATTTTAGACGTTCACTTTTTCGTCTGGATCTCTCTTACCGAACCCCATGTCACTGATGGACCCCGCGTTGGGACGCCAATTGTGGAAAGTGAGCCCATAATCCTAACGATGCCCAGGCTGCTGGCGCAAACCGCCTCTCAGTTCCCATTCTGAATAATTACCAAATAAAGAGACGGGCGCCGAGAGCAGGAATCAAGAACAGAGTTTAATTCTCATGAGGAGAGCAAGTCATTTCGGACACGAAACACAGTGTCTTTCGGGAGGTGCTCTAACAAGTGAGCGTGAGACTCTGGTTTTTATACATTTGCTGAACATTTGATGATACAATCAGGTCAGTGTGTCGCAAAAGGAAAACATTCCTATAATCCTCGTGATGATCCTATTCCACATACATTCACAATGGGGACCCTTGACCTGCTGATAAGAGGGGAGGGCAATCATGCAGCTGAGTGTGTCGTAGGATGTGTGCGCCTGATCATGGCCCAGGGGGTGGGGTGGCTAGGCATACAATAAGGGCAGCAAATGGTATCTCCTGGCTTAGGCGATGGCCTCGGACATGTGTGGTCAGCCGGACTCGGGGGTAGGGGTCATCAAAGGAGTGGTATTCATGTCTGCGTGGACAATCGCGCGTGGAGGGAAGGCTCGTCAACAGAGGGACATTCATGGAAGGGGAGGAGGTGCTGGTCAGGCGCGGCCGTGACTCGCAAGGACAGGGCTTTGCGGAAGAAGAGGGTTTATGACTTGTTCATGTGAGGAGAAGGAGGGGGGACGGGGTGCGTGCAGGACCAGGGCCGCGCAGAGAGGGAGAGAGAGAGAGAGAGATCTTACGACCTGTACATGGGGGAACAGGGGCAGCCAGATACAACTGGGGGGGGGGCCATGTCAGCTGAGGCGAAGGATGCTTCTTCGAGAGGGGAATGGAGAAGGCCTGGGTCAAGCAGGAGGGTTACCTTTCACATCAGGGTCGCGCAAAGGGAGCGGGTTTCATGGCCTATACATGAGAGAGGGGGTGCAAGATACGCGCAGGAGGGAGGCTGGGGAGTCTAATGGGTAAAAAGGGCCATGGTGCCTAGAATGGCCGTGCATATACACAGGGGTACGGGCTCTTACTGGCAGGGTGATATAGTCAATAATTTACAGTATCCATGGTGCTCACAAGGAGAGGAGTGGGAGAAGAAGGGGAATGAATGCTGTCTATGTACATCGAATTTATCAGATTTCACACTTTCAGGTCCATTAGGTGAAGGCCGCGAGGCCATCAGGTTACAGGCCGCACCGCCATTGTGCCCTCTGTCCCTCCCTAATGAAGAAAGTTCCATTCCATCTGCCCAAACCACACCTTCAGTTAGGTATCTACAGGGTGACTTGAGCAGGTCAGTGAAACACAGGTACCAGCTCTTCACCTAACCTGCATTATTATTTAGGGCTTGGATGAGAATGATCGCCATGCACAAAAATGTGATCCAGACATTTTTCATCAATAAGACAACAGGATAGGACAACCTGTACTGCAGAAAACCTAAACTGTTTCTTTCAACGATTTGCAAAGGTATATCATTGTGTGAAAAATTCTGCTTGAGAGGCATTGAAGTATCCGGCATGAACAGTAAAATCCAAATTTACATAGGAGATTGTCAAAAGAAAGGTTAATAGACAACGCCATGTCCTGAATGACAGTATGTTACTGGTCTTTCAGTTATTCATTACTTTGAAGCATATTATGAATCAACCAAGTCCAATGTGCTTAGTTGATGTAATTCAGAAATACGACCACAAGAGCAAAATCTCTTTTGAAAGGGAATGTTAGGAAATTGTGTCCAAGTTGGGGTTACCAAACACCGGGCTACCTTGCCTAAATTTCACCTTATACCTCTTTCTTACATCACACTACACTTCCAGTCTCTTTAATTCATGCTAGAAGGTTCTTTATCATCCCTGCTTTTTCCCTTTTCTGTCCTTCTCATTCTTGCTCTGGGTCAAAGTCTGATAAATCCCTGTCCCCAAAAATGAGTCCTGGTGCCCAGCACCTGCAATTACTTAACAAAACGTAACTGTCTCCCAGTCATTTTGCAGAAGCCAGGTCACATGCGGTATGTCTTTCCCAATGTCATGGTGCTGACAATCTAGGAATTGTGGATGCTTAAGGGCTGCAGGGCAATTTGTCAAAGTCTACAGCAAGTAGGAGGGCATCACGGTCTCTGTTTCCAGTCCAGAAGTTTCATATCACAACATAATGCATTCTTGCTTTTGTAGTCTTTCAGCCCTGTCAAGTTTCTGATATCCGTGCATAGTACGCCGCTCCTGTACAGTTTTTTTCTTTCCATTTTATGACTTGTTCTCCAGGCTTTAGAATGTGATAACACTACAAGTTCCAGAATGCAAAACAAAACATGGACCGGAACAGCTAGTCACTCATGGACTTGGAAAAATGTGCTGGTTTTTTCTTGCTTTCTAGCTGATCCTCTCCCTCACCAACGACCCCGCCACCGCCAGAGCCAACCTTCACGAAGGGATGAAAGAGGTAGCCGAATGGATGAAGAACAGTCGCCTGAAACTGAACTCGGACAAGACAGAAGTCCTCCTCCTGGGATCCTCACCCTCCGCCTGGGACGACTCCTGGTGGCCCCCCGCCCTAGGCAGCGCACCCAAACCAACAGACCACGCACGCAACCTGGGCTTCATCCTGGACTCCTCCCTCTCCATGACCAGACAAGTCAACGCTGTCTCCTCGTCGTGCTTCAACATCCTGCGCATGCTACGTAAGATCTTCCGGTGGATCCCCACCGAGACCAGGAAGACGGTCACCCAGGCCCTCGTCACCAGCCATCTGGACTACGGCAACTCCCTCTACGCCGGAACCACTGCCAAACTCCAGAAGAGACTCCAGCGGATCCAAAACGCCTCAGCACGACTCATCCTGGACATCCCCACATCCCTGGCAGCCACATCTACGGACACATGAGAGACCTGCACTGGCTCCCGGTCAACAAGAGAATCACCTTCCGTCTCCTCACCCACGCACAAAAAGCCCTGCACAACCAAGGACCAGGATACCTCAACAGCCGCCTCAACTTCTACGCTCCCAAACGCCAGCTCCGATCGACCGGCCACGGCCTCGCCACCGTCCCCCGCATCCGAAGAGCCACCACAGGGGGACAATCCTTCTCTTACCTCGCCGCCAAGACATGGAACTCCCTCCCGACCCACCTCCGCCTGACCCAGGACCACCTCGCCTTCAGGAAACAACTCAAGACCTGGCTGTCTGGCTGTTCGAGCAGTAGCGGACCCCCTCCCCTAGCGCCTTGAGACCCTCTGGGTGAGTAGTGCGCTATATAAATGCCTTGATTGATTGATTGATTGCTTAATTGTAAACAAAGCATCATTAGATTGGCCCATTCACAGAGCGCTAGCGTTTCACAGGTCTTTTCTAAGTAGATCATGTACTCACGTTTTGCTTTTAGTCCTATTCATACAATTAGAAAATCAGGATTACAATACCATCATGCTAAGAAAAAAACTAGGTAAGCCACGCAGTAAGGAGCTTGGAAACATAAGGGCTATAGGTTGTAATTTGGAGATGGACTTCATTTTATTTGTCAGTACTGTTGATGGACAGTCAATATAAAGAAATGGGTTGGTCTGGGTGTCCCCAATGGCTAAGGGCCAGATGTAGCAAAATCAGAAATACCGACTCTTAATTACCGAATTTTACCAATTCGGTAATAAAGAATAGGTATTTCTAATGTAGGTACCACTTTGGTAAATTTTACCGAATCGGTAAAAATCGGTATTTACCGATTCGGTAAATACCGAATCTGTATTTGCTATTGAATCCTATGGGCCTTGAAGCCCATAGAATTCAATATCAAATACCGATTCGGTATTTTCCGAAACAGTAAATACCGAATTTTGCAAGGGTGCAGGGGGTGTCACTTTGACACCCTCTGGCACCCCTGTTTTAGGCTTGTATTCCATGTGGCACACATACATGCCCTAAGGGCATATATGTGTGCCACATGGCACAGGTGTACATGCACAGATGTGCATGTACACCTGAATCGGTATTTCACCATGCAATTGTATTGCATGGTAAAATACCGATTTTCAAAGCCCTGTGTCATTGTTAAAATTGGCACCTACATACCAAACATGCATTTTCGTTAATTTTACCGACCGGTATATTTACCGATTCGGTAAAATATACAGAATCGGTAACTTTACCGAATCAGTAAAATTACCGATTTGGTGAAATTACCGAAAATGCATGTTTTTTATCCCCCTACATCTCCATGGCCATTTACCGGTCGGAAACGGACGAATTCAGCCGTTACCGGACGGTAAATGGCCAAAATCTCCCACCTACATCTGGTCCTTAGTGCCTACCGAAAACCAATCGGACAAGAGTCACTCACGAGTAAACTGAATCTCTGATGTGACTGACACAGCCTCAGGAATTCAAAGCAGCCCTGGCAATTTTGTCAGACCGGCCCCCAACCCCCAGGGGCGGGGGTCAAGGGTGAAGCACTGCTGCTTAACAAAACCAGCCCCCAGCATTGTTGCTTTTGTTACTGTGCGTCGATCATGCAGCATCACTGTAAACCCTGCCCCCACCGCTCCAAAACCAGCCCCCACACTTCCAGTCTCCCGGGCAAATGCCCAATACCTGCTATGGCCAGTCCGGCTCTGTGTCATGTCTGCATTTCCTATTCTGCAGTCAGCCAAAACCAATGTAGATAGAACAATATGCTTTTGCTCATTTTGTGTCAGTATAAGACGGGCTTATTATGTCTAGCTCGACTGAATATTAACCATTTGATGTAGACATACATTTAATTTAATATTCTTTACAGACGAGATGTAGCTACACTTAAAGGCTTGACCACCCAATGATCTGCCATTTTCTTTTTTTTTTTATTAAACTCAAGAATGGTCCCCAGACAGAATAAGGTATATTTCCTAGAGGCTTAGTGCTATGTGTAACATTATCTACCAGCGCTGGTTTTTCACTCAACAGCATGTAACATTCTTGAATGTATAGTTCTTTAACGTTGTAAGGCTGGCCTAAAAAATCCCTATACATAAAGTGTTGGTACCTAAAAATGCTTGGACTGGCGGGAGGTGCTACACATGACATGGAGCCGCTTGACAGTTATTTGGTACCATTATCTTCCTTACTGTAATGAATCTTCCACTTCAGGCTAAAATAACAGTTTTACTAATGGTTGAATTGTAAAGGAATGACACACTTCCCGGTTATAAAAGGCATTTTAACTTACAAGAAAGCTTATATAAGCTATAAGAACAGTTTTATGCAGGAACACTAATATTGTGGGATTCACAACCCTACCATTCGGCTGAAGGAGAATACAAAGGGCCATATTCACAAGAAGGTGCGATAACTATTGCCATAGTAATTTATCGGCAGAAAAGTTAATGCTGTCTAACCCTGATTAATATCGCCATGTTAGTGGGGTATTTTCAAGCCCTCTGTACGTGGCGATAGTAACAGGGAAGGTGTGTCAAAAACCATGTACTAATAATTGCGATGGCGCATTGAAATCCTGCGTTAGCCGGCGATACGGTGTGAATGGCTGATAATCGGCTGCAAAGTCCCATCATCACTACTTTCAGCTCCCGGCCCAACACTACTCGTGCTGGAAGCCAGGTGTCACTGTGAGACTGGCAGCATGGTGACCGCGGCAATCAGCTTCCTCGAAGTCTGACCATTTGTTTTAATCTAAAATACTGTCATTTTAGTGGTGCTACCTTAGGCAGACACCTTCCCTCTGGAATACCTGCATCTTAAAAGGCTTCTGGCATTTTCCCTTCCATGTTGCAGGTTGTCGTCCTGCTTAAGATCAGCAAAAGGCAGGTGTAAAATCCCTGGTGCTACCGCCGGTTATCACCTGTTTTTGCATCGCTTCGCAGATCTGGTAGTTTCTTTTAAATGTGGTGTTGTGGTTTTCTCATTTGTTTTTGCACGGGAATGCCTACTCTGTATCTCATTAATGTTAGTTGGTGGTGTCCACCGTGGAGATAAATTTGGGGGCAGTTATCGCGGGTATACTGGTGTTGTCTGCAGTTTGTACCGGCTTGTGAATGGGGTGTTAATTTTATCACCAATTTTTTTAAGTTCAGAATTTTTTTTATTGAAGGAATATGAAATCAGCTTACAAAAAAAGACAAAGAAAATAACAAGCAAAAGTATACATCCAGATAAGTAAAGGCATTAATACAAGCTATGAAAAGAAACACCAGAAATTGAGAGTAATATAAACAGAACTGGCAACTGGTATGATATAAGGCAATGAAAGACATACTAAATATATATTGTAGTTATAAAAAAAGAAGCGAAAATAGTAATAATATGTTTAATAGAGTACAGGAATTCATTGAGGTTTAGGAACTTCTTGTTGTAACGGGGATAAAGACAGAGAGCTTTGAGCACTTAAATAAAAAAATAATGTACTGGACTCCACAGTTCTTTTTGCTTAGTAGCTAAAGTCAGGGGGTAGACAAAAGTCATATCTAACCTGTGGTTATAGCAAACAGCTTACCACCAAGCCTGATAAGATATTTTGGTAAAATTCTTCCAATATTTTGTTATTTCCTGCAAAGCAACTGCCAACAATAAGTCAACTATTCTAACTCTGAAGGTGCAATGATCCCAAATGGGAGAGACACTCCCTAAGAAAATGTGAGAGAAAGAGAAGGAGTGAGTGGAGGAAAAAATCATGTTAATTGAGACCAAACTTGCATCCAAAAATTATGAACATGGGGACAACTAAAAAGCATATGAAAAAGATCCGCACAGGACTAACACTTATTAGAGGCATCTGGGTATTGTTTACTAAGAACTAGTGGTGAAAATAATAGACGATTATAAATAAAAAATAGTGTTTCAGTGGTGTTAGCAGCTCTGGAAGATCTACGAATCTTCAACCATAATTTGTCCCATAACTCAACAGGCCAAGAGACTTCTAGGTCTTTTTCCCAGGTTTCTTCTGTTGTAGTTTTCGAGCGAGGTGAAGACTGAGTTTGAAGAAAAGCGTAGATTTTTGAAGGTTTAGATTGTTTAAGAAGTAAAGAACTCAGTGAAGTCATGTCGGAGGGTGCGTGACTTGATGAAGGGGATACAACAAGGGAGGCCTCGTAAGCAAGTTGTAATGCGTGTGACATAATCGAATATTTAACTTGAAAAGCGGGCGGTAGAGTCAAAGAAGTAGCGGCTAATGCAAATGGGATGACCTGATTTTGATGAAACAATTGATGCACCCAAATAAGACAACGTGAACTCCAGGATTTCCAAAAAATCGGCTTATTGTTAATTAAAATAGATGTGTTGTGCCAAATAGGCTGGTCAAACAAGGACGAGACGGGAAAGCAGGGAAGGATTTTGGAGGTATACTTAAGAATAGAAGTAGATAAAGACTGAGGTCTATGAGAAAACATAAGATATTCTTTGAATGAAAAATGAGATATAAAAGACCTTTCTAAGGTCACCCAGAGAGGAGAGGATGATACGGAATCCGTGATCCAATTCGACACTTGATGCAATAAAAAGGATTTATGATATACAGAAAAATTTGGAAAGTTCACCCCACCCTCACTCTTAGAACACATTAATTTGGACAAGGACATACAACACTTTTTATGCCCCCACAAAAAAGTAGATAAAATAGAGTTAATGTTCTTGAAGTATTTCAAGGGGATAGAAAATGGTATGTTAGTTATTGTAAATAGGACAATGGGAGAGAGCATCATCTTGATTGTATCCAACCTCCCCCACCACAATAGATACAAAGGATGCCATTTGCTAGTGAGAGTAGTCAATTTTTGTAAACAATCATCCATACACCTAGTAACTGTGCCGGAAAGAGAAGAAGTAAAATTGAGACCTAAATATTTAATAGAGTTAGGGCTCCAAGTAAAACCCGAAGCAGAAAAATCATCCCTGAAAGTGACTTTAGTAAGTGGCAAGATTTCGCATTTATCTTTATTTAATTTGGAGCCAGATACTTGTGCAAATGAGTTAACTTCGTCTAGAAAGGCAGGGAGGGATGTGTCTGGTTGGGAGAGAAATAATAGTACATCGTCAGCATATGCTGCCATCAGAAGATAAGATTTGTGGAATTTGAAACCATGTATATTAGCATTCTGACGAATTCTCAAAAGGAAATGTTCTAAAGCAAGATTGAACAAAAAAGGTGAAAGTGGGCATCCCTGTCTAACCCCTCTATTAAGGGAAAAGTAAGAAGATAAGGTACCGTTTGCCAAAATTGCTGCTCTAGGGTGAGAATATAGGAACGAAATCAGGGTGGAGATCTTTGGACCGAAACCAAACCACTGCAGAGTATTAAACAGATATGGCCACTCAACTCGATCAAAAGCTTTCTCCGCATCTAGGGCTATAGCTGCGAGGGGATGAGAGCAATGCGAGGCTTTAGCGAGAATGTCAAAAAATAATCTAGTATTGTCCGACAACAGTCTACTTTTAACAAAATCGGATTGTTCTTTCCCTAAAAGCTCGGGTAAAAAAGATTCTAAACGTAGTGCCAAAGCCTTTGAGAAAATGTTAGAATCGATATTTACTAGAGAAATAGGGCGATAGTTTTTACAATGTTGTGGATCTTTGCCTGGCTTTGGAATAATACAAATAAGGGGATCAGAGAAAGAGACAAAAGCGGAACCCGTTTGAAGGAAAGTGGAGAGTAGAGTATGTAATTTGGGAATAAGTAACTTTGAGAAACAGGAAAATAATTCAACAGGGAAACCATCAGGACCTGGGGCTTTCCCATGTTTGAGAGAGTTAAGAGCCTGAAGAAGATCTTTTTGTGTAAGGTCCGATTCTAAAGAGGAAAGGTCCGGAAGAGTATCAAAAGGAGAAGAGATCTTGGATAAAATTTGGGATATGGCTTGTTCAGAAGAAGATGATTCAGACGAATACAATGTTTCATAGAAACGCAGGAATTCTTGCAGTACATCTTCACTTTTATGTTTTAGTGAACCATCACGACCATAAATAGATTCAATATTAACTTTGTTTTGTTTTACCTTTAGATAGTTAGCCAACAATTTCCCAGCCTTATTCTGTCCACCACAGAACTTGGCGCTAGATTTTAAAAGGAAATTGGAGGCGTTATACGTGGAATCTTTATTAAATAGAATTTTGGTGGTAATAAGATCATTTAAACAATCTTTTGATTTGGAGGTGAAGTATAAGTGTTCTAAATGTTTGATTTTAGAAAGGAGGTCATTAGTGGCCTGTTGGGCCTTCTTTCGTTTGCGAGAGACATAGCTAATGATGAAGTCTCTAGCTGATGCTTTAAAAGCGTTCCAAACTACAGGGAATGGAATTTCATCCGTATGGTTGAACAAAAAATATTCATGAAAGAAGGATATGAAGGAAGAAACAAACTGTGCATCGAGAAGGAGAGCATTATTAAAACGCCATTTTTTGATAGAAGTAGGCTTTTGTAATACTCCAAAACAATGGAGACTGTGGCATGATCAGAAATTAAGATGGAACCAATGTCAGAAGAAATAAGGGATTGGGTAAATTGATGAGAAATAAAAAAAATAATCTAAGCAGGATTGAGTCTGATGAGGGGGTGAAAAGAAGGAGCATTCTCGCAATGTGGGATTACAGAGTCTCCATGCATCAGTAAGTTTGTATTGTGTAATGAGCTGTGTAAAAGATTTTTGTGACTTATGAGGAACATATGTACTAACTGAGCATCTATCCAAAAATGGGTCAAAAACTTTGTTGCAATCACCGACAAGGATGAAATTATCAACGTAGTGTTGAGTGATGAGTGGTGCGAGGGAGGTCCAAAAAGAGGCATCGCCACTCGTAGGATATACACATTTAAAATGGAAATGGGGACATTATCTAAAGTAAAATTCACTAGCACCCATCTACTTGAAGTGTCTGCACAATGCGTAACTGCTTTGATTGGAAGAGATTTTCGGAACAAAATCAGGACTCCATTACGCTTACCATCACCTGTGGAAAAATAAACTTCACCTACCCAACCTCTCTTCAATTTAGCAGATTCATCAGCCGACAAATGTGATTCCTGTAAGCAGGCTATGTCTGCGTTAAGTTTGGCCAGGTGGGATAATACTCTCTGTCTTTTAATTGGTGAATGTAAACCTCTAACAATCCAAGATAATATTTTCAAAGGCATAAAATAATTTTAAAAAAGCATATCAAAAAACCAGTTGAGAAACAATTGTGAAAAAGAAGAACATTCTAGGCATATAAGCATAAGAAGAAGAAACACCAGAAGTGAAAAAGAAGAAATGCATAGAAAGCAGCAGAGTAAAAGTCAGGTAAATAATGAATGAAAAAAGTTGAAGAAAAGTGAGAAAACCGGAACAATAGAGAGACAGCAAGATTAAGACGAAAAAAGTTGTAGCAAGAAGATAGGTGTAAGCTTGAGAAAGACGAAAAGAAGAAGAAGAGGAAAACGAGAACAGAATAACATAATGAGAAGAGTGAACAACTTACATATTGATGAGAGCATACAAGGGAAGGGAGGAGGGAGGCCACATAGAACAGGGAAGGAAGACGACCACGACGAACTCCAAGGACATGAGGATAGGGAACAACGTGGAAGAGGGTAATCTGTGTAAGAGGAGTAGAAGGATAAATTGTTAACAATAAGAATATCACAACAGTAGAAACAAACAACCATCAAAACGTGCTAAACCGAAAATTCATATGAAACAATATAAAGCATAGCAAGGATGCAATAATACAGAATTAGCATGTAAAGTTAATCATTTAGAACTAGATGGGGCAGCAGTATCCATTGTAGAATCACTGTGGGAATTAAGGAAGCTCTTTAGCTTTAATGGATCCTTGTAGTTAGTGGTTCTATTGTTGAAAGTCACCTTGAATAGGCAGGGATGAAAAAGGCCATATTTCGCTCCCATAGAACGCAGCTGTGGACGAAGTTAAAGAAACTCTTTGCGACGATCAGCAGTGGATTTTGCATAGTGTTGCGAAAAGAAAAGAGGACTTCCAGACAAAGTAATTTGAGGCAAAGCCTTGGCCGCTGATAAAACTGTAAGCAAATCTGTATATTCAAGGAAGTAAATGATGACACCTCTCGGCCTTTTAGCAGTGGAAGTAGATAGTCCAGCAGGAGGAGGACCTAAGCGATGCGCTCTTTGTATATTAAGATTGGTGCCATCCGGTAACTGAAGAAGTTTTGGCAAGAAGGTCTTGAAAAAAGCAAGGGCATCCGAACCCTCTGAATTTTCCGCAAGACCATAAATACGGAGATTATTTCTCCTATTCCTGTTTTCCAAGTTTTCAATTTGTTTATGGAGAGCAGAGACTTGTGCACAGAGCGGGTTAACTTTGGCAACAGAGGAGGTAAGATTATCAACATTCTGTTCCAGAAGAGTTACACCGCCATCAATATTCAACCATTTGTCAGATAGCGACTGAAGAGTAGTCTATAGATGCCAAAAGGAAGTAAATAAAAACCTCTATAACGAAGGCTAACAATATAGATATTCAAAAACAGTAAAGCTTAATGCATTGACATAGAGATGGTACTGAGTGAGGCACAAAAAGGTCAGTTAAATACTTGCCATCCGATACAAAAGAGAAAAACAAGTCATAAGAGGCATATATAATACAGGAAATTAGTCCAGGAGGCCTATAAAAACATTAGAGTAACAGTAAGAAGAGAGAGAACTTTGACTATAGGCATAATGGCATAATAGTTCTTGAGAAGTGCTTGTTGAAGCAAAATGAGCGCTATGAGCGTTGTCAATGAATAGGCAGAATAAACAACATCTTGTAGTTTAGGAAAAAAATCACAACCTTGTGGAAGCTGGGTGCCAAATAATGCCAATAATGAAGAAAAATTGACTGCAGTTTCACCAATTAACACCATCCAGAGAGCATGAGGAAATTGCTAAAATGTAAGGTCCATGTTAGTGGTGCACTAGAATAAGGGAAGCACCATAATGTGCAGGAAGGATAATGAGGTAGTATTGAACTATTTTGCTTGTATGATTTGTATTCACAAATCGAATAAAAGCTTTGAAATTGTAATTGAACTAAAATTGTAAGGCTTCAGCACAATGTAGAGCTGCTAGGAGTACAACTCCGTCGGCAGGTTCACAAAATGGCGGCTGTGACTTTAAGACTGAGCATACCATCCAAAGGTGAAGTGAAAAAAAAAATCTTCCAGAAACATGAGAGCCAACAAGCGCTTGTTTTAGAGCAAAGAATAACTGCAGTAGAGTATGGCAACAAGCTGCGTCAGCGCTGCGAAAAGGATATCTTCAGCGACATGAAGAAAAGTCAGCCAAAGCGCTTGAGGGACTCACCAGGCGCTGCATAGTTGTTGTGTTGAGGCAGGTGAATGAGGCAAAATTATGTACTAACAATAGAACAGAGCGACCTCAAGCAGAGTCTGCAAATCTTACAAGGACGCGGAATCGCTAGGAGCAGAGTTCCGTCAGCGAGACCACAAAATGGCGGCCGCAGCACTGAAGAACATCGCAACACTCACTTGCCGAGGAAAAGTCCTTAGTAGGGTATAACAGGATACCAAGTTGGCCCCTTCAAATCCCCACATCTTTAGACATCGATTACTGTGGCATTTGTGGGAAATAATGCAAACTGGAGCCACGCCGGGTCCTCCGCTCTCCGCGCCTCCCGGGAGAGCTACAGAAAAGCCGCCATCGGTACCGGGCGCTAGCCACACCCCCCCTTTATCACCACTTTTGATGCGTTAAAGTGGGGATAATTCAGAAATAAATCTTTGTGAATATGCCCCCAAGTATTTTAAGCAGCCAGGTTTTTCAAAGTTTCTAATTTTTGTTATTAAATTAATAGACATTCCTAATTAAATTCCACATTTGCCCATTAGAAGGTTTTCTGCACATTGCAAGATGGGGTCCACTGCATTGTAAAATCACCTCAATTCTAATAAAACCCAGACAATGTGGAAAATATATACCGACCTTTTACTCTGTGATCTACCTTTTGCAGGCATTTCTATCTACAAAAGCAAAATTATATAGCAGTTTTCTCTGCACGTTTAACTTTTGAAATGTAAATGTGGGCAAAGCATGACTCTTCGCAGCTTCTTAAAATGGAAAAGGTTTTTATAGCATTGTAAGAAGGTTGCGAGAAAAAAAACTTGGGATCTTATCACACCCCTATTTCGGTCATATGTAATATTCTGTGGTTCAGTCATTATGAACCTCACATACACACACAGGGCATTATTTACAACGATTTGGTGTAGGGCAGCACCTCAAGTGTTTTTGCCAAGTCAAAGTGGCAGGAAGGCACCATATTTACGAGATACTGTGCCTTCCTGTCCATTCAGCCGGTGCACAATATTGTGTCTAGTGCCAACGAAGGCACCCTTGCTCCATAGTGCAAGGGTGTCTGAGTTGTTGGCAGGATTGTTTTTGTGCTGTAAGGTACACTTTCTAGCACAAAAACAATGCATGTAGGCATTTTCCTCTTTCTATGTGTACTGTGGGTGCAGAACACATAAGGAGAGGACAAAACTAAGAGAAATAAACATATATCTCCTTGTCAAGCCTGTCCTTGGGAGGCGTACAGTTTTGACCCATTTCCAGGTTTACTGATCCCTATAAATCTGAGAATGCTTCAAACCCCATGGGTGTGGCTGGGAACACCCACCGCAATGCCCATGGTACACCTCCCTGATGCAGCGTAAGATGACACAGTGTCTTTCCGTGGTTTACCTTACACCATATCGATGAGGCCATGGTGTAGTGTAGATCCTATATTCCTGATAGACTCTGCGCATTGGAATAATATACACTAGAGATTTGACATAGAACTAAGGTCAGTATGTCTCTATCGAGTATATTAAACTTAATTACTTGTGTGTTTCAGCAAACTCAGAGGTCACTAAAAACTTCTCGAATGAACAAGAAGGGATTAGTTTCTGACAACCACATAAACATGGCAACTTTGTTTCCCTTAGAATCGGACCAGTCTGAGAATCGTAGAAACAATAGAGAACAGTTTCACTCAGTCAATCGTGCATGCTTCGTTTCTACAGAGTTGCACAGAAATAGAGAGACAAGCCTTTCAATAAAAGGGGTTTACTGAACAGTCTTATTTCTCATGCAAGAGATATGAACAGCTACAATCGAAAGACAGAATGCAAAGTACAATACGTACAGCGTTAGCAGTAAGATAAAATAATACTGCAATAGCATGGTCTGTAGCTATGACATATATTAATAAAAATACATACATAAATAACACAGGCTAAAATACTCAACTGGTACTTCTAAAATAATCCTACCCCAGTGTACCTAACCTAAGAGTAGTACAAGGGAAGAAGTAGGTGTTGTTTATCTATAGTCTAGTTTAGCTTAAAGTTTAGTTTTCCCAAGAGTTGCCAAAAGTTTCTCTAGGCTCTAGTCTGCTTTAGAATGAGAGAGGTTGGAATCTCTTTCCGGGACTCGGTCTGTAACAACCAGCAAGGGGAGTCAAAAACGCTGGAGCTAAATTCTATGCGAGGAGGATGACAGCATCTGGTCAGTGCGTCAGTTGGGGACTTGCCTTCCTTCCTAACTTGCCGTGGTGAGCCGCGTTGTGCAAGTAGACGGCCGAACCATGATTTGCCATGGTAAGTGGAGGTATATTTATACCTTGAAGGTGTTCAGGAATGCCAGTATTGACGTACAAGTCGGGCATAAGAATGTCATGAACTAACCCCTAAGGAATAGATGTTCATGTATAATAAATGAGTTCTTGGAGAAATCAATATCCAAGCAAGCAGAAGTTCTAAAGGCTTAAGAGTCTGGTTTTCCAAGAACTCATTGTGATGTAGATGAACGGATGTATTTGACCATGCCTGTATTTGGTTAGCATGAGCAATGCCTAAATAGAGGCTGAATTTCAATGCCTAAATAAGGACAATGGTAATTATACCTATATGCGGGCATAAATAGGGAAATCTATATATGGTATCTAAATCGACACACACTAATGGAAAGCCATACAAAGTGGCTTTGCGTGGCCTCGTAGATATAGGACTGCACTCTGTGCCGCCGGAATGTCATAAAATGTGACCTAACGGTGGTGAAAGGGCTTTGTAAATAAACCCCACAGTTTTTAGAATTTGGGACCTGGATTATGATCTCAGTTGGTAAATACAGTGTATAGAGTTGACTCAGTATTACTGTTCCAGCAACTATTCAAACATATTTCGATATTGTGCAATATTTTGGTGAAATAACTGATAAAAACATTAGTCTAGGTTTACTAAAGTTTGATGCGCCACAACTCAGCAAAATAACTTATTGCACAGTGTTGCATTAAACAGCAACACTACGTGACCTCCTAAAATATGGTGTAATTCTGCTCCTTCCTTGCACTGGCAGACTGAGTACTGCCTAGCGCCAATGCATACACCCTTGTGCCATGGTGCATGGGTGCCTGCTTTCCAGGCTGGAGCGTTTTTATGTATACCTCCATGCACAAAAACAATCCTAAAAGGCAATTCATCACGCATAGAAATAGGAAGTAACAAGGAGAAATAAAAACATTATTCCTTGTTACACCAGCCTCAGGTTGGTGCACCATTTTGGTGCAAACCCAGGTTTATAGATTTTAGTAAATCTCGGTTTGCTTCAATATCCATGGATGGATGCCTGGGATTACCCATGCTCCACCCATTGAACGCCTCCAAAATGCAAGGCAGCACCATGCACTACCTTGAGTTATTATTTTTTTATTTTTACTAAGCCAACCAAAGCCATGCAAATCTGGCTGGGTGGCTCAGTAAATCCTGATATACATTTTGCATTAAGCTGCATTAAAATATGTGACACAGCCCGACACAAAATATTATTAAATCTGGCCCATTGTTTCCAGCAGCCATTGTTTCAGACTTTTGCTGTGGGAAACATTTCTGATAGTAACCGGGAGATGCATAGTACTACTGAATCCACTAATGGTAATTATCAAAGATACTTGGGGCGCCCTCAAGATTCTCCATTCCATGTGTGAGTATCTCATCTAGTCCAAAATATTTCCTTTCCATTCTAGGATTTGTAGCCATATTATTCACATTATAAAATAAGGACTATAAAGGGCGTATTGACACGCTAGTCTTGTTTTCATAACGTTCTGATATGTTAAGTAGGGGTGTTCCTGCAACATTATGAGAAATTGTCCATTACGTGTAGTTACTCATTATTTTTGGCAAGATAGTTCTGACTCTGAACAGCTTAACTGGCTCTAAAGGGCACTGGGTGCGTTCCCAGTGGGCTGGCAGTGTGCGGATAGGTTTCACTGCTGCTGGGGGGTGGTTTGGGTACTGCTGGCTGTGCCTGCCACATTTCACACCTGCTGGGCTTCGGTACTTTACAAACAAACAATACAAAACAAATGGTTTTAAAGCGATGCTCAATTCAAAACTATTTGTTTTTGCATTTGGATGGTTCTTGCCTCCTGAAACATAGCCATGAGCATCACAGACCTTGAGGAGTTTGGGGGACTAGGGGTCTGCTGTTCCTTGGCTCAGAGTGTCCAGTACATATATGATAAAAACTCAGCAAAATTCAAAACAGTGTCTTTCTTTGTAATGTAATCCTTCAAACAAATTTCAGTTTAGCATTGTAAATCATACCATTGCATTAAATGGCAATCATTAAGTTAGTAGCAAATTCTAAGCATGAACTTAGAAACATTCTTGCCCCAAGTCCCACTGCCCTGAAGATGATGCTATTAGTGAACCAAGAGGAAAGTCAGCTGTTTATTGCCCACTATATGGGCCCTAATATGTTTTGCTTTCGTGCAACGCACACCTCTTGCTGACATATTTCGAGGTGCTCTCATGTGATGATGAAGGTAAAGGAGGAATTGTGAATAAATTAATTGCATAGCAACCCACATTCGGTCAAGTGGAAGCCAGGATTGATGCAAGGTTTCCTGGTTTAAAGTTGTGCTATTCCACCACTGCATGGCTGTCTGTGTCTCTCGTCCATTTTGAATCAAAGCCTGATTCTTTGTGTTTAAGTTTTTGAGGTACTAAATCAGTGGTGCACAGTGTTAAATACATTTGAGCTGTGCATGTTTCACAAGGGCTGGTGGTCGTAGTGTTTGGGGAAGGTGATATTTTAAAGCTGAAGCCAAAATGACAACCAGAGCACACATCATTGGTGAGTGTGGGAAACTGTGCCCCACCAAACTAAAACTCAATTCATTGTCATCAATTCTTGAATGTACTCCTCTACACACTCTCCACCATCAAACCGGTGCTTTCACTGTGAAATATGTCTTTTAAATAACCATGTTTAGTATATACACATATGGTGGGAAAATAATTGCACATTTCATGTTTGTCATATTGATTTCCTAAATCCAAAATCAAAGCTCAATGGCAAGTTGAAAATAATTCCATTACCTTTAATATGGTTGAACCAAAACACCTCACACTTTGATACTGCTAAGGTAAAGCATTAAAGGTAAGCACCCTCCTCTATCCAGGAGCTGCTTCCAGTTTGGAGATATCAGCATCACGAGTGGGGCCCACAGTGTGAGACTGTGAGGGTAATGTCTAGCTACCCGGCTGCTCACTAATACATACCCAAGTGTCATGCGGCAATTTAGTGCTGCTGCGGAAAAGCAGTTGGCAGTCCTGAATTTGTGGGCATCTATCTGCATGTACAGGGAGTCATGCTCCCTCGATGAGTTATGTGCAGACATAAGTTGTAGAAAAAACAACACTCACTGGTACTTTTCTGTTTCATTCAAGAAAAACAGGTGACTTGTGAAACAGTGCTACCTTCTTGTGACTTTATCCAGTATTGTCATCTTGGCTAGGTGATTAGGTGGATTCAGCTGATGGGCTGCTGCATGGGCTGTAAGGCTACTTTTGGAATTGGATGAGTTAACAAACCCCCAAAGAATGCAGCCCCATAGTCCTAGAAGGCCAGTATAGCCTTGTGGTGTTGGTCAATCTTCGAAGTTTGTGCCTATAGATATTTCAATTCGGATCTAAACAACTACCCTATTCAGCAAATTTGAAGTAACTGAGCCCTCTATTAAGCTCCATACCATGATTTTGAGCAAGCAGGTGAGTGGCACCTACTTTAATCCAAAATAATAAAAACAATCACAGTAACAGCTAGTCAGACCTGACACGGGAGACCTTGAGATCCCCTCATTAGCAGTGCCTAGCTGCAGCATGCCTCTCAAAATAAATCCCTTGCAGCTCCAACAGCCCTCTGCTTTGTCCAACTTCTCATTGTCAAGAACTCAAAGAAGTCAAAGCTCAGTTGATAATTAGTCCAGGAAGCTAATGCGTGTGTTTCTTTCACATTTAGGTCTTAAGAGGGGTGTGTGTGTGAAAATAAACCACTTCCCTGAAGATACAGACTACGATCATGACAGTGCCGAATACCTCCTGCGTAAGTACTCTTGCTCCGATGATCTGTTATATGTTATTCTAAAGAAGTTTAATTCACTGAATCCCTAAAGCTGAAGGCAAACAGCAATGGCCATAAAGGGAACTTCCTCCCAAATACCACTCTTAGTCATGAACATCTCTTATGCAAATAAGAAAGACATCTATTTGTCCCCCTGGAAGTAATGACAGTGACAAATATACCCACCTATGCGTAAACAGAGGCGCGCATGAGGAAGGTCCCTCGAGGAATGCGTGACAGTGGTAAATGCCTCTGATGTATGTGCCTGTGGAAGGGCTCAATGGCTCTAGATGAGTGATAATGGGAGAAATGATTACCGCTCATATGAACGTTAAGTGTGTATGAGTAACGAGTGCGTACCCAGCAACCGCCTACAGGGCTCCCACAGACGGCAGGCATTTCTTGGAAAATGAATGTCACATAATACCATGCTTCCGTAAAAACAACTGTGATCCCATGGACCTCAGACCCAGTGATGGTCTTTTGTATCTGGGACAAATGATGAGAGAAGCTGGAAGATGAAGATAACATCTCTTTAAAATAGCAACAGAAGTACACTACTTTTACCTATAGCAAAGAGGTGAAATGTAATTGACAATGAGCACATCAGTAATCCACAAATTCATGGAAGCAAATCAGTTAGTGCAGTGCTCTCTGACTAAGTCACGGAGGGATTCACGTCAATATTCGGGATAACCATAAAATATAACTTTTCATACAATTAATCGCAGCAGAACTCATTCATACATTGAGTGGTAATTCAGAAAATTTGATATGAAATCATCCCTACTTGTACTATGTTATAGACCCCTCAGTTACTGGCATATTCATCAATGATGAAACAAAGAGACAGAATGTGTTATTTACACCCTTTTCGCCACTAGCTTTCTAGGTCAGTGGAGTCAATGGCATGTACACCTCCAGCAGAGGAGTGCCTCACAAATTTAGAGATTACCATCAGGAAAGCTGAGATCCATGTGCATTCAGCTGATATGCCAGAGTAGTGTCTCCCTTAAAACCACTGGACTTTCCCAAATGGGTGCCTTGGTTTTTATTCAAGGAAATTAGCTTACAAACTGGCACTCTGGTTCTTGAGAACAAAAAAAACACAATGGCCATCACATGCAAGGTGTTTCATCCTGCACCTAGTGGCCATTGAGCTCTTTCCTTATCTGGGACCACTATGTATTTCATGATGGTCCAAGACAGGTAAATCTAAAATAGGGTTCGGTGAGCATCACTATAAACTTAAAACCCATTGGCAGACGACCATTCAGGTCAGCGGCTTCTGACAGCAGAGCCAGCTTATGGTCTGCCGTCAGAAGCCCTGCAGTTCCTCCACATCTAAATGTGATAAAGGACCTGTAAGTTTGGCAGTGTACATTGCATTACTTGAGCTTTGCTAAAATCTATATGAACACCCCGAAATCTTTGTCATTTGTTGCGCTTTACATATTACCCTAACAATGGCACAGTCCAGTAAGGGGCGAGGATTGAATCACTGACCCAGCCCACAGCTCCGTTCTGTCTGTGCATCTAAATCAGAAAGAAGTGTTTCTGTCGGCAGCGCATGCGCTACAGACAGCGCACCATGGAAAATCAGAGCCAGCTTTTACTTGCTGCTCCTCGCTTTTGTGCATGTGAACTGCCAATCCAGTAAAGGCTGAGTTTATGGTTTCCTCTTAAATAGAAACTTACTTCTCAAGTTCGAAATATATTGATATCTGGATGCTTCAACATATTGCTGACATATCCTAGAGATGTATACCATACAAGTGACTAAGAATATTTTTAAGCCTTGAAGCCCACTCAATCAGACATATTTAGTCAATAGCCTGAAAGACAGTCCTCTTTACAGCTTGTATTTGCATTTGGGCATTTTGTCTAGAACTTGAACCCTCATGTTTCTAAGCACTAGTTCTTTTTTCTGACTTTCTCATAATGTGTAATGATATTCATGTACTTTCTTTCAAAGAGGAGCATTTTAGCAGTTGTCTAAATTTGCTATAGTTTGTTTCCAATAAGACATGACACGTGAATCACCAATTGTGTCTGACTATATATGAAGCACACACTGCAGACTTAAGTGCCCCTTGGCTTGGTTTGGTAGGGTGCAGAATTTCATATTCATAACCAAATATTACTTCCCTTCCAGGTTTTGCTTCCTACATGGTGGCAGGGCTGATGTTACATTAAGGCCATGTAGACAGTGGCCCTTTAGTGCCACTACACATGGCTACCAAAAGGGTGCTAAACCATGACTGGTATTAGACCGGCCAACTGGCAAAATATAATTCTGCTCCCTTCTTCGAAAATCATTGCACCAGAGCTGTATGTTGAGGAAATGAACTAGTATAGAGAAATAGACCTGAAAGTACACAATGGCATTTAACATTGGATATTGTCAGTGGGGTAGATAGAGCTGCCCATTCTGGATGGGTGCAACCAGGCAGCAGGAAAAAGTAAACTGTAAGTAAAAAAACTGAGATAAAAGAAATCTAACACTACTTTGACAAATTGGTCCTGATTGTCAGATGCCTATGGAGATTCCTGGGCAATTATTCCTGGCAAAATTGTGGTTATAAGATAAACAGAGACAACAAACAAAAAAGTGTTTTATAGAAAGTGCCAGGGTAACGTTCATAAAACTAACATGGCAGGGCCTAACACAAGAAGGTAAGTATATACATTTCCACCCTAAATTCAGTAAGAATACATTGTGCATTGCTCTAGTTATAATTTGAGTATTTCTTCTCTTCAGACAGGCCTTACAATCTGAATCATTCAATTTCTGGACTAGACTACTGCGCTCACTTCCTTAATGAGGTTGAAAAGTTAATAACATGTAAATGGAGGACTACAATTATTATCAAGTGGTGTGCATCAATAGCAAATATATCACTATGGTGTTCAAATCAGTTTGTGGAAGGAGACCTGTTTCACTTGAGCTCCCTCCAAGTACTTAAATATGAATTATATTATATTCTGTACTTCCAGTACAGTACTTCAAGTACTTCCATAGGAATTGTATTATATTCTGTACTTTCAGCAAAATGCTTCAAGTACTTACACATGAATTGTATTATATTGTGTACTTCAAGCACTTACACATGAATTGTACTATAATTTGTACTTCAAGTACATACATATGATTTGCATTATATTCTGTACTTCAAGTACAGTACTTCAAGTACTAACATATGAATTGTACTATATTCTCTACTTCCAGTACAGTACTTCAAGTACTTTCATATGAATTGTATTATATTCTGTACTTTCAGTAAAGTACTTCAAGTACGTCCATATGAATTGTATTATATTCTGTACTTCAAGTACAGCACTTCAAGTACTAACATATGAATTGTATTGTATTCTGTGCTTACAGTAAAGTGCTTCAAGTACCTACATATGAATTGTATTATATTCTGTACTTCCAGTACAGTAATTCAAGTACTTACATATGAATTGTATTATATTCTGCACTTCACGTACAGTACTTCAAGTACTAACATATGAATTGTATCATATTCTGTACTTCCAGTAAAGTACTTCAAGTACTTACCTATACATTGTATTATATTCTGTACTTCAAGTACAGTACTTCAATTAATTACATATGAATTGTATTATATTCTGTCAAGAGTTCCGTCTGTACAGAAAGCATTTCCAACATAGGTACATAGAACCAGATCCAGTCAGGATTTTAGAATGGCTAATAACTAAGTAAATCACTTCCATTTAAATTCACTGTATTCACTGTCTATCCATGTACTGTAAATGAATATTCTGAAAAATAATCTGGCATTAATCCAGCCCTACTGCATTCAATGTGTCCACCATTGGGTCGGATCTACATAACATAATAATAGCATGACGATTCATGACTTATCATTCCTTGGTAGGGAGAAGACAGCAGGGGTGAGAATATGGCTTTGCAGTGTGAAGCCAGGCCCCTGGCACGGTGTTCCTGTCCTAATTTAGATTATGCTGTAAAGTCATTCAGTAGGGCAGAATAGCCAATACTCAATCTGGTTCAATCCAGATGTCATGGAAGCCCTGGCTTCCAAAGTAGAATCGTTTTCAGTAAAGAGGACCTCCTCAGAATCTGTGAATGAAGCTACCCAATCTCTTGTTTTCCTCAGTCAAGGGTCTGCTGTTGGAGATAAGCTGCATCTGATGTAAAATGAGAAAGCAAGATAAATCAGTGCAGATTGTGGCCCTCATTAAAAGTTCATGGCTAAATTCCAATCCCTTTACAGACAGGAGTTTGCCAAGAAATTAGAATTACAGGTTTTATGGTAATTATCACACTAACACAATGTTTCCCCTTATAAACTCTGGCAGGTCTAACCTGATAAAATATATCAGGGGAAAAGACGAAGAAAAAGACAAAAAATGTCAACTTTAGTGTGGTAAAAAAGTATTCTTTATGACATGCCTCAATAACGGAACTTGAAAGGTAAATACCTCACCATATTTAACACAACTGGTAACCAGGGCCTTTGATGGCTAAGTCAAACACTGCATTAAGAATTAAGAAATGTAGTTTAATGAACAGATGCATGACCTGTTCTGTTTTTGGCGAATGTATCCGATTCTAGATTAATCTAAAGGTGTCTTTGTACATGGCAGCTTTAAAAACAATGAATTCTTAACAGTTCAGGAAAAAGGTATTCTGTTTATAATATAAAATTAACCTCTCCAACATCTGCCGATACTTTACCACAGTAAGTGTGATGGTGGTAAAGGCTTCACACTCTGTGTCTTGTGCTTCCATATCCCTGAGGTTTATCAAGGCTGGTGGCTATCATGGCATCTGTGATCAAAGCCTGTGGTGGCTCCTGCAGGTTACTAAGCAGAGTCTGACTGCAACCTGTAAAAATACAGGCGTTCCCTCACAACTCAGGACTCCTAAAACATACAGGAAAAGGCAGAGGAGACCATAGTGCCAGATACCAAAACCTTGAAGAAATTACCTCCATTATCCTTTTCAATCCTACTAACAGACTCACATATCCACCGCTCAAATTCATTTCATATTTCCCTATACTAATTTACAACTAATCCTTTTTGGGTTCTGGAGAAGTGTGCTACTAGCAGAAAAGTGCTTCAACAGCTCGCCAGGGGTAGTAAGCGCTATATAAATGCAATTACAATTACAATTTCATTACAAGTTAAGGTCATCACTGGCAGTGCTTAATTTTTGGTAGTGTTTTCAGGCGATGGGCAACAACACTCATGTTTGGGGACTGGGGTTTATTTTTCATCTTCATACATTAACACGCAACAAGACAGAATAAAACAGTAGATGGATGGAGAAAAGGACAAAAAGAAGAGGAAAAGATAGAAGAACGATAATAAAGGGATAAATTGGAGATGAAAAAAGTCTTCAAGATCAAAAAAGGTAGAATCTAAACTAGGCAGACTTGGCATTCTGCAGCATCGGCAGTCACGACACAAGTGGTGTGCTCCAAAAAAATGTTTGAGCCCTGGACTTATTTATTTACAAATAAAGCACTGGCATCAGCAAGCACAGTGAAGTAACTATTTATTTTTTGCATCAGTGATCGTCTCCCCTTAAAGTCATCTTGAATTAAAACCTGGAATGTAGATTACCATGCTGTGATAACTCCTAAATGGGACTACCAGATATGGTACTTCAAGGTATCAAAATAATCGTTACATTAAACACGACTTGTTACTCAAATCGAATTTAATGTAATTCTTTCACAAATGGCAACTTTAGAAAGTTGACACTTTGTTGCCTAAACGTTTCCAGTGACTGTTTACAGTTGCACACAACTAGCTGTCCTCGAGACAGCCTTCTGCCTTCCTGGGGAGATATCTGAATGACTCTCAGGAGGGAACACAAATCATCTGCCAACACACAATGTTTGATCTCCTCCTGTGAGCCCAAAGGGGGAGCTTCAAAGGGAAAATGATAGTCACACACAGAGGCTACTCTTTTATTTTTGCAGACAGGCTAGTATTGTGGCCAGAGAGGTAGAGGATGTTGTCACATTTTTTTCCAAGTGGGTGTATAGCCCCCAGGTAAGCACACGCCTAGGATGGGGTAGGGAGCTCCATACACCAAAAGTAGAGTTATACCATGTTGAGAGTGGCATAAAGGTGCACCCTAGGATAGCTAGATGAACCTTTTCATAGGAAGTTGTCATCTGGTGGGAGGAACCTAGTAGCCTGAATGGCTATCTAGCCGCCCCACCACCTCTTAGCTCATAGTGGGCATAAAAGTGGCACCCCTGGCAATCAGACCTCAGATCATGTCTGTGCTGAAGAGGAGACTAAAAACGGCTGCACCAAAACTGGACTGCATCTCCTGCCTCTTGAGCTAGCAAAGAGAGAACTGTGCCTGTGGTTCCCTTTTCAAGAAAAAGTCCTCTCCAAGCCTCAGACAGGAATGACGTCAAGAGTCAGTTAGCTGACGTCCTGTTACAGCCACAGGGCCACAAAATCAGAAGAAAGTTTGTCTTGGTGAGCTATTAAAGTTTATAGCTGTTCGCCGATAGAGCCTGGAACTGGACTGGAGACTGCTTTGACTACGAGGTATCTAGTCATCTATGTCTCTTTGCCTCGTGACTAAGTCCCTGCCGGAGTTGGTTGCTTAAAGCAGGAGGGAGCAGCAGTTTCAACTTTATGACATTTTTTCCAAAGTTTACACAGTTTACCGCAAGCATGGTCCATTACCATGCTTTAATGCTCTGAGTGAAAAATGCAGTAATGTATTGTTGCCTTGAAAGTTCATATCTCCAGAACACTCTGGTGGATTTTTATCATTGAGGTGTCTATTAAAAGATAGAGGTATAGCCTATTTTAGCCAAGTCAATCTGAATTTCGATCAATTAAGATCATGAAAGACAATGTACAATAAAAAGAGCAATTAAGTCAAGTCAAGTCAAGTCAAAGAATTTATATAGCGCACTACATACCCAGAGGGTCTCAAGGCGCTTAGGGAGGGGAAGAGGATTACTTGTCAAATATCCAAGTTTTAAGTTGCTTTCTGAATGCTAGGTGGTTCTGGGTAAGGCGAAGGTAAGTGGGGAGTGAGTTCCATGTTTTAGCAGCCAGGTATGAGAAGGATCTGCCTCCCATGGTTGTCTTGTTGATGCGAGGTACAGTGGCGAGGGCTTGGCTGGAAGAACATAGTTGGCGGGAGGGGGTGTAGAAGGACAGTCGTGAGTTGAGGCATTCTGGTCCGATGTCGTAGAGTGATTTGTGTGCATGGGTTAGCAGTCGGAAAGTGATCCTCTTATTGACGGGTAGCCAGTGGAGGTCTTTCAAGTGACCAGAGATGTGTTTGTTACGCGGGATGTCTAATATGATCCTGGCTGAGGCGTTTTGGATTCGTTGGAGTTTTTTCTGGAGTTTAGCGGTAGTACCTGCGTAGAGGGTGTTTCCGTAGTCCAGTCGGCTCGTGACCAGAGCATGGGTGACTGTTTTTCTGGTTTCGGTGGGGATCCAGCGAAATGTTTTTTTGAGCATGCGAAGAATGTTGAAGCAGGATGAGGATACGGCGCTGACTTGTCTGTTCATTGAAAGTGAAGAATCCAGGATAACGCCTAGGTTCCGTGCGTGGTCTGTCGGGATGGGTGCTTTTCCAAGGGCTTCCGGCCACCAAGAGTCGTCCCATGCAGAGGGGGATGTACCTAAGATGAGGACTTCTGTTTTGTCTGAGTTCAGTTTCAGACGGCTGTGTTTCATCCATTTGGCAACTTTCATTCCTTCGTGTAGGTTAGTTTTGGCGGTGCTGGGGTCATTGGTGAGAGAAAGGATCAGTTGAGTGTCATCCGCGTAAGAGATGATGTTGAGGTTGTGTTGGCGGGCGATGGCCGCGAGGGGGCTCATGTATACGTTGAAGAGGGTGGGACTGAGTGAGGATCCTTGTGGTACACCACAGATGACTTCAGTGGCCTCGGACTTGAATGGTGGAAGGCGGACTCTCTGGGTTCTTCCGGTAAGGAACGAGGTGATCCATTCAAGTGCTTTTTCTTGTATTCCGATGTTTCTGAGGCGTTGTAAAAGGGTGCTGTGGCAGACTGTGTCGAAGGCTGCCGAGAGGTCGAGGAGGATGAGGGCGACTGTGTCTCCATTGTCCAGTAGAGTTCGAATGTCGTCTGTTGCTGCGATGAGGGCGGTCTCAGTGCTGTGTTTTGCTCGGAAGCCAGATTGTGAGGAGTCGAGGGATTTGTTGGCTTCGAGGAAAGCGGCGAGCTGGTTGTTGACAGCTTTCTCGATAACTTTGGCCGGGAATGGAAGGAGCGAAATGGGGCGGTAATTTTTGAGTTTGGTGGGGTCCGCTGTGGGTTTTTTCAGAAGGGCGGTGAGTTCAGCATGTTTCCAGCTTTCCGGGAAGGTGGCGGAGTTGAAGGAGCAGTTGATGACGTCTCGGAGGTGCGGTGCTATGACGGAGTCTGCTTTGTTGAAGATGTGGTGGGGACATGGGTCTGTGGGGGATCCTGAGTGGATGGAGTTCATCAGGTGGATGGTGTCCTCAGTGGAGATTGGGTTCCAGTCGTTAAGGGTGTTCAAGGGGGGAGAATGTTCATCATATGGTTGGGTGGGTTGGTCCCCGGGTTGGTTGTCGAAGCTGTTGTGGATGTCTGCAATTTTGTTGTGGAAGAATGAGGCTAGGGAGTCGCAGAGGGCTTGAGAGGGGGTGATGTCGTTGGAGTTGGCCGAGGGATTGGTAAATTCCTTGACGATGTTGAAAAGTTCCTTGCTGTTGTGGGCGTTGTTGTCTAGTCGATCCTTGAATGCTGTTTTCTTGGCCTTTCGGATTAGTTGGTGGTGTATGCGGGTGGCGTTTTTGAAGCGTCCTTGGTGCTGGTGGTTGGGTCTTTTTTCCAGGCCTTTTCAAGGGAGCGGCAGAGTTTCTTGGACTTCTTAAGATCATCGTTGAACCATGAGGCCTTCTTGCTGCCAGGTTTGCTTTGACGTTTTTTCAGTGGTGCTAATGTGTCGGCGGTGTTGGATAACCATAGGGTGAAGTTGGCGGCGGCTTGGTCTGGGTTAGAAGAGTGGGCTGGGGTGTTTAGAAGGAGCGATGAGGAGATCTGGTCGATGGTGATTTTGTTCCAGTTTCTTTGCAGAGTTGGTTGGAGGTGGTTGATGGGTTTCGGCTTGTTGTAGGTGAAGTGAACGCAGCTGTGGTCAGTCCAGAGGAGATCCGTAGTATGGCTGAAGGAGACATGATTGCTGGAGGTGAAGATGGGGTCAAGTGTTTGACCCGCGATGTGGGTGGGGGAGGTGACCAGTTGTTTAAGTCCGAGGTTGGCGAGGTTGTCCAACCTTCGATAAGATGCTACAATCTATATACAATGTGCGCTTATGAAAAATATGTCAATCATGTTAAAAAGAGGAAAAAAATATACATTAAAATCCATACTTTAAAAAATGATGATTAATAAAACAGATTGATATGAAGTTCATAAGTGTGTTAAAGGGGACATAAGTGAGTCAATAATACAATTGGCGTTTTGAAGCAGGGGAAGTACTTATTTTGGGGCTCATAACTTTGTGAGGTACTAGTGGTAGATACACTAAAGAAAGCCTACAATATTGATCACAAAGAAGGAAGATGTTGCTACAGTAATAACCGGGTATTTCACCTAGTTTCATAGTAGCGACCACTTTTCAGGTGGAATACCCACTCAACCAATGATACCTCGTTTTTTTTCCTTTTGGTTTCTACCTTTTTTTTTTTTTTTGCTTTACGAGCTCTGATTTAGGTAAACTAGAGTGTTCAAACTGGTTTCTGCCATTTTTCTTTCCCAGATTGACCATGCCCAACTTAAGAATTTAGCAACAGCCACTACACACTGGGAACCAGTGTCAGTCTGCAATATTCTCATAGCATCGGCACTGCTCCTCGTGCCCAAGTTTTTACATAGTGGACGCAACCATTTGTTACGTGGAGCCTGATATGCCGGACAGGCAAATAGCATGTGTGAATAATTTTCGTCATGCTCCAAACACATCTTACACAGACTATTGTTATCACTGAACCACATACATTTGAATGCATTTAGGGGTAGTGTGCCTACCCGGAATTGAAAATGTAAACGTCTATCCCTGGGTTTAGTGATAACATCCGAATACTGCTCATATTGTGGGCGGGCATAAACTCTAAATATTTGCCCGTCAATGATGTGGACTCTGAGGTGGTGATGTTATTATTTATTACCATAGACCAGTATAGACTTTTCATCTCTCTTTTGGGGGAAATTGATAGGTTTCTGGCTCCTCCCACAGGTGTCGCATACCCATAATGACCAGTGTAGTTCTTTTGAAAGCAGCTGCATATTGAGACAGCTCGTGGGTTGTCCATAGTCTTCGCCAGTACGCTATTGGACGAAACTTAGCAACCTCTTCCAGACTACCACAACCCAGGTCGTGGAAGACTGGTTTTAAGGGTGTGATCCATGGCAGTCTAATAACATTTCTCACAAGTCTGTTCTGTGCTAAGACTAATGGCTTTATATCACTAAAACCCCATAATTCCGCACCATATGTGACAGCGGATAATACTTATGTTATATATCTTAAGTAGGGGATGCATAGGTTGAGTATGGGAGGTCTTAAATTCCTTCAGCAAAGTACCAGCTAATTGACTATGCTTTAGGGCCAGGGTGTTTATCTGGTAATTCCAATTAAGTCTATTCCCCAATTTGATCCCCAGATAATTAAAAACATCAGTCTGCTCCAGTAGTTCTCCATTAAGAAGCACCCTACCCTTAATTACTCTATGCTTATGTAGGACCATAAACGTAGTTATATCTGCATTGATCACCAACCCTTGATCCTTACAGAACTCTTTGAATCTTAGTAAAGCCCTCTACAGACCACTTTGGGTTTTAGGAATAATCAGGGTGTCATCTGCAAACATAAGTATAGGCTTTTTGACACCTGCAAGGGATGGTGCATCAGTTAGGAATGCAGAAAATAATCTACAACACCATTGATAAATAATGAAAATAGGGTCTGCGCCAGAATACACCCTTGACGCACTCCTTTCAATACTACAAATTGACCAGTTTTGTTGCCCTGGGTGCTCCAGCGTACTTGGGCAAAATTTCCTGTATGTAATTGCTGTGCAGCACATAACATTTCTGCCGGCATGCCCAAATCTTTGCATACCCTCCAAAGTTTAAACCGCAAAACCAGATCAAAGGTGGATTTTAAGTCCACAAGGGCTGCATAAATGGTGCAACCAGCCAACACAACGACACGCCATTAAATCAAAACAAACCGAAAACCTGGTCAATTGTGCTCACCTTAGAGCGAAATCCTGCCTGTAATGGGGTTAATATCTTATTATCATCGATCCAGTCTCACATTCTGTTTAGTACCATTCTGCCCATGATCTTTTGAATAGCAACAATGAGACTGATAGGTCTGTAATTGCCTGGGCACAAGCGACCTCCCTTTTCAGGTCTCGCCTGAGCCAATGCGCTTGCGCATTTCTCCGGCGAAATTATAGTAAGCGGAAAAGAAGTGTCTACCAAAACGGCTGTGGATCGCATATAGTTCATGTGATCTATGCGTGTGCACACCAGCCACATATCACACCACCATTTATCTGTGCCTCGGCATCAGACTTCAAAGGCTGCCACTCCCCCGCCCCCCGAGTGCACATCGCGCACCACCATTTGTCTGTGCCTCGGCATCAGACTTCAAAGGCTGCCGCTCCCCCGCCTCCCCCCCCCCGCCACAGCAATGCTGAGAGCTTGTTTTGTGGTTGTTTTGCATTCACTAGGTGTTATATGCCTCCTTCATTTTTATAGCGCTTCTACTTCCTCGCATCTTGGCGCATTCTTAAATTTAAAAGGGATCCTTTTTACATTATTAGTATTTTTGCTGCAGCGATCACAACAGTACATTTTTCTGCGCTTTAACTTATATTTTCATGCTACTTTTGCTCTTACAGTATTAGCCTATTATTTAGGGTAACTTACAAAACTGGTTTGCTGGTGTTTGCTTTTACATGTTTAGAAGCAGCGCTCCTAAACGTGCACATATATCTCTGTATCGGTTGTTACTCAACATTTTCCCAATGCACACACACAAACAAACAGAAACAGCATATTACAATATCTATGTGAAAAACATTATTTTACAATCCAGCGCCATACAAAAAACACATGCAGGTCACAATTGATAATTGTTAATATTACCTTCCCTTGGTGCTTTCTGTTTTGCTTTCTTAAAACAAACTTGAAACCATTGTGCACAATCTTATTAATTTGTTTTGTACCCACTGTTGTACTCAACCTCAACGTTTTGTTTATAGCCACCATTAGCATATACATTTTGGAACAGCACCCTATATCACTACACTGTTAGTCTGCTTTATAACACCTCTTATAAAAATTCGGAGCAGGAACCATAGGTGAATGTTGCTCATCTGTGATGCTTTAATGCATTTTTTCTAATATATCGATTGTTTCAATTGTGTGTCGTGTGCTAGCGGCCGGGGAACCTTCTTAATGAGACCAAATAAAGCCTGGAATAAAACCGCCCCCTTTGAAAATAATCCAGTCCAGTCCCGGGCCAAGTGCACTGGGGGTAGGAAAACAAAAACAAAGGTTGCATGTCTTGTGCAATCCATAGATTCCTTACTTCTGCTTGCTTTTTTGTTTTGTTTTAGTAAAATCTGGTTTATCCAGTTAGTTACTGGTTATGCTTTAGGGGATCTCCCTGTATCTACGGAATCACTATTCGTACATCTGTTTTATGCACGTTTCCCCCTCTTACCAAGTTGCAGGCCTCCATGTCGCCATGTTATTTATATGCCATGTGTACCACTCATATCTTGTAGTCACATTTAAGTGTAATTCGAGATTGCTGTCCAAGCCCCAGCCCTCGCTGCCTCTATCATTATACACTCTCCCTGTGTTTTCCTGTTTTCCCTTGCTTTTGCACCACATCACTCAGGGACACCCCCACATCACTCAGGGGCACCACCACATCATTCAGGGACACCACCACATCACTCAGGGACACCACCATTTCACTCAGGGACACCACGACATTGCTCAGGGACACCACCAAATCACTCAGGGGCACCAGTCAGGGGCACCACCACATCACTCAGGGACACCACCACATCACTCAGGGACACCACCACATCACTCAGGGACACCACCACATCACTCAGGGACACCACCACATGGCTCTGGGACACCACCACATCACTCAGAGGCATCACCACATCACTCAGGGGCACCACCACATCACTCAGGAAACCCGCCACATCACTCAGGGACACCACCACATCACTCAGGGACACCACCAAATCACTCAGGAACACCACCACATCACGCAGGGACACCACCACATCATTCGGGGACACCGCCACATCACTCAGGGGCACCACCACATCACTCGGGGACACAACCACATCACTCGGGGACACCACCACATCACTCGTGGACACCGCCACATCACTCGGGGACACCACCACATCACTCAGGAACACCACCACATCACTCAGGGACACCACCATATCACTCAGGGACACCACCACATCAGTCAGGGGTACCACCACATCACTCAGGGGCACTACTCAGGGGCACCACCACATCACTCAGGGGCATCACCACATCACTCAGTGACACTACCACATCACCAGGGACACCACCACATCACTCAGGAACACCACCAAATCACTCAGGGACACCACCACATCACTCAGGAACACCACCACATCACTCTGGAACACTACCATATCACTCGGGGACACCACCACATCACTCAGGGACACCATCACATCACTCAGGGACACCACCATATCACTCAGGAACACCTTCACATCACTCAGGGACACCACCACATCACTCAGGGGCACCACCACATCACTCAGGGGCACCACTCAGGGGCACCACCACCTCACTCAGGGACATCACCACATCACTCGGGGACACCACCACATCACTCGGGGACACCACCACATCACTCGGGGACAACACCACATCACTCAGGGACACCACCACATCACTCAGGGGCACCACCACATCACTCAGGGGCACCACCACATCACTCGGGACACCACCACATCACTCGGGACACCACCTCATCTCTCAGGGACACCACCACATCACTCAGGAACACCACCACATCACTCTGGGGCACCACTCAGGGGCACCACCACATCACTCAGCGACACCACCACATCACTCGGGGACACCACCACATCACTCGGGGACAACACCACATCACTCAGGGATACTACCACATCACTCAGGGGCACCACCACATCACTCAGGGGCACCACCACATCACTCGGGACACAACCACATCACTCGGGACACCACAACATCACTCGGGGACAGCACCACATCACTCGGGGAACACCACCAGATCACTCTGGGAAAACAACCACATCACTCTAATACACCACACATCACTCTAATACACCACCACATCACTCAGCTCAACCGCATCATCACTCTGCACCACAATAGCACTGTCCTTGCTTGCTACCAATAAGCATTGACATAGCCAATAAGACTCGCATTAGGAAAGTGTAAGCTATTGGCTTTGTGAATAACAATGCTATTAATTTATATATTTTCATTGCCAACAGATATTAAAAAAAATGTGTCATTTACAATAGCAATAGCTCACACTTTCCTAATGTGAGACCTATTGCATTGCGAATGCTTGTAGTATATTGGCAATATCTCTGCACCCTTTCATGAATATGGGATAGCTGCCCCACTTGCTATCGCATTCACTAAGAGGAGAATATATTGTTGCCAGTTTACTTTATCTTTCTTGAACAGATCCGCCGGTACACCATCGGGTCCGGGGGCTCTGCCATTAGCAACTGAACTCAGAGCAAATTTGACTTCCCCTATATCAAATTCTAACGATAAACCAGAAAATGAGGTTGTAAAAGTAGCCTCAAGTTCACCTCCTGACTCCAAGGCAAATTGCATAGCAAAGTCGGAAACCCACTTCTCTGGATCTACATAAATATGGGGCTTGGGAGCCTGTCCCCCTCTTCCCTATTTTACCTGAAGCCAAAAAGACTGGGAATTACTTTCCTTACTAGCCTGGTAAAGGTCTGCCCACCTCTGTTCATCCCAATATCTTTTGGCTTTATTTTGTGCTAATTTGTATTCATACTGGGCGCGCTTTATAGCAGTGTAATCCTTCAACTTAATGGCTGCCGCTAATGACTTATAGGCTTCCCTACAATCCTTAATATACCAACTAATGTCTTTACTTTTCGGGTTAGTTGAACTATTAGCCGGTTTTAAGAAAATGGTGCTTATTTTACTAAACAGACCCTCATGGAGCTTGGTTATTCTCTCATTTATCTCAGGCTGTGTTGTAATTACTCGTATCTCCGTACTGCGGACCTTATGTCAATAAGTATTGTTCCACTAGAGACTACCTTGTCCCATTTTACCCTCCTTATGTTATTGTAAAGCTGAACTTCACTAGTAGAAGGTAGTTACAGTGAGTTTGAGGGTTGTAGGATACCTTTAAGTTCCATTTTTTAGAGATAGTGGATTTTGGTCACTTTCCACTCTCTCCAAAACCTACATATCACAAAGGTCTAACCAATAATCTAGGCTTAATAGTATATAATCAATCCTACTAGTACTCACAACATTATCAAATGTGACAGCTCCATGCTTGTCGGAGGATGACCGGCCATTAACTGCTCTAAGCTCCCCCTCCAAACACAAGTTTGAAGTTGAAGAGCCTATTTTTTAAATTTGTGTCAGATTTTTATTGAGTATTGTTTTTTATTCAACTGTTTTGGTACTTCCTAATTCTTTTCATTTGTTTCCTAAGTTACTTAGGGTTGAGATAAGGGTTTTGAAACAAATAAGACTGGACCCAGAATTGACAGTGACTTTATTGAACAGTGAGGACACATAACCACACCATATAATAAACAGCTTTCTTCACAGACTCATGTGTGGCTTAGATCTTGGCCACTTGTTTTTACTGCACTCAATGATTTTAATTATTCAGTTCTTTCTTTCCTAGGATGGGTTTCCTATATCCTCAAACACACTCATTTAGAGATTTCCTTTCCCTCTTTTAATGATTAGCTTCTTAAAGTAACTCGTAACTCTGTGTACCTCCAGTGGCATAGTTAGTTGTATTTGTATTAGCAGAGCTACTCTACCTATACATAAAAACATGTTACTGCAATTCTATTGAAAAACATTCATGGCAACGTAGTCAGGCAAAATGTGTGGCAGGTATTTTTTTTATTCAACTATGTTTATTTAATTGCTTTATATAATACCTTGTTCCAGTTCGAAGTAGACCTGGTTTGGCAGTTCCAGCAGAACTCCTATTGGAGCTGGATTAGGGCTGATTTGCATACATTTGGGCCTATTATGAGATGGCATGGTGGGCAAAAAAAAATAATGTTATGTTATGCAGATTTGTTGACCACGCTATCACCCCGGGAGTAATCCTGGGGCCTCATTTATGAAAAGTGACGCATCGCTGCGTGAAAACAGCGATGCGTCACTTTTCACTGCGCCCTCCTTGCGACACCAGTGATGCGTCATATTTACAGTATGACGCATCATGTCGCAAGGAGTTACAGATACGTCAGTATTTCTGACGTATCTGTAAGCGCAAAAGTCACGCATTGCTGGAGTGTGTCACAAAAGTGACGCAACTCCAGCAATGCGTCCTTTCACATGGGGAAAGCCCCATGTGAAAGGGCTTGCGTCAGTCTTATGCCTGCTGTGAGGCAGGCGCAAGATTTTGACGCAACAGCGTCCTAAAAGTGACACCGTGAAATCTCATAGATTTCACTGCGTCACTATTACAAGGCTTTTTGTGGAGGAACGCCACCTCTGCATACATTATACCTGACGCAGGTATAATGTAGCGCAGGGGTTTACAAAGTGACGCATCTGCTTAGATGCGTCACTTTGTAAATAGTGCGCAACAGGAGGCATGTTTTACGCCGCCGATGCGTCACAAAAAGTGATGCATCGGAAGCGCAAAACTGACGCAAGGGCTCATAAATAAGCCCCCTGGTGCGGAGCACATGTAAGTGCAGGCATAGCTAGGGCCTAGTGGGACTACTTGAAAAGCCAGGTCTTCGGCTTTTTGAGAAAATCAAAAAGTGAGGAGGAGGCTCTTATGTATAGAGGCCGGTCATTCTGTGCTGTAGGAGTGATGTAGGTGAAGGCTCAACCACCAGATCTGGTTTTCTGCATGTGTGGAATTTGTACAAGTAGGAGGCCAGATGAGCAGAGGAAGGTTTATGAAAATAGATGCTGCGGTATGGTGGGCCAGCATTATGTAGTGCCTTAAAAGTGCCAGTAAGGAGTTTGAATTGTGCTCATTTGTGAATGGGGAGCCAGTGGAGCGTATGAGGTAGAGAGTGATTTTGGCCTCCAAGTTGTAAATGGTCTGCAGCCTTTTCATGAGTTTTTTGTTGACCCCAGCATAGAGGGTGTTCTCAAAGTTGAGCCTAAAAGCTTTCTACTCAGTTGAATTGTTGCTCTGAATTCAAAGGAAGCTTCTCACCTGTTTGGGCCCCCACTTCCCAACAGCTCCTTCAAACCTTTGGGAGTACCGGGGCTCAGGACTCAGGAGCCAGAACTTGATAACACTTTGAGGAGACAAGCTGAGATAGAGTGCTGTCCATGAGAGGAACTCACCGATACTCCTATTTAGTTCTTGTTTCTTATGTTAACTGCTCCAGTTTTTCTAAATGGAAATAAAGCCAGACTGATTGGTCTTTTCTTGAGGCTCTTCTAGACTTTTGGATAATGATCACCACAGTGTCTTCAATTTGCAAATTTTGACATCTTTTTACCAAATCCTCTTTCTCCACATTGGGTGTGTGACAAGGCTCTGGCCTGATGTGTATTTCCTTACCAGCAGTGTCTTGTGCATGGTTCTACATTCTACAGGTCCTCTGGGGTCTTCCTGGCATCGATAGCACTTTCACAAATAAGTTTGAACTTAGCATCTCCCACAAGCCAGGCAATTTCTGTAATTGCTGTCCTATGACAGACACAGATTAGAAGCATAGATGACAGACTCTCTAGCTGGAACTAAACATTACAGATTCTAAAAGGGAGTTTTTTCTATAGCCCTCAAGCGAAGGATTGTGAGAACCTATACGTTAAAAATAAATAAATGGGATTTTTGATCAATTTCCAGCCAAAATACCCCAATATTCGAAGTGACAGTTCTCAAACCTAGACTGCTTTCAGTGGAAAAGCAACAGTTCTGCTCTTGTACAGCTGAATCTAATGGTGAAGAATAAGTGGGAGGATGACAGACTTATGGGTATTATCGATCACCATCAATGATATAAGGGACACACCCCCCTATGGAAATCACCTACAATTTCAAACTAAGAAAAAAGTTACCATTTTCAGTGCAACCAGTAGCTAGCATGGGTGTGGACAGCAAGGGAATCAATAATTTATCTTCAATGTTTCCAATTTTCCTTCTGAGCCACATTAAGATAAATGGTAGGAGTGATAACTGGAGGCTTTTTAATGGACGAAAAATGACACTACATTTATAGCCTTAAAAGTACCTCAAACAAGATCAAATATTTAGATGTGGGTCCACTATACAAAGTTGAATGCAGAAAATGTATTGCTATATAGTCCATGTACTACACATGCTTCCTACCCAGACTCCTATTGTTTGACTGTAAAATTGGCCATTGAACAAAAGGGCTATCCCTCTTAACAGACCAGCCTATAGGAGATTTCATCTTCTAGCTCTGTTTACAGATCAGCCAATGGGTGATCCAATCTACTGGCGCATTTCACAGACCTGCTACAGGAGTTCAAATATTGTAGCCCTCACGAGCAGCGGACGGTAGTAGTAGGTTAATGGACTCACGCACCACCAGAGAACTAATGTGTTCTAATGCATGATGAGACTACCCCCTGCCCGCCGAAGCATTTGACAGCATACTATGAAGTCTTTTGCTTTTTAATGACTATGCTCATCAATTTGAATCGAGCATCTCTACCATTGGCGTTTTTTTGCCAATAGGTACACGAGGACATCGGACAGGGTGTGCCTTTTAGGGGGCCCATACCGTCCATCTCCTTGTATTTGGTCCTGAGGAATACCGGGTAGTCACCCTTATGGTAGAAACATGTTGACCAACACACCAATACACATATAGAGATACTTTGGCCGTAACTTACCTCTCAGTATCTCGCCCTTTTTTTCTTTTTTTTCCTTTTAATATTGTCCAGTTGCTTTGAAATTAAATTCACATTTTTATAAGTTAAACCAGGACAATTATTAACATTCTTTTTTGCCCTTACATTCACAACCTGCACACCCTGGTGACGCTAGGCCACCAGGGTGGACCCCGATGATGAAGCATGTCACCACTAGGTTGGTGAGTGAGGGTTTCTTACAAAAGGATGAATCCCTTCTTTTTATCATCTAAAACACCCCATTAAGGAAACCTTCAGTTTTACTTCTGGTGGTACTCCTCTCTTTGTTTAACTAAGTGATTTGTTTGTACCCAGAAGCCATTCACAAGTGGGCACTCCATACGGGTGACTAACCTAGACCCAGGAACATAGTATTCCCAGGAGGAAAGGGAAGAGCTTGCCCTGGTATCCGTTAGCTGGGAGGTGGATCAAGAAGATAAATTAGTGATCACTGAGGGTGGTAGACATCACTACCAAGAGGCCACAGTGAATAGGGTTTGTGTCTCACCTCTATGAGGTACTTTTGCCAGCTAGACCATGCAGGTAGCAAAGCTGATTCCCGAACAATATCTGTCAAGACAGGTCTATAGGGTAACGCAGGCCCATGAGCAGAAGCATGTCCACTTCATGGCCATGGTATCCTTGCAACTGAAGGGGGTACTTGCCCAGAGGAGGGTTATCATCAGTCCCCAGATGCTCTATGACTGCATCCTAGGTGATGACCTTCATCTGGTGTAAAAAGAGCCAGGCGGGGCAGCTGTCCATGGTGTTTCGAAACTGCAGATGGGTATCGTCCCTAAGTGGAGAGAACATAGGCGGAGATAAGAAGTAAGTGTTAGGAGATATATTCCATCCACAGTGGGGGGACAACAGGGCCTGGGGACACTGTGTCCAACAAGGATGTCCTGGACTGCTAGTCACATGTTCAGTCTTCAGAAACGGACCTTGAGCTGGGGAGCAAGTCTCAGGGTATCTTTCCTGAGATGAATTCAAGCATCACATCCATCACTTTTTTGTACACTTCATTGGTTTGTGACATGAAGGCTTTTCCTTAGAAGAACAGGAAGTTACAAATGCGGAGAATATGGCATTATTTTCGGCAATACTGGCACTATCATAAAATATCTCCAATTTTATAAAGTATTTTAAAAACTTTGCACTGACTTGGGATTTTACTTCTCGCTGTAGATCTTTTCGCAAAGACTTGAGGTGAACAACCTATGTTTTATATATTGCACCACTGTTTAAATTCAGATCTTTAAGTACCTGCACAATAGTTCAGTACTCCTCATGCCTACCTTTTCTCAGACATTCCTGTAAAGTAAGTTTAGCTGGTGTATCCCATTATAGTAATAAAGTGTTGCAGGTGAAGAGTTTCAGATGGTAAATGCGTTGCTTTTTAATGTGTACAAATCTCAAGGTCAAAAACTCTGATTCTGGTGGAGATTAACTCGCCATGTATTCCTTTCAAGCTACCTATTTTGTTACTAAAATAAACAGTTGTAAAATGTTCTAAATAGGTTATATAAATATCGAATAAACAAGGTAACTATTTGAAACCTAGTATAACCAACTTACTTTGTCATTCTTCCAACACCAGTAAAAACATGGGCCAATTTCAAATATGTAGGGTAGTGTAGTGTAAAGTGTATTTAAAGAATGTGTAATAAAGTGCTATAAATGAAAACGATACATCTGCATAAGATAATTGTTGGACTTGGCCCTTTATGCAGGGTCATCCCTGAACTTTTTTTCTTCCTAACCTTTTTTCTGACATGGTGTTGGTGGTTCTAGGACTCTGGGCACTTTAGCACTGCTGTCCAGTGTAAAGTGTGTGAGCTCTCTGTGGTAAACATGGTAAGATTGTTCTACACCTATTTGGCATATTTAATTTACCTGTCAGTCCCTTGTAGAACCTGGCTAGCCGTATGGGCAGGGTGCATTGTAGGTAAAAGGTAGGACATGTACCTTAAGTGTGTGACATGTTCTGGGAGTGACAAACAGCCATTTTGGTTTCTCACTGCTGTAAGGCTGCCCTCTCACAGGAATGCATTGGAGATTCCCTAATAAGTGTTTCAGTGGTAATTCCTGATATGAACGTAGCAGCGTGGTCAGATTTGGTATGTTTGGAATAGTAATAATAAATGATGCGCAATGGTGTGTGCAGATTTATTATCACTATTTAGAAATGCCACTTTTAGAAGTTGGCATTTCTATGTGCTATGTGCCTGCCTGATGTGTATTGCATGTCTGGCTCTGGAGTGACAGGGAGGTGTGTGTGGCTCCAGGGAGGGCAGGGTGAGTCAGCGCTAGGCTGAATAGGAGATCTGCATTTGGAGCAGTGGAAGGAGTTGTCACCTGACCCTGTATAGGTCTGTGCCTGCCTGGTTGAATGCTGGCTCCGCCCCCTATGGTGGTCTGATGTTCGAGCCCCCACCTAACAAAGGGGAAGAGGAGCCCTGTAAACAACGTGCTCCAATATCCCCTGGAACCATTTGAGGCTGGTTCCCCCAAGCCCTCTGCCAAGGGCAAAACAAAATAAAATCCTGTATAAGTACTGGGGCTGTGACCCCATGTATTGTGCTTGTGCTTCTTTGCTTTTGGAGACTTGCTGCTGCTGGGCTCCAGGAGGTACCGCCACGAGGGACTGCCTCCCTGCTGGAGGGCCCTGTGAGCTGGACTGCCTGGGCCCAGCCTTGTGCCCCCTGAAATTTTGCCTTAACGTCTTGTGAGAACTATATGTCTCTCCCAGGACGAGGAGAGTGCTGGGACTTTGCAGTGCTGAGCTGCGACATATTTGGAGGGAATCCCGCCATGGTGATTCCCCCGCATTGATGCCTTGGAGGTGGGAGACCACCCCATATTTGTGTCACTGAAGGCGGGAGCCTACCCCACTGTTTTTGTATTCCTGAGAGCGGGAGCCCACCCCGCAATTGCCAGCCTCTTAGAGCAGGAGCCCACCCCGCATTGTTAACGAGCCGCTGGGATCGTCGTGGCGAAATCGCCACCAAGATCGGCGGCCCGGAAGCCAGGCGAGGAGTGCCCGACTCGGGGCATGGCCAGGAGTGGAGGGCTGCACAAGAGGAAGATAGACAGACCTGCCTTCTGGAAGTGGGCAGGGCCCCGTGCCAGTGGGAGCCCCGCGTATTGACGGCGACTGTTGCAGGAGGGAGACAAAGCCTTGTGACGGCTCTCCCCCTGCATATAGTGATCCAAGAAGGAGCCCCGAGAGGAGGGGCTCGACCGGAGCTTCGCGGGCTCCCAGCACAGGCTGGCAGGAGTTCTCCCTGACTGGAGGAGTGAGGAGAAGCCGCCCTTACAGAAGAGAAGCTGCCCGCCAGCTTTCAGGGCCAGCTGATACACATTGTCGGTGCCTATCCCCTGTGTGAAGTAGACCGGAGGAGTCCCTGGAGAGCCCACTGAGTAGGGCTCGAAGTGACACCATGCTGGTGCCAAAGCTAAGCTTCTCAGCTGCACCACAAAGTGCGGGCAGCTGCACGATGGGGCAACTTTGTTGTAGGAGTCCCAGAGTGGGGCTTCAGAGGCACCGTAGTGCTAGTGCCGGTTTCTGTGCCACAGCTGCGCCGCAAGCATGGGCAGTTGCAACGTGGGGCCCTTTCCTTTTTCTTAATGATGAGGAGGGGTTGAGTTGCACCCCATACCCCCAGTGCATTGCGCATAGTGTTTTCGCTGCCAAGGCAGCCAGAGGGGCAAGTTGATGGCCCCAGTTAAGCTCTGACATTTTGGACAAAGGGTATTTGAGCCCCAGTGAAAGGACAGTTGGCCTGGGGTCAGGTTGGTACCTGTGTGTACCACAAGGGTGCAAGGCCCTAAAGGAAGGTGATGTGTGTACCTAGGGAGTGTTACTAAGGTGTACTCCTAATTGTGATTAATGCATAATGTGATATAATGTTGAGTACGGTATTTTTGCCAGTAGTTACTGGTTGTGTTTTACAATTGCAACTTGTGCTTTGTGATATATATAATCCCCTGTAAATTATGACCTGGTGCCAGTTGGCACTGTGTATATGTGTGATTATGATTCTAATGTATTTTGGATAATGCAAAAGCTATTTTTTATATACTCTTGTTTGGAGTTTCTTTTGTGGTGTGCTTAGTGTGTTGCTGCTGTATATTCATTACTGTGTATATATATATATATATATATATATATATATATATATATCACCTCCAATTTGGCTCCGTTTTACAATCCTCTGGCGCTCTCCTCACCGGTGCTAATACTCCAAAGCAGAGCCCTGCTTTAATTTATACGAACAAATCCCTTTCCCACGGGAAGGGGAATGAGTCAGCACTCACAGGTTTCAAGTTTCCCAATTTTCTTTTATTCGTCAATTTCTCCAAACAGTAACACAAACCAACGCGTTTCGCAACAGCAGTTGCTTGATCACGGTCGATTGCTAATGTGGATACTCCTCCTATATGTTTGAGGGACCCGCCTTGTATTTACGTTTACTTCCTGTTAGCCAACAGGAAGTAGCTGGGAAATGTAGTTTACGTAAAATTATTACGTTATATAGACGGTGAGATCGTGAGATATGGTTTGAACAAACAAACAGGTGATGAGAAAATATGCAGTGCCTGTGTATCTGTATCATTGCTAGAATATTGCCAATACATCTCTGTAATTTCGTTACTTTGTATTCCACGGGAATAAACGCCACAAACAAACCAACATTGTAGATTAACATATTGCCCTCTAGTGGGCAAACTCTGTACTTCCAAGAAGGTTATTACCAATAAAGCCCTCCAGTGGGCAATTGTTTGCACCCCGTTTCCTTTTCATTACATCAATTATCCGATTTCTAGCATGCACCACTTATGGTTTACTATTCTTTTTATATAGCCATCACCTTCAATTAGTTCCTTACGATAGTTTTGTCTCACACACCATTTATCCTTTTGAGTTGCTTTCAAAGTCCCATTGTCCAACTGAATAATTTTTTAAGTCATTGCTTACTGTATTTCAAACAAAAACCTGTTATTTTAACACAACACTCCATCAGTCCCTCATAAGTGTACATACAGTTCCTCACTCTGATTAAGGCCCCAGGGGGTCATAGTGCGGAAGTTTAGGATTTGTCGCGACCCTGCATCTTAGGTGTTTTTCCTGATCCCCTCCTCTTTCATGTGGCAAGATACATTCCAGGGCATATGTCTTTAGTAATGTCCAATCGCTGTTGTGTGTAGTTTCCATGTGTTTTGCGATTGCATTACTGCGATCTTTATTGTTTGTTGCCCTTATGTGTTCCAGGAAGCACAAAAAAGGAGTTCAAAAAACGTATCCTGGAACACATAAGGGCAACAATGGAGTGTTGTGTTAAAATAACAGGTTTTTGTTTGAAATAGAGTAAGCAATGACTTAAAAAATTGTGGCGTTTATTCCCGTGGAATACAAAGTAACGAAATTACAGAGATGTATTGGCAATATTCTAGCAATGATACATATACACAGGCACTGCATATTTTCTCATCACCTGTTTGTTTGTTCAAACCATATCTCACGATCTCACCGTTTATATAACGTAATAATTTTATGTAAACTACATTTCCCAGCTACTTCCTGTTGGCTAACAGGAAGTAAACGTAAATACAAGGCGGGTCCCTCAAACATATAGGAGGAGTATCCACATTAGCAATCGACCGTGATCAAGCAACTGCTGTTGCGAAACGCGTTGGTTTGTGTTACTGTTTGGAGAAATTGACGAATAAAAGAAAATTGGGAAACTTGAAACCTGTGAGTGCTGACTCATTCCCCTTCCCGTGGGAAAGGAATTTGTTCGTATATATATATATATATATATATATATATATATATATATATATATATATATATATATATATATATATATATATATATATATATATATATATATATATATATATATATATATATATATATATATATATATATTAATATATATATATATATATATATTAATATATATACTCAAATGCATTGTGTGTTGCACAAACGCTTTACACATTGCCTCTGGGATAAGCGTGACTGCTGGTCCCAAGCTACCAAGGGGTGAGCAGGGATTATCTTCAGCGTATAACTCCCTTACCCTGACTAGAGTGGTGGTTTCTGTCTGGCTTAGGCTCAAGCCCTAGCCAACCAAAACTTCCATTGCTAACAATAATATTATCGTTCTTTTGTGCGCGCAGGTGCACGCACACAGACACAAACACAATCAGAAATGCGCTCACAAAATAGTTTGGGGTCCGCTGATGTTGGTAGTTTCATCTCAGACAATAAACGTGGTGGACCATGTAACAGCAATGTTTTTTTTCTTTTTTTCAAAAAAAGTATGCATTTCAATTGAATTTTACAATGAAATTGTACAAAAACAATAAGTTACAAGTTCAAACATTGTTTTACTGGGAGATTCCTTTTTTGTTATAATAATGTGCAAAGAAATAAAAATCTAGAAACATTAAACAAAATGCTACGCTATTTTTAGCCGAATCACATTAGAGTGATGTGCAGTTGTTCCCGCCTGCACAGCCAACGTGATAAATTACCATCGGAAATTCCCTTGACATTTGGGAGAGAATCAATTATTTACCGTTCTGACAGAGTCCCACGCTGCACCGTAAAGGAATTGGTATTGAGTCTATGCTGCGTTTTAGTTCTGTTTCAAATGCATTGTTTAATTAACTAAAAACGAGCACAACAAAAATAAAAAAATAAAAATAAGAGAGCGCTTTATAAAATACTCACATTTCCACGAGTGAACGACAGGAAATTGAAAATTAATACAAACAACCGGGCATGTAAAGAGCAGGCCACAAAAATTAAACGACGAATGCATCTTCATTGATTTTCCACTGTGGTGACCACAAGGAAGTGCCTGGCCTTTAGCCCAGAAGCTAATACTCGTGTACACAGTAACAGTGAAAAGCAGACCTACTACAGAGCCTGCTGTAGAAGACAAAGCAAAAGCGTGATTATCACAGAGGGAGACAGAAAGTAAAAAAAACAAATCACTACAGTACTGATATGGTCTTAGGCTAAACACAACAGACCCTATTTACCAAGGCATTTTGGACTAGGCAAAATATAACTTTTGGTGTACCCCGGTCGCATACTCTTAAATGCTTTTGTCAATTGACCCCATAACATCTAAAATAGGTAGAAAATTGTAAAATTCAGTGAATGTTCATATACAGTTAGTGCAAATAGACAGGACTTTGCCCTTTTGCACTTTTACTAATAGGAAGTTGGGCGATTCAGGGCTGTTTCACAAAGGCATAAATGAGGATGTAAAATAATTCCTATATAGTGCTAGCTCCTGTACTCTTGAATTCTCTTGTGAAATAATCCCATTTTGGTATCTGACCAGAAGATCCTACAGGCATTTCATGAACTGATTTAAGTATTGGAATGGCGACAATAGAGTTGCATTTTGTCTCTTGTAAAGGCACAACGAGCTAGAAGCCCTTAACTCATGAGACACCTAGAAGATAAGACACTGGCCTAAGTAAGTTTTTCCTCACTTTGGTTGGTACTTGAACACAAAATATGAGAGTGATCATGTTTATAAACCCCACAAAGACAATTCTAAAAGTGGAGGAGTGTGGCTCACTGATTAGAGCGACAGACTCTGATGCAGAGGTCTGGCCTGGGACCAGGGTTCAATTCCTGATGCGGCAGGGTCCTGAGCCCAATAATGTCCACGGACTTGATAATTCTCGCCTCGGTGCCTACTCTAATCATGGGGTCCCATGCTGCAACTCTGGGCAATAGCTTGCTTAATCTCCACTATGGCAGCCCACCTGCTGTGGGATGCCTGGCTTTCACCTTGAGGATGCCCAGTAGTGGTTATCTCACAGGGAAAAAGCCAGGACAGGTTCCCAGGGCAAGCGCCTTGATGCCTTCGTGTGATATATAAGTCGAAATACATTTACTTGCACCTTTAGAATTACTTCCGGTACATGTCAACACTTTTTAAGTGTAGTTGGAGAAGCCAGGAGAGGAGGATCTCCTTTTCGATATCTCCTGAAAGGGGACAGCAGATACTTTTGAGGGATTACGGGGCATATTACCAAGCAATAGCGATAATTATCGCTATTGCTTGGTTAGCGTGAAAAAATTAATGCTGAGCTGCGGCAATTTTTATCGCAGATAAACCTTGGTATTACCAAGGTTTATCGCAAATGCGATAAAAATCGGCCGCAATGCATGAATATCGCTGAAAAGTCAGCGATATTCATGCATTAGTGAGCTAATGCTCTTAGCCATGTTATCCACCTCCCATTGGATAACATGGCTAAGAACTGCTCAGGGCAGGTGTTAGCTTTTGGAGATATTCGCGCTTAGCGCGAATATCTCCAAAAGTTGGTAATAGGAGATAGCGATGTTAGCAACTGTTTTCAGTCGCTAACATCTTGGCACGCCCACTTTGCATGTCATTAGTGATAAATATCACTGACATGCAAAGTGGGGCCCAAGATGGTCGCTATCTCCTACTAGCTGTCGCTAACTGGTGTTAGCGACAGCTAGGTAATAGGGAGATAATTTTATCTCTGCTTTCTTGGCTTTTAAAGCCAAAAAAGCGGAGATAAACCCCCTTGATAATATGCCCCTACATCTTTGTAACGCAAAAGTGGACAGCACATTTATATTATGAAAAAAGGAATCCATATCCTGGTTAAAAGATTGAGAATTTGATCATTTAATAATGTGCAAAATGAACAATTGTCTATATCAGCCAGTCCATGGGCCCTATTTACAATTGTATTATGCCTTGCCCTCGTATTGTGCTGGCACAAGTAAAACAAATGCACAAAATGTGCCTACTATCTTCTCAAGCTGCACTTGCACATGGTCAGCTGGACGCTTGGAGGTAGGTCCAAGTTCAGGACTTGACTTTTTGTTGAGAATTTAGGATAACCAGTGGGAGAGGGGGAGGGTAGATAACAACACACACAGGTGTACATCCTGTATTTGCGACTCACAATTAGAAACTTGCAAATTGGGATGCACAACAGTGTCTGAGACACTGTTTGCGATTCCCAATGGGGTCGAAAATTGCATGCATCATGCATATTGATTAGGCTGTCGCAATTTGCAACCACATTGGGAATGGCTAGCACCCCCAGAGATGGTGGGGGTTTTAATGCAGCCCTGTTCCTTAAAAGGAAACGGGATACATTTACAAAAAAAAAAAGGAAACTTTTCAGTTTCATTTTTTAAGGTCAGGGAGTGGTCCCTCGGACCACTGCCTGCCCTTAAAACATAATTTTGGAGCCACTCACAAAGGGCTCTTCCAGTTTGAGAGTGGTTTAGTACCCTTCTGTGAAGGGTGGTAAACTGCAACTGTTTTGCAACTGCAATTGCGGTTGCAAAACAGTCATACATAGCTTCAGGAGTCGCTATAAGGAAAGGACGACCTTGGAACGCCCCTTCCTAATAACGAGTCGTTAATCCTATTTTGTGCGTCACAATTGACTTGAGACTTGCAAAATAGGATTAATACGTGGGCCACATGTTATTTTGCGGTCTAAAGCCCATTTAAGCCCTCAAAAAAACGTTAGTACATCTGGCCCATAGTGATGTGCAGAACACAGCTCTTCATTCACATTTCGAGTACAGCATGCTGTGTAAGGTAAATGGGATTCATATCTCATCTCCACCTGCCTGCCACACCACCATGCTCATGCATTGCATCAGCTTATTTACTTTTTTCTTTCTTCACTTTATATTTAGTAGAAGAAAAGGTAAAGTATAATTTTGCTTTAAGGTTTGTCCTCACCAATATGCTCATATATTAGACGTTGGTGATTGTGTAGGGCTTGCTGATGTTAGCAATAGGGGTTGGTGGTAAACTCTGCTCCTTCTGCAGAGTATGTGGAGTTTTGCCGCTCTCTGCTTCGAGTGTGGAGTTCTGGAAAAACTCTACCACCCTCTGCATGGTGGAGTTTTTTCATGCGGCTCACCAGCAACCGCGGTCGGTAGTAGGAGTTCCTGCAGGGCGGTGACATGGGGAGGGGGAGGGGCAGGGTGGGGGGTAGTAATATATGGATTACGAAGTTTAAAAGGTAAGTAAACATTTAAATAAATAAAACGAATTTCGTTGCGCGCACTGCATCACATTTGGTGATGCAGTGCACGCAACGAAATTTGTTTTATTTACTTATATGTTTACGTACCTGTTAAACTCCATAATCCATACACTACTACCCCCCCACCCTTCCCCTCCCCACGTCACTGCCCTGCAGGAACTCCTACTACCGACCGCGGCTGCTCACCAGCCGTGAATTAGCGTGAGAAAAAATCAAGCACTAAACTGCCTCCGGGGGAGATATCTCAATAAGGGCGGTTGCGGTGCATCGCTATCGTTCACGTTGAGAAAGCTACCGCTCACGCTCGAGTTGAAATTCTACTCAAGCAGCAAAAAGAAGGAGTACCCTCTGGTACCATTCATGGTGATTTTATACTTCGGCACACGTTCCCATCACTAAAGAACAGCATAAGCAGTGCGATTTACCAAACTCTGCCCCTTTTTAGGTAACTTCGCAGAATTGGGGGGAGTAAAACTCTGCGAGGGCTGCCCACTTGTAGTTAGCAAGCCTTTCTTCCTCCTCGATTATACGAACGAGGGGAACCAATGAATGACTATATTTTGTGTGAATCTATGATATAAAATCATGCAAGGAGCACCAGAAGGTGCAACAGTTGCTCTTCCATAGTATTCAGTTATGTTTTGAAACTGAGGGATAGGGGCTATGTGTTTTTTTCTAAATCTGGTCACAAGGCAGTATGCTCACTACAGACTAGGCCCATTTGGAATTAGGCCCTCTTTCGTTATACAAATGGTTGTAACTTTAATGATTTGAAAAATGCATCAAGAAATGCAATGAACCCCTGAACTGTAGAACATAGAATTCCACTAGCACTTTTACTTCTAGCTCATCACATTGTTATTGAGTTAGCCATTTCAACCACGGCAGTTAACTAGTTAAAGAGAAGGAGTTGGTGTACTCAGACCAGGCAGCCACAGCATTTATAGACTTCAGGTGCTGGGTCCCCAGTCAGCCTCTAGTGTATTATTGTATTTATAATAATTCACTTCACATCAATTTTAGTGTTCAAGTGCCAGTCCCCAGTGAGACCCAGGTGTATTATTTACTGTACATGGAGTCATTCTTGTCACATAAATGTCAGTATTCAAGTTTAGGACCACACTGAGAGCTCAGTGTGTTCTGGTACTTACAGTCTTTCCCTTCACAATTGTTTACATTTTTCTCATTTTAAAATCGTTATTGCATAGTTCTGGCTATTAATAACAAAATCAGGGAGTTTTGGTACAGAAGGCTAAACCTACATTTCTCTGCCCTCTCCTTTACCAATGTGCTCATATTTTATGCTTGTTGGGTCAGCTAAGGTTCCATTCATGGGTCCATAGCGAATATAGCATGTTACAACGCAAGCTATTCAAAAAAGGGGGTGGTGATGAACAGAGTGTCTGAATTAAGCAGACCACTCTTACCCAGTTCAAAGATCAGGGCTTGATCCATCACCGTTATTTAGCTCACTGCACCATCCCAGCTCAGAACCTGGCTATATGCAAATTAGTCTGTCCCTGGCCCAGTGCATCATGGGAACAGGGCAGACCAAACTACTAAGCCAATTCTTCACCAGAAAGGAGACAAGCTTCCGGGGACCGGTTTCTGGCATTTCAGCCATCGTCGGCCCGGCTTGCTTGAATCCTGATGGTGCAGTGAGCAAGGGACTCATGTCTGAGTATACCCTGCCACACCTATAGTGGCCAAAAACGATTCAAAAAAGGGGGTGGTGATGAACAGAGTGTCTGAATTAAGCAGACCACTCTTACCCAGTCCAAAGATCAGGGCTTGATCCATCACCGTTATTTAGCTCACTGCACCATCCCAGCTCAGAACCTGGCTATATGCAAATTAGTCTGTCCCTGGCCAGTGCATCATGGGAACAGGGCAGACCAAACTACCAAGCCAATTCTTCACCAGAAAGGAGACAAGCTTCCGGGGACCGGTTTCTGGCATTTCAGCCATCGTCGGCCCGGCTTGCTTGAATCCTGATGGTGCAGTGAGCACTCCCTTTTCTGAATCATTTTGTCCACCATAAGCGTGGAAGGGTATACTCAGATGTGAGTCCCTTGCTCATTGCACCATCAGGATTCAAGCAAGCCGGGCCGACGATGGCTGAAATGCCAGAAACTGGTCCCCGGTAGCTTGTTTCCTTCCCAGTATAAGAATTGGCTTGGTAGTTTGGTTTGCCCTGTTCCCATCATGCACTGGGACAGGAACAGACTAATTTGCATGTAGCCAGGTTCTGAGCTGGGATGGTGCAGTGAGCTAAAAAATGGTGATGGATCCAGCCCTGATCTTTGGACTGGGTAAGAGTGTTCTGCTTAATTCAGACACTCTGTTCATCACCACCCCCTTTTCTGAATCATTTTGTCCACCATAAGTGTGGAAGGGTATACTCAAATGTGAGTCCCTTGCTCATTGCACCATCAGGATTCAAGCAAGCCGGGCCGACGACGGCTGAAATGCCAGAAACCGGTCCCCGGTAGCTTGTTTCCTTCCCAGTATAAGAATTGGCTTGGTAGTTTGGTTTGCCCTGTTCCCATCATGCACTGGGACTGGAACAGACTAATTTGCATGTAGCCAGGTTCTGAGCTGGGATGGTGCAGTGAGCTAAAAAACGGTGATGGATCAAGTGCTGATCTTTGGACTGGGTAAGAGTGGTCTGCTTAATTCAGACACTCTGTTCATCACCACCCCCTTTTCTAAATCACAACGCAAGCTATAACATCATGTACTATTACAACGTGCCTCTTTCAATGACTGTGTTGTTAGTACGCGATGCATTCACATCACAAGTCATTACAACGACTTGCAAGAGAGGGGCGCGCTGGACTTAGGAATAGTAGCAATTACTATTCCTACTCCAGTTTGCGGAACAGTAGAGAAGGTGTTGGAATTTATTTCCAATACCTGAACGCCCCCTAGTGCAAGTCGTTGTAATGACTTGCGATGTAAATGCATCACATACTAACAGCCCGGTCGTTGTAACAACTGCATTGTAATAGTAGCCCGATGTAATGACAGCGTTGTAAACGCTGTTTCCCATCCATAGCGTATGCACTCCTGTGCTGAGTTCCTCATCTTGCGAGTCTCTGGTAATTTTGCATTTTTGGCCTCAGAGCACAAAACAAATATACTTGTGCTCTGTGGGCATATTGTGACATAGAATGTGGTCTGGTAAGACACAATCTAATGCACCCCCCATTTTACTGAGCGTGACTACCATCAGTTCACCGGTCAACACATAGTGCCTGGACATGGATAATTGCTGACTGGCCTCTCCAGTTAAAGCTGTCTGCCCACCCAACCAGATACTTCATTCCACCCATGTTGGACATAAATATCATACAGTATGTTTTACCAGTACATGTGTACTAGGATAAGAAGGGAACATACATGCTGCGCTTGACTGTTGCAACTCAGGAATTAAATATGGATCTCCTGTGAGTGATGCATGAGATAGAAGTTGAAGGGAACATGCCAGAAGACAATGTGAAGTGCGGGGCACCTCCAAACCATTCATGAGGGTCAAATAGGATGTCTCATGTGTTCTGCTTTAGTTATAATAGCAAGGTAAGCAACAGGACAACAGAGGTGAAAGTCTCTTATTATTACAATCTGAGCCCAGTAACTCCGGATTCCACTTGGCCCCTAAAAATGTTCTCAAAGTGCTTCTATGTGCAACCTGCCACCCTCTTGCATGTGGAACCTTGGACAGCTGCTTAATATTATCTTACGCCCTAGCTATGGTTCTGAATTGTGATGTAATAGCCTTGGTCATTCCATTTATATTCTGCGCATGTGCAGTGCCCAAATGTCTTCTGGCAAAGCTTTTCAATGTGCCTGACTCTTGCTTTCCTTTCTTCTCCTGACAGGCGTAGTGCGCGCTTCCAGCATATTTCCCATTCTCAGTGCCATGCTGCTTCTCTTGGGAGGACTGTGTGTCGCCGCCAGTCGTGTTTACAAATCCAAGAGGAACATTATCCTCGGAGCTGGAATTCTTTTTGTGGCTGCAGGTGAGTCCTTTGTATTCCAGTTTGGGAAGCAGCTGCTCAAAGCCGCCATCTTACTGAAAACCATAAACTTTGTGCCTATTACCCACACTTTATCCCTCACACTGCTAAGTTCTGTGCCACATAACATGATAAACACACCTCAGTGGTCTTTATGCATGACATGGAAATACTTCCCGCACAGGATCAAAACAATAACAGCACCCTTCCACAATACACTATACAGCGCAGGGTGATGCCCTTGCATGCAAGCGCTTCAGCACCCCACATAGGAGTAGTAAGTATTATAAAATGCTGCAGTACAATGCAATGCAACATATTGCTTCATGCTGGCAGCTTTGTTTCAGGAGCTGACTGAATGCCTCTGGCACTGAAATAAATGACTACTGAATAACCTAATAATGGGTTTTATCTGAAATTTTCCAAACAAAGGGTACGGTTTAACAACAAGTGCATTGTTGTGAAATCAATCTCTCTCCTTCGTGCGTAAGCTTATTTGTGTGCTCTTATGTTGGCATTTATTTCGATTTTTAACATTTTCTCCATCCTCTGCACCTCAGATTCTAATGCTGCTACACATGCTGCAAGCTACCAGCCCTGCCATCCTCCCGCCAAGGCAGAACCTTATTGCTCAACGTAAATCTGACCAAGCTTTATTACATTTATTCAATACTGTTGATATAAATGTTCATATTTCGAGTCCACTTCCACATAAAGTTTGGAACTCAATGGGGCACATGCATCATTGAGACATTTTGCACTTCTTAATTTGCGAAAAATACCGAATTGCAAATTAAGAAATGCAAAATGCTATGCATCATTATTTTCGGTATTTATTTGTTATTCGGTAAAAATCGCAATTTTTACCGAATCCCAAATAAATACCGAATTCTTAAGTGCATTTTCGCAATTCCCATTGATTCCTATGGGCCAAAAGGCCCATAGGAGTCAATGGGAAGGCTTTTACAAATTCACAATTTGTTGATGCATTCCAAGGGTGCAGGGGGGGGGGGTCCAAAGGACCCCCCTGCACCCCTGAAATGCATTTGAAAGTTCATGTTTCACACACACATGTCCTAAGGACATGTGTGTCTGTAACATGACAGTTTAAAAAATGATTTCTTTTGCTTTTTGACAGATTTTCGCAAATTACCACGAGGGTCAACCTCGTGGTAATTTGCACTTCCAATTTCAAAATTCGCATTTTTTTTAAAATTGATGCATTGCATTTAAGGAATCGCACAAATGCGATTCCTTAATTGCATTTGCATTTTTGAGAAATGCAAAAAAATACGAATTTTGAAAAAGAGTTTGATGCATCCCAAAAACGTATTTAGGAAGTGCAAACGGCCGAATTTACAGATTCGCACCGTTTGCACTTCCTAAATAGGTTGATGCATGTGCCCCAATGTGTTTCACACCGTTTTGGTGCTTCTTCAGGAGTATGTATATGTGGTTACAATGTGCTCAATTTCTCGCGATTCTTAGCTGGGTAGCATCTTCTACGATTGTAAAGTGATAGGATTTGCTACTTTTCTTCCCATATTTCTTGTTGTACCCAATGACGTATCCACATGATTTCATGGTGTCGAGATGTGTCATTTTTATCAAATGTAACACGTTTCATTTGCACTGCTCTGATTAGGGCTAAAGGTAGCTTTTTCCATAAAATTATTTAGATCATGACCCTATCACGGACCAGAGGGATGGACAGGCCAGCACTAGGAAGGTTTCTGAGCCTGGTGTATAATTTCCTTGGTGTCCTAATAGTTTCTGACCATCTGTGACCTTCTCTGGCACCTAGAGAGCCCTATAGTGCCAATATGCTAAGAGTCCTTCTAGGCAACACGTGGCTTATGTCAGGCGGGGCACTATTATATGTTCCTTACTAGGGCAGGGTGAAATAGAATGACGTTGTCTTGCCACCACTAAAAGCCAGGGGCCTCATTTATGAAAAGTGACGCATCGCTGCGTGAAAACAGCGATGCGTCACTTTTCAGTGCGCACTCCTTGCGACACCAATGATGCATCATATTTAATGTATGACGCATCATGTCGCAAGGACTTACAGATACGTCAGTATTTCTGACGCATCTGTAAGCGCAAAATTGACGCATTGCTGGAGTGTGTCACAAAAGTGACACATCTCCAGCAATGCGTCCTTTCACATGGGGAAAGCCCCATGTGAAAGGGCTTGCGTCAGTCTTATGCCTGCTGTGAGGCAGGCGCAAGATTTTGACGCAACAGCATCCTAAAAGTGACGCAGTGAAATCTCATAGATTTCACTGCGTCACTATTACGAGGCTTTTTGCGGGGGAACGCCCCCTCTGCATACATTATACCTGACGCAGGTATAATGTGGCGCAGGGGTTTAAAAAGTTGCGCATCTCCCTAGATGCGTCACTTTTTAAATATGGCGCAACAAGGCGCATGTTTTACGCTGCCGATGCGTCACAAAAAGTGACGCATCCGCAGCGCAAAACTGACGCAAGGCCTCATAAATGAGGCCCCAGGAATCTAGAGCTGGTCCTGCTGTTCAAAAGACCACCTGAAACACTGGAAGGCTATCCCCTCGTACCAGCTCACTGGATCAAGTCTGATTAAACAATTTTACTGTCTGTACTCTGAGGCAGGTTGGAATACTCCTGGGATCCTCCTGAGAGGTCGAAGGTGCCCTGAGCAATGTGCTTAGAATCCTAGGAAAGTGCAGTACTTCTTTTAACAGCGCTGAGTACATTGAGGAGCAGAAGTAGATATGATGCTGCATGATCTTTTGAATGGTGTGGCTGCGACTGAGTGACTAGGGAATGTAGCAGAGGCCAGATATTAGAGTCCTGTGGCTGCGACAGTGAATTCCCACAGGACAGGTTTAATTTCTTAATATTTTGTAAGTATTATGTGACACCCTGGAAAAGTTTTCTCATCCCTATTTTAAAGAGGTTGGAGTTTAACCAGGTGCGACCAGCTTTTATTTATTAACAATTGCTGTCTGGTGGCACTATTTTATTTGTTCTTAGCTTTCTGAAACCAGCAGTGAAGCTCAGAGCCTGTTGTGATTAATTGATAGTGCTTTTTAAATGAGGGCATAGTCCAGTGAAGGACTGTGGGTTCATTTTTCTCCTTTTATTTATTTTTAATGATTTATTGTATATGGTTTTAATATTTCTTTTAAGTATGGTATGTGATTTTAGGTGAGTTTTGTCATTTATGTGATTCCTGCGTAATCACTTTGTATCAGTTCACTTTTCATACTATGTATGGTTTTTAGAATACTTTTATGATTTTATGCAGAAACCGAATAAAGTGTGTTTGATTGATCGATTGGTTGAGTGCCTGGAATATCCAGATGGTTGTGTTGCACTTCAGTATATATATGTTTAGACAGAATAGTTAATGATAAATCAGGGAAATGTGACAATATATATGAGCGAGACACACGGTCTATATGGTAAGACTACATTCATCAATTGATTTAGTGTTCCTGTTTTTGATGAACTATGTATGCGTATATATATATATATATATATATATATATATATATATATATATATATATATATATATATATATAGAGAGAGAGAGAGAGAGAGAGAGAGAGAGAGAGAGTGTATTGAAAGTAGCTCCTTAGCCATGACATCACCAGTTGGCACCAACTTCAATCACCTCAAAATTAAAAGGGCTAAAGGCCTACTTCCTCCCTTGGTGTCCCTAGATGTGCATATTGGCGAAGATCAGAGTCTAGTGCTAGACACTTTTTGAGTAAAAGTGTTCTTTATTAGCTCTTTATACGCTCAAATCATCATCAAACTTCCCAACTAGGGTAGGTATCAACAGAGAAGAAACAAGAGACGACGGGCTAATGAAGAGGCACACGTTAACCAGGAAGCAAGTAGCGTTAACTCATCATTTCCATCACAATAACACTTGATCACACATTTATGTATTTATTTTATATATATTTATGTGAAACTGGCAGCATTTCAGAAAGAAACACAGTACAAAATGGACAAGTAAGTAGGTACAGAAAGATTTAGTGGTTGGTGGCTAATTTAACTGAATGTGGCAAAGGTACCTGTGTTTGAACGAGGATTCCGAGTCCTAAAGTAGTGATGGTCCCGGGCACACTTTGCCACTGGAACTTGGCCTGGCAGTTCGACTGGACTGTTTCCATTGGAGCAGGGTCAAGATTGATTGCAGAAGTAGGAGAACACCACAGCTCAGTTTTTCGCCTTGAGTGTCAGGAGTAAGTTCCTTTTAGATTGGGAAAGGAGAGGAAATATCTCCATGTTTAAAAGACGTGTAGGATATGAGATCCCTCAGTTGAAACAAAGCATTTTCCCCTCCGAGGAAATAAAGTTATATGCACTAATTCAGATTTACACATCACTTACGTATGCCTCATTTTCTAATTTATGTAAATTACTGATTTGTATATTTTATGTAATGGATTACTTTAAGGAGCCTGAATTTTCTGCGTTACTCCATTGACTGAGAATTCTTTTTAAAAAATAGAAACTCTACATTGAGTGGATTTGTAAACCAGGCCCCTCAAGCTGCTCAGCACATGTCCAACCATCGGTGGATCTATATATTGTAGCCATTACATAGTCCTTAAACCCAGTGGTGCATAAAATGTTCTTTCATGTCCTTGTGGTTATTTACTTAAACATATTCTGAACAGCTGTTAGCTTGACATTTTGTAAGAAATGCTTATTTGTATTGAATCTGAAAGTCTGCTATTGATGTAGCTGTCTGTTGAGGTGTACCTCTCCAGGAGTTTCTGTAATCAGAATAAGGCTAGATTGGTCTCGAGTTGAAGTGGTAGAACTTTGTAGCCTCTTTTTCTGCTATTGTGAAGTTCCCTCCCTCGTAGGTTATATTTAGAACCCTGGCTGTTTAGGTCTGGGCTATGATAGCAAAGTTGCCAAATTGACCTATTGTTAACACAATACACATAGAGCGGGATTTGGGTCCACCCTTTTCAGCCAGTTGATTTACAATCAGTCAGCCATATTTTAGCTAAGCCTCTCACCTCATATGACTGGTTGTTTGGGAGTCCCTTCGCCACACTTGAGTGCTTTAGATGAAACTGCAAAAGGGTGTTTATTGTACAACAAATGTAATACTAAATGAAAAAAGTTATGCTGCCAAAGAAGTAAGGATGAAATATAATGAAAAATCTGCATCTTCAAGGAACCGAGGGGCTTCTATTACATAGAATTTCTTCTTGCTAAACATGTGCACCTTTCTAGCCAGGACATAGCTTTATGAACTAATTAATGTTCTATTTATTTAGTTAGTCATCAAAGTAATCAAAGTAATACATATTTTTCATTCCTCCCACCACTGCAGGTCTGAGCAACATTATCGGAGTGATTGTTTACATATCTGCCAACAATACGAGCGAGCCAGCGGGCAAGGCTTCTGACGAAAAGAAAAGCCATTACTCGTATGGTTGGTCTTTCTACTTCGGAGGGCTATCATTCATACTGGCAGAGATGATCGGGGTCTTGGCTGTCAACATCTACATCGAAAAAAACAGGGAGGCCCATTGCAAATCTCGCACGGAACTTATCAAAAACCCGTCGGCCATTTTACGACTGCCCAGCTACCGTTTCAGGTACCGCCGGCGCTCCAGGTCCAGCTCTCGGTCAACCGAGCCCTCCCAGTCCCGGGACACGTCGCCGGTGGGAGTGAAGGGGGTCCCATCGACTGACATCTCCATGTACACCTTGTCCAGAGATCCCTCCAAGGCCAATGTCAGCAGCCTGTACAACACAGAGCGGGCAGACCACAGCTTCCTGCAGCTTCACAACTGCTTCCCCAAGGAGTCTGGGGTCACCGTGACCGTCACTGGCCCAGCGTCCAACACGGGCACGCTGGGCAAGGATGGCTCCAACACCAACACGCTAAACAGGAAGACCACGCCTGTGTAGGGAGTGGGCACGCCCGTGGGGTGTGTTTGTGTGAGTGAGTGTGTGTGGAAGTGTGCGTGTCTTGGCGACTGTTGTGGGAGGAGGTATTAGCCATTATTGCCATGAAGCAACATGAGGAAGATTCCAGAAATGTTTTCCTTCACAAAGTATGAAAGTTCGCAGAGATAGATCAGGAAATTGGAACTGGTGGACGGAGAGAGGAACACGATATAATAATAATAGGTTGCACATAAAGAACAGAGAAAATAATGTATGTTTAAGAACACTATAGAGGCAGTGTAAGAGAAGAAAACTGAGACATGAAAGGAAAAACGCATTTAAGAAAATATATGAAAATAGAGACGGGGAGGAAAAAATAAGGAATGATTTAAGCAAAGAAGGAAAGAGTGAAGAAAAAAGGCCATGAGAGAGGAAGGATGGAAACAAGAAAATTGGGTGAATAGGGGAAGAAAGATAGGAAGGAAGTAGGGAAAATAATATTTTTACAAAGTTAAGTTTCTCTCTGAATCGTAAGCATATCCCAGCTTTGTTGGGTAGTTAGACGGACGTTGCTTGCTGTGTTGCTGTTTGATCCCAGAATGTCCTGGCTCAGATACAAAGCTTCAGATGAAGGAACCAATCCCTGAAACTCTATCTCTCCCACAGTGCTGAGTGGAGTATGAGCTTGTCCTGCAGGCCTGGTGACAACAAAGTGCATGGTTGTTATGGCCTCGTGCCAAGTCACTGACTGATGCCAAACAGCTATTAGGAGATGCTAAACTTTATTGGCTGAGGCGGGGCAATCAGGGGTCTAGGGTGAACTAATGTCAGTCATTCTAGGGCTTATTTAGACAGCCAGGGCCGGGTGTTGAGTGGTTATGGGAGGATGCCTGACAGTCATGAAGTAATGCTGGGCTATTCTTGACTGATGCTGGGTAGCCATTGGCTGATTCTAAGCAGCTGTTTCATGTGTGCTGGGCAGTCATACACTGATGTTGGCAGTCGCCGGCTTATGATGGACAGATACAAGGCAGTCACAGACATATAGGGAAGCCAGGGTATGATATTTGGCTTAATGAGCTGATGAAAATATTTATGGTCTAATACTGACGTCAGATACTGAGCAGTCTTGGGCTCATTCTAGGCATTCATTTGCTGATGTCAGGTAATCGCACCTAACATCGGCTAGCATTGTCTGTTGTGGAGCTGCCACAAACATATAGACCGTTAACCGGATGATACCCTGAAGTCACAGGTTGATACTGAGCAGTCATTGGTTTATGTCAGGTAGGCACATCCTAATACCAGGCCGTCATTGGCTGAGGCCGGACATCCGCAGCCTGAGGGAGAGCAGTTAGTGGTTATTGTCAAGCAGTTACATCCCAGTGCCTGGGCATCACTGGCAAAGGCCGGGCATTCACAGCCTGATGGTGAGTACTCATTGGATTATTTTTAAAAGTCAGTGGCAAATGCTAAGAAGTCATTTGCTATTGTGGACAGTAATAAGCTGGCGAAGCACGCTCGTGGTAGAGGTGTTGAAGTGGCAAATTTTGTTTTTGTGAGAACTTCCCAGTTTCTGCGCTTAGTTGGCAACGGACCTTTTATGTGGGGTTTCATGTTCCATTTCCTTTTATGTCGTTTTGAGGGGGAAACGTTCGCCAACCTCCATCCAGCTTCAAAAAGAAACCGGCGAGCTTGTCAGTTTGCGAGGATGTTTTTTACAAAACATAAATGAAGGAAATTCAGAAATCTTTAAAAAGCACACGTAGGCTAATTATCAGAATCTCCGGCCGACTTTGCTCACTCCATAAAAACTTTGCGCATAGACAATTTGTGGTTAATTACTGGTTTGACATAGACTGATGCGAGACAGCAGTGCTTAATTTGTGCCGGTGGTTACGGGAGGTGGGCAACACAGATTTTTCAGGACTGAGGGTTATTTTTCATCTTCAGACTTTGACCCAGGAAGAAGGGGGGAAAGGGGGAGAAAGAGAGCGATAAGAAACAGTGGAAGGGATGTAAAAGAGCCGACGAGAGTGGGTTAAAAAGACAAGAACTCTAGGGGGCGTAAGAACTAGGGAGACCGGCGTGAGATGTGACTGGCAACCTTGTCAATCGACAGCCCCGGCATTTGGCGGGGGCAGCGACGAACTCCTTAGAAAACACTCGGGACCCATCACTTATTTTATTGTTTTATTTCTTTATTTGTTTTTACAAATTAAGCAGTGCGGGCAGGAATGGGGTACCGAAGGGCGTCCCTGGGCTCTTCGGGACATTGATTGTCTATTGTCAGGGGCGTGCTCAAGAGTGGGCGTGTACTGATGTTGGTCAGTGAGACTTCAGCCATAATTTGTGCACCTAAACCATCACCCCCGCATCAAACTCCTCCTACTAATACCCCACAGACAACAAACACTGCCTGCGGAGCTGCCGGGACAACCGACCCCCCACCAGCAGCTGCCAACACAGCGCAGGCAGGTAGGACCCAAGAGAGGGGTGCAGCGGGCGCGGGAGGGGACAGAGATGGATGGAGGCGTTTACACGTTATGCGGAGGGCCCGCGCCGAGCAGGTGTCTGGGACAGATGTCTCGCGCTCCTCTGTCCTGGGAGACTCCCTCTACAGATGAGGGCAAATGCATCCGAATCAACGGGTAATCTACCTCTGCCAGCATCGCCCACGCGTCGTTTATTTCGTGTGTTCCTGGATGATCACCCCGCTGCTGTTTTGGATAATTTATGGCGATGCTGAGCTGGGAAATGCTTTACTTCGTCTGAGGGAGCTGGATCGTATGGATTAAGCACGGAGTGGAGCGGCGCCGGGCTTGTACAATATAGATCAGAGGCACAGCCACTCTGGGGGGAGAGCAGGAAGTCTGAGAGGCCGGCGGCGAGGCCACGACCTCAGCCGAGCCCTCCGTTTATCACAAGAGGAGAACACTGGTGGCAGGGCTGGGGGACTGACGTCACTCTGGACCGAAGCTTCGTAAGTGATGCACTGCATAGGCGGTGAGCACGTAAGCAGTGCTGGTGGGAGGCCTGAGGAACTGACGTCACTTTGGACCGAGGTCTTCTAAGTGATGCAGTGCATAGGTGGTGAGCCCAGTAGCAGTGCTGGTGGCAGGGCTGGGGTACTGACGTCACTCTGGACTGTAGCCTTCTAAGTGACACAGGGAATGGGCAGAGAGAGCACATGTTGCAGTGCCGGGTGGTGGGAGGGGCGGGAGGCTGACATCACTCTAGACTGAAACCCTCTGATTGACGCAGAAAATGCACAGCTAAGGCAGGGCAAGTCGGTGACTGAGGACTTTGAAACTCTCAGTTTATAGGCAGAAAGATTAGTGCAGACAGGAGCAGAGCTGGGGTGGGTGCCTGACAGGCCAGTAGGATCCATTGTCTTGTTATCACACAGCAGAGAGTATGTAGAGCAGAGCGGGGTTCAGGCGGCGAGGGAACGAACACTTTGGATCACAGGGACAGGGACAGGACAGGCAGGACAGGCAGGAGCAGACCGAGGGGAGGTGAGGGACTGGCAGCCATGTTTATCCCAGCGCAGCGGGAGAGGTAGGCAAAGGACCGGCATCCTCTATTTATCCCAAGAAAAAGGAGAGTGCAGGCAAGAGGAGGAGAGAGACCAACACCCTCAGTTTATCCTATGGACAGTGAGTGCACGGGCAATGAGAGGGAAAGGGGGAGGTGAGGGACAGGAATCCTCTGTTATCACGGGGCACGGGCAGTCCAGGCAAGGACTGGGCTAGTGGGGAGGTGAGGGGCCGACAGCCTCTATTTATTATGTGGAGAGCCCAGACACAGGCCTGTTAGAGGGGAGAGACCGAGAAGGCTGGGCTTTGAAGCCCTCTGAGTATCATAGGACAGGGCGATCCAGGAGCAGGGCTAGTGTAAAAGTGATTATCTGATGCCCTGCCCTGTACTCAGGGCGAAGCAAGCGGTAACAGTTCATTTTTATCGGTAACTTCTATAACTGCACCCTATTTGGACCAGCCTTTCATCCGCACATCATCCTAGTGGTTCCCAAACTTTTTTGACCCGTGGCTCCCTTGACCTAACCGGCAGTTGGCCGTGGCTCCCCGCCATTTTTTTGCTGGTGGGTGGGTGGGGGGGTATGTACTTCCTGTTGTCTTCCTTAAAGTAATTGGGACGCAATGAAGGTATTATAATGGTTGGAATGCTTGAATTATTATTCTCATCTTTCACTTCACTCATCTATCCATCCTTTTGTCGATCTACCCCCTTTCACTCACTCATCAATCCTTACATCCACCCTTTCACTCATCCACCCATTCACCATTTCACTTATCAACTCATCCATCCACACATTCACTTGCCCGTCATCTACCCTTTCATTCATCCATCCATCCATCCTTTCACACACCCATCCACCAATTTACTCACCCATCAGCTGCCCTTTCACTCATCCATCCACACACCGATCCACCCTTTTACCCATCCATCCACCCTTCCACCCATACATCCATCTATTTACCTTTTCTCTCATCCCTACTTCCACACATTCACTCATCCATCTATCCTTTCTTTCATTATCTATCCATTCCCCCTTTCATTCATCCATTCATCCTTTCAGTAATCCATCCAGCCATTCATACATTCCTTCACTTATTTACTCACCCACCTTTTCACATTATGAGCTGAGCCTTTGTCTGCAGAGTTGCAGGCAGAAGAGGCCTATCAAGAACGAACTACAGCAAGGGGTGGGGTGGTGGAGAGTGCACTATGCCCCTGCACATAGGCAGACTGAAAACGTAGAAGTCATGAGTCACACATGATGCACAGTGCCAGGATGTGAGGGGACTGTAACATGGTGTTGTTTCCAGGGCTTTAAGTGGTGTAAAAACCTGGGGGGTCTCTTCAAAGGGGTGTTGGATGTAGTTAAGAGCGTAGTTTAAAACACCTAGGCTAAAAATCTGCTCTTAGCATAGTGTTGCGCCCGACTGGTATTATGTTATTTCTTGCATTGCATCCAGATATATAATACAACAAGTATCATTACACCAACAACAAGCCAGGATTACTGGCTTTGTCAATGATTGGTAGTTCCTTAAAATAAAAAAGCAGCAATCATGTCTTTGTTGAATAAAATACTTCAGTTCTAAAATGACGAGACAGAGAAAGAACGATAACCAGTTATTTTTAACTTGTTTTAAATGCTTCTTTAAATGAAGTGTTCTCTAACGTTGCAGTTTGGGCGTTTTACTTTTTATCTAACAGAATGCCCTTCTGTACACTGAGGCAGGAGGAGGCCACCACATGGTTTAACACCCCAGACTGCCCCATTATCATTCTGTGTGTGGTACTGGCAATCAGCGGCATACTGAATGACAATGGGCGGGAGGGGCTGCTCTTGTGCTCTAGGAAGAGTGCGAGGCGGCTCCATCAGCGGGGGTGAGGCCTCTCACAGGGGAGCAGCGCTGCTCCCTGTGATGGCCAAAATTACAGACAAAAGGCGCACGGACGGTCTGTCAAATGTACCGACAGTTGGTCACCCTAGACTGCGCGCGGAGCCCCTGGCACCTCATTACAGTGCACCAGGGTGCAGCTGCGCACAGTTTGGGAACCATAATCCTAGCCGATTGCCCCCTCCATTTCGGTCACAGCCCTTTGTTTCCGGTTACGCTTGCTCTCTTCGTTTGCCGCATGCTCAGGACTGGGCGGGCAGGTGTAAAGATGGAGAAGTGTTGTCTCCGACAGCTGGAGGGGTCGGAGTATCCCAGGAAAGGAGCAGGGCTGGTTCACGACTCGTAGGGGGCGAGGACTGGGGATACCGGCAGTGACATAACTGAAAGTGATGGGGAGGGGCCCTTAGTCTCCCATATCTCAGTCATGCATTGCCCTTGGGCTGAATGAAGGGTGGGGCCCCCTGAAGCATTGGATCACATTGCACCCCAGGGACTGCGTGGGCCTGAGTTACACCCCTGATGATGGGACCACATGCCACTCTCTGGTTATCGCAGGACAGTGACAGTGCAGGTTCGCTAGAGGCGAAGGTCTCTCAGCACTGGAGGATGAGTGCACATAGTCACATCAGGTCAACAGCTACCCCCGCCCCGCAATAGACCCAACATCCCGCAAATAACACACAATACACCAGTGTTAGATTGGGAAAAGTTGCTGCAGGTTTATTACATACAACGTTATGTAATCACGGTGGGTTATCTTACGGGCGATCCAAGGGCAGGCCGCATTCTCGCCACCTGCCCGCCTGATGAGCCAAGCAGCACAGTGGCGAACCACCCATCTGCTGCGCCATTATGGTAATAATTCTACTCACGCCTCTTGCGGGGCGTATCTAGGCAAACCCCTGGCTGAACAGGCACACAACCGGCCGAAGGACTACTGGGGTGCCGACACGGGTTCCCGGGCCTCCCATGAGGTTCCAGGTTAGGCTCTGGCACCCCTATGTGCCCGCTGAAGTACAGTGCTGCACCTCTCTGATTCCCGATCGCCCTGTAACTCCGCCTGCAACAAAAAAGAACACATTAAAAGTTCCCCCAGGTGCCCCCCCAGCTGACACTCAGGGTAAGAGGTATGGTGGGAAAAGAGTGTCCCTTAAGCCCGACACGTGACGTCCGGAGCGGCAAAGAGGCTTCTAAAATGGCGAGGGGAAGTTATATACCCCTCACCCTGCCTGCCGCCCCGGATGTGAGTCACTGGCCCGCCCACCCTCCTACCGGGCTCCACCTGCCCGGGAAGGAGTGGATGACCAAAGGTAGGGGGCAGGGGTGGCCCTCTGAGACTACGGGCACACCCTCCTGATGGCCACCGGTTGGCCTCAGGCAGTCGCATTTATCTCGGGAGAGAGGCAGTGAAGCAGTGGGGCTGAATGGCTGAGGACTGACACCACTAGGCACAATAGCCCTCTGCATGTCACAAGCCAGGAGCAGTGCATGCAGGAACAGTTGTGAATGCCTCGTGAGTGGAGTAGGGGGGTGGGAGGTCTGCCCGGGTGTCACTTTTTTGAGGGTGTTGGCATGCGCAAGGGAAGTTTTTTTAATATTAATTCTCATTGGCGTTCCTAAACGCCTCATATGCTCCTTTTTGTCTGTCGCCCGTACCCCCTCCCGTCGCCATTCATCAGCACCCCCCGCCCACTCTTACCAGCACTGGGTGGCAAACTAAGGGATCGCCCCGGGCGTCCATGGCTCTAGCTATGCCAGTGTGCCTCATGCAGTGAACACATTGGCCCAGATTTATTGTTAATGCACAGAACGCAGAGTAAAAAAGTGCAACGCTTCATTGTGCCGCAGTAAGAAAGTAGCAGTGCAACAGATATGGTAAGGTTCACCTGCCAGTGACATCATTGGCAACACTCACTCTAAATCTCATGGTTATACGTGACGCTAAGCCTTGCACTGGAATGAAAGGCGAGTCAGCAGCGTCTGGCCTCGGACTTGTACTAGAGGTACACCTTTTAATATACATTTCTAGGTGTAGATAACAGCAAAGGGCTCAGATATGTACGATTTTTGTTTCAGGGTAAAACACACTTGTTACATGTAGCTATATTAGGCAATATATACCTCTTGACTTCTGCTTTCAGTAAGCGTTAACATTTTGGGCAAAGCCAGATCACTCAAATGTACTAGAGCAGCCTCTGTGTCAGACTACAGGTATTTGCTCTGGACTGCCCCAGACATGTCCCTCTACCCCCTTTGCATGCATTAATGGATAATGGCGCAAGGGGTTTGGGTGCAGCACGAGAACCAACTATCATTGAAAAACACATTTACATGTGAATGTTGACCCTTTGTTGCTGTGTGCAACACTTGGTGATGCCTTGCATCACACAAGAACCAGAGCAAACCCATAGCAAACATGGGACATAAATCTATCTCCTCTCTCTTCTTATCACCAGATGGTGACTGTGAGGGAACAGTCCTGGGGTTGGAAGCCTTCTAGTTATCATTGACCAGGAAAAGTGCTGGGGAGAACAGTGGAAGAGGGGAGAAGGGCAGCACTGGCAGCTGATTGTGTTTTTTACACAGATCGGAGACAAGGGGGCTCACTTACTATATGTTGATGCATGGAAGCGCAGCAAGCGTCCTGCTCACTGCTGGGAACCAAAATAAAAGAGCAGGAATGCCCTCTATCTAAAAGATGTCCTTCTCTTCTGCGCCAGTCCGCAAACAGCAGCCGTGGGCCAATGCAGACACCCTAACGCCCTGGTGCAGCGATGTCTGCGCTGCCGGGATGAATGTTGTTGTGCAGGAAGAGACACCTTTCTGCACAAAAACAATCATTAATTGTGTTTTGCTTCGATGCAGCACACGTCGAAAGTGCAAAAAAACGAGAAGAAATATAAGTTTCGCTTCATTGCACCACTCCTACGCCTCACCTGGGGAGCTGTAGGATTCTGACGCATTCCCAGATTTAAGGAACATTGTAAATCAGGGAATGTGTCAGGTTCCAAGGATGTTGCATGGGAACACCCACAACACCACCCATGGAATGCCCCTTTCAGGCAGAGTAATGCATGAAAGGGGCCCATACTTACAAGGCCATGAAAAGTCACGCAGGGTGAAATTACGCACCCTTGTAATATGTGCAGACACACTGCGTGACCTGTGCATCAATAAAAAGTAACTCACCGGCATCACAATGGGATTGTAATTAAGCCCCAGTGTTGGCGTTAGTGGCGTAACACAAATGTTGGAGACTCCCAGCGAAATGTGCTGAGGGTCCCAAGGCTCCTATATCTCAGAGATAGCCATATGCTTCATCCATTGAGGAGGGAACCAACTTAGCACAGTAGGGGCTCAAGAGGTCTACGTTACACCCTGGCTGGCAGATGCAATGTCAGGTTTAAGATTGGGAACCCCCTTACACTTCTTTCAGGGGGCAGGTAGTACTGGGTACTGAGTAAATGGACTTATTTTATTTGCAAAGGAGAGTACTGGCACTTGTGAGCAGCGGTGCAGCAGTTTTAGTGGGTCAGTTGTTGCATTTCTTAGTTCCAAACAGTGTTTAGAGTGCGTAGATTTCTTTATCAGTTTGCCGCATCATTGTAACTCTGTGGTAAGAAAAAATTGAATCTTAATTTGGTTGCAGCTAAAACAGCATTTAAATGGGGCACTCGATGAGCCTGTCATTGTGCTACACCAAGACAAAGTGTGTTTGTTGCTCCGAACCTCAGTTATCCCAGAGCAGTACTTACTTTGAGCCGGTTGTTATCGGTAGGGCCCACGGCACTCTTTTTGGGGGACAGGCACTTATTTCTCTTTATCGGACAATTCCTGAGAAAAGAGAGGGAACAAATACACAAATGGGAAAAAACACACGGAAGAGAAAGGCGGAAAGCCCTCATGGTGGGAGAAAGCAGGAACCTGTAAGAGTGAGTGCAGGTAGAGTCTGGTGATGAATTAAAGAAGCCTGATGTGGATTTAGGAGGTCGTAGCTTTGGAATTCGGCATACCGATGTTTAATAGAACCCCGGCCATAGTAATATGAGAAGCACTTTGAGCACCCGCACTCATTATTTTACAAGTAAGAGAGTGTACCAGAGCATGGTTTAAGATCCCGACAATGGTTTACAGAGCCTACAATTCCAATGCCACCATATTCATGCTGGACTGACAAATAAGTCCCACCAATGCCTTATGAGCCTCCACCAGCTACTATTTAATTATTTGCCCTTTGAGCAAACAAAGGGTAGGTACTAACCACTCGGTGTAGGGCTCCATGCTATGGTGCACTCTTCCTGCATGTCTACATTTTGTTGAAAACCATAAGAGATTCAGAAATGCTGTGAAGAATCATTTCCCCAGAAGGCTGTTCAAAGTTTAATTTTCAGTTTAGTTTGTATTTTTATCATCATGTCCTTCCTAAAAGAGATATCATTATACTCAATACACTTTGCATGGTTTAACCAATACACAATATGGGCATTAAAGACATCCAGGGAGTCATAAGAAGCTGCAGCTTCAGCGTTCTTCACAAGTCTGAAGGCAATGCGTTTCAGCACTCTGCCGTCACTCTCGAGAATGCAAATATCCCTGTTTATGTATAGTATGCTGAGCCTGAGATAGCATATCCTTAAAACACAGTGGCATTGCAAGGGCTCATAAGCCCTTACCTGGAATCCAACTGAGTAGTGAAAGACTACCTGTGTAGTATGCTCCTCACACCTCCGAGTCCTGGTGTCTGTCACCTACAGCTACAAATCTGGAGTGAAGATTTACTTTCTGGCCTCTGGAAAACAGTCGAGGCTGAAAAGGTGTCATGTACCATGCAGGGTTTTAAAAAGCACCACAGTCAACTTGAAGTTGTCAAGGAAAAGAACCATAACCATCTCTGAAACACTCGGAAGTACTGGGACAGACACTCACCTGGCAGGCTTCACATTTAAAGGGATGCAAATGCTTGTTTGGCGAAGTATACAGAATCTTGTCCCCACTTGGAAGAAGACCAGGTGCAAGCACAAGATAACCCCCATGTACTGGCTCTGCACGATGTGGGGCTTCCTACAGTGGAGGGGTTTAGCTCTTCAGATCTCACCTTGTGACCAGTAAAGGTGGCTCGGGCTTTATAACTCGGTTGATTAAAAGTGAATTCAGAAGTTGCTGGGTGCAATGATTCCTTCTGCAAAGAGATGTCAACTGGAGGGACACATGTCTGAAAGAGACATATGTGTAATATTATAAATATTCCAGGAATTCCCAGTGAACCTGCTTGACCTCAGATACATTTCCTTATGTCTTTAATTTCTCAGTTCCAAGGCCTGTCAAAAGTGAGAAAGACGCTTAAAACAGCACAAGGGTAAGGGTGTGGGTGAGGGGAGCTACACTATTTTGAAGAACTTTTAATGTGGAGTAGAATCGGCTGAATTTCCTCCACCATTGAGATATTATTGTGGATGAAATTCAGCCAGTGGAGTCTACTCCATATTTAGAGTTTCCTTCAGAAATTGCAGGATTTTCATTTCCCTCCAAACTCTAAAGAGACCCATAATGTGAAATAACTTAAAATCTGGGAGGCACTTGATATGAAATGAATGATTTCTTTTGAATGAAATTACTATTTTGTTATATAGTTAAATATATGTATAGCAAATGTGATGATTCTCCCAGTACCTCGTTCCCAATCACACATTTGCTCGCTGACACATGTTTCGCAACAAAAGTTGCTATGTAAAAGCATGACAAGTACTTAACTCAATATTACTTAGTTAGTCTTTGGTCATGCCACTGCTTTCCTCATAACCTGCCTTCCTCACTAATGTTAACCTGAGGAAAACGCTCTAACAAATAAACACGATGAGTTGAGAATAAATGAATAAAGTGCATTTGACTTAAGAATTGATATGTTGAATGAAGCATTATGATGAAAGAATTGGCACACACGACGCTTGACAAGCTAATACTGAGTGGACAGTGCATTAGGCCTTGAGAAGACCACTTTTTTTTGCAAAGCATGTGTTGCCAAACACGATTTTCATTGAGAGAATGAGAGAGATGTTATATTTATATTCAACAATATATATTTTTGAAAAAATTCATTTGAAATGAAATTATTGATTTGATATCAAGTGCCTCCAACATATTTAATTTTGATCAATGCATATTTTTTACACACAGGAGCACTTGCGTTTCCTGCTCCTCCATTTTTCCCTGACTCTTGCTCTCGCTACCCTCTCGGTCAAATCGCCTTCAGGTTGAGTCTCTTCCCGTGTTATGAAGAAGAGCTTTGGCAGTGGCAGAGAACCATTATATTCAAGCGACGAACTTTGCACTCAGAAATAACATCATCCTAAACCTATATAATTTATCAAGAGGATTACAGTGATGTAGAGGTCATACCTCGTTTATATAAAGAACACTGAAACGAAAATTATACATTAAGTATACTAATTTGCATATAATAATAGTGTTCTGACTAAAATGCCACCTTGAATTCTTGGCAAGAAAGAAGGGCCATAGATGAAGTTATGCAGTGAGAATGGAAGCCTGCATTATACTTTGCCGCGACTTCGTAGCTGCCTGCTGCAGCAAGAGGCTGTGAAGGAGAACAAAATGGCGGTTCTCACACTGCGGCAGATAGTCCATTGTGGCACCTATAGGATTCCAATACAGATATGTTCAGCTGCAGGTTCACTTCGTGGCTGCAAAAACACAAGCCACAAAGTTCAGGAGCCAGTAGTAGTGGACACCCTCCAGGTGAACACTAAAAACAGGGAACCACAAAACAACAGCAGTGTTACGGTTGGACCAAAATGGCTGCTAATAAAGTAATACCGAGTGGCAGCCTGATTAATTCAGCTATATACAAAATAGGTACTGAGTTGCATAATGCTTACAACAGAAACTCCTAAGCAGATACTATTCAAAATGCTCCTCAAAGTAGCTTAATATTCAAAAGTTATTATATTTTGTGACTAGTGATTGATGGGAGTTATGTATGCATATAGTTCAGGCCCTGGTTGGCGTCTGAGTGCTGTTCAGAGATCAAAAGAAGATAGAATAACTCACTTTAGTAATCATTGTGAGATATTCAGAGCGAGTTGGAACAAAACTACAAGCCCTTTCATCGATTAATCCTGTTTATATCTTTGCAAGGACTTGACCGGCATAATTTTTTAACTAACATTTTGAAGATTGTTGGGGTGGGGAGAAAGTCTGATGTGTTTAGGCTTCCCTCCATCTGCTACCTACCTCAGCAAATAAATAGCATATTCAAGTGTGTATATTTTTCAACCATAGCGTTTTCCAGTCCGATAAAAGATGGGTTGATTCTTTTTATGATCCTCAGGAGGTGACACCCACATTTCACCTGTCACCCTATCTTTCTCACACCCCTCATTTTGGGCATCAGCTAGTTTGTCAGTCCAAATAACGCCAAGCTAACACGTGACACAGCAGGAGGTATTCCTGAGCTGCAAAGTTGTAGACTGGGTAAGAACTGGAGCTTGTGGGCAGCAAGTACTGGGCAGAAGCAGGAGGGACCATATTCCCTCTTACTGTTAAATGTGTTTTTGTAATGCATATTTTATGCCTGCTTCATCCAACATCACAGTACAACATAACTTTTTTTAACCATTTGAAAGTAGCGGGAACATGTGCTGGTACTTTATAAACATATTTATGAGTAATTCTCTTGGTAAGGTCTTAGCTATCCATCTAGTTTAACTATTGTGTGCATTTATTATCATGCAAGCCGTTATTAGTTTTTGGGGGATCTACAGCAGTCATCTAATGGTGTTACCAGAGAGTGAGAACGATTGGGTAGGTAATCTCAATATAAGCTCCCTTTCACTCATGATATAGCTATTTAAAAAATAAACACATTCTGGGAGAGTGTTTTAAGGACTTGACTAGTAATTAGCGAGTCACGTGAGCTACGCTGTCGTCTTGCCCCATCTAAAGTTGTGTTAAATCTAAAGTCTACCATCATGAAAACAACTTATCGATGTACACAGTGCAAATTCATAAACACCAGTTCTGCCAAGGCAGTGGTTCTTTATACCACAGTGCTAAGTCAATACATCATTGATGCACTATTGAAATGCTATTTTGTGCCAAACTCTGCAGTCACAGCAAGTAAATGCCTATATGTAGTATTCAAAATCGGTACACTGCATCCATGACATGAATCTACTTTTTTAAGTGTTGGGTTCATATGCTGCAGTCTTAACAGGGATCAAACCATTGTTAGGTTGGCGAATTGTTATACTGCAGTTATAGCATAGATGGTCACTGGTTGAGTGTTCCAAAAGCCATATATTTGAAATGTAACATGGCTATACCTAAATACAGCATGGCAAACTTATACGGAACAATACAAAGAAATACATGATAATAAATGCCAAAGCAGTTAGCAATGGTTATGCCATGAATCTAACCCTCTATGCCTTGTCAAACCTGTATTTACATTTATTACACAGATATAAAACTATTTATTTTGACAAAAACTGATACTACAGTACTTCGATGTCTAAATCAATGATAGAGCTTGCCAAATCAGTGCAGACTACAGCCAGTATTGACCTAACCATAAAAAATGTGCTCCAGAGTTGTACAACAGCAGTCTTATTACTGTAATGCCCTTTAAAATGTGCCAAATAACAATACTGCAGCCCTTCGATACATACAGAAGATTTAAATATGCCAAATAAACACTAAAGATATACAAGGTGCACTCTTTGTTCTGTTTTCTAAACTTCACAAACATTGTGACCTTCATAAAGATTGCAAAGTTAACAAGCATTTGCAATGCAATCGGTCTCACCTTTAGACCTTATATGTATTTAGCTATGCAGCACATTAGCCTTGGTGCTGAAACATCTACTGTTCTTAAACATGGAGAGAAAGTAAGCACCATAGTATGTGACACATCAGGTATGGGAACACATGGAGATAAATATTGTCTTTCAATGGGAAATGGTATAGTACAAAGCTCGGTTTTTAATATAAAATCAGGGCCTTTGGTGGTCATATTGCTGAAAATAGAAGATTTGAAAAAAATATTATTGTCTACGGGTGCTTGCGGAAGACAATTTCTATTCTATCCAGAGAATGCTAAAGTGATTCTGGTATTTTACTGACCTCTGCTGGTCGTTTCTATCAAGAAAGTTAAATAGAGGCAGTTGGACAGAAAAAAAGTCCCTAAATGGAAGCAGACAAGTCCTAGGGCTGATCTCCAGAGCCCACAAAGTACATACACGTATAACTAAATACTAAAGTATATACAAGAGGCCTCGAATGCTCGACCTAAAAAGCCTTAGAAACAGATTTTAAAATTAATTTGTACGATGAAAACTCTGTAATACATTTATTTTAGCAAGTGAACTCATTCTCAGAATGTTTCTGCAAGAAAATAATTATATCACAAACTAGTTCCAAGCATGTACAGAGTTTTCAACTCCATCCTGCTCTGAGAGCGAAGTTTCAAATGTGTGCACCATGCAATAATGTAATCAATATTAAATTTACACCTATTGGATGCCAGAGCAATATTTTGCAGCCATGTCATGGACTATGCCTCATTCAGTGTATTGATTACATAGCAGAGCTAGTGATGGAATAAATATACACTTTTTCCAATAAATAGATACTCTGCATTCATGTCAAGGGTATATTGAGGAACAGTGTGCCAATTGTGCAATCTTTAGTTATGTTACGGGTTAATACCGAAGAGGGTGCCAAATCAAAATATTCCATTATGTTATGATTGCATCTTTGTATAACGTGCCAAATCTATTCGCTTCAGCGACTCAGTGGGAATAAGAATAAATAGTGTGCCATATCCATACACTGCATTCATGTCCTCGGAATACCAGTGCATAGTATGGACTATACTTACATATTACCTGATGATATGTGTGATAAATCCTTATGCTGCAGTCATGTGGATTTTGATAAATCATTTGTGAAATACATACATTGTAGTCATGCCAGGGCATACTCAAGTAAACTCTGCAACATCAAACAATGCAGATGTACAATGGTGCCAAAGGATAGTGTGCCTAATCACTGCAACCAGTCATTATAGGGAACTGTTGAGGTGTTGCATGTCATAATCATGTACTGCAAACATGCCATGGGGATATTCATTTATAAGGCAGTAGTAATATCTTTCAGTTGGGCAAATGTGACCCCCATCTATCAGTCACTGTAACATTCTCAATGAAATTCAACAATGTGAAACTTATGAAAAATTACAATGATACCATAGCTATTCTATTAAGTAATCTGATCATGCATCAACTGCGGTCATATCATAGATAAGTTTCTCTATAATGAACCATTTAGTACTCATTATAAAGTGCTTCAAAAACATATGTTTCAGCAATCCCATAGGCATTTTAATCTGTCATCCACCAAAACCATGTCCCCAAGAAATCACCATATTACCATTTGTACTTTGTCCAGACTGCTGTGTACACCACTGGAAGAGGCCAGTTATACATTTAAATGAAGTTGCTCTAATGATAACATGATAGAAGGGAAGTTCTACAAGTTAACCATAACATGGGAAGTTTGAACTTCAACGTCATTGCTTATACCAAAGAATTTAAGGTCTAATTTAGACAACTACCAAATCAATTACTGCATTGCTCTTAACACACACTGGTTGGTGGTCTGTGCTCCAGAGAATATCTAATTTAAAACTATGATAAAGCTAAGTATGTCAGTTCCCTCAAATTGTTTCTTGACCACCTGCAGAAAGTCTAAATCATATAATACTATTGTATCAATGAACTTTCAAAGCTATACCATTCAGATGGGCCCCTAATCTATTCTTCTTTTTTTTATCCTTTTTATTTGAGCAAGAAAAAAAGAGACAGGCAGTACAAATAACTCATGCCTTACTTTCAAAACGTACAGGTATAAGGCAAGTAAAATTATCATCTAATTCATCAAAATAACCTAAACACATCTTCCTCACAATAGCCGCATCAATAATCTACGGATGTACGGCTTTACAACGCATACTTTTACAACGCGGTTTTTTCAACGCAAGTCTTTACCACGACTTGCGTTGGAGGGGGTGCGGACTTAGGAATTTTTATTTACTATTCCAACACCAGCCTACGTACAGTAGGGAAGGTGTTGGATAGTAAATAAAAAAATTCCTTGTCCTGCAGCGCCCTCCAGCGCAAGTCGTGGTAACGACTTGCGTTGAAAAGACCGCGTTGTAACGGCACGGCGGTGTAACAGCCGCGTCGTAAAGGCTGTTCCCCATAATCTACTTTAGAACACCATAATGCAATTGTATCTTATTAAAAACAACAATAAATGTGCAAAAACCCAATACTAAAATCTATATAGCAGCATTACCCTTATTCAATTAAGAGCAGGAGCTTGCCGTATTCCGCATCACATACCTCCTTCATCTAGATTGCATAATGGTCCTTAAATTTCATTGAAAAAGTGAGGAGTAATCCGCCCACGTAGCCTTAAACCTGCGTAGTGCGCTTACTCTCTTCGGATATGACTCCTCAAATTCATAGGTCTTGGCTACATTATTAAGCCACTGACCTATAGTCGGCACCTTTGATGATTTCCAGTTCTGTAGTACCAAGGATCTGGCTACCGCTATTGCTATACAAAACAATATTGCAGGTGTTTTCTTAACTGAAGTCCCAAATGCGAGAAGCCAAATAAAACCCACACTGTTGATAGAATAACCATCCACATGCAATAACTAATTTTCTGAAAAACCTCCTCACAAAAGTGCTGTAGGCAAGGGCATGCAAAAAAGTTATCATCTTGCATCTTAAACATTAATCCAGAGTTGATGGGAACATTGTATGTAGTCTATGAGGCGTATAATATGTCATCCATCTAGATAGGAAAGCCATTCTGTTAAAGTTTGCAGCTCTCAATGCACTATGACCAATCTCACTCAGTAACTGCCATTCTCTAATGTTAAACCTGCATCCCGTTCTTGCAAAATGTTGGAAGATACTCCTCCGTAAATTTATTAACATCCTGCATTAACAGGCAATACCAGTTTCCTATTCCACTCATCTTATTGTCGTTAATCCGGCTTATCATTCTTGCGGTTTCATTAATCATCATGTAATTATTTTTATGAAAACTGTTTATTTGGTTAAAACATAGCCATAGAGCTGCATTTTGAAGACTAAATTGTTGTAGTATCGATTCCCATGTTATCAAGTTAGTAAGGTTATAAAAATCACCTAGCTTCGCAAAACTTAGATCACGCCAGATTGAAAAATGTATTGCAAGAGCCAACAAATTGAAAAATGTCTTGCAAGAGCCGAGGGACACCAGTAGATGATGTAGGAAACTGGTGGCTAGAGGATTTCAAGTATATGCTAAGAGATAGCAAAATGTGGAGTATGTATTGAGATATTACAGAATGAAGGTTACTTATTAAGGTAGAGCAAAATATTTGTATTGCCTATGTGTCAAAAAATGGGAAAGTACAGTGTATTATGTAAAACCCAAGAAGTCGAATTATATGATAGAAGAAATAAGGATTTTTAGAGGTGATTGAAGCAGTGGAAGGATTGCAGCCACATAGAATTAGAGATTACTGAATGTGACATAGAGTAAGTGAGTATATGAAGTTACACAAGAATTGATGAATAGCATGATGTAATTAAGTGCTAAGAGATGTTAGACAGTGTGATTCAAAGTCTATGACACTTCAGAATAGGATACAAGATATTACAGCCGTGAATATGAGAATGAAGGTATACAACATGTGACGTAACAAATGCATCTCTTCCAAGATGTCATCATAGAACATAAAAAATATGCTATGTAAATACACGGGAAACAAGATTTAATATAGGCATATGTGTGTACTCTGTGATGTTCAGCCTGAGATTACAGAATGCAGATTAAGAAAAATGCAACCTAGTGCAAGTGGAAAAGAATGTAGTTCATTGGGCAAAAGTTTTTTCTTTATAATCAAGATCCATCAAATGGAACAGGTTCTCTCTGTTCCCTAGGAGGCGGGCTGTTCATTTCCATGTTGTGTTTAGAGACTCACTGCTACTTATTACGTGACTAGTTATATTTATCTTCACCTTGCTCCATAAAATGGCTAGAAGGGTATATTCCCAGTGCTATAAATATACATTTGCTCAGATAAATCCAGAGACATCCAAGGAAAGCAATGATAGCAAGATCAAAAACAATGTACCAAAGAAGCAAAACAACTGCAGTACAAAAAAAGTAAACATAGGAAGCTAAAGCTGTCCCAATGCAGTCACTTAGCCTCCATGAAGAAATGAAATGAAAATGGGACTTATAAAGCGCATGGCTACCATAAGGCCTCCCAGCGATAAGAACCGAGCCTTCAGGTGCGCGCCTTAACTAGCTGGAAATAGGAACGTCTTCAACTGTCTGCCAAAAGACAGATGGTCTTCTTCCAGCCGAATATAATCAGGAAGAGTATTCCACCTTCGGGAGGCAATATAGGAGAATTGTCGGCCTCCACTTCTGGTCCTATAAATTCTCAGAACAGTAGCCAAGCCTTTGTTTCCAGAACGAAGAGCTCTACTGGGGTGATATGGGACAATGATTGACTGTAAGATTGGCAGACTTTTGGTGGCCATAATCTTATGGGTGACACAGAGGGCTTTAAACTGAATCCTCTCTGCAACTGGAAGCCAATGCAGAGAAGCTGCTCAAGCTGATTCTCTGCAGAGAATATGTATAAGCAGTCTGACTGCACAGTTCTGAACCATCTGGAGTCTCATTATTGCGGATCGTGGGGATCCAACATAAAGGGCATTCGCATAGTCCAAGCAAGAGAAAATTAGGGCTTGGACTACTAATTTCTTAGCATCCAAGGACAATAGGGGGAGAACTTTCCTCATCATCCTTAGTAGCCCAAAGCAGCATTGCCTCCCCTAAAACAAGATGATAAATAGCTGAATGTGATATTATCTTGCAATAAAGAGAGCAAACTATTTTGTTTTTAAATAGTTATACTTTGTGATATAAAGACAGTCTTTGTATACTGAGAATACCAGTATTCAGGGATGCATCAACCAAAACATTTTAATCCAGAACTCTAGGTTCTTATACTGTAACTTGGACCCTAAAGAAATATACACTGTGCATTTCAAAATATAGCTTCACACAGTGTTAGTTAATATATAATTATATGCTGCTTTAGTAAGAATCACGTTCCCAAAAAATAAATATACCACATACACTTGAAAAATTGGCATAGGGAAACCAATTTTAAATAATGGGAGTGAGCCAAAGCATTAGAAAATTTACATTTGTCATTGTAATGAAACCCATTAAGAAAATATATTTTGCAATATTTTACTGGGGACTTATATCACCTACAAATAGAGTGGAATCTGAGAGAGTAAAGTATCTAATTTAATTGAACAAACCTCTTTTTCTAAAGCAAACGTTCACTGCTTTTAAAAGTAAGGTGCTTTTTTAGTCTTTAAGTCTGGTGGTGGATCGTTTCTGAGACAAAGGTCTTGCAGAATAATAGACCTGCTTTTCAATGTCTTCTTTCTATAGCTAAGAAAAACAAAAGAATTATGTGAGGAATGCTTGAATTCATCTTCAGTCTCAGAGGTTCAAAGTTATTACTTTAAACCTCATTCCTGTCCATTTTAACATTCTGGAGTCATTTGAGTTACCATTTAGGGGGGTGTGGCCCGGCAATTCGGACTGCACTGTTCTGATTGGAACAGGGGTAATCTGCTGATTTACATAAGACTGGTCCCTGTCTCGAGTGGAACAGTGGGCATAAAATAACAACAGACAGGAAGAAGCCAAGACTATTTACAATTGGCTGAATTTGATTCAAGCATTTCTCCCATCTCTTTAAAGGATTGCTTTCTGTATAGAATGCATATGAGATAAATATTTAAATGTGGCAAACAGCCTATTGATTCATTGTAATTTTCAGATGTGAAATAGTCCCTAATGGAAGAACTTCCTTTCCTCGAAGGCAGAATGATACATCAAATAACTAATAGCTTCAGATGTGAGAGTAATGCTCCTTTGAGAGGACCAAAAGCCCACTCTCTTTACACTTTAATCAATTGGTAACAATACATTAACAGACAGCTATGCTGTCAAGTCAGACCTAAAAAGCAGCAGGTTATCTTCAAGGCATCCATGAAATGGGAAGGCAATTAAACATCTAAATGCATAGCTAATATTATGCTAAAACTATAATAAAAATCACGTCTGAGAACCAATAACGGCCATCTGCATCTAATTAATCGTTGGAAGCAGTTATAACCTTACCTTTGTGCCAGTCTATTGGCAACATAGTCTGTACTGCAGTAAATGAAAGACAAACACAATTTCAAATAATATAACAAAAGATAAAAAATAAACTACCACAAGCTAATTTAACTATTGGCAATAAAATATACTAATAAATAAATACATTTCTTTAATGCAACTGAACATGACAATGATATACCAGAGATGATAAACACTGCAGTTCCAGGGCTAGTGAGCAAAGAATTTACTTTGCTAATGTATTCTTTCAATTTATTAACAGGGTTTATTTATCTTTTCATTCTTCATTATGTGTTTAAACTAGGTCTTCAATTAATTAAAAGTCAATAGTATCTTGTCTTTGTGCCAAAACGATCTATCCACAAAGGGGTTCTGCGCCATTTCTAAGCACACCTGCCTGCTAGGAAGCACTAGTATTGTCCTAGTACAACCACACGCTACGGTCCTTTTATTTTTCTAATTTATTGCAAGCACATGTCTGTCACGTTCTCGCAGTATTACATTTCTCTAATTTTTTTGTGCTACTTTTCATTTTTGTGTTATTTGCTAAAAAAAAAAGATATGTAGTCATTGCACCAGCTTGCCAAAGCTATTTGTTTTGTTCAACTCATGTTTGCTGGACCCTAGGGGGCATATTATCAAGGGGGTTTATCTCCGCTTTTTTGGCTTTAAAAGCCAAGAAGGCGGAGATAAAATTATCTCCCTATTACTTAGCTGTCGCTAACACCAGTTAGCGACAGCTAGTAGGAGATAGAGACCATCTTGGGCCCCACTTTGCATGTCAGTGATATTTATCACTAATGACATGCAAAGTGGGCGTGCCAAGATGTTAGAGACTGAAAACAGTCGCTAACATCGCTATCTCCTATTACCAACTTTTGGAGATATTCGCGCTAAGCGCGAAATCTCCAAAAGCATACACCTGCCCTGAGCAGTTCTTAGCCATGTTATCCAATGGGAGGTGGATAACATGGCTAAGAGCATTAGCTCGGTAATGCATTAATATCGCTGACTTTTCAGCGATATACATGCATTGCGGCGATTTTTATCGCATTTGCGATAAACCTTGGTAATACCAAGGTTTATTTGCGGTAAAAATCGCCGCAGCTCAGCGGTAAATTTTTGTCTCTAACCAAGCAATGGCGATAATTATCGCTATTGCTTGGTAATATGCCCCTCGGATTTTAGAAGTATGCATGCCCCAATACATTCCAAATAGGTGCATAGTTGTGAAACACCGGTTTAACATGTTGCTGCATCCTACAGGCTTTATGTTAACCAAAAGGTTAACAAAGATACATTTCCCACAAAATGTAACGAAATACTAGATAAGAGCTACATTCTGGAAAAATTGTTCACCACAGGAAGGATCTCGAATGCAGGCAAATGATGGCAAAGTACAAAGTCAACTGAAGAGGTTGGTACAGACAGACCTGGACATCAGAGTCAGACTAGATTAATCAGAAATGTCACTTGAGCCTTTTGGAGCATGTGATCCGCTTCTCCAAGCTCTGTACCGAATTGTGTACCAGAGAACCCCTTGTAAGAGGAGTACACACAAGATAACTGACTTTATAGGTTTCAATTCTTAGCACAAGAGCTGTATCCAGTTGAGAGAAATCCCAGAGCCACCAACACTCGTGTAACATACAGGTCATGCTAGGAATGCATTATTGGATTGTAAAGTTCCAGAGATTTGGTTCCGGGCTAATTCTTTAAGCTAATTGAAATTCGAGTAATTTGCTTTTTGTGTAACTATGCAAAATTTTAGCAAAATTGCACAAAATGCAAATCTTTCAGTTTGCACAATATTGTAGCACAAAATGTTTCATAGCATCAATCAATCAATTTTCTGTGCAAGAATGCATTTAAACAACAGCTGCTTGTATTCTGTTGTTTGCATGCACACTTGAATTTTGTTTACCATAAAGACACTAAAACATGTTTAGCTTAATCACACTTAAGTTTATTTATTTTTTAGCCATTTCAAAACATTTCTGGAAAGGAAACTACACAACCTTTGCGAAGGGTTAAGTGTTACTTACATCTGTTCTATGCCCCACAAAACTAAAACTGCAGAGGTTGCCCTTAATACATGTTTCTCAATATGTGCCTTTATAGCCCATCTTCGAGATGTCTCAGTTGAAAAATTACATGGCTGCAACTATGGATGAAATATATGTTTTGCAACAATGAAACAGGGTAAACTACTATAGTCCACGTCTATGATGTGAGTCCCATGAATTCGGTGTTGGTTTTCTACAGATTTTATAGTGGAATAAAAATAGAAAACATAAAGGGCCCTATTCATAAAGGTAAAAATGTTATACATCTACTCGGTCCCATATTTATTTCTTAGGATTGTTGCCTGAGCAATGTTTAGATAATTTGCTTCACATATTTATTAGTCGATTAGAAAACAAATGCAAACTTTTGTATTGCTTACCAGATTTGTTATGGGAATTAGGCAGATCTTAGCAGTATCACAAACATCTGGTGGTTTTGGTCTTTTCCATATTAGGGTCAGGCACAAACGACATTGAATTATGCGGAAGTAAAGTTTAGACAAAATCCACATAATTCACTGTTGAGAGTAGAAAATCCACCTGGCTCTAATTTGGAGTGTTCCCTGTCAATATCCATTTTTGTTTCCCTTTTTAATGAGAAAAACCGAGCATAATACATTCCATGCAGTTGCTTTTAGCAAAGAGCATAAATCCAGGCACCTATTCTCTCACATACATGAATAATAAATCCTGGGCGTAATAGAAACCAAGGACTGGTGACATAAAAATAAAAGCAATTAACGAATGCAAGAATTCCCATCCAGAAAATCCATCCCCTAGGCTAGTGGTGGTACCTAACCACTAGCTTACCTCCTCGGCCTTTAATTTTAAAGCTGGCTACTTCTAGTTCACAATGAATGTCCCTTCACACTCGTAGGCGAGTCATATAATACTAAAGGAACAACTTCTTTATCGAAAGATCCGCACCCACTGCTCTGTAATACTGCCTATTGAATATTTTAATTATGACATTGGCTGAGCGAGATGAATGTGAAATACGACTAGTGGGTGATTAGCCTCATTTCTGTTTGATAGCCGGTGCAATACTGGGCACATATGTCTTGCAGGACGTGCACATCACAGAAACACAGTTTACCATCCTCTCTTTGGGTTTAAACTGTTTTCTACCGCTGAGTTCAGGTTATGCTGTTGTGTTTAGACTATTAGTGACTGTACACTGAGATATCAGCCTTGAAACACTCAAGCATCAAACTCATTATGCCGTTGGAGTTCCAACAAGGTTTTCAAACAGACAAAAATGTGTTAATTTCACATTACATTTGGGCACATAACTATGTATATACTAGTTAAGATTAGACAAAATACTCCACATGAAGAAGTATATATTTTATAAGAAATATTTCTTATGTTTTATAGCTAATCAAATATTTCTGTTGTGGCAGTATAACTTTTGATATCTATCTATCTATCTATCTATCTATCTATCTATCTATCTATCTATCTATCTATCTATCTATCTATCTATCTATCTATCTATCTATCTATCTATCTATCTATCTATCTATCTATCTATCTATCTATCTATCTATCTATCTATCTATCTGTCTGTCTGTCTGTCTGTCTGTCTGTCTGTCTGTCTGTCTGTCTATCTACCTGCCTGCCTGTCTGTGTGCCTGTCTGTATATCAATCTGTCTGTCCAACTATCTATCTACCTGTCCTACCTACCTACTCACATGATACCTCCCACTCAATGTATATATAAAATTATATAGCATAATTTATGTGTAGAATAATGTACATATGAATGTATGTATATAAATGCATATCTATATAAAAATAGGGCAAACCTATGCATAAACCTATCCATAAGATTATTATGCTTTTTGTCTCCCAAGGGCTCTGAAGAAACATATCTTGAATTATTGACTGACCGGATATCTTTCACTGTGCTCCATGTGATTTTTTAGCATGGCACCATCATTTATTTTTTCAAGTGTTTTGTTTTCTTCATCCATACACATACACTATAGGCAGGCATTAAGGCCCACTATATGCAGGGCACAATGGCACAGTTATTCTATTTAGAACAGTCTATATTCAGCACTTCGACTCTTTGTTTTTGAGAATTGAGAAATCTTTCTATTTGCCTGAAATCATAGCAGATAAGTGATGGCCAGACATGCTTAGCTCTGGTGATCAGAAGTAATGCCTCAGTGCTCTTGATGGCTTTATTGATGGATGGACAGATTCACAAAGAACAGCCAGCGGTCTGCAGCGAGAGCGAGTCTTCCCAGATAGGAGGTAGAAGAATCAGAATTCAGTAGAGTGAGTGTGTCTGTTAAACTATATCTACAGTGCAGTGGTCGTCATACTGACAATTTGCTACTGTCACTCACAGGTCCAGCTTTTCTAAGATGCTGATTTGGGGCATCAGCTGTCCAGATCACTCTTACTGTCTGTTGTTTGGTTTAAGTTTAGGGCATACTTCCTAAATGTGATGATTTATTGTAATTGGCTGGTTATCTAGTATTCTTTGCAGGCGACCACACAAGCAGTGTCCGCAAAAAACAGTTTCATGTTCCCCCACCTAGGAATACGACCTGCTGTAGGTAGAGAGGAAGTGGGCAGAATATATAGAGAGTTTAGGAATGGTAATTGAATGCATTTCTATATATAAGTGTATGGCAAACATTTCCGTTCACGCTGTCAGGGCTCACTAGGGCACACCAGGGACAACTCCTCCGGCTGCTGAGTGGTGTGTGTGCACGACAATGTGTCAAATCTGAGGGAATGGCGTGTTCCACAACTTAAGAAGAACCTACAGCTGTTCATGAGGCCTCTATAGTTTGTTTTCACTTATTTCCCCCTGTGCCATGGCCAACATCCCTTCACTTCTTTCTTTTAAGGGTCCCTATCTCATTTTAGGCAAAATTCCATCAGCAGCAACTTGAAAATCTAACTCCATCTGGCCAACTTTTCCATCACAATCCTCATTTTTTTGTGACGTATAATCATTACAACAAGAGAAGAGGATTCTAAGTTGTCTCCACCCTCGTTTGGTCACCGGACCCAGTTTTATGTCTTTCTGCATGCTACACTGATTATCATTCTGAGCAAGTGGAATGGTTGTTGTTCAAGGGGTGTCTTTCTTTTATTTTTACTAAATTCTGAATGTTGCCTTTAGTATGATGTAAGTGGGGAGGAGAGCGAGAGATGTACCTAGGGCGTTAGAACTATGAGGACTGAACATACTGGGCATGGACTGAGATAATGTCTGATGCCAGCCCCCAAAAAAACGAAGTCAAAACTGACATATCTCACAAAATATATAGGTGTGTGCCTAGTTGTATTTGTATGGTGGTTCATGCTAGTAAAGACCCCAGGAGGGCATTTACCAGTATACGGAAAGAAAGTTTGAGAAAGTTGGAAAATCATGTCATTGTGGCTAACACAACACTGTAAAGAAAGCTTTAAAGCTTGTTTTCCCAAAGTGTTCTTTGAAGGATCTAAAAAAGAATGTTAACTGACTGCATTAACGATTGGGCATTTGTGGTGTGTATCATAACTGTTTCCATATATATTAATTTATTTGTATTTCTACATCCTTTCCTGTTTATAACTCCGGGATTTACAAACAAATAATTATTTAGTTCCCTTCTATATCACACTGCATCCCACTACTGCTACTCATGTGATATCTTATAACTCTGTGCCATAATGTTCTTTTAATATCACAGGAGGATGCTGACAGACCTACCTAATGAAAAGGGATAGCATGGTGTATCTAGCTATATGTTCAATTGTCATTCTAGAGCTGTTCCTACTGCTCAAATTTAGGTTTAGCAGGTCACAGAATCGAGGTTTAGGGAGATTGGCTTTCCCAATGTTTGTGACGCGGGGAAGCCAGGATTAACACTCAAGTCTGCATGATCCACAGTCAGCAACGTATCTTCTGTTTCGTGTCCTTGAAATTAGAACATTTACGATTCTAATAGCAATTGATTAAGTTGCCAGGGTCTTATCATCGGTGTATCATTTCAAGAGATTTCCACCTGCAGGTCTCCGAAATTGCAATACATGTATATTCCTTCCAATTCAGGATTGGAGAGAAGGTACTTTTGCCACAAGGCTAAAGGGAAAACATTGGTGTCAACTGTTGTTTGCAAAAATGTTTACAAACAAATTTATTAAAACAAAGGGGCATTGCATTGTCAATTTTATGAATGTACATTGGGGGTGAGGCTTCTTCATGCAAGCTACTATCGATATAATCATAAGAATATATGGGATCTGAGCTAAACCACTGTAGATCGCTCACTATCCTGACAGGTTAGCAGAGGCTTTGGCCTCTGCCCCACTGGATTGGAACTGCTTGCCATATGTTGAAATCCCCTCTTGCCTTGTGGGGATCTCAATGCTTACAATGCATCCTTTGGTATGGTATGATTTCTGGTGGTGGAGTCAGCTGGGGGATCCGCTATCAGAAAACCTGTGGCTCCCCCACCTCGAAATAGGATGTAATGTTGGACTAGAGCAGGGTTCTCCAAGTTCGGTCCTGGAGGGCTGGATCCATGCCAGATTTTTAGCATATCCCTGTACAGATAAATTAACTAATCTTAAAAATCAGACATGGTTCTGGCCCTCCAGGACCTACTATGGAGAACCCTGGACTAGAAGTAGCGGCCACACCATCCATGGGGGATTACCTTCTAGACCATAATGAAGGGATTACCTTCTAGACCATAATGAAGAAAAAAGTCACAGGATATGAGGTCAACTTCCTGTCATAAGAACCACTGGAATCATTTGAAAGAAGATCTCTTTTTTCCATGGCAAGTGGATACATGGAGACAATCAAAGAGTGAGGCCTTCCTTTTTAAATAAGTGATTAGCACAGGGGAAGACAATGTGTGAGAGATCCTCTTATGCAAAGTCACTCTCAGAGAAAAGTCATCCCTAGTGCAACCATCAATCACTAAGTCACAAGAGGCAGTGTGCAGTTAACATTCTTGGATAACTGTAGCTAGAGGTGCCTCTTGGGTATGTATGTTTCCCTGATAGGGCGTCTCATCTCTGGGGTCCCTTAGTGCTATTTAAGCAGGAAACTGATGCAGAGAAGCGCTAAGTGGATCGCGGACAGAATGTCTCTTACTCCTTAACATGCATGAAATGTGTTTCGCGCTCTACAAGAACCTCATGATTTATTGATTACCGTACCACAACCACTGAGACAGAGACCTATATAAAATGCACAGCTGTTCTCTTTCTGTATTGAAAAGTGCCTCAAAAAGTCTTTCCTCTGGTTAGATCAAATGCAGCATCATCTGCCATTGTGTTCAACTTACCTCTAGAAAATTGGGTTGGGTTCACCACACATTTTCTAATATCCGAGAGGTCCAACATCTCATATACTTAAAGGAATACTCTGAGTCATTAGGAGTTCTAGGTTCGTGGGTCTGAGAGTGGAATAGATGTGGTGGAAATTTGCAAATTGTGGATCCTGGACCCCTGAGTTCTAATCCTGCCTACACCGCTTGACTGCACTGTGTGATTCTTACCTCATCGCTTCATGCCTTTGTGTTTTCTTATCAGGCAAATACTGGAGTCCTTTGAAAGAGGCAAAATGAGAAAATTAGGCTTTGTGAATTTGTATGTTGAGTCTCCATTTATCAACAGAAATCTTGCAACCAGCTGTTGCAGAGCCATGCTAGTGAAATACAATCCATACATTGGATGACGACTATAATCTGGGCGTTCAGTCTCTGCCATCAGTCTTCTGTAAATACCTTAATCACATGAAAATAACTTCCTGACACGCTGGCTAACTTCAAAGGGACCGTGGAGAGGAGACATTTCAGAATATTTTTTAAAACAATGACTTTTAAAGTTAGAAGACTGTGTGTGCTTGTGTGTGAGTGGCAAAGACAGAATGAAACAGTGTTTTCTACCAGAGCACAATCACTTTTGAAATTTTTTCATCGTCATTTATCTGTCTTCCCATCTTCTCACTTCTGAAAGTGGTATCTGCTGCCCACCCATGCCCTTCAAACAAGCTCTTTCCCTCTCGCTCTCTGCATTTCAACATTATCAATATGTTTTATATGAGTTGTTTTATTTCCCACGCCACCCCTTTCTTTTTGAGAAAGGAGAGTGCAAGCTCAGCGCCGACCCATTCCATGTTCTCTAACAAGCGATGTTCCTGTGTACACCTGTTGTACTGCTGTTGAATAGTTGACAAAGAATAAACAGACAAACAGAAGAAACAAAAAAAACATAAAGACCAAGAATGACAGTGCATGAATTTTTACTGGAGTCCTTCTATAAATAAAGTGCTATTAAAAGAAACTGCCTGCAAGTAGTGCTTCTTTCTGATCTCACGCTGTCCAGACACCAGATATTTAATTTATATTGATGGACTTGAGTACTCACATACATTAACTATTCACAGAAAAGGGTCAACATGTACCTGTTTCGGGAGTGTGTCCGACTTGAAATTGAGAGGCACATGTGCATGAAGGTTTTTTTTCTCTCGCAATTTTGATTTATTTTGATGAATCTAAGCTTCTTTCACACGCGTTTGACAGTCTTTCCAGGCAATTGACTGCATAAAAATGAAACATAAATGTTATTGGTTTAATCAAGTTGTTGTTAGGTTGTCTCTCAATTTGTGCAAAAGAAAAAAGTTTCCCATTTTCTGTTTATGAACAAGGACTCAGGTATGTAAGTGGTTCATTATCGTGATGACATTATAATTTCAGTCTCATTCCGAGTCTTTCTTACAAATATAGCCACATTAGGACCATCTCCCGTACATTTCTCCATCAGTGTCTCCTGAAACCTCAGTGAATGTTCAAGCTGTTTGCTGGCAGTCATCTGTGTTGAGTAAAAGTACACCAAAATCCATAGTAATTTTTGTGCATTTATTCAAGGGTTGGAACATCAATAGAGCACATCATCTTCAATGCTTCTCCTTAGCAAACACAGGCAAGAATGCTGGTTGCCAAGGAGAAACGTTTGAAGAATGGAACATACAAGTACATGTACATGTACATGTATTTATATAGCGCAAATCGCCCACATCGCAGGCATCTATGCGCTTGCTTAAGGAACCCATCCTGGTATTCCCCTGTGAGCTACCCCGGCAGGGTATCCACAAGGTGAAAGCCAGGCATCCCGCCGCGAGGGGCCGTTGTGGAGATTAAGCAAGCTATTGCCCAGAGTCGCAGAGTGTGAACCCATGAGTCGAGTAGGCACCGGAGCGAGAATTATCGAGTCCGTGGAAATATTGAGCCCAACCCCCGTCGGGGCAGGGAATTGAACCCTGGTCCAGGGCCGATCTCAGCTTCCGGGTCTGCCGCCTCTAACCCCTGAGCCACACTTCTCCACAGTTAAATAAATACAATGCTCACGCAGCAGCACGAGATAGGCACGAGATAATTTAAAGTGAAATACACAACACGTCTTCCCCCTTAATGAATAATTTAAATAATAAAGAGGAAATTAACTAGAATTGTCATCACAGTCAAAATCCGATACTATTTTGGTTTTAAATAGGTGCGTGCACAGCAGCTTCTTTCTTCAACATCTACATTTCCATTACTAGCCTCTCCAACATCCACACTTTCATTACTAACATTAACCATGTTATCCTTTCCAATAGAAGATTCAGGTTAAACATGGCTCATGTTAGCATCTGCATGAACATTGGGAATATAATTATTGGCATTTTCCAAATTATCCTTGTAAACAATGTCATCATCAGTATAATAGAATTGTAAATTACGCCTTGAGAGAACACAATCTGCAGTTTTCTGCTGCTAAAGCGGCAATAATTTTAACGCCGTTCTTGATAATATGCCCCTTTGTTTTTAAGATGTTTCCTCTCAATCCTTGACCTTAAAACTTCCCCAGGGACACATGGTTTAGAATGATTAAATAACCACTCAGGATTAAATCTAGTTTTGACAGTTCTTCCCCTCATCACCTCAAATGGTGACACTTCTAAAGCATCGTGTGGAGTAGTTCTGTACAAAGAGTTTTAATTAATATAATTTCCCAATAACATAACATTTATTGATAATAGCCGATTGCATAGCATTTTTAAGATCCCAATCAATCATGCCATTTCTGCTTGGATTATATAAAGAAATAGTGCATTGTTTTATGCCCACTTTTCCATAGTAATTCTTTGCAAAAGTGAACTGGACTCCGTTATCACTGATGAGGAGTGCTGGAAGACCTTCATTTACAAAGACACTGTCTAAAAACCTTATGACTTCTTCACAATACACCTTTTCAACAATTGTAAGTACTGGACATCTGGAGAAAATATCAATAAGTGATAATATATATTTGCTTTGAGTGCCAATGGGTCCCATAATGTCAATGGCAACAGTGTGCCAAGGTAATCTGGGAATGATTGGTTCTGACATAGCAGGTTTTAAAGTTATTAGAGTTTTATCAGAGTTGGCACAACACACACAGTTCCTTACAATTCTCTCAATGGACAAAGCCATACCTGGCCACCAATCGCATTGTTTTATTCCTTGTTTTGTTTTAACTATGCCCCCATGACCTTCGTGACACATCTTGATTATATCAAGTCTGAGTTGTGAAGGGGTATAATTTTCTCTCCTCTCATGATATTGCCATGTAGTACTGATAATTCATCATAAAGTTCCCAAGATTGTTTAATCTCTTCTGAAATACTGTTTTTGGGGGCCACCCATCAATAGTAGATAGGCATAGTTGTAGAATTCTGTCATCGTTATAATTGGTAATCCATTAATCTTTTTTGACCACAGATAAACCTAGATTATGGACCATCGCAACTCAGACATTTTCCTATTCATGGTCAGAGCTGTCTTGTAATTCTGCAGGCATGCCTGACAAAAAATCTGCCACCACATTTTCTTTCCCTGAAACATAAACAATTTTATAAATGTAATCTTAAAGATATTCTGGCTATTCTAGGAGATGCATTAAACAACTCTTCTGTGGTCAGTTATCTTACAAAGGTTTGTGGTCACTAGGGACAGTGCAAGGTTTTCCCCATACAAATGCTCTGAAGTGCTCTAGGGACCATATGCATGCTAAAGTTTCCTTCTCTATGACTGAGAATTTTTCTTCAGTGGGTGTTTATGCTCGTGAAGCGCAAGCAATGATAAATTCCTTGCCCTCTTGATGAATTTGAGAAAGTACTCCACCTAAACCTTTGTTACTAGCGTCTACAGTTATATAAATATTGAGACCAGGATCAAAACTACTTAGAGCAGGTGCATCAGTAATAGCTTTCTTAATATCTGCATATTATTTATCACAGTCTACACTCCAATTGAATTTTCTTTCTGTCTTTGAGAAGTTGTCTTACATTAAAACTTCTACTTGAAAATTATTGTACAAATTTGGAGTAAAACTACACCAAACTGACAAAGGATCGTACCTCATCCATATTTTCTGGATTTGGATGAGGGGCATTTATAATAGAATCTACTAATGCAGGTTTGGTGGACACTCCTTCACCACTAATGACATGACCTAAGTAAGTGATGGACTTTACACCAAACTTGCATTTAGTATGTTTAACAGTTAAGCCTTTTTGTTCTAATACACTTAAAACATCTTTCAACATACTATCATGTTCATCTTTGTCTTTGCCAAAAATTAGAATGTCATCTTGAAAGCACTGTACCTTATCATGTTTTCCAAAAAGCTGATTCATTAATCTTTGAAAGATAGCTACGGCTGAAGCAAGGCCAAAAGCTAAATGCTTGTACTGAAAACAACCTTATGGGGTTATGAATGCAGTAAGTTATTTACTATCTTCAGATTGAGGAATCTGATGGTACACAGCAGATAGGTCTCTGGTGGAGAACCAATTAGCATCTTTTATGAGGGTTAACATTTCAGAAATTTTAGGTAAAGGAAACCTATCCACCACTATGTTGTTGTATAAATGGCGCAAATCAATGCAGAACCTCAATTTCCCATTGCTGCGTCAAGCGACGACTATTGGAGAAATCCACTATGAAGATTCAATGGGTTCAATTATATCTGCGTTGGTTAATTTCTCAAGTTCTATCTCCCCCTCCTTTCTGAGCAGAAAAGGTATGTGTCTAACTTTATGAACTTTGGGACAAGCATCAGGTTTCAATATGTTACAGTGTTCAAAATCATTAATTTTGCCTATTTCTTTACAAAATACTTTAGGATTTTTTAATTTAATTTCCTTACTTAGGTTTGTATTTTCATTTAATAACATGACAGGAGCAGCACTATTAGAGTTGGGAATTATACCTAAATTACCTTGATTCTTCCAACAGAAGACTGCAGGCCCTTTTTTAGCCACACATGGTTTCCCAAAAGACTCCCTTCCTCTAAATCTAAACAACAAATAACAGAAACCAACCATATCAATGTTTTCACCTGAGAAACCTTCTGGATAAATGCCAGCTGGAAGTAAATGTTGCCCTAACTTATTAGCAAATTTATTCATCCATGTTTCTTCGTGTAGGGTGATCCTAAATCCGCATACATCAATTCGTTGATCCCACCTAAGGCTATAGAACATAAGGGGTTCTTTTTGTTATCTATTTTCTTGTCAATAATATCTAACACAAATAGTTCCCTGGAATCAAAGTCATTGGAAACCTCACCACATGTAATACTGTGAGAAGATCATTTTTAGATTAACCACTCTTCATCACTAGACCTGGAAAAATCATCATCAACATATTTTACTTTAACATTCTTCCTTCTTCTACATACTTTAGCAAAATGGCCCACGACATTACAATTTGAACATTTTTGTTCTGAGGCAGGACAAAATTTGCTAGAAGCTAAGTGTGAACTGCTATCACATCGAATGCATCTAAAGGTACCACTTTTTTTTAACAGATTCATATCTTTTAGGACTCACCCTCCTGGTCTTATCTGAAGTCCTATTCTTAATTTTGCTAATGATATTTTCAGATTCAGTTTTACAATCACCCTTAAGTACTTTTGCACTGGGGCTCAATAACTCTGCCTTTCTTACAATAGCTAATATGTCTTTCAATTCTGCATCACCATTTAACCTTAAACGATCTTGTATAGCAGGATCCCTGGTGTGCATGGCAACTTGGTCTCAAATAAACTGGTCTTGTAAATGGTCAAATTTACAATCATAGGCAAGTCATTTAAGGGCAGAAATATAGTCATCAATTGACTCATTCAGCTCTTGTTTTCTATGCAAAAACTTGAACCTTAAAAGGCCTATGCAAACTTTAGGTGCAAAATAGTTATCAAAATCTTTAAGAATTACATTAGACACATTAGTATCACCACTCACAACCCCTTTTTGCATTTCTTCATAGATTTGTAGTACACTTGCACCAATAGAATGTAAAAATATATATTTTTTTCCTTTTGGCTGACATCTTATTTTCTTCATCTATGGCATTAATGAAGTTTAAAAAATAGGATTTCCATTCAATCTATTTCATTCATCAGGTGTTTCCTGTAGGCCAGAAAGCTTGAGGCAACTGAACTGTGAAGTTCTGTGTTGCCATGGTGTAGGTAAAAGAGAATGTAAACTCTGTAAATAAAAGTAATATGCACACTTTTGTCCAATCCAAGTAATAAGTAATATTGTGTAATCCAAATGTAAACTCTGTAGATAAAAGTACTATTTTTTAGGAATGTTGCACAATCCAAATACCAAATAAAGATACCCACAAGGAACAACGATAATAAAAATAATGCAGAAAAATGCAAGATGTAATTACAGTACCAGAAATGATGCACTCGTGAATTCTGTGAGAATTGTTGAATGTGGGCCCGATAAATGGTAAATCCAAGATGACGTCACAAAATTGACCTTATGTGACCTCATAAACCACATTCTCCAACTCTGAATTGAGGATGTCGCAGACTTTCGATCCAAGATGGTGTCACGTAACGATGCGTGTCACTGTAATGCACCGTGTACATATGCTGACGCTTGGCTCCATAGGACAACACTGGAAAACAAGCACAAATGCAAAAGAAGAAAAAGATGGTTCGTGTTCCACAGCTCGCCAGGGAATATGGGGAACTTCTCTCGTGAATTCAAAGGATGCTTCCAATGGACAAATGTAACGAAAGTGGATCAAACACGCAAATGCATGCTGCGCCGACAATAATCCACAGGCAAAGCAGAAGGTAACTCTTCCATAAAGTCAATGTGTAGAAGGTCCTTGTATATTGAGGTATTAAAATTCAAAATTCTCAAAGTGCGCAAAAAATACAAATATTGCATACAATCCATGGGTTTTCTGATGGCGTCTCAACAATAACTCGTCACCAAAATTGTTGAGTAAAAAGTACACCAAATCCATAGTAATTTTTGTAGATTCATTCAAGGATTGAAACACCAATGGAGCACATCATCTTCAATGCTTCTCCTCAGCAAACCAAGGCAAGAATGCTGGATGCCAAGGAGAAATGTTTGAAGAATGGAACATACAAGTTAAATAAATACAATACTTGTACAGCAGCATGAGATAGGTATGAGATATACAAAACACTTTAAAGTTAAATAAACAATAATCTGTCTTAGAAGAGACCAACTGAATGCTAAAGAGGATGTGAAATATAATAATGGCAACTTGTCTTTTATAAAGAACTGAGCGTGGTTGTGTGATCCCTAAATGCTGTAAACATCAGTTGTTATGACTCAGTTTAACAGTGAGCAAGCAGGTTAGCTGACCTCAGAAGGATGAGTAGACATTGGGAGGTGTCAAACACTTACCCTGCAGTTTACAGCAAAAGGCAGTTAGGAGAGTCTAACTCAATAAGGACCATCTTGGCTGCTCAGAACAGGTAACAATGTAAGGAACTTGTCTGCTGTTCTAGTCCCAATGCCCAATCTCGAAGGTTGTACAGGCTATCATGTAAGGTATCCTCGGCTCATCTGTGGTAAAGTGGTTTGACCATTAATGGTAGACTCTTATGGAAAGTGCAAAACCTGGGTAATTTCTGTTCGTTTAATTACAGGAATTATTTGGAAACATTATGCAAAAATAATTGTAATTATGTAAATCTGCCATTTGGCGCCACATGTTAGCACGAAATGTGTCCACACATCCATTTTAGACACAAGGAGGATTTTGCAGTATGAAAATATAGGCACAAAAATAAGCATTGCAAACAACAACCGCTTGTGTTTTGGTCATTCACTTTGTTCGCTTGTGGAGTGCTATATTTTTGCTGCAAAAGCACATGTAACAAAATTACCACAATTGTGAAAGATTTCACCAGCGTAACAGAAATGTCACTCAGGCATAGTGGTTATGGTGTAACAATTTACACAACAATACAGTGAAAAGGGAGAAAAAATCTTTGAGACTCCAACGTATCTATAAAGTCTATTAAATAGTAAAAATTATCAATATTAGTTCAGTGAATTAAAAGTTATGAACATCAAACTCTGTGAGGATAAAGATAATGGTGAGATCTAGCTAAACATAGTTAAAACAGAAAAAAAGGATATCTGCTAATTATCATCTATGATAGTAGCTACAGTGATTGGATTTCTAAATACTTTTAAAGCTTAGTAAAATGCCTATTCAGGACGGAATTGCTGGACAACTTGATGGGATCCACAGTGGTGATAATCAGAATACCATGCATAAAATGTAAGGATAATGAGGTAAGCAAAGCATGAAAAAGACAACAAAAGTTGATAAATACTACAATTCTACTATGCTACCTTTATTAAAAGAAAAACAACTGTCTGGCTGTGTACAATCTGAATAATTCTGCCTAAACGTGCATTTTTGTCTAAAATTGGCTGGCAATTTCACTCTAATCCATTTTATATTCCTTACATGGCTGTTACATCTGTACTTGGGGTATATACTTTACTTTTTTTAATTTTTTTTTTCTAAAGCCTGATTAACTACATTGAGTTGGCCTCTAAGTGTCATGGGTCACAACGGTTGGGAGTTGCAATAGAAGATGTTGGCAGGATCCAGTAATTGGGAGCCAATTACTTGAACAGAGAGTATTCTGCCATGATAGTATCAATGTGTGTGTGGATAAAAATGTATTGGTATATGGGTTGAACCTAGCTAGAAAGCAACAGAGTACTGTACATTACATAAGGGGTTGGGAGCCGATTTACAAGATCATGAACATCGAGTGTGGATTTCCAATTTTTAGATGCAGGGAAATTAAGAATTGGACCAGAAGTCTATGACATTGAGCCAACTGTTGAGGCTGGGATTCAAACCTGGGTTCCCAGGTTCTTAACTCAGTAACTCTAATCACTGAACCAGATCTCTTACCAACATATTGAAAATATTGTGCTTCAAATATATTTTAGCCAAAATATTAGCTACAATAATATTGAGAAATTAGGTTTGTGTAGGGAAGAATCGATTTAACATAATTTACTCCACTTAGAGGTGTGCTGAAAATGCATCATTGTTCAACATTGCAAATATGGTGTTAAGAATAGCAAATATATTCATAGACACAGATAGATATATATATAATGGGGCTGGGGCTGGAATGTCAAGGGGACCAAAGGCAGCCTGAGGACATCATGCCAAATTCAGGGCCATCCATCTTAACACTTCACACCTTTGCCCTGGTGATATGGAGGGAGACAGAGTGTCTCCCCCATGCAATGCCTATCCCAAAACAGTGAACTCTGGGACCTGTAGTCAAGATCGCAAACTAGAGAGGGCGTGCAAACATGAGATCATTGGGCTGAGCTCTCCAGCCAATGGGAGCGCGGCAGGACATCCAAAGGTGTAGGTGGAGCAGCGCCATTTATGCAGTGGCATCTAATGAAGGCGGTGAACGCCAAAATGCATTATGCCCATTTGTTCCATTAAAAGGCTTCCAACTGGAATGCCTGAGTGGCCTCTTACTTCTCTGCACCGGAGGGGTTTGTTTGGATGTTTACACGCCAGCCAGTGGCATGTTGAAATGGCCCCGTTCTATCAAGTGGCCGGAGCGTTACTGGTTCAGCTTTGCTGTTTTTTGCTCTAACCAAGGGATTGGTTGCTTTAGCCCGCCTCGGAGTGCAGAGGAAGGGAAGGGCTGCTGCCAGGAGCAGCTTGTGACTTCATGAGGAGCCGGGAATCATTGTATTCTGACTCACGGCCCGCCTGCTGTCTGCATGAGGGGCTGGAATGTCAAGGGGACCAAAGGAAGCCTGAGGACATCATTTCAAATTCAGGGCCATAGATATTAACATTTCACACATTTGCCCTGGTGATATGGACATGAACTCTTTCTCCCCCATGCAATGCCTATCCCGAAACAGTGAACTCTGGGACCTGTTATCAAGATCGCAAACTACAGAGGGCGTGCAAACAGGAGATTGTGGGACTGAGCTCTCCAACCAATGGGAGCGTGGCAGGACATCCAAAGGTGTGGGTGGAGCAGGGCCGTGTATGCAGTGGCATCTAATGAAGGCTGTGAACGCCGAAATGCATTATGCCCATTTGTCCCATTAAAAGGCTTCCAACTGGAATTCCCAGAGTGGCTTCTTACTTCTCTGCACCAGAGCGGTTTGTTTAGATGTTAACACGCCAGCCAGTGTCGTGTTGAAGAAGCCCCGTTCTAAGAAGTGGCTGGAGCGTTAAGGGTTCAGCTTTGCTGTTTTTTAGGTCCTGCCTACGCAGCGCACATGCGCTGCATAGGGGAGAGACCTTTAGCCATCGGCACAGCTTTGGGGGCAAAAACGTGCACGCATTGCATTGCTAGCAATGGCAATGCGTGCACATCTGGCGATTCCCTTGTTGGAGCGCGTGGCACCATATGGTGGCGCCATATGGTTGCAATTATCGCGCCTTGCTGCATGCTCCCACAAGGGAATCGCCAGGCCCCCTCCCCTTGCTGCCGCACGAGGCACGCACTAGTGCTGGCTAGTATATGGGGGTAGATTGCGTCCAGAATAGTGGAGCACCAAGTCCCCGCATATCTTTTATCCATGTCACACAATGCTATGCTGTTGTTCTTGTTAGTGTCATGTGCAAATTATGTGATGTTACACATTCTTTTGCAGTGCATGTTTCCCATCTGGGGCTTCTTAACACCGCGTGAACCCTCAAATTAATGACTTACAAGCCTTGTTTATTTTCTTCTTATAACAGACCTGACGAACTCCTGAGGCGGAAAGCCGGGAGCAACGCTTCTTTTTAAAATTGATATTGTGTTTCTTGTGTTTTAACTTTGGGCACTTACTCCTTCCCCTCTTCATTCCCTCACCGCTCATACCCGCTCAGCTGATTAGGTGCTGCAGCAGCCACGAAGAGAATCGTCGCAGTCCCGGGGGAAGCCCTGGCAGACGGAGCTCACGATAGGACACGCCCACTCCTCATCTGCTATAAGATGCCCTTATCCCGGCCCCGCAGCGGGCGCGCCCAGGTGCACCAAAGGCAAGCCCGTCTGCACCCATCCGCGCCAAGCCAGGACCCGGGGCCCCCCAACATGCCAGTTTCATCAACTACTCCCCTGCTCAGTTACAGGCTCTCCGTGGCGACTGGCCCATTAGCAGTTCTATCCTGGTTCGCACTAACAGCCTGGGCATTTCTCAGGCAAATCAGACCTCCTCTGCTGTCCCTACATCTGGGCCCCATACCCCTACTGTGTCTCCTGTCCTTGTTCACCCTCCACCCCCGCCCCGCCCCTGCCCCCCCTTATGGCCTCGGCTTATCTCCTTAACACTCGTTCTGCAGTTAGGCATCAAGTCGAGCTATTCGACTTTTTAGATACTTCTAAACCTGATTTCCTATTCCTTACGGAAACCTGGTTCACTCCAGATTGCTTTCCAGATGTCCTCGCAGGCCTTCCTGATTCCTATTATATTCTTTGCGCAGACCGCCCAGGAGGGAAGACAGGCGGTGGCGTGGCGATGATAGTTCATTCTAACCTCCAGTTTTAAGTTCTCCCTCACTCCCCTATTGCAGCAGTCGACTCTCTGGTGGTTCGCTCTACTAATTTTGCCACCCCCCTCACCTGCGCGCTCTTCTATCGGCCACCTCAGGCCATGCCTCACTTCATTCCAGCTATACAAGAACTGCTCGCCACCCTCGTGGTTAACAACTCTGCGGTTATAGTGTTAGGTAATTTTAATTTCTGGCCAGGTGACCCTCGCGAGGACTCTATGTCCAAAGACTTTTCCGACACCCTCCACTGCATCAATTTTATCTCACATATCTCCCTCCCTACCCATACTCATGGTCATACTCTTGACCAAGTGTGGTCCATTAACCAGCCTATTTCCTCACCTACTATTCTTCCCTGTGCTTGGTCGGACCACTCTCTGATCTCTTTTGCTCTAGACCTGGTGCTGATTAACATCCCCCCTACCATCAAAAACACCTGGGCTCGTAACTGGAACCGAGTGGACTTGGCCGCCCTTGGCCACTCGCTAACCTCTTCTGCTCCTGTCCTGACGGATACTACCCCCAACACCCAGGTAGCCGTCATTAACAGCTGGCTCTCGCACGCCTGTGATCAAGTCGCCCCCCCTTAAACGGGTAAGATCTCGCCGACCCCATGACGCAAATAGATGGTTTACTAGTGACCTCAAATCCGAGAAACTGGGGCTCAGGCAGGCTGAACGCCTCTGGCGGCGCAGTTACTGTCCGGACTTGAAGGCTCACTATCTGACCCTTCTACGGACCTACAAAAAGCCATACTTACAGCTAAATCAGAGTATTTCTCCCAGAAAATTCATCAGGCCGCCAATAAAACCAAAAAGATCTTTACGATCATGCACAAACTTGCGGCCTCTGACAGAGTTGCCCCCAGGCCTATTCCCTCCCAATCTTTATGTAATGCCCTCAATAACTTTTTCATTGAAAAGATAGTTATTATCAAACGCAACATACCTCAACCTCCCATTTCTTTTTCTTGCCCGTACCGTCGCCGGCCCTTTCTGTCTTTAACCACTTCCCTCTGATCTCTAAGGAGTTTTTTCTTGCCTTACTAGGGAAAGTCAAGTCTGGCTCCCCTGCCGACCACTGTCCTGCCCACGTCCTGGAAGAAGTTTTCTCCTGCTGTCCGGAACCCCCTATCTTCTCAACACTTCCATTGCACAGGGAGTGGTACCTAACCTATTCAAATCAGCCAGGGTTATCCCTATCCTCAAGAAGCTGGGTGCGGACCCCACCCTTCTCTCCAACTTTAGACCTATCTCTCTGCTCCCGCTGCTGAGTAAAATCATGGAGAGCCATATCACTTCTTGTCTCTCCACTTATGTTGAGGCTAACCACATTTTGGCTGCTCATCAGGCAGGGTTTCGAACTGCCCACTCCACGGAGTCCGTGGTTCTCTCTGTGGTAGACGAGCTCAGGAGAAGTGCTGACTCTAACTCCCCACAGGCTCTGGTCCTTCTCGACTTGTCCGCCGCCTTCGATATGGTCGACCATTCCATCCTTCTCGACCGTATCGGGGGCGCCGGTGTGCGGGGATCGGCCCTAGCCTGGCTTACCTCTTTTCCGGTGAGTCGCACTCAGGCTGTTCATTTGGAGGACTTCTCTGCCCCCCTGCTCTGTCTCCTGCGGGGTGCCCCAGGGTTCATCCTTATCCCCCCTCCTCTTTAACCTCTACATACATCCTCTTATTGCCTCTTTACAGGAAATGGAGGTCACGGTGTTTAACTATGCCGATGACCTCCAGCTGATTTTTGACATCTCTTCCTCCCCTGATTTCATCTCTAAATTTCGCTCTACCTTGACATTTGTTTACAACTGGATGAACTCTAATCAATTAAAATTCAACCCCGATAAGACGGAACTGGTTCTATTTGGTGGCCCCTCCAACCCCTGGACTTCTGCTTTCTCACCCCCTGCTTTAGGTTTACCGCCCACGCCCTCTGCTTCTACGAAAACTCTTGGCATCAAAATCAACCAAGATTTATCTATGCGTTCCCAGATTAGCTCGGTTGTCTCATCTTGTTTTCTATCCCGGAGGACTATCCGCAAAATTTCCTGCTACTTTTCTACTGAAGCTCTAAAAACATATAGTTCTGGCGATGATTTTATCTCGCCTAGACTATGGCAACGCCCTGTACGTTGGTATTCCCACATATGAGTGACGCCGCTTGCAGCTGATACAAAATCAAGCTGCTCGCCTCATCTTCAGGCTCCCAAAGTCACATCATATCACCCCCTGCTTAAAGTCCCTCCACTGGCTCCCCATCCAGGAACGGTCTTTATTTAAGATGGGCTGTTTGACCTTCATGTCGCTTGCCGGCACAGCTCCGACTTTCATTAGTTCATAAATAAATGCCTACGAGCCCGGCAGATCCCTTCGCTGTTCTACTCTGCACCTGCTTAGCGTCCCCCGCTATCGTCGGAAAAAACATGGCGGATCCAGATTCTCCATGCTTACTCTCCTTTTCTGGAATGCTCTACCTCTGGCCATTAGATCCATCCCGAGATACATCGATTTCCGCTCAGCCCATAAGACCCATCTGTTCTACCTAGCCTACACCTCTTAATTCTTTCTCCTGCTCCCCTCAGGATAGCCTTTCTGCAGCGCCAAGAAACTGTTTGGTAGTAGAGCACTTAATAAATCAATTTCAACTTCAACTTCAACATTTGAAGCAACTGGTGTTCTCGTTGATGTACACACTTGGACGCTCCACACTTGGTGACGCACTAAGATTTAATCTTTGAAAACGTCCATAAAATGCATTAATATAAGCATCGCATTGTATCGACTGGGTAATCGTTTGGGTTCTGCAAAAAGATGAAAGGGTAAAGAATAGGAAATAAATAATTACGGAGGTGGCCCATTGGAATGTATTGCAGTGCGATTCCAATGTTACCACTTATTTCTGTGCTGCGGGTTTATAATAAACATATAAGCAAGCTCAGCCGCAACAAGTGGCACAGAATAGCAGTTTCCAGACAGACTGGAGGCTGTTTATAGGGGCGTTTGCAATTTTCCAGCTTTCCTGGATGTCATTGGAATAGGAAAGCATTGAATGTCAGGCAGAAGGGCTTTCCACAAGTTAGAGTTGAACCTGGAGAGCTCCATGTCTCCACTGTGTGTACACAGTGCTTTCTGTATGACTGTCCCTCGGTAGCAGGAGCAGACGGGTTGCTGTTGGATATGTATTACAAGATATTCTCAGCGAGGTACAGTTGTTTCAAGGCCTACAAGCCATTGTCAAGACTGTGAAGGTCATTATGCAGGGTCTGCCTGAGGTGCGACACTGGTTCCCCTTCTGCAATGACAAGTAAAAGACACACTTTGGTGACATTGACGTGCTGCAAACATTGCAAGTCAAAACACTGAAAGAAGAGCAGGCGGCATGGTCATATTTGTCTTTAGCGTTCGCCAGGGAGCCAGTCACTGACTAGTGTAGCTCCAGAGTGCCAGGTCAGTCCAGCGCTCTGTATCCTATATGGCGGAAGGATTGGTCCGCCTTGTAAAGGCAGAGCATCTACTTCAACATGTTCTTCACCAGCCAGAATGTGTAAAGAGCCCTCCGGGTAGTAGGCGAGTTTGCAGGCACGTAGCCATTGGCTAAAAAAGGCTAGTGACAGGTGGAATGTAACGGTCAGCTGAAGTCTAAGTTAAGAAGCAAGCTTGTGGAGATTTTGTGGCCTGAGTTTTGAGGTAAAATGAAATTAAAAGCCTCAGACAACCCTTGAGTTAAGGGAACCATTCATGCAAGAGTGAAGTCAGAAAAATAAAATAACCTCCATTCTGAACAATATCACAAATGGCAATAAGTGAGTGAGTGCATTGAGTGAGCACAGCAAGCATTCTAGCAATTGCTATCCCTCAGAGAATTCTGAAATTTGCACCCCCCCTATTCTTCTTCAGTCTTTCTTCCTTATTTCTTTTCATTCCTTCTCTCATTTTTTTTCTACCATTTCTCCACCGTTCCACCCATTCTTCACTTTCATCATACTACTTTCATCCTGCTTTCCTTCTTCAATGCCTTTGGCTTTTTGCTTTTTTCCTTTTTCCATCCATACCTACTTCATCCTTCTGTTCTTCCTTCTTTCCACTCATTCATCCAGAGATTCATCCATCTTTCTATTATTCTTTCTTTAAATCATCCAGCTATCCTCTGCTTCATCTATCCATCCCTCAGTCAATCCATTCTTTCACCCATCCATCGTTCTCTTGTGTCATTTGTTTCCCCACTCCACAGGTCCAACACACTATCCTCTTACACTTGTGTTTGAGCTTCTGTTTGGAAACCTGTTCTCTCCAATTAAATAACAAACATTGGAATAGCCAATAGGTCTCGCCTTTGGGACCTTATAAGTGTTTAGGCATGCAACAGTTGATGTTGTTGCATCAAGGATATTGTGCTGGATAACTAAACGCTTATAAGGTCCCAAAGGCGAGACCTATTGGCTATGCCAATGCTTTTTATTTTCTTTTTTTGTCCTCATAACCACCATGTAGACAAAGTACCAAAAGGAATTTACATAGAACAGCTGTCTCAGTTTATCTCGTAAACTGGAAGGGACACAAATCTTGTGGGGGCCATTTATCCCTCAGCTGTCAACTGCATTCCAGGTAGGCACAGAGTCCATGATTTGCCGATCTGCGGCAAACCTTGGGGTAGTTTAGCAGCCAAATGGGGCCGGGCATGAACCGGTTATCGGCTGTTCCATAGGTACAAGATATTTAAGCACCACAGAAGATCAATCATAGGACCCGGGGGAAAAAAAAAAACCCCGGATGAATCAATGAAGCCAAGAAAGTAGATACCAGAACGCCCTTTTACTGTGATTGCCAGATCTAGCCAGATCCATGCGGGAGGTCTGCAAGACTGAAGATTGCCAATCTCTAAATGTAGGGGGTGAAGAGTCTTTCCATTTTCTGCAAATCTCCCTTCTTGCAAGCAGGATAGCATAGAAGACTAGAAACCTGGCTGGATTTTGTAGGCCTTCTAAAACCCCAAATATCACTAGGGACAGATCTACGATGACAGGACTTCCCAGTGATTCTGTGAGGTAATTACTGATGTCCTCACAAAATGTGGTTAATAATGGGCATTCAAAAAACATGTGTGTATCTGATGCAGCAATCAGCCCACATTTAGCACAAGACACTAAGGGCCCGATGTAGGTAAACTCCAATTTACCACTTCTTAAATACCGAATCATACCGATTCGGTATTTAAGAAGTGGTAAATTGGAGGGGGGGAGATGTGGGTATTTCAGAATCGGTAAATACCGAATCTGTAAGATTCGGTATTTACCGATTCTGTAAATACCGAATCGGTATCCCCCATTGATTCCTATGGGCCTTGAAGCCCATAGGAATCAATGTGCATTACCGAATCGGTATTTACCGATTCGGTAATTACCGATTTCTGCAAGGGTGCAGGGGGTGTCACTTTGACACCCTCTAGCACCCCCAATACTGGCTTGTGTGCCATGTGGCACACAGACATGCCCTAAGGGCATGTCTGTCTGTCACATGGCATAGGTGTGCATGCACACATGTGCATGCACACCTGGATTCGGTATTTTAACACCCAATTGGATTGGGTGTTAAAATACCGAATCTGAAGGGCCTGTGGGACTGAAAGTAGTCCCACCTACATCCCGATTTTTTAAAATCTGTAAACTTACCGATTCGGTATTTTTCCGATTCGGTAATTTTACAGAATCAGTAAAATACCGAATCAGAGAAAAAAAGGTCCCCTACATCTCAAAAGGCCAAATACCGGTCGGAAACGGCCGAATTCGGCCGTTTCCGACCGGTATTGGCCACCTACATCGGGCCCTAACTCTCCTCCTGCAAATTTAGATAACCTAAGAGGGGAATAATGTGCCCTATGCAGGGTAAAGATATGATTTCTGCGAAGCCAGGATGGTTTAACAATGTTCCACAAAAGTTCAAAAGAAGTTATCCAAAGATCTTGTAAGTTTTGGTCCATCAAAACAGAGCACCATAATAACTCCGGCAGAATAAAGTCTCCATCCGACTCCTCCAGAATAAAGTTATACCATTTAGATACTTCTTTTTTAACTGGTCCACAGATTACTAAATCAGAGACAAATTGGCTATGCCCTCCAAGTTTAAATTTATTCCTGTTAGCGGGTGAGGTTTTATAGGCCACAGTCCAACTATGAATCTGTAAGTATTTAAATCGTGAAAGGTTGGGGCCAACCTTAGCTTGCAGATGTTCCCACGAGAGTAAATCCCCCTCGTAAAAGAGGTCACCCCAAACTTCCAGGCCTGCCTCTCTCAAAGGGATAGCTAGAGTGTCATCAAGCCAGGCAGGATTTTCAGGCAGCCCCCACAACGGAGTTTTTTCGCAAAAGTAATTTAGTTTTATGGATTTCATGACTTCAGCCCAAGTTCTAGCAAGACTTTGTAAAATCTTCAATTTAATTTTTTTTTTAATTTAGGATTACCAAACTTAAAAAGAAAACCTGAACGATTAATTCTTTCCCCATCCAGCATAGCTGCGTACATAGGACCTACCCCAGAAACTAAAGGACCCTTCAGCAACATTCGAGAATGGGATAATTGAAAGGCCCACGCATAATTTTTAGATCTGGAACCGCTAAACCACCCTTGTCACGTCGCCGTCTTAGTTTTTTCCAAGCGATCCATGGAAGATGGTTATTCCAGATAAAGGATGAGATGTTGGATTGGAATTTAGTTAAGATAGTTTGATCAAAGTATAAAGGAATGGTATTAAATAAAAAAGAAATTTTAGGAAGGATAGACATTTTGATAAGATTGGCTCTACCAAGTAATGAAAGGGGCAAATGCGACCATGATTGGTGAAGCTTGCGACATTCTTTAAGAACTGAAAATAGATTTACTTGGACAAGTTTATTAATGTCCTTGACTATCGTCAAGCCTAGATATCGCAGTGAAATACCTGCTTGCAAATCGGTTACGGCATTCTCATCGTTCCATACAAGCATTTCAGTCTACGCGGCGTTAATCTCATATCCCGATACTTGTCCAAAAGCATGAGCCAGTTTCAAGATCGCCGGAAGAGCAGTGGTGACCTCTGATGTTAATATAAGCACGTCGTCGGCGTATAATGCTACCTTTCTCATCCAACCTTGATAGTAAAAAGGTTTAATGGTGACCTCCTCCCTTAGATGTTGCGCAAAAAGCTCAATGTAAAAATCAAAAAGCAAGGGAGAGAGCGGGGATCCCTGTCGGGTGCCCCTAGAGATGGAGAAAGGGCTCAACAGGTCACCATTAACGAGAAGGCAGGCAGATGGATTACTGTACAAGAGGCCTATCACCCTACGGAACCTTTCCCCGACAACAAACTTGGCCAAGGCTTCCGACAGGTACACCCAATTAACCCTGTTGAAAGCCTTGGTTGCGTCTAGCGTAAGGGCGGCCAATGGGAGGTTTTTGGTTGATGCCATATCTATGGCACCAATCAAAGCATAGGTTAGTTCGTAAAGTTGTCTCCCTTTCAGAAACCCCTTTTGATCCGAGTGAAGGACAGAAGGCGCGATAGAGGCAAATCTGGTGGCTAAAACTGTGGTAAAGATTTTATAATCCACATTTAAAATGGAAATTGGCCTATAAGAGCCACAGGCCTCCTTAGGTTTACCGGGTTTTAAAATAAGGGTGATGGAGGCATTATCCCATGATGTCGGAGGGCACACTCCTTCTACAAGGATTTGATTAAACAAAATGTTGAGGAAGGGAACAATTTCTGACTCCAGGATTTTGTATAACTCTATTGGCAGCCCATCCGGTCCGGATGCCTTCCCTTTCTTACCCTTCCTAATAGCTGATCTCACCTCTTCCTCTGTGATGGGATTATCCAAATGTTGTGATTGCTCAAGAGAAAAAGAGGGAAAAGTGATGTTACTCATCCAGCTCTTAATGGCCTCAGCCATGATAACCTTATCTTCTTCATATATATCTTGGAAGAATTCCCTAAAAGCTCTCCAAATTTCATCATCTGAGGTAAAGTTGTTATTTCCTACTTTTATGGATGCTATGTTGTTCCGGACCTGATCTACTTTGGTCTTCCAAGCCAGTAATTTACCAGCGCCTTCACTGTATTCAAAATGCACCAACTTACTGGCTTCCCATCTTTGTTGAACTCTCAGATTTAACGTTGAAGCAAGGTTTCCTCTTAAAATCAGCAATTGATTGTGAAGAGGGTCTAAAATAGACCCTAAAGCTGTGCTGTTAATATCAATGTCGTGTTGCACACAAGCCATTTCTGGTTCGATAAAGGAAATTGTTTCATTATAATTCTTCCTACGATAGGCAACTTTAGCAGTAATAAGCCCTCTCAAGGTACCCTTAAAAGAGTCCCAGATAATTCTATTTAAAGCTAAACCATTATTTAGTAGAAAGAAGTTCTGAGTCTCCAACTTAAGATATGAGGTATCCTCATCATTGGTGAGGAGAGAGCGAACAAAGGACCACATACTCGAGGGTTTCTTAATACGGAGACCTAATTCCAATTTAACCGCCGAATGGTCTGAAAGATGAGAGGGAAGGTAGTCTATTGTTTTAACAGAATCGACAAGTCTTTGAGTTATTAAAATAAAGTCGATCCTTGACTTATGATGATATTTAAGATTCTGAAAAGAAACCCCTTGTTGTTGCCCCGACCTTTGTCGCCAGACATCAACAAACCCATATTGCCTCATAACGTCCAATAGGAAGGATCTAGTCTTAGACAAAACCAAAGATCTATTATTGGGAGACTTGTCCAAGACGGGGTCCAATACGATGTTAAAATCGCCAGCTAGTATTATAGGTCCTGAAACGTTAAGTAACTGCGAGAAAACAGTTTCCAGACAAGATGGATCATCCTGGTTCGGACCATAATAACCGACGATGGTAACTGAGAACCCGGCCATGAGGACTGAGGCCATGGCCCATCTACCAGAAGAGTCTACAGCCTGCCAAGCCAGCTTAGCTTTAGCTCTTTTTTTTAAAATAATCGCAACCCCCCTAGTGTGAGATGTTTGAGTGGTAGAAACGACAAAATCAATCCATCTGTTCTTCTTGGTAAGTGCAATCAATTCACTATGTGTTAAGTGGGTTTCCTGCAAGACAACGACCTGCACATCCAAGTCCTTCAGATATTGGAAGATTCTATTGGCTCGAGGGTTGGTGCGGAGGCCATTGACATTCCAGGAAAACAACACACTCATCACACATCCAATAATCCAAAACAACAAAAAATACTATACCATAGAAGGATATTTGTATTCACCATCATACCTTCCTTACAACAATTGTGAATAATGTGCGAGTTACCATTCCCAAAACTACTATTTAGGTTATTGAGGACTTTTTTATATTTTTGCCACCCCTCCGCACTCACCCACCCATGGTGAGTGCCCCTCCCCCCGTGAAGAACCCTTGCATTATCTAACCGGAACAGTGTCCAGTAGATAGTGTCCCACCGGTTGACCTCCAGCAAGAAAAATCAGCCGCATCTTTTCAAGTGAGTCAATAAGAAGTGAAAAGAATTACAAAGAAGAAAAAGAAGAATAACTAAGACTGTGACCATATTATCTAGTGCATTTAAGTGAGAGAAGAAACACAAACGTCGACATCTAAATTTCCAGATCAAAAAGTAGGGAATTAAATGGAAGGTCCCCTTTGATATTTAAGAGGGACTTGTTATACCTTACAAGCACCCTTATCCAGATCCATTAGTAGCTCATCAGCTGCTTCTACAGACCTGATGTTAAACATCTTGTTATTGTACATTACTTTAAGAGCTGCCGGAAACATGAGCTGAGCTGTTGCACCCAGTTTTCTAAATGCATCTAGGCGCCTCCCAAATTCCCATTGCTTTTCAAGTGTTACTCTAGAAAGGTCTGACCTTATCAAAAAGGTAAACCCCTTCCCAGCCAAGGATTTTTGTTTCAAGGCCATATTTAGGATGCGCTCCTTTAAAAGGTAAGTGTGAAAATTTACTAAGATTTTACGAGGTTTAGACCTCTGAGGATTCAATTTAAAGGGATCCCTGTGAATCCTCTGAATGTCAGCCGACAATTCTGCTAGGGTATGATCTAAGTTCAGTGATTCCTTCAATAAAGACACAATGTATTGTTTAATGTCTGACCCTTCAGATCCTTCAGGAACATTCAAAATACGAATGTTCCCCCGCCTCGCATTGTTTTCAAGAGTCTCCATCCTCTCGCTGAGAGCTTGATCTTCCTTTGTGAGTTTCTGAATATCCACTTTCGCTTGGTCCAAATAAATAGAGTGGACACCAACCAATTCCTCTAGCACTCCAGTCCTTATAGTGAGCCCATCAATTTTATTATCTAGTGTTTCACAGTAGTTTCTGAACTCTAATTGGTTATCAGATGATTCCGCAAATCCCTTTCTTATCTCCAGGGTAAGGGCTGAGAACATCTCTAGAACAGAGGCTGCCGTCATCGGAGAAGGAGAAGGAGAAGGAGAGGAAGGCGCCAGTAATAAGTTGGGATCAAGTAGAGCAGGAACTGAAGAAGTTTCCATATCTGCACTTCCTAGCCCAAAAAAATCTAACTCGCCGGCCTCCTTGGTCAAGTCTGTAGTCAAGATTGAGGGTAAACTCTGCTCTATCACTGATAGAAATTGTGGCGGAGATTGCGCAGACTGCACAGACAACACGGGTTGCGCAGGCTGTTGTTCTATCTCTTGATCATGCTGACCTTGCAGGTTCTCTCCTAAAGCAGTGATTATCGCATTTTCAACAATTTGACTACAGCTCTTATCAACCTCATCATCCACCTCCAGCGGCGAAGTTTCTGCTAGCACAGATGGTTGGCAATAAGAGGAGGAACTGGTCTCTGGGACCGATGCCATACCTGTGTCTTCGATCTCTTCGGAGAGGTGTAAAATTTGGGGAACGACTTTGAAGTAGGAGCGAAGTGAAGGAGTAATTCTTGAGCTTGTAGGAATCACTGTTTTAGAAACTGTAACCTTCGCCTTAACTTTACTCTTTACATTAGTGTTTTTTGACTTAAGTTCTGTATTCAAAAAAGAGGATTTTTTCTTATGTGTGTATTGGCCCCTTTCCCTTTTCCAACCTCTGCGCCCCCCTCCGAGACTCCGTTTTTCTTTTTTCGCCCGCGGCCTCAACCTTTTTTAGGCCCCCCTCTGGGGGTATTAGGTGAAGTGTCAAAAGACTTTGAAATATCTGAAGTATTTATAGTAGGAGAAGCCAGCAGGCCGTCCTCAACACAAGCAGTGCAAAGCAAGGAAGCAGGTTTAGCCACTACTTGAGACAAATCTTTGAAATTCCCATCCCCAAGTTCATGTGCCAAGGACCACTCCACTGCGGCAAAGGGGTCAGGCTGTTGTAATTGACACCGCTGATCTTTTGGACCTTCTATGGAGCTGGAGGATACGGGTATATGTGTGGCATTCCCTGCATTTACTAACCCCCGAAAGGAGACTAAGGGGCATATTATCAAGGGGGTTTATCTCTTTAAAAGCCAAGAAAGCGGAGATAAAATTATCTCCCTATTACCTAGCTGTCGCTAACACCAGTTAGCGACAGCTAGTAGGAGATAGCGAACATCTTGGGCCCCGCTTTGCATTTCAGTGATATTTATCACTAATGACATGCAAAGTGGGCGTGCCAAGATGTTAGTGACTGGAAACAGTCGCTAACATCGCTATCTCCTATTACCAACTTTTGGAGATATTCGCGCTAAGCGCGAATATCTCCAAAAGCTAACACCTGCCCTGAGCAGTTCTTAGCCATGTTATCCAATGGGAGGTGGATAACATGGCTAAGAGCATTAGCTCGGTAATGCATGAATATCGCGGACTTTTCAGCGATATTCATGCCTTGCGGCCGATTTTTATCGCATTTGGGATAAACCTTGGTAATACCATGGTTTATCTGTGATAAAAATCGCCGCAGCTCAGCGGTAAATTTTTGTCTCTAACCAAGCAATAGCGATAATTACCGCTATTGCTTGGTAATATGCCCCTAAGTTTCTTAGCCTTTTCCCTCTCCTTAACTCCAGCAAATCCTCGGGCTGGATCTAGGAGATTCCCGGGGGTGTTTAGCAAAAGGTGAGGAGGGACCCCAAGAACCACTCTCTAATCGTTTCTACAAGCTGGTCACTAGCAAATTTTCCTCACCCACACCCCCGCAGGCACGCTGAACAACACTGTCCCCCAAAAACCACTTGCCAGCTCCTGAAAACACGATTCGAAATCCACCGCTACACCCTCTATCCAGGAGCTCTGGTCGGCGTCCTCCATTGCCGTCCTCGGCGCCGCTCTCACTCGGGCCCAGGAACCATGGGGATAGAGAGAGGACTCCACAACAGCCGTACTGCGAGGAGTATTGCATCCCGCGTCCGGTGCAGGGAAATAAGCTCAGAAAAAACAGAGTTATCGGTAAAGTACACCATGCTCCAGAAGATCGTCAGAGGTCTTTACTTCTTCTTTATTTCATTTTCTGACAAAACAGGCTATTTCGCACGGCGGAAGACGATTCCTGCGGGAGGTCATACCGGAGCACTGCGACACGCTAGCTAGCCTCCGCCATATTCTTCCAATGCTTGTTTGCTCTAACTAAGGGTTTGGATGCTTCGACCTGCCTCGGAGTGTAGAGGAATGGAAGGGCTAATGTCAGGGACAGCTTGTAACTTCACGAGGAGCCGGGGATCATTGTATTCCAACTCACGGCCCTAATGCTGTCTGCATGAGGGGCTGGAACGCCAAGGGGACCAAAGGAAGCCAGATGACATTATTCCAAATTCAGGGAAATCCATCTTAACATTTCACACCTTTGCTCTGGTGATATGGACATGAACTCTGTCTCCCCCAGGCATTGCCTATCCCGAAACAGTGAACTCTGGGACCTGTAGTTAAGATCGCAAACTACAGAGGGTGTGCAAACATGAGATCGTGGGGCTGCGCTCTCCAACCAATGGGAGAGTGGCAGGACATCCAAAGGTGTGGGTGGAGCAGCGCTGTGTATGCAGTGACATCTGATGAAGGCGGTCAACGCTGAAATGCATTATGCCCATTTGTCCCATTAAAAGTCTTCCAACTGGAACTCCCCGGGTGGCCTCTTACTTCTTTGCACCGGAGGGGTTTGTTTGGACATATATAAATATATATATATATATATTACCCAACCCACTAGCCCTTCTCAGGGGGTCACAAAAGGACCCCCAAGGGCACAAAAAACAAACAAAAAAAAATCGCGGGGTACTCACACCGTACGCGTAGGGTACGCGTACCGTGCGCGTACCACATGGTTTTAAAAAAAAAAATTTGTGCACTTGGTGGTCCTTCTGGGACCCCCTGAGAAGGGCTAGGGGGTCAGGGGGTTTCAACCCTGCCCCCTTTTTTGCGTTTTCCACTCTTGTTTTGTGCTCCCTTGTGCCTCACTTCTCCTGAGAAACAAGATGGCTGCTCAGGTGGTCCCAGAAGGATAATAACATATATAAACGTTATCCGCTAATAGAATTAGCATTTACAAAACCTTTCAAATTTCTTGAAAAAAAATATAGGTTTCACGCCTGATGTAGTTAGGAATTAGCATTTAAAAAACATTGCAAATTCACTGAAAAACCATAGGTTTCAAGCCTTATATAGTTAGGAATTAGCATTTAAAAAACCTTGCAAATTCACTTAAAAAACCATAGGTTTCAGGATTTATATAGTTAGGAATTAGCATTTAAAAAACCTTGCAAATTCACTTAAAAAAAACCATAGGTTTCAGGCCTTACATAGTTAGGAATTAGCATTTCAAAAACCTTGCAAATTCACTTAAAAAACCATAGGTTTCAGGCCTTATATAGTTAGGAATTAGCATTTAAAAAAACATTGAAATTGCTCCTATATAGTTAGTTGTACTAACTATATTTTGCGCACCCGCAATCCACTGCTGATGATGTCACATATTACATCATTCATGACATGGTCAGTGACATCACTGATGACATCACTGATGACATCTCAAATGACATCACTGATGACATCACTGATGACATCTAATTTGACATCACTGATCACATCACTGATGATATCATTCATGTGATAATACGATGCACCTCCTAACACTCTAATATAACCTTTGATACACCCAGTGTTAAATACAGACTACCATTCTTGAAACCATTGACATACCAATACCAGTTACTACATACGCACTCACTGATTCCTAGGTCTACACACACATTCACTCATTCACCCATAGAATCACTCATACATACAGTCACTCATCAATACAACACTATCATATGCACTCATACACCTATACAGACACTCACACACTGCCACTCATCCATGGAGTTACTCACACACTTAGTCAGTCATGCAAAGAATCAATCACACCTCCATTTCCTCAACTATACAGTTATACACACAACACCTTACTTATTCAAACATATACTAACACATGCTTACTCTCTTATACAATCACTGATACAAGTACACAATGATCCATATAGCAACTCGCACATTCCCTGGCTCTCATGTATAGTCATTTATATATGCCAACTCTCACATGCACTGTGTTTTACATATGTACTTACTTGCACATGTAGCACTGAGATATCCATTCACTCACCAACACACCCATGCACACAGTCAACCGCCCATATAGCTGTTTCCACATGCACTCTTGAACTCATACACCTAGTGAATCAACTGCTCACACATCTATGCACAGAGTCACACACCTCCCAGCCACCCACACACACACTCAGTCTCCCATTCAAATACTTGGGCAACCAATCAATAACCCATGTAGCCACTCATATAGCTACTGATCAACACATGCAGCAGCTTACACAACAACAGACATACTGATGCACACATTCAGACAGTTAAGTCACTAACCCATGCATTTAGTAAAGCACATTTAATCACTCACTCATACAGTCAGTCACGCACCTACTAAATCCTTCATCCAGACACTTATACATCCACTCATTCTTCAATATGTAAAATATATTTAAACTTTACAGAAACACACAGTCACTGGATTATGTCATCAGTGATGTCATCAGTGATGTCAATTGAGATGTCATCAGTGATGCCATCAGTGATGTCATTTGAGATGTCATCAGTGATGTCATTTGAGATGTCATCAGTGATGTTATCAGTGATGTCACTGACCATGTCATGAATGATGTAATATGTGACATCATCAGCAGTGGATTGCGGGTGTGCGAAATATGGTTAGTACAACTAACTATATAGGAGCAATTTCAATGGTTTTTTAAATGCTAATTCCTAACTGTATAAGGCCTGAAACCTATATATATATATATATATATATATATATATATATATATATATATATATATATATATATATATATTTAACTCATAAATAGAGTTCTCGTTGAAAAAAGATATATGAGCAGGTAATCCCAACTGGAAATATAGCTAGTAATTTCTGCAGTTCAAATAATTGGGTTTGCAGATAAAAGAATGAGTTTTAAGGGAGGATGATTGCCACACTTTATTTAGTTATGAGGACCACGTTGACAAATGTTGATGAATGCACAATGCAGCATATTATTTTTCATGAATATGATATTGTTAACGACAAAAAAGTAAAAACGATAAATATGGTTATTTTTCTTTTGCTGATCTTAATATTTAATTTCAATAGTGTGGTACAAAGAAAGAAATGTAACAGAATATTGTCAGAATGTTTATGCAAAACTACGAGTCTTTCTACCATGGCCTCTGTGTTTGTAGATCATCACGTTGCATGTCACATGCACAACATTTAAAAATGGTTGATTTTGGCATTATCTTTGTTGGTGAGCAAACCTGCTGGTACAGGCGAAACGCGTCCAATCAGCCGACAAATAAAACCTATTATTTGTCAAAACACAGCGTTGTCAATACTTTGTTGCAGAGGAGTGTAACTGATATGAATTACTGATCGAGCTTGGGTCTTTAGGTGTGACAACGCACCCTTTGGTCAGGAGTTCGCGGCGGCTGGTACACAAGCAGCGGGTAGTAATTTGTTTGCCGCCGCCTCCCCCGGAGCGCGAAACCAAACCAATCTTGGTGGAATTGTGATGAACCCAACCCAAGGCATACAGCGTGATTCGCAGAGTCGGAGGACCTGAGGAGTAAACCGGTTAGCCCAGGTGAGCAGCAATCATGAAGCATATCGGGAAGAGGGGAAGTCTGCGAAAAGTGCAATCATTTCCATAATATTTGAAAGCAGACGATGGGTGTTTTTGACGTGTGGAGTAACACCCACAGGCAATTCGAATATGTCGGCTGCGTAGATGAAAGAGAGGGAGGAGGCAACCTTACAATATTTGACGATACAAAAATGGCCATTAATAAAGGTGCAGGAGGTGCGAGTAGCAATGATAAAGTGTCAGATGTAATGACAAGACTAAAATGCTTGGAAAAGCTGAAACAAAGAGAACTACCCAAATGGTGGGAGGCTAAATCACTCCTGCGTTATTTGGAAGTTAAAAGAATTCCGAGAGGACTTAGAATTATGGAAGCCCCCACATATGAGGACCCCAATTCCAATATGTTGCGAGAGGTGGCGAGAGTCTCCACAGAGGATGTTAGCAATTTTGATAAAATATGCAGAAATAGACCGCGTTAAGCTAATGGAAGAAATCAATCAAATCACAGAAATGTTGGAAAAGGAACAAGACCAATAAACAAATTTACGAAGGATATGACTGAACATTTACGTAAACTAGAATCCTCCATAAAAAAACAGAAAGCGCAGAAATGTTGGCGAGATAAAGGTGATTATGAACGTGGTCAAATCTATACGTTCACTAAAAAGTTTGAGGGTGCGAGAAGGCAAAAAATTAATGCAGGTATGAGAACAACAGATGAGATGCAATCGGGGCTTAGTAGAGTACAAAGCTCTGAAGTTGAAACATCAGCAAATGAAGGCCCAAGTGGAATTACCAACAAAAAAGTACCATCAATATTGGATGAATTTGGTCTTTTACAGAAAGAGCGGAGGTTCGCCCAAGGCCATGACAAATTATGCAGTTCCGCAAAGGGGAAGAAGCAGAGGAAACAGAGGCGCAAAGGCGCAAAACAACTCAAGTACAGAAGGCAGAGCCAACAAGATACAAACGAGGGAGTGAATATATGAGGCATCTATTATCAATTTCACTACGATCCCCTTATCGGAAAATGAAAAAAAGATTTTAAAATTGAGATTTTCCTTCTGCCCAACATCTGAATTTAATTATGTTGAAACCAGAATAGATACCTTTAAATATACCCAAATGCTCAAATTGAAGAAAGATTTTGCGCTAAATGAAAACAAAGCAAAATCAAGTACAGGGAGCAACTTGTCTGGAACCCATAAAGAACCAAAGACTTTACAAGTCAGTGATATGGATCTCTAATTAGAGATGAATCAATTGCAACTGAAGTACACCAGATGAACCGGAAGAAAATGAACCAAGTTTAACAGAAGGGAACCAGTGGGCGATAGAACAAGGTATTGACATTGGAGACAATGAAACAACGAGTTTTAGAATGAGATCACGTTTTGCTCCCATGTCTACAAGAGACTCAGTAGATTTCTTAAATGATTTAGTGATTAATGACTTAAAAAATCTTGGAAATGTACCAGTACAATGCATAAAGAATGGTCCAAGCAGCAAAAAGATTGTAAGGCCCTTATTGTCAAGCTATCCACAAATGACAACTATATACTGAGAAATGCGGATAAGGGCGGAAACGTAGTATGTATTGTATGGCACATTTATAGAGCGCAACTGTCACCCCACGGGTATCCTGGCACTGTGATCCTCAATGGCCTGAGCACGATATTATAGTGGCAGCTATAATTACAATGTCCTTGGGAAAAGATGAGTTTTTAGTCCCTTTTTAAAAGAGGATAAGTCACCCATGCTTCTAAGAGACAATGGCAGCACGTTCCACAGCCTTGATGCCGTACAGCTGAACGAACGACCACCCATTCGCATCCTCAGGATGTTAGGAACTACCACCAGGTAGGCTGAGGCAGAAAGAAGGGATCTAGTAGGGGTGTACCAGGAGAACAGCTCCTACAGGGAGATCGGCCCCTGACCATGGTGGGCCCGAAAGACCAAGCAAAGGGCTTTAAAGTCGACACGTTGGGAGACTGGCAGCCAATGAAGATCCTAAGTGCTGCAGAGGAAGAATCACAGTGCCGACGAGAGAGTGCCAGCTTGGCGGCAGAATTCTGCACCCGTTGCAGTTTGCCCAACAAGGTTATGGGTGACCCCAGAAGTAGTGCGTTGCAGTAGTCAAGTCTGCTTAAGATGATACTACGCACTACTTTTGGTCTGGCATGGGCCGGGAGCAGGGGAAGAATCTTCCGCAAGGTGCGAAGCAACAACATACAGGTGGACACCGTTTTATTCACAAAGCCATCCAGTTGGAGATTGGGTTCGAGCATCACCCCTAGATTCCGAATGGAGTCTGCCGCCGCTACCGTACCCTGAAAAGAGGGGGGCCAGAAATCCTGTTGTATGTGCCGGGAAAAAACGGTCCATCGAACAGTGCAACACCTCGATCTTAGAGCTGTTGAACTGTAAGGAGTTGTTGCTCAACCATTCCGCCGTGGTGGTCATACAATGGTGGAAGGTCTCCTGTGACACCGCATTCTTACCTTCAAAGGAGAAGATAAGCTGGGTGTCGTCGGCGTAGTTGGTGACCGCAATGCCGAAAGATTTCATTAACTTAACCAAGGGGCGGAGGTAAAGATTGAATAGGATGGGACTGATGGCCGATCCCTGAGGCACGCCCTGTTCTACCCTTTTGATGTTGGATTTAAAGGGTGGCAAGGCGACCACCTGGTGTCTATCACCAAGGTAGGAGATCAGCCAGTCCAGGGCCAAGCCCGACACCCCAGCCTCCTCCAGCCTGCTGACCAAGATGGCATGGCTGACCGTGTCAAATGCTGCCAACATGTCGAGCAGCACTAAAAAGGCTGCTCGACCTTGGTTGGCACGCGAAAGAAGGTCGTCCAAAACGGTCACCAGTACCGACTCTGTCCCATTGGCTGATCTAAAGCCAAACTGCGCCACGTCCAGGCAAGCATTGGTCTCTAGGAAGTTGGACAGATGTTTTGTGGCCAGTTTCTCCAAGATTTTAATCGGGAAAGGGAGCAATGAGATGGGTCTATAATTTGCTGGACACATAGGGTCCAGCGTTTCCTTCTTCAGGAGCAGGGAAACCACGGCAAGCTTCCAGCTATCCGGGACCCGGGCGGAGGCCAGGGACTGGCAACAAATCGCATGGAGAGGAGGAAAGAGCTTGTCACGGAACAATTTATAAAATTTGTGCAGGAGTGGATCAAGGGGAGAGCCTGAGGATACTCCGTCCGCTAAAGCACAGACATCCACCAAAGAAGGAAGGGGGAAAACTATCAAGCCGGGCTTTCCCGGCCTCCACCTCCATAAAAAAAGGCGGTGCAACAAGAGATGGCAGCTGGAGATTGGAATCTGACGGAGTACTCAGCTTGCTCAAGATGGTAGTGATCTTGTCCTCGAAGGCCTTTGCCAACGAGTCACACAGCGATTGAGAAGCTGGGATAGCAGTTGCGGCGCAGGCCGGGCGTGACAAATCTTTAACGATTTTAAACAAGGCCTGAGATTTATTTGAGGCAGATAGTAATGTCTCCTCTAAGAACCTAGCTTTGGCGCATTTGATCTGCGCTTTATAGGCCGCTAGTTCTTGTTTTTAGAGAAGTTTATCAGAGTCAAGGTATTGCTTCCTCCAGACACGCTCAGCCCGCTTGCACTGAAGTTTGAGCTGAAGAAGATCCCTTGAGAACCAAGGCATGGCGAGTTTAGTTCTGTCCCGCGTTTTCCGCAGCGGAGCCAGAGTGTCCAAGGAGACGATAATTTGCTGGCTAAGGAAATTATAGCTATCGTCCACACTGCCTCCCAACATAAGGGCTCCAGAGAGCAAGTTTGGCAGGCTTGCCTGGTTCAGGAGCCTGGACCATTGTCCATTGCTGTGGGACAAACAAAAGTATTTAGATGAGGCATATAAACAATTGAATAATCAAGGAAGTTATGCCAGAATATCAGCATAGGTGATGACTACTAGTTATCATTTATATAACTATCATTTGCAGCATTGGTATGATGATTGTTTAATCACGCATGAAGAATTGGTGTTTCTCAAGATTAGTAATCCTGTGGTCCCGGTATTTTATTTTATTCCGAAAGTGCACAAAGATCCTGATAATCCGCCAGGCCGTTCGAACATTTCAGCCATAAGCAGTGCTTTGAAATACACATCCAAATGTATTGATTCTTTTCTGTGCCCTTTGGTTAAATTATTGCCATCATACACACGTGACACAGGAGATTTTTTGAAAGGCATTTATTATCTACCTTCGGAGAAAGACATGTTATTAGTTACTATTTATGTGGCCATGCTCTAAACGAGCAATAGACATAAAGACGGTCTTAAGGCCATAAAACATTTTTTAGGAAACAGACCGATTTCATTATGGTCACATACACAGATGCTTATTTCTATGACTGAGGAGAACTATTTCATCAAACCTGTGGTACTGCGATGGGCACCTGGTTCGTCCCCAGCAATGTCAATTTGCAAATGGGCTGGTGGGAGGAGCAGGTGGTCTGAAAGCAGTACCATGAAGAATGGCAGAATAATATTCTACACTGGAGTCACTTTATAGACGACTTATTTATTGTGCGTAGGGAAACAACTGAAATAGCTCAGCAATTTATAAAAAATCTTCAGGTGAATAATCTTATTTTAAAATTCACAAGTACCATCAGTGACAAGTCAGGTAACTTTCTTGATTTTTGTAAAACAAATGAAGGAGTATCACCCGATGTGTAGGCTGAAGGTTTTCCAAATTTTGCTAATCACTAGGTGGAATACTATTATGCCATCTTTACACTACCCTCCCCGACACAACGCATGCGCGTCAATCCTGGTTCTAGAACCTTTTTATGTTTTACATTGGCACTGAGATTATTGAGCTAATCGGCATGTACAATAACATCATGCCGATTTTTAAAAAAACGCACTTCGAGGTGCCCCCCTCTCCCTGCAGTACCTTTGTCTATAGGACACCGCAAACGCGCTACCACGCATGCGCGGCTATCCTAACATTCCATCCCCATGACAACCTACAATCTCACAGGCACCGGTAACCATTCCGGTGACGTGATTCACACGTGACTGAACCCGGAAGCAGCTTCCCGTTATTACCTATCCCGCTATGCCCGGCATTCATAGCCGAGCAGCGGATGGTAGACGTAGGTTATGGGCCTCTCGCCACGCCAGTAAACTGTGAGTAAAACCCCCCTTTTTCCCACAGAATCCGGACTTGAGCAATTGCAAGGCCAGACATCTGTTCTTCAGCGGTCTCACTTTACCGCCCCCCGCATTGACCGTCCTTCTTTACCTAATCACGGGTACCATATTTCTTCATTTAGAATACGTTATACCGCGTGAAGCACCTACCCCCTGCCCGCCGAAGCTTATTGGGATAATCCCACAAGTAAGCCTGTCACATGCCATGAAATATTTGTGACCATCTCCATAATAATAAACATAACGATATTGCATGCAATGTTGCACGCACTTATAGACTTTGATATAATAATATCCTTGCCCTAATGATAAGCGTTCACGTTCACAATATGATCACACTTTTCGCCTTTTGAAGCTTTTCCAAACACCACTGTGGTATGCAGTATGAATGCACTGAGAGTCTGCACGACGTAACAGGCTAGTAAGGACATTTTGCGCCTGACGCCCTATTATTTTATTTTCTCTCCCCAGAGGTTTTTTGTATCTATGCTCCTTATTTTTGAGAGCATCCCACCTTTGGTATATACTACCATTGGTCTTACAAGGATTTAGGACAGGGTGGGTCTTTTAGGGGGCCCATACCATCCATCTCCTTTGGTCCTGATGAATACCGGGAACCTTCCCTAACGGTTGAAACATGTTGACCAATACACTATGAACACATATTGAGATACGTAGGTCATAACTCCCCTTCCAGTATCTCACCTTTATTATTTTATCATTCTCCAGTTGCTTTTCAATAAAATTCATTTTCTACAAAGTTAAACCAGGACAATTTTTAACACGTTTTTTTGCACCCACATCCCACATCCTGCTCCACTGTAGTACAGATGTCGAAGCACACCCTGGTGACTCTAGGCCACCAGGGTGGACCCCGATGATGAAGCATGTCCCCACTAGGTGGTGAGTGAGGGGTTTTTATAAAAGGAATAAATATTCCTATTTGGAAAACCTTCAGCCTACACATCGGGTGATACTCCTTCATTTGTTTTACAATATCCGAGTCCAGGGGAACAGGAGTATTCCTCGTCCATCACAAGTGGACACAATCCCTTACTCTCTCTTGTGTTTTCTCGAACTTTCTTGATTTAACAGTATATGTGAAGGAAGGGAAGCTGGAGGCGAAGCTTTATCGTAAACCTACAGCAGGAAACTTGTTGCTTCATACAACAAGATTCCATCCTAATAATTTAATTAGGAGTATACCTTATGGTGAATGCCTGCATACAATGAGAAACTGTAGCTAGCCAGAAGTTCTTGATAATGAACTGTCAAACTTACATGCACGTTTTAGATCTAGAAGTTATGGAGAAGAATGTGTGCCATCTACAATCCATAAAATTAGAAAAAAACAGGAGAAGAAATACTGTTTAAAGAAAGTACGACTGAGAAGGTTAATTTCAACGTGACTCCTAGTGATGAGTGTAGAATGATAACAACATTCAATAACAAACATGGGCAAGTCAGAAATATTCTGACCAAAGATTGGCACTTAACCCGCAAAGACCCTATCTTGGGCAAATTAGTGTCGAGGAGACCTTTAGTGACATTCCGCAGGGCAAAATTCTTCAAGCAAATGCTAGTTAGCAATATGGTACCAAAATCAGACACAAATAAATCAAAGGCAATATGGTTACAATGAAAGGCAGGCTTTATTAAATGCATGAAATGCAAGGCCTGTATGCATGGCAGAAATACTAGCACTTATGTCCCAGGGTTATCTAAAAAAGAAAGAAAAACAAAGGGACAATATGATTGTAAGACCGAATATGCCATTTACAAGCTAGAATGTCCCTGCAAACCTCCGAATGTTGGGAGCACAATTTTACCTGTAAACAAGAGTGTGCTGCCGCACCTCAGAGCTATCGAAAATGGCGACAATACATACCCAGTGGTGCGCCATTTTGACAAGTATCACAACAAGAATCAACAAGGCCAAATATATTTCTTCATAGATTTTATCCCCCCCTGATTAGAGGTGGGGACAGAGAAAAGAAATTAAGAAGATAAGAATCCTGTTATATATTAGAGCTAGATACACAAGCCCCGGCAGGATTAAATATGGAGGAAGATTTATATACACACCTATAAACTTCCCAATAAATTAATGAATTGTACAATTCAATTTGGGTTTTACGACAGCCCACTTGGACATGACTCCAAATGTCGTTTGAGCAGTTTTAATGTCTGTGCTTCTGCGTAGAGTGTGAAAATTAAGCCCACTGGGGCAGTATTCTAACTCATAAAAAGAGAACTCGTTAAAAAAGATATATGAGCAGGTAATCCCAACTAGAAATATAGCTAGTAATTTCTGCGGTTCAAATAATTGGGTTTGCAGATAAATGAATGAGTTTTAAGGGAGGATGATTGCCCCATTCTATTTGGTTACGAGGAGCGCATTGACAAATGTTGATTAATGCACCATGCAGCACATTGTTTTTCATGAATATGATATTGGTAATAAGAAAAAAGTAAAAACGATAAATATGGTTAATTTCTTTTTGGTGACCTTAATAATGAATTTTAATTGTGTGGTACAAAAGAAGAAATTTAACATAATTTTGTCAGAATGTTTATGTAAAACTACGAGTGTTTCTATTATGACATTGTGTTTGTAGTTCATCTCGTGATATGTCACATGCACAACATTTAAAAATGGCTGATTTTGGCATTTAAGTGGTTGGTGAGCAAGCCTGCTGGTACAGGCGAAGCGTGTCCAATCAGCTGACAAATAAAACCTATTATTTGTCAAAACACGGCGTTGTCAATCCTTTGTTGCAGTGGAGTATAACTGATGTGAATTACAGATCGAGCTTGGGTGGTCCAGGAGGTCGCCGCGGCTGGTACACAAGCAGCGTGGAGTAATATATATATATATATATATATATATATATATATATATATATATATATATATATATATATATATATTCACTAAAAAAACCATAGGTTATAGACCATATATAGTTAGGGATTAGCATTTAAAAAACCTTATTTTATTTGCACAAAACCATTGAAATTCCATATATAGTTAGTTGCACTAACTATATATCGCGGACCCGCAATCCACTGCTAATGATGTCACATATTACATCATTCATGACATGGTCAGTGACATCACTGATGACATCACTGATGACATCTCAAATGACATCACTGATGACATCACTGATGACATCTCAAATGACATCACTGATGACATCACTGACATCTCATTTGACATTACTGATTACATCACTGATGATATCATTTATGTGATAATACATCTTCAGACTCTAATATAACCTTAGATACACTCAGTGTAAACAGGCACTCACAGACTGTCACACATCCATGGAGTTACTCACACACCTAGTCAGTCATGCAAAGAATCAATCACATCTCCATTTCCTCAACTATACAGTTATACACACCTTACTTATTCAAACATATAGTAACACATATTTACTCTCTTATACAATCCTTGATACAAGTTCACAATGATTCATACAGCCACTCACACATTCACTGGCTCTTATGTTCAGTTATTTATATATGTCAACTCTCACATGGAGTGTGTTTTACATATGTACTTACTTTGACATGTAGCACTGAGATATCCATTCACTCACCAATATACTCATGCACACAGTCAACTGTCCATACAGCTGTTTCTACATGCACTTTTGAACCCATACACCTAGGGAATCAACTGCTCACACATCTATGCACAGAGTTATACACCTCCCAGCCACCCACACACATACTCAGTCTCCCATACAAATATTTGGGCAACCATTCAATAACCCATATAGTTACTGATATAGCTACTGATTTAAACATGCAGCAGTTTACAGAACAACATAAATAATGATTGCCAAATTAAGACACTTTAATCACTAACCCATACGCTCAGTGAGACACATTTAATCATTCTCTCATACAGTCAGTCATGCACCTACTAAATCCTTCATCCAGACACTTATACATCCACTCATTCTTCAATATGTAAGACATATTTTAACTTTACAGAAACATACAGTCACTGGATGTTGTCATCAGTGATGTCATCAGTGATGTCATTTGAGATGTCATCAGTGATGTCATCAGTGATGTCACTGACCATGTCATGAATGATGTAATATGTGACATCATTAGCAGTGGATTGCGGGTCCGCGATATATAGTTAGTGCAACTAACTATATATGGAATTTCAATGGTTTTGTGCAAATAAAATAAGGTTTTTTAAATGCTAATCCCTAACTATATATGGTCTATAACCTATGGTTTTTTCAGTGAATTTTCAAGGTTTTGTAAATGCAAATTCCTAACTATATATGGTCTATAACCTATGGTTTTTTCTGTGAATTTCATTGGTTTTTTAAAAGCTAATATCTATAGCTGTAAAATATATTCTTTATTAAGTGACGTATCACGTAGCCCGTGAGACGCCTCATGATGCATCGCATAACCGTGACGTATCGTCTCTGCAGCGCAAACCAAACCCAAAACGTAAGCGCGCCAGAACACGCTTAAAGATATATATATATTTTTGTAACCTTAATTAGACAAAATCCACACGTGCACATATCACAAACGTTCAAAAAACACAATATGTCGGACTCCCGTTACGCTGCCGGTTAGCTGCCCGGTTAACGTACCAGGAAGCACCTTTACCGCGAAAAATCGCAATTTTTTTTTTCTTTTGCCCCGCAGGGAACTTTAACAGCCCCCTCATCAATCCTAGGGGTTCAGGAGGGGTCTGCCTTACCCCTTTCATTCATTTACACCTTTTTTTTTTCCACCTCTTGTCTCTCGATCCTACCGAGAGACAAGATGGCGGCCGCTCTGGACTGTTTACAATGTTGACAGCCAATCAGCTACTCCTCAGGATTTTTTTTTTTTTGGGCCCCGCGTGGTTTTATAATATCCCCCTCATCAATCCTATGGGGTCAGAAGGGGTCTACCTTGCCCTCTTTCCTTCATTTCCCCCTTTGTTTTGGTCTCCTCTTGTCTCTTGATCCTACCGAGAGACAAGATGGCGGCCGCTCCGGACTGTTTACAATGTTGACAGCCAATCAGCTACTCCTCAGACTCCCGTTACACTGCCGGTTAGCTTCCCGGTTAGCTGCCCGGTTAGCTGCCCGGTTCGCTTACCAAGACGCGTCTCTACGGCGAAAAAATCGGATTTTTTTTTTTTTTTTGGGGGCCCGCGTGGCTCTATAATATCCCCCTCATCAATCCTAGGGGGTCAGAAGGGGTCTACCTTGCCCCCTTTCCTTCATTTCCCCCTTTGTTTTGGCCTCCTCTTGTCTCTCGATCCTACCGAGAGACAAGATGGCGGCCGCTCCGGACTGTTTAGAATGTTGACAGACACCGGAGGGCCAATCAGCTTCGCATCGCAAAGTTCCGATACGCGAAAAGTTCGCTAACCGGATCGCTGCCCGGAGCGCTGTTACAGATATATATCTTGATTTAAACGTTAATTTCTCAAAATCCACTGAAGCACATATATTGAGACCTAGCAAAGGCACATCGGGCTAACAGTCCCTACAATTTTGCCAAGTTTCGTGGAAATCCATTCAGCCGTTCGGGCTAAAAGTGAGTCCAACCGCCCTATGGAAATTAACATGGGGAAAACGCGTTTTGGGACCCCCCTTTTTTCTCGGCCCCCCCTTGACGAACCCCGCCCAAATTTCCAGGAGCTGCTCAGAAACAAAATGTGCCATTTTCCTGAAAATTTCAGCCGATTCCGTCCACAAACGCCAAAGTTATTAGACATAGAATTTTCAGAAATCCCATAGGGAAAAAATCCTAACTATATATACCTACTGGCGACCGCCAGTAGGTAATATATTACTCCACGCTGCTTGTGTACCAGCCGCAGCGACCTCCTGGACCACCCATGCTCGATTAGCTATATATATATATATATATATATATATATATATATATATATATATATATATATATATATATATTAAATGTTTAACACTGGGAGGAAAACTGAAAATTAGCCCGCCTCTATTTGTCAGATCCCGGTTATCCCTACAGGGAAGAGTCCATATGGTTCACTTTGTTAATGTTCTGATAAGGACACACATAGCACTATAAAAGGTTCATATAAAGTTTTTATTTCCACAGCTTCTTCATGTTAAACATTTTTCAAAACATCTCCATTTAAACACATATATATGACAGCCAAGACATATTTTCGACAGCAAAGCCAAAACGTTTCGTGAGTATCTCGCAACGGCAAAGTTATCGACAAATGAAGAAACGCTCTTCCAATGGAAATTACATCCTCCCAACTATGTACTGGCGACTTGATTAGCCGTGGGAGTTTTTTCTCCCATTGGCCATTTCTGTAACACAGGACCAGTTCTGATCTCATGATACCACCAGATATGTAACTTGGAGAAAAATGTTGTGGCCACCATTACTGGACTCCTGAAGTTACATAAAAAGATATAAGGGGGCAGACATGTTCAGTAGCGATTTTCTGTATGCTTTCAGAGTAAAAAATGGTACAGACGTTGGCACTTTGTGGACCCTATGGGGTATTTGCATGACACCAACATTTTTTGCGATGACTGTTAACTAATCAGCTACACTTCTCTGCACAAGTTTACATCTAGAAACACATCAATACATTTTGATTCTGTGAATCAGCAGTGTGAATTTTAGAATCCCAAATTAAACGTTTTTGCACACCTACATGAAACTTAGGTGTGAACGAGGTGGCCCACACTGAGTATTAAGGGAAGTTCTTGCTGGTTGCAAGACAGCCTTATGTTGATTTGAAAAAGATCCTATGACATTTTCTGTCATAGTATGCAACAATGTTTCCTGACTTGCTGTGTAAAGGGTGCTTTTGGAAAGCACATTTTTCTTTTATTTTTTACAGTAATATGTTCGGATTAAACCTTCAACCGCTTCCACAATATTTACATCAAAAAGTAATCCACATTAACAGTACAGAATGCCAGAAGAGCTTTATAATTGTTAGCTATTGACAAGTTTGGAGAAAAGCCACCACATCTTTTGAGGTTTCGTGTAACCCAATTGTATGTTTGTGTTTAAAATGTACATTTTCAAAAAATGCAATTAACACTGGTTTGCGTTAAATATATTTTAGAGCTAAACCCGTAAAACAGGTGAGCAAACATTTTGTTCTAATAACCGCTGTCCCAGAAGCCCTTTTTGAAAAGTAGATAATTAAACGTTAGCAGCTACTTAAAGGATATAAGCACAAAACAATTAAAAACATTAACCAACTATTAAAATTTCAAGAAATATTCAAGACAATGTCTAGTGCTCATTTCCGAGACATGAACAGCCCCTTCTCAAAATAAAAATGTAACGCACCAATTTGACCGTACAAGATCAGTGTGAATGGTAGAACTCCAGAGAGCAATGTTCTAAAATATGTTTGACTGACCTTTTGTTATATTTAAAGATCCCCCATTTTTGCTAATGAGAAGGATTTGTGTCAGAACCCGTTATACAGGGCAAGTAGGGATTACTGTGGCATACCCATCACAGCTGAAGCCTTTTAGCAATGATGTCCTGGAGCCTGATTTACCATAGCACTGAAAGTTAGGTGACAAGTCCACCCTTTCTGCATTTGACTCTCAGGGTACAATATGAGAGCAGTTCTAGACTAATCAGGAAGGATATGGGGGGATTTATAAAAGTACTTCAATCACACACCTAAATGTAATGCTACTTATAGGATGAGTTCAGCAGCTACACACTTCTAAGAAAATACTACGGGGTTCTAAACACACCGAAATATTCCTGCATTAATCTGGCACAGGTGTAATCTGACATTAATATGTTAAAAGCAGGGGGCGTGGCTAATGCGCTGGAGAGCACGGACGGATTCCCTGTGAGCTCCGAGGTGCCGGGACCTGTGGATGGCCTGAATACGTGTTTCATGGCATAACTGGACAAACAGCTTATCAGTAAGGCCGGCAGAAGGTGCGAGGAGCACGATGGGAATATCGTCGGATGATTTAATGCCGCAAATTGCTCTTTTTGACAAGCTGTAACTTTTCGGCACGGGAGACGCGGGTGGCCGCTATTTTGAGCCGCCGTTCCCACGTCTCGCATTGCTCCTGAGGTGAGCTTTCCTGCATTGGTTTGATCTTGCACTTTCTCCACAGATTGACAGCGCTGCTGTATTGTCTTCATATGCCTCTGCAAATGTTATTTTCTCCTCGTTTCAAGCTGTGGTTCGACTTTAAGCTGCTCTCTCCTCATTTATATGACATTTTACGGCCGCCATTTTAGATATACTTCACCTATCAAGTCTGATTGCCTTTCCAGTGTCATTGCTAATCTAATGCACCTTCATGTGGATGATCATACCAGACTGTGCTCTAAATAGTGTTGGCCCATGAAGGAGTCTCTGGTGCAGGTTTTGTAATTCATGCTGTGACACATAACTGGTTACTCATGCTGTGACGCATAACCCAGTTACTCATGCTGTGTCGCATTAACCAGTTACTCATGCTGTGTCGCATCAACCAGTTACTCATGCTGTGCCGCATAAACCAGTTACTCATGCTGTGACGCATCAACCAGTTATTTTGCTCCACTGCTCTCACTCATCTTCAAGTGTTCTGCATACAGTTCTTGCTTCATCTCTCTCTACTTCCTGTGCTGGGTTCTCATGCCCCTATGACTGTCTTTGTTTCTTGGAGGCTGTGTGGATTAACCTAGCAGTATACGCTCTGGTGGCCGTTGTGCTGTGTCTACTTCAGAATATTTTACTTTTCTGTACTTTTTTGTGGCACAACATCTGTATAGCATAATGGCAAATGTCCCACCTACCCCAAAAGTATCCCAGACTGGAACTAAACCAAAGAGACCCAAAAATGATCCTCCTTCCCCCATCCAGTCTTCCTCTAACCCGGTCCTGGATTCCATTTTGGAAGAGGTTCGTGGTTACAGCCATTCATGTCTGCCACCAATGAAAAACTTAAGCAGATAGAGGAGCGCTGGGTCGTTATGGAGGGCGAAGTGTTGAACGTAGAACAACGTGTCAGTGAGATCCAGGATGTTTCTGCCAAAATCCCTCAATTGGTACAAGAGATCCACAAACTGAGACTGCACACAGAAGACCTTGAAAATAGCAATCGTAGGAACAATCTACGCGTTTATGGTGTTCCGGAGAAAGTGGAAGGTTCAGACATGGTGTCTTTCATACGTAAATTCCTGCAGGAACTTTTGGATCTTCAGCCTTCTTCTCATCCCCTAAACATACAAAGGGCAAACCGTTTAGGTCGTCTGAATTCCAATTCTTCCAAGCCTCGTGGCATTATTATGCTTTTCCTCGAGTTTTCTGAACTAATTTCTGTTTTGAAGGCAGCGAGGCTTAAACTTTGTCTCAAATGGTCTGGTCATAACATCTTTATCTCGCAGGATTTGTCATCTGCCACAAATGCCCGACGCAAGGAATTCTTAAATCTTCGACCTCTGATGAGACAATTGAACATTCAATATGGAATCCTGCATCCTTGCTTCTGCAAAATAACGCACAATGGTCGTACCTGCTCCTTTGATGATCCACAAAAGGTTCATTCATTTCTACAGAGTGTCTCTTCATCCAACATGAACACTGCTTCTTAATATCTTCCTTCCTATGGCCTTCATTTTTATATTTCTTGTCTTTTTACTTGCTTCTGTTTAAAACATTTTTTTTCCTAATTATTGTTATCTTTTCTGTCGTTCAGCCTTTATATCTTTTGTGTCTTTCTTCTTATATATGTCCTTTCATTGGTAGCTCGCAGGGCTTTGTCCCCTCTCTGGTGTACCCTTGCCCCTGCTGTCTTGGTTGCTTTTCTCTCTTCGGATTAGGCCCTTTTGCCTTGATCTGTGTACTCTTTTCTTTTTCTTCTTTATCTGTCTTCCTTTCTTTTCTTCTCTCTTCTGTGCTCTCTTTCTATGGCTTGTCTACCTAGTCATCTGTAACTCCTGTTTCTATAGTCATGAAAGGGCTTTCTTTCTTTTTCTGTTCTGGGTGTTGTTATCCTTTTTGTTTCTAGTTGCTTTGTACTTCAGTGTTGTAAGTTTGTTGGGAGTTTTACCCTCATGTTTATTTACTGTTTGCTGTTTCTCTTTTTTTAGTTACCTCCTTGCATTGTGTCTACTCCATTTGTCGCCCATCCTCCCCTTCTATCATCATGTGTAACTTTGTGTCATGGAACGTACGAGGTCTCGGTCATCCTGTCAAGCGTCAAAAGGTATTGTCTCACCTGTATAAACTTAATTCTCAGGTTGTTTTTCTCCAGGAAACACATTGTTCTGATGTTGAATCTCTTAAGTTGAAGCGGCAGTGGGTGGGGCAAGTAGTGTTCTCTCCTGCTGTTAGTAAAAAAGGGGGTGTTGCTATTTTATTTCACAAAGCGTTAAATGTTCAAATTGTTTCCTCCCAAAATGATGATGAAGGACGTTGGGCATTGGCGAAGGTTGTAATCCAAAATAAAACATTGGTTTTACTAAACATTTATGGCCCAATCCGACCGGATCCCAAATTTTGGAAAGATAATAAAGTCCTCATATAGTCCATTGATTGCCCAGACTTTGTATTTGCGGGTGATTTTAACCAATGGCTAGACCCTTTTTCTGATAGATTATCCTCCAGTAAGTTTCAACCTACAAATCCCATAAGAGTTTTCAATCTGCCATTGCCTCTCATCCTTTATTTGACTCATGGAAAATGTGTAACTCTGCCTTACTTGAATATACTTTTTTTTCTAATGTACACCATATCCGCTCCAGAGTTGATTACATTATGGTCAGTAAATCTCTACTTTCCTCTATTCAGAAATCTGTGATTGGTTCCATATTTATATCCGACCATGCTCCTGTTTATACTTCCTTAGACCTCTCCCTCATTTCGTCTAAATTTAGTCACTGGAAATGTAATTCATTTCTTTTATCCGATACTGTTTTTATGAAAGAAATTGAAGGATTTTTTAATGAATTTTATTAAATAAATGACGCTTCAGACACCTCCATTCCTAATAATTGGGATGCTTTTAAAGCTACACTTAGGGCCTTTACTATATCTTATGTATCTAAGAAAAAGAAGCTTAACAGGACGAAATATGAGGAGCAACTTCTGAAAATTAAAGAGCTGGAGCATTCTTACTTCACTTCCAAATCCCAGACTACACTTCAAGATTTAATCCACGCTAAAACTGACCTAAATAAAATTATCACTAACGAAGCCTGTAATACCCTTATGAAAATCAAGTCCAAATTCCATGGTGGTCAAAATAAAGCGGGGGAAATGTTGGCAAATTACTTAAAAATTAAGTCAGAACGTAAAAGTATAGGCCCTATCTATAATGATTTGATCAATCAACTGGTTTCATCAGACGAAGACATCGCTGATGTGTTTCATCAATATTATCAATCTCTATATACTGATGATACACACCCTTCTGAGATTAACTTATCTTCCTTTTTTGACAACCTTCCCCCACCCCCTTCCCTTACTGATGAATTTGTGCTGCTTGAGAGGGAGATTACTATCCAGGAAGGTACTCGGGCCATCGCTTCACTTAAGAGATCTAAAGCGCCAGGTCCTGATGGACTTCCTGTTGAATTTTACTCTGCCTTTCATGCCTTTTTTGATCCAAAACTTCTGCAATTGTTTAATTCCTTTATTGCAGATGCTAAGGCCTCTGGCTGTTTTCTCGATGCCCTCATCATCAAAATACCTAAACCTGATAAAGACCATTCACAATGCAAAAATTTCCGCCCTATTTCATTAATTAATTATGACTGCAAAATCTTTGCTAAAATTTTGGCTACACGCCTCGACTCCGTTATTCCCTGTCTAATCAAAACGGACCAGGTTGGGTTTGTGAAGGGTAGACTTGCTGCTGACAATGCCCGTATGTTTTCCAATGTCATTGCTCATAGTAAAAATCTTAAAACCCCAATGGCAGCTTTGTCGTTAGACGCGGAAAAAGCGTTTGACCGCATTAATTGGCAATTCATGTTCCACACCCTCAAATGGTTTGGTTTTGGTCCCTCTTTCATTTCCCTGGTCAAGCTTCTATATTCATCACCCCGGGCCAGCATTTTTGTTAATAATTAATTTTCTAAGTTCTTCTCTCTATCTAGGGGTACCTGGCAAGGCTGTCCTCTTTCCCCTTTATTATTTATTTTATGTCTGGAACCCTTTTTAGAACGTATTCGCTCCAATCCCAATATCTGAATGCAGCCTGCTATCAGTACATGTTTAATGAACTGAATTTGCATGGTGTCCCTCCAAACTTAAGTACCTTGGTATATGGTTCTCATCATCTTTAGTTGACACACTTAAATTTACCTTTGATTCCCTGTTTAAGAAACCCCAATCTCTCCTTCAAATTTGGTCCCCCTTATTCCTTTCTTGGTGGGGTAGGTTGGACATGATTAAAATGATGATTACTCCACATGTTCTTTATACTGTCTCTATGCTACCTGTCAAAATCCCTCATTCATATTTTTCCCGCATTAACTCGATATGTACAAAATTTTTGTGGAATGACAAACACCCTCGTATTGCTTTACACAAACTAACCCGCCCTAAAAATGAGGGTTGCGTTTGTTTCCCCAATTTTAAATCATATCATTCTGCCTTCTTGATTAAACAGTCCTTTTCCTTAGCTTATGATTTCATGGATAATCCTTTGCCTAAATGGGTTCTTTTAGAGCGTTCCCTTTTAAAAGGTTTTTCGTTCCAGCATATTGTATTTATGACAAACTGCTCTTTTCTAACTAAATTCCCTATTTTGAAATACTCGCAAACACTGCTGAATAGTGCATTCTCATCTAACCTCTCTCCTCTCCAACGCTTTTTATCCTCCGTTGTGTGGTATAACAAATTCCTTAAATACAACGGCAAATCGTTTTACTTTAAATATTGGAAAGAGAAGGATATTTTGTTTGTACATCAATTCTCTGATGGTAATGCTATTATTCCTGTCCATGTACTGCAAAAAGTGTATCACCTTTCTTCTTCGTCTCTTAATGAATATTCTATTATTACATATGCCATTCAATCACACTTAGCTTCTCTTTCGCTTCCTGATATCTTTCCCATTTCAACACCCACCACTCCACTGTACCCGTTATTTTCAGCTCAACAGCCTAAGGCTGCTCTTGTTTAAACCATTTTGTTATCTAATGTTACAGAGCGCCTTAAATCAAATGTAGAGACTGCTTGGGAACATGATCTTGCCATCTCCCTGCCTGTCTCGTTGTGGGATCGTTTATGATCCAAATTGTTTACAGCATCAATTTCTGCTCGTATTACCCAATCTTTGTTCTTCATTTATAATAGAGTTGTTATTACTCCTGTTAGTATTAATAAGTTCTCCCCTACTTCCTCTCCGTTATGTTGGTCATGCTCTAAAGTGTTAGGTTCAGTTAAACATCAGTTATATGAATGCCTCCCAGTTATGTCATTTTGAAATGGTAGAGGTCCTGCCTACCTGAGACTTAGTCTCAAACTTATTCAATCGGTTCGTGATCTTAGATCTAACCATCTTCGCTTGATGTACGCCCCACGTTTCCGGCTTGCACGGACCGGTGGCCAGGCCTTTGCTGTAGCTACTTCTAAAGTCTGGAATCGCCTCCCCCTAGATCTTTGATCTATTACATCTGAGTCTCTGTTTCGAAGAAAACTCAAGACCTGGCTTTTTTCCATGATCTAGCCCTAATGTATCTCTCTGGCGCCGGTTTGTCTGCAGCGCCGGGACACCCCCGTTGGGGGTAGCCGCGTGCTTTATAAGCTTCAAAAATAAATAAATAAATAAATGTTTGGAATATTTGCATGCCAATGTTTCGCTGTACTGCCTGATTATCACTTTTGAATGTTTTTCTATGTTCATTATCAGATGATGTGGATATTGTATCTACTTCTGCTAGACTGTTGGACCTGTTCATTGCTATAGCATTTAAAGTTATTTTGTCGTGTTGGAAGGATAACTCCAAATTATCTGTACATACATGGAGGAATTTCATTTGTGATGAACATACGATCGCTATTGTTTCCTCCTCTTCTATGCCCCTAAAAATCAAATCTGATCTTCTCTGGCTCCCCTTTACTACGTATCGTTCTTCCAACTCTCCTATATGATTGATCCACCTTTAATCCCACATTTGTTTTATTCCTACGACTTATCACTTTTCCTTTTCTTCCTTTTTTTCTCCTTTCGTCTGCCCTTTTCTTTCTTCTTTTCCCCTTCTGTCTTTTCTCTTTCCTCTTTCTCCTTTTCCATACTTACCTCTCTATTATACATATGTTTTAGACTCCATGTTCTTCTGTGTTTCGTACCATTCTGTATAACATATATATAATTTTCTCTTTAAAAATTACCAATAAAAATTTCTTAAACACACAAAAAAAAAATATGTTGGAAGCAGCTTCCCTGGTTCGGTGGCCCATTGATCAATTCATAATTGCGTCAATTCAAAGATTTCTTTAGGATAGTTCAGTCCCAATGCATTAAATAACCCACTTGAGCTTTCGCAAGAGGAGTCAAGTTCATGCACCTCAAGTTACCCGGCTGTCTGGGCACTTGGAACACACTAAGGTAACCTGAGCATTTGCGAGTGATCCTGGTTGCAGCTCCCAGTAGTGCAGGCAAGTTGCCCTGCCTCCTTTGACTCTCGAGGCTTGTCTACAGTTGCTCCAAACAGTAGCCAAACAGGTCCTGCGGCACGCCAAGATCCCTCACTGACAGGAATCCTGCCATTGGACCATTTAGGGTCTTTAATCGTAGGGCTCGATGTCTCAGCAACGTTAGTTCTTCAGCCGCTGGCAGACAGACGCATTGCAGATGCACTGGATAACATTTGCTTGGATTCAGCTTACTTGGCTTTAGGTGGAACCCTGTAGGGGAGCAGTGAGACCTTCTCCAAAATTGGTCCAGCTTATTTTAAGATGCTGGATGTTGCTCCTACTGGAGACGTCCAGAAACCAGCTTGAAGTTGTTCCTTTTCATCTTTTTTTCCTTCTGCAGAGCAGGCACATTCTTATTCAAATATGCTGGTTCTCACAGCATGCAATGACAATACTAAATACTTGCTCCAAATGAAGCAGGCAATGAAGCTCAATGAAGAGTGAAGTCTTTGCACATGTCTGTCACCAGCCTTCTACAGTAGCATTCAGGGAAGAGAAAAGGGAGGCATCCTCTACCTCAAATGGTCCCTCTCCTTATTAACACAATCCTCTCCCCTTCACTACTATCAACCCAAATGGCAGTTCTTTTGAAGAGCTAACCATCAACCCCAACTAATCAGAGCCTCTAGTTTTGCCATACAATTAGAGACAGGTTTGTTATACTGGGATTGCAGGCTTCTCTGCATTGTTCTAGTGTTGCCTTCACCTATCTGTACTGTTTCATGTATGGGAGACTGGTTTGCACAGATAATGTCTTGGACGAATAAAGACACTGATGTCTGTCACTGATGCCTGTCATGGAGATTGAAAGACATTTTCTGCTGCACAATCTCCAGCAGGCATTTTGAGAGTTTTTTTATCCCGAGGTATTGCGTCATATACAATATTTACATTGACAGCCAGAGCAATCTATTGTTCACCCACTGCATGGGAGAAAGTTGTCTTGTACTATTAATATTGAAATCACTGAAACAATATATCTGCAATATTTTGCCACCATTGGAACTGCTTGGATTTGTGCTGAAAATACACCTTGGGGTCTCTGGCATACCCTACTAAAAACCATTTAATTAGACATAATACTGAAGTTGTATTCTCTACTGAGAGACAGCATTGATCAATTAAGTAACTAGCACGAGCCGAGACATGTGACCAACTTTAAGCATTGCTACCCTTAACATGGACCTTTTAAGAATTCTGTTGATGGCACTTGTCATGACACTTTTTTGGAAGCTATTTTGGACTATTATACTCGTACTGTAGGAGAATCTATTGCTTTGTTTAATTGTTTCTAGTGGGCAGAACGTTATCTATTAATAACGGTTTACCCTAAAGTCCGATTTGGGTCATTTGTTTTGCATTTGTATTTTTAATGTTTGTGTCATTGAAAATGATCCTGTATGGATAGTGGAGCCATGTTATACTAATATTACTTGTCCTAGGGTTTGAGAAAAACTGCGCCTTATACATTTTCAGTGTGGAATCAGCCTAATTACTCACACTATATTATCAAAGGTGAGCTATAGTGGTGGTGTGAAACCAGTTCATGAGTTGAGTCAACCACTCAGCAGTCTCTACAGCATACAGTTGCCAATTTCCCTGACATCCCTGAATTTTCTCAAATTGTTTATAATAATAATAATAATAATAATAATAAGAAGAAACTTTATTCGGATTTTTTAGAGATCCATAAAAGCAGTACATAATAAAAAAATCTGCAGTACAATGTATTTACAAGTAGCATGGCAATTAAGAAGAAATCGAATAGTTTGTACAATACTGTTATTTTAGAGATTTTTTCTGTGTCTGTATATACATTTCAAAAAGTTAAGAACGTGGTAGCATGTGGCTTCAGTGTCCAAAAGCTGCAGACTCAGCATGGCTGGTCGACATTGTCTAAGACCCCAAGTTTTTAGGAGAGTCAATAGCCAAACTTTACGGTGTTCCTGATAGAATTTACAGAACAAGACGGTATGGAGGGTAGTTTGTGTTGATTTTCCGTCACAAGGACAAAGAGGTGGATTTGAGTCCCAGACGTTTGGGGTTGGAAAAGCTACCAGTTTGTGGAATATGTTTAGTCTGAATCTTATCAGGAGGTAGCGGTCGAAGGTGCCAATGTTAAGAGTTAAATAGGACTGAATTAAAAAGGTGGATTGGATCGTTATTGCGTGTTGGACGGACTGTTTCCCTGCTTCTGATTGTAATCTCAGGTTTTCCAGATGGCCCAAGGCTAATGTTTTTAAGTTGTTTTTTGTGAGTTCTCCAATTTTCTCAGGATTTGAGTAGTATTGTTCTACTCCGAGGTCGATGAGGAAATTCCGGATATAGGCTAGCCATTTGATTTTTAGAGCGTAATCCAGGGACATTGCGTCTGCCAGTATCGTTTTTGTAAGGTCATTTTTTTCTGAGACCCAGATGCGACGCCATAGGAGTAGTGGTTGTATTTTCGCAAGATCTTCGATACGTGAAACGCCCAATTCTGTATGGCAGGCGTAGGTCGAAGCTCGCTTAGGGGCTGATAGGAGAAATCTAAAAAAGTTATTTTCTGCAATTTGCAGAGAAGTGACATCTGTGTGACCCCATAGTCTTGCTCCGTATAGGGCTGTCGATTGGCATTTGGCTTTATATATAGTCAGCAGTTCCATGGGAGGACGTTTTCCTAGTTTTTGTGTGAACGTCACCAATGCAGCTAATGCTCTTTTAAAGCAGTGTTTCCTGGCTTCCACTGCTTTTTTCCAGGAGAGTTTGTTATCTATCGTAACTCCCAGATAACAGTATTCAGTTGTGGAGTCTATTTTTTGGGTATCAAGATAAATGGTTTTTTGATGTTTTCTCCCGACCCCAGCCTTCATTATGAAAGTCTTTTTCACGTTTATGTGAAGGTCTAGGGTTCTCATGAACTGAGAGTATCTGTTGAGGGATTTTTGGAGTTCACAGGGGGTTCGTGCCAGGAGGACGGCGTCGTCCGCGTAGAGCAGAGCGGGGATCGGGCGATGTTTAGCCTGCGGGAGATCCCGGGCACCCTTCAAAAGCTCTACCTCCAAGTTGTTAGTGTAGAGGGAGAAGAGGAAGGGTGCCAGGACGCATCCTTGTCTGACCCCACGCTCCACTCTAAAAGACGCTGTCAGTTCCCCCTTTGTGCCAAAGCGAACTCTTGCGGAAGGATTAGAATAGAGTTCCCTCAAAAAGTTCAGGAGTGGCGGATCTACCCCCATTTGTGCTAAAAGGGACCATAGTTTTGTGTGGGAGACGCAGTCAAAAGCCGCGGACAGGTCCACGTAGATCATGTAGAGTTTTTCTATTTTGGCTTGCACGTATTTTCCAAAAATGACCGAAAGATTAAGGGCTTGTTCCACGGTTCCTAGTCCTTCTCTAAAGCCGAATTGTAGGTCAGACAGTATACCTCTCTCCTCCACCCAATCCTGAAGTCTTTCTAGGATCACTCTGCCTGCCATTTTCCCCAGTGAATCCAACAAAGAAATTGGGCGGTAGCAAGCAGGGTCCTGGCGGTTGCCTTTCTTGAATATTGGCACCATAATGGACCTTGTCCATGACTCCAAGATTCCTTTTTTTGCCGTTGCGGTACACACCCTTGTTATAATCGGTGCCCAAAGTTCTGTTTTGTATTTAAAAAAGTCCGCCGGGACTCCGTCTGGGCCTGGGGCTTTTCCTTTTTTGGATGAATTCAGTGCCAGAAGGATCTCAGAAATTTCGAAGTTTATGTCTACAGGGTATGGTGGGAATATTTCTTTTTCCTCTTCCGTTTCTTGATCAGAGGATGATTTTTGGAAGATTGTGGTGAAGTGAGATACCCATTCTGCAGCGTCTATTGCGACTTCGATTTTTGGGCGCGTGTCGTCAACCAAAAAGGGAGTTCTTATAATTCTCCAGAAGGCTTGAGGGTTTTTGTCTTGTGCACTGGTATGGAGTTTGTTCCAAAGTTTTTGCTTAAGTTCCTCTTTTCTCTTTTTCCTGATTTTGTGATATTCGCTTCTAAGGATGGCTATAGTGCGAGGATCCCTTTCATCTTTGTTTAGAGCTAGTTTCAGCTTTGTGTGAGCCTTGGTACACTCTTGATTGAACCAGCCTTTTAGTCGAGGTAGTCCAGTTTTTTGTTTTGCTGTAAGTAAAACCTTTAATTTATCCATAATTTGGGCAAAGTTGTTAAGGAGCTCCTCGTCTTCTGTTGATATGTCCAGACAGATTTTAATTTGGGGGTAGACTGACTTTATCAGCTCTTTAGTGAGTTCCTCTGGGTTTATACTCCCCCACTTTATTGAGTACCCATTTAGTTTGTCCATGCTTATGTTTTCCTGGATCAATGCGTTAGCTATTGTCATAGGAGGGCATTGTTGATGGTTTATTGTCAGTTCCAATTTTAGTATTGCGTGATCGCTTTGGAAATTCGGTTTGACTTCGAAGTTTTTTACTCTTGATTGTGAGGATGCTGACATTATTATGTAGTCAACCGTGGTACTGTAACCTCTTCCTATGTAGGTCGGTGCTAGCAAGTTGGCTCCGTGGTCCAAGGTATTTACTACTTGGAGGTCCAGATCTGATAGGAGATCGTTCATTAATCTGCCCATGTTGTTATGTGAGAAGTGGATAAGGGAACGACCTTCCTCTGTCACCATGCCAGGACATTTTTGTTTTGGTTGGGTACAGGCGTGGAGGTTAAAATCGCCTACCCATATTATGGATACCGAACCTCTTTCTCCTTGTTTCGTTCTAAGGGTGGTTAGTTTTTCGTGGAGGTGAGTCAGGACTCCCTGAAGCTCTGGTTCGTCCAGATTATTGTAGAAGTTAATCATGACTATTGACTCTTTTTTCGGTAGGGAGAGACCAAGGATCTGAAAGTTAGGGTCCAGTTCAATGACCTTTGTTTTGATGTTTTGAATAGTATTGGCTAAATAGATGCATAGTCCTCCCTTTGGTCTACCCTTCTGTCCAGACGTCGCAGGGGAGGAGTATGTCTTGTACCCCTGTAGATGGTGTTCTTGTTGTGACCACGTCTCCTGTAAGCATATTATTAGATGACTGTGCGCGTGGTACATAATTGACCCGTCCTCCACTTTTGTTCTTAATCCTGCGATATTCCAGGAGATCAGGCTTAGGGTTGTTGGATTGTCCCTAGAGGTTTTAACTGCTTGTGATTCGCTAGGAATCAGTGGGTCTGGAGGGAGTGGTGGGGAATCCGGGGGTCCCGGTGAGTCGGTGCTATTTAGGGAGTGTTCTTCTAGCTGTGGTGGTCAGTCAACGCACTCTAGGGCACTATACTTATTTGCCAGGGGAAGGCCATTCCAGCCATCCCAACGTGGGGGATCACTGTAATATCTCCACTGTTCTTGTCCTCTCCATTCATCCCTTTCTCTGCCTCGGTGGTTGGGGCCTAATGGATTGAAAGGGGGGGGCCGACCTTGCCACGGTTGCTGCCATTGGTGGATGATGTGTTGTGTGGATTGAGGAGGTTGCTGCCACTGTTGAGAAATGTAATGTAAAGGTTGAGGAAGTTGAGGGGGTGGTTGCCACTGGAAAGTTGTTTGTTGTGGTATTTGTGGGAATCGCGGGGTATGTGGAGGCTGCTGGCATTGGTACGTAATGTATTCTGAGGGGTGTATGAGCCCTCTATTTACTGGAAAAGTGGAACAGGGAAAATTTTGTCGTGAGGGTGTAGGTAGGAAATAGCACAAGGGAAGAGGATTTATTTGGGTGGCGGGTCCACTGTTGGGTGTGTTGCAGATATAGTTTGCTGCCCCTGTCTCCCTAAATTTGATGGTAATAACGTCACCCGCTATGGTCTTCGTGTTCCTGCCCACCCAGTCTCCCCTACGTACAGAAAAGATCTCACCCCTGATGTGGGCAGGTAAGGGTTTATGCAGTTGGAGCCACTGGGCGCATTTATTCCTTAACTCTGCGAAAGTTTCTCTTACACCCTCCTTCAGTGGTGGTACAGCTGTTAAGACCACCACGAAGGGGGAAGCTTCCGGCGGCAAATTGATTATTTTGGGACGAGACTGGTTTGTCTTAGATTCTTGAGGTTTCTCTAAGAGTGGAGTCGCTGCTGGAGTAGTAGTGTTCCCATTAGTGCCTTTTGGTTGTCGGTTATTTGTTTTGGTTGGACCTACAGAAGCTTTCGGTGCTGCTTGAGTTGCGGAGACGGAATCTACCGCAGTAGGGGTGACTAGGGGAGCGTCTGACTTACTCCCTTTTTGGGTTAGAAGCTGTGTCGCTGATGCCTTGCTAGCTGGAGGAGTATTGGGCTTGATCGATGTGCCTGTTGCATGTTTGGTGCAGGGTGTTTTTTTGGGGAGTATTTCTTTTGCCCCATGCGTTTGTGCGGGGCCATTCCCGCTTATCTTGCTACCACATTTCGAATTGATTAGTGACGTGAGTCTGTCTAGCTTCGATATTAGGGGTTTAATTTGTGCTGTTATTGTGGCTTCGAGATCTGATTTAAGGTCTATTACCATGTTTTCCACCCAGCAGGGTATGCCTGCCGCGGAGTTAGGAGTGGGCGAAATCAAGTTATGATTCTTAACTTTTGCTTTTGGTTTTTTCTTAATATTCGGGACAACCTTGGTAGAAGTGGAGGTGTCTTTCCTTGCTTTTATCGGTTCTGAAGTCATTTCTGTGTCGGGTGGAGTGGGATGACTAGCTACACTCTGCTCTGGTTTGTCAGTTGGTGATTGGCATGCTTCTAAGTCTGGGGTTGCCTCCAGGTCAACATATGACAGATCGGAGTCTGATTGGGTCACGGATAAGTCTACAGCATTCGGGACAGTCAGCGTGGGGACGATAGTTAGGGGTAAGGGTAAGGAACAGTTGTTAACGGCCTGTTGAGCGGGGGAGCTTGCGTTTGCAAGAGAACCCAGGGAAGAGCGTTTAGCGTGCATAAGGTCCAGGGAGACTCTTTTTTCCAACAGGATAATGCTCTTATCGATGGTTTCATTGACCCGGGATATGAAGAGATCTATGGGGCCGGTCACTTGTGCCACGGCCGTAGCTTTTTTTGTGTTGCTTCTAGTTTTGGGACGCATAGTGGTCATGTGTGATATGAGTCAGGGGCTTCGAAATGGGCCTCTCGGGAGACGGGAGGTGAATCCTGTGACTGGCCACTCTGTGTTGAAAAGTAAGATGAGTGTCACTGGGCGGCCTTGCTTACTCGTGGTAGGGGGGTAAAAATGTTGGGGGTCTGGGCCAGGGCCGTCCGCTGCCGTCCTCGAACGGCCTTCGCCCGAGGGCTGGAGGTTTGCTGCGCTGTTGTGCCTCTCTGTCTTGGCCAGGTATGTCCGTTTTGATGATAAGCGTCCCGCTCGCTAAAGGGCAGAAACGCTTTTTAAATGGCTTTGATGGGCGGGGGGGCGGGCCAGCAGGGAGAGCGGACCGGAAGCTATACGTCGGTCTTGCAGGGACTTCTGGGAAATGAAGTCCCCGCACACTCGCAGCCCCGCTGGTGCCTCGCGCCTCTCACCGCCTCTCTGTTCCGCTCCGGCGCTGCTGATTCCCTCCAGCTGATGGTCCGCTTCCAGCACCCACCGACGAGGCGGCACCCGCGAAGTGGGTGCGGCGAGGAGTGGGCTGGAAAGGAGGGCTGGAGGTTTGCTGCGCTGTTGTGCCTCTCTGTCTTGGCCAGGTATGTCCGTTTTAATGAATGTTTGATTTGCCGGAGTGGCAGCTATGCTGGCTCAATGCCTGACTCAATGCCCCACTCGAGGCTTTAACCACTCAGTGGCACACCAAATGCACACCTGGGCAATCTCGCCTTTCAACTTGCTCCAACAGCCCGTGGCAGTTTATGTGTTTGCTGTATTTTCAGTGTTTGTGTGTAAGAATAGAGATTATACAGAAATATTGTACACAGATATACTCTGTTCAGTGTTGCATTGAGTCTGATTTCAATGTCCACAGTGAGAAACCAGACTGTAATGAGGCACAATCACTAATAACAGACCTATCATCCTTAGGTTTGACACTGAAGAATAATGGACCCACCCATCAGGCTGGTCATACTTTAGACCTAATTTTTTCCAATCTTCAGACGATTTGGTGCCAGCCTGCTACGCAGGTGAGTTGGACTGACCATTTCATTGTGGAATTTATTACCCCTTTTCAGGCACCCAACCTCACACACCCCAGTACCTTACCTTGCATCCGTATACAGTGGCATAAAGTCACTAATTCTACTTTTAGAGAAAATTTTAACCTCCCTGTCCTACGACCCTCGGATGATATTGAAACAGCTCTTAAGAAATTCGAAGGTGAAACTAGGAAAGTAATAGATATCGTCGCCCCATTAAAGCTTTTTAAATCTAGGCCAGCCAAAAAGCAAGAAATTTGGTTCTCTGATCATCTAAGAACTCTCAAACAAGGAGCTAGGAAATTAGCAAAAAGATGGAGAACATCCCATCTCCTAGAGGATAAGAATAAATACTGGAGCGCACTCTCCTCTTACCATAAAGCGATACGTTGTGCGCGGAAAGCACATATTACTACCCAAATACAAGAGGCTGGAAACTCCCCTAGAGTTCTCTTCCAAATACTACAAACATTTGCTAAACCCACAGCATGTGAAGCTCCTGACATGTCATCCCAACAACTGTGTGATGAAATTTCCTGTTTCTTCACTAATAAAATCGATAACATTTATGACAAAATACTATTTACGAATCAGGCTGCACTGACTAATATGGCTCCCCACCTTAATCTCACAGATTTTATATCGGACTCACAATCTCTGGACAGCTTTCCCCCTATTTCGCTTCAAGAAACATCCAACCTTATAAAACAGATCAAAAGTGGGAGTCCAGAGGATGCCATCCCTGCTAGATTAATGCCCATATTGGATGAACAACTAAGTCCAATGATCACGGATTTAGTAAACCTCTCACTCACCTCAGGCATTGTCCCCAAGGAATGGAAGCGAGCACTTGTCAGACCCATAAGGAAAAACACCACCTTACCATGGTCCGACCTGACAAATCTAAGACCTATCTCCCTATTACCTTTCTTGGGGAAAGTTATAGAAAAACATGTCAATCGCCACCTATCCGGACATATTGAACAAGTACAAGCCCTGGATGAATCCCAATCAGGATTCCGCCCCAAATACAGTACAGAATCCACCTTACTGTCTGTTACTGATGATCTCCACGCCTACCAGGACAAGGGCCTCTCAGTCATCTTGGTTCTACTAGATCTATCGGCAGCGTTCGACACAGTGTCTCATTCCATCCTGACTCAACGGTTGTCGAGCGCTGGCCTTAAGAACAAAGCCCTTGAATGGTTAAAGAGTTTCCTAGCTGATCGCACCCAGAGAGTCACCATGGGTGCATATCGCTCAGCGGAAATTGAGATTTCTAAGGGGTGCCACAGGGCTCATGTCTGAGCCCCACACTTTTTAATATCTATGTGGCACCTCTGGCAGGAGTGTTGCGTAGATACGGCTTTGTCCCCGTATCTTACGCAGATGATACGCAGCTCCTTTTCCCCTCCAAAACTCTTTCCACTGAGGTTAGGAACTCTTTCTCGTCAGGCATGAAAGAAGTGGCAAAATGGATGTGTACCAACTATCTCCAATGTAACGTCAACAAAACGGAGATCATGTTATTTGGGGAGGCTAAGATACTATGGACTCCGGAATGGTGGCCATCAGAGCTAGGAGCAGTCCCTGAACCTAAACAGGTCGTGAAGAATTTGGGAATCTGGGTCGATCACGACCTGTCACTAAAACAACATACCAGCTATATTTCAGGGATATGCTTCCACACCATCGGTTTGCTCCGCAAAGTCTTCCCACTCTTACCTAACTCAGTAAGAAAAACTCTCGTTCAAGCACTGATCCTGAGTCGGATCGATTACTGTAACGGTTTGTTACTCTCTGCCAACGAAGGAGTGCTGGATAAGCTACAAGTCATTCAGAACACGGCAGCTCGCCTTGTTCTGAATGCCCCCCCGAGAACTGCCTCCAAACCCCTCCTTAAACAATTACATTGGCTCCCGGTTAGACAAAGAGCAAAATTTAAAATATGCTGTCTGATCCATAAGTGTTTGAACGGACAGGGACCCATCTATCTTGAGCGGAGATTTGTTCCTTATGTTCCAGCACGATCCCTCAGATCAAGCAACAATCTCCTCCTTGTGGTCCCCCATGTCAAAAGGGTCAGACATGGAGGTAGAGCTCTGTCTACCATGGGTCCCAAGCTGTGGAACAAATTACCCCTGGCTCTAAGACAATGCAAAGAGCACCTAACATTCCGTAAACTTCTAAAAACTATCTTATTCAAAAATGAAATCTAATCCCATCCCTACATTATGTCTGCTGATTTACCGGTCAAAAAGCGCAGAGATACTCCTGGCGGAGTGATTCAAGCGCTATATAAACCCACAAATAAATAAATAAATAAATAAATAAAATTGTGTCTCCAATTGTCCAGGACCTTCCACTAGCTGAGATGTTAACCCTTTCGTGCTTATGACGAGCTCAGCTCGTCATGAGGCACAGTGGAACTGTGCACAAGACGAGCTCAGCTCGTCATAACGGCCGAGGATGGCCCACGCAGGGTTAATTCCCAGAGGATGGCCCACGCAGGGTTAATTCCCCACCTGTGAGGGCGTTCCTTGGGAGTGGGTGGAGTCGTGATGAGCTCAGCTCGTCATGAGCACAGCTCCACAGTGCAGCATGACGAGCTGGGCTTCCCCCTCGCACTGCAAGGGAATTAGCCCTGCGTGGAATGGTTAATAAAAGAGGGCATTTTATTTCCCTATTGTATTTTATTGAAGGTGCAAGATGCAGAAGGGAGGACATTTAATCATTTTCAGCCTGGTACTGAGATTGCATGGATGAGGTTATGAGGTTTCTTGATTCTTGGGATGCTGGATTTATATAAAATGCTGCTACTTGTGTGATTACAGTGGCTTGGGGTAGTTAGTTTTGTAATGTGGTAGAAATGTTGCTAGAGCGTCTGAATTCACTTGTGCCGATGGTGGCAGTGGACTCCAGTGCAGAAATCTGAGGCCAGGTGTGATACGGTGACAGTTCCTCACCCCAGTAATAAGTTGGGATGCAGGATAGAGCATGGATTTTGAAGTGGTTGAACAAGCTGTGAGTCTATGAATTTGCATTTACTCCGCTTACGTGGTTCTGAATGAATCAGGGACAGACGGAGTTTTATGTCTATGATGTGGTTTTGATGTTACTGGGTCACCTGTGTCTAATTGGCAATGTGCCTCACAGGGAACAGTTGGATTCCAGAAGGTGATACCACTGTTTGCCAGAGAGGGCCTCAATGACTGGATATCATTTCTTTTCTATGCAAGTCAAATAGAGGAGGTACTCTATTTTGTCAGGTTTGGACTTGAGACTGGCAGTAGATATCTAGGTCTTAATCAGTGACAGGTAATTCTATAATTGATAGGTATGGGGTTCTGAGAATACTCTGAGGAACGCTTTGGTGTCGTAGGCCATTGTCTATAATGTCAAAAGCCTCAAAGAGATCCAGCATTGATGTTAAGCAGGTTCCTCTTTTGTATGTGTTCTGGAAAATGTCAAAGACCACCTACAGGGAATCTGTCTCTGTTTCAGAGGGCTTTGAAGCCACACTGGTAAGGAAGGACAAGGTTAGATCTGTATGTGGAGTTTTACGTAACATGTCAACATTTCCTTGATTAGACCACCTTGGAGGGACTTCAGTACTTAATTTGGTAAATGACAAGTGCAATCCTACACCACTTCTGCCACCGGCACAGACCGTTTCCATCACTGGCACAGTCCATTGCCACTATTGGCCATATTCAAGTTGTTTTGCCCAAACTCAATGTAATCGTCTTATCTAGCCTTTTGCTCTCCCACTTGTCTCTACCAGGGCTCTGCTCTCTCGCCTTCCTACTGCTGGGCTCCATGCCTTAACCCTTGCTTTTCTATCTCTGCTCTTCAACCTGTTGTTGTGGACCCCCTCAAAATAAATTTCCTTAGCTCCAAGGGGGTATTTGCTGATTGCCCTCTCTTTGGAGAAATGGAAAACAGGCTTGTGTCACTCATCCTTCTCTATAATGAGTTAGGCTTATCTAGATTTAGAGGGATGTGAGTCTTATCTGCAGGAGTTATGTGTAGTTGTGCAGAGCCATACCCTGCTCTCTGAAAGTAGTAGACATGTGTAGCAATTGGTGTTCATAATGATTAACTATTTATTATGCACCCTATGCACCCAAGCCTTGTGCGTAATAATGATAGGAACTATTATGATTGTTATTTAAGCTGCCATCATATAATACAAAATGAATATTGGAAACATCAAAAGAATATTATATATCACACTATCCCACTGTCCATAGTAATTAGTATAAACCCTACATATCTATTTAGCGAGCATTCTTCATCTCTGCCCTTTCCCCTAATACACATTTCTGTTAATATGCTCTTCCTGTTTGATTTTCTATCAAGACAGGAGGAGGAAGTACGTGTGCAGCTTCTGACATCTATATCGGTACTCGAACAATACCTCAGCTTAGTCATATCCAAAAGGCAGGCAATTGTATCAAAAACAGGCTTCTGCCATCGGCTGGATGACCTTGCAATGTTTCCTAGTGCATACAGCTTCCAAAAGAGCTGAGTGGAAAATATTCTATTTTCTGCATTTTTGTTATTTTTGTTAATGTCAGCTTGTTTATGAAACACTGTGGCAATCACACAACTCTGCTAGATATTATCACAGTTTCAAATATTAGCTTCATCATTCACATTCCTGAGAATTAGTGTGGTGATGTTTAACGTACAAGTAAGCCTCATTTATATGTAAGATGTTTACGTTGTCAGGCAAATGCCCTGTCATATATGTCTTTATCTAAAGCAAATCTGCCTTTTATGCATGTTCCCCCCAGATTGTTCTTCCTTTCTATGGACAATAGTTTTGCTGTTTTTAGGACTTTTTGCATCTTACCACTTCTATTCTGTAGGAATGTGCCTGTGCTTCCCCTCTAAATTCTAAACATGTGTGCTGTGTATAGAAACTCCCTAATTGGCCTATTTAACTTTCTTATAAGTCCATGTAAAAGGTGCCTAAAGTATGTCTATCGACTGGAATTTTAAAGCCATATGTAGGCTGCAGCGTGTATTCATACTACCCACAGCTATGACAAAGCACCATTGTGTCCAGGCAGGCCTGCGTCAGACATGCACTGCAATGCCATATGGCAGGGAAAATGCCTCTGCCATGTAGTACAATCTATTTTCATTGGTTACAATTATCGCGTGCCTTGGAGAGCTGTGAGGCAGGGTGCTAATATATGGAAATAAGGCACCCTACATCTAAAACCCAAAAGCTATTTCACTTTGTAGGCCTGGGTACACTTTTCCCTAACAGATGGGATTAAAATAATTATTTTCCTATCAGTTTAGGAAAAGACTAGAAGAATACATGCTCCAAATGAATTTCTGCTTATGTTTAAAAATCTGACTTAATGATGAAATTAAATGTTTTATGACTTAAGCAGAGAAGTAACTGTGGAAAAATGCCTAAGCGATAACTGGTCAAACGAGTTCATCACACCCGAGACTTGGAACACATTCTTGGTTGGGGGAGTTAACAGCCCTCACTCAGAGAACAATAGTCTGTCTCTCTCTCAGCACAGGAAAGGGCAATTGGTGTTAACAGCTGACCATTTAGCAGGTATTAACACTCTGGGAGAGAACAGGAGGAGTAGGTAGGACAAGGGCAGCCTTAGCAATACCTCTTTTGACTTGAAGATGCCTGGAAGGGCGTTTACTATTCATTCCCAGGCCCCTCTCAGACAGCCAGCCTGGAGTCACACGAGGAAAGACCAGACCTGGGATACACATCCTTTGCTGTGTTAATGGCTCTGACTCAGAGTATAATGATTTGACTCTGCCTAGGAAAGCCAATTGATGGTGACTTCTGACCACATAGCAGGAATTAGATATATGGAAGTGGACAGGAACAGCTGGCAGTCGTTTGACTTGGAGATGCCAGGGAGAGATTCACCTGTTCATCCCTGGGACTTTCCTAGACAATCAGACTTTACAGACAGTAGAAAAGGAAACTAGTTTTGACTCTGTGAGTTAGAGGAGTGGCCCAAAAGCTGAAGACAGACTTACCTGGTGGCAGCAGAAACCTGCCATGTTGTAACAGGGAATTCTGAGTAATGCTACAATAAGGAAAATAAAAAGTGGTGCACACTTAGGTAAGGGGGCTGCAAGAAAGTAGTTCGGATTTTCTCCTGTCACTTGCACAGCACAAGTCTGGCACTTCAACCACCACCCCTTCAGAACATTTCGGGTAATGGGAAGACTTGTTTGGAGAAGTTCCTGCTGGAAGAATAAGTTTGACTTCTTACTCCTACTGGACGAAGAGGATTCACTCAAGGTCTCAAGTACTCCATAATCCTGCTGGAACCAAGGGACTGAACCTGCTTTTCAAGAGGCAAGTGGGTTGGCCTCCTGCTTATATGTTTCAGGGGCACAAAAATTAGAAGGACCCCGTACTCCAAGGTGGCCTAGCTGACTAATGAGAACCAGACCTTGCATAACACCTAGCTGGAAATAGACCTGGGTCCGTGTATGGTAGTGGTCCAGGGTGCAACAGGTGTTTGTGCCCGCTTTGCACACTCCGGGGCACTTTGGTATTACAGAAGGGGCAGCAGACGCATGTGTGTCCCTTTCTGTAATACTGATAGCGCTGGTGCAGATAAAGCGCCAGCGCTATCTTCAGAGGGCGTTCTCTCATTTGCATGGGTGGGTGGCCCCATGTAAATGAGGGAATCACTTTGTCTCTATGCCCATGTCGTATTATAGATGCAGGCACAGAAGGAAAGAAGCTGTCTAAGGCGCACCGACAGTGTGCCTTTTAAAAGGTGACACACTGTTACTACGCCCCTTGATGGCAGTCCTCTCAAGGCGGGAATGGGGTCCCATGGACCCTGCAGACATCCCTTTGCAAACAAGTGCAGTCACTCACTGTACCTGCCTGCAAGGGGATCTTTAATCCCCCTTAAGAGAAGAGCGCAGGCAGGTTGCCACCTGCACTGTGCAACATGGATCTGCTTCAAAATGGGAAACAGCCACTACAACGCGGCTGTTACTACGCATGCTGTTACATCGCATGCATTACAACTCATGCAACGTAACAACGCGTACACATTACAACGTGGGCCATTACATCGCATGCGTTTTTAAAACGCGTGATGTAATGGCGCCGGAGCACAGACGGCGATGCTGGGAACGGGAACGGAACACAGGAAACAGGAGCAGAGACGACCACGAGGAGAGAGAGGTAATTGGGATTAGGGTTTAGGGTAGTCTCAGGTGGTAGTAGTGTAGGCTTTAGGGTAGTCTCAGGAGGTTGTAGTGTAATTTAGTGTTTTAGGCTTTAGGGCTTAGGGTAGTGTCAGGGGGTTGTAGCGTATGCAAGTATTTTAGGCTATAGGGCTTAGTGTAGTGTCAGGGGGTTGTAGTGTATGCTATTGTTTTAGGATTTAGAGTACAGGGTAGTCGTAGGGGGTTGTAGTGTAATTTAGTGTTTTAGGCTTGAGGGCTTAGGGTAGTGTCAGGGGTTGTAGTGTATGCAAGTATTTTAGGCTTTAGGGCTTCGTGTAGTGTCAGGGGGTTGTAGTGTATGCTAGTGTTTTAGGATTTAGGGTAGTCTCAGGGGGTTGTAGTGTAATCTAGAGTTTAAGGCTTTAGGGCTTAGGGTAGTGTCAGGGGGTTGTAGTGTATGGTATTGGTTTAGGGTTGTGTAAGCAGGTCCGGTATGGTAGTGTTTCATGTAAAGGGGACAGATTGTGCGTAGGGGTAGGGCCGTGTTTTGCGTGCTTTATTGTTTTGTACTGTAGGGTATTACTGTGGAATGTGTGTAATGTAGGGTAGTGTGTTAGTGTTTGGGGGACATTTTGTGTTTTAAATACATGTGGGAAACTTGGGTCCGTTGTAAAGTCATTTAGTGTGCATTTCAAAGGAAATGCGAACTAATGCCATGCGAAGTAAAGACAAGCGTTGTGACGGTACAGGCGAACTAAAAACCGCGTTGTAAAAGCACGTGTTGTTTTAGTTTGCGATGTATCGTCATACATCCCTTCAAAGCACACATGAATTTCACAGCTGCCCCCCATAGTAGTGCATTCCATGTAATAGGGCTCACTTTCTCTGTTTGCCCCAGGGAACACCTGTTTTAAGTTGCCCCGGGTGCAAACAGGGAAAGGGCACCCTTAACATAATAGGACTCCTGGTGCCCAGAAGCCTGCCTGTGGAGCTAGGGGCTGCAGAACTGAATAAGCTTCGCTAGCAGCTGGAGACAAAGTCTCTAGACAATGTCTTTGACTAGGACAATTTGCTTGCTGTATCCAACTTCCGTTTCATTGTGATCTGCCTGAAATAGGCCTGGTCCAACAAACAAACTGTTGTTTTTCCATTGTGCTGCAAATTTTCTAGGTGTATTTTGCCATAACACTTTAAAAATTTGTACCTCCAGTTCCTCATAATGCATTTTGATAACCTTGGTGTCATTTTTCTAATTAAAGATCAATTCTCTAACCACTCTGGCCCCAGGAATGTTCTCTTCCAAATCAAGAAATGAAAATCAACTAACACGGTGTCACACTCCACGGCCAGGACTACCCCTGTACACTGAACCTATTAGACCTTATGGCACTTTGACATCATTTACTATCAGCTCCTAATCAAAAGATTGACCACATTTACTCACATCAGATGAAAGGTGCTGTCAAGGTAGGCCTCGTATTTCCAAAACCACACACACCAATAACAAATGGATCCATCCATCTAATAACCTACATTAAATGTGGTTTAACTCAGAGATCATCTTGCATGAATGCTATTAAACATTTACCTGACAATGCTTGCTCATATCGTAGTCTCCTACAAGTTTGGTTCTCATATGAATGCTGATGATCGACAGGACTCCTCACACATGCACCTCCCTCAATCTGGGTGATGAGCCTGACAAGCTCCACAACTTGCCTCACTGCCTTTCATGGTTTCATCTTTAGAAGCAAAATAAATGGTTCTGCTTGAATTATGAAAGAACTGAAATCTTGCAGTTTGCCCTATCATTCGAAATACCCTACCTTTATCTTGGCCTGAGATATTGACCCTTCCCCAGCTCTCTATAACAAAGCATACAGATTGGGAGTGCTCTGTGATAGTGACCAATCATTTACCCCAAATAAACAGTCTCCAAAACATCATTCCATCATGTTTTTCAGCTACAAATGGTGCTGCTGTTGCTCGTCTGCTCTCCAAAAATAAGCCCTATTCTCAACATGATCATCACCATTTGTAGCTGAAAAACATGATGGAATGATGTTTTGGAGACTGTTTATTTGGGGTAAATGATTGGTCATGTTTCAATGACTGAAATGGCGCATACTCAAGACTAGCAACATGTCTCTTTAATATCTGCACAGTGTTCAAAACTACTCATCCCATCTTTGGTTTGAACCAACATGAGCACATTATGTCAGCCATGGAACCTCTCCATTGACCAACAGTAAAAAAACAGTGTCCTTAGAAACATCCTTCTCACACGGTTAGAGAGCGAGAGATTATAATACCAGTTGTACTCTTCCAGAGTCATCAGTAACACATAAAAAGCAACTGGAATGTTACCATAAATTGATCAGTGATGAATGAATTGATCCTTTCAGTGAACCTCTTGGATATCTAAGGATATTATATTAGATGCCTCACTCACTCGATCATGACATGCTTTATCATCGGCACCTATCCACACCGGAGTAGGATGGTACCACCAAGGCAGACTCAATTAAAGATGGAATGAGAGTTCTTAGATAAATCAAAACTGGACAAGCAGGGATCTAGCTGAGAAATATATTATTACAAATCTCCACAGGCAATTTATTTTATTCACAGGGTACCAGGGGTATGGTTAAAAGAATATTTTGAGTTTTTTGTTGAATGCAACTGTTCAACGAAACCTGCTGTGTTTTTGTCACATCTTCATATCACACAACCCATCTATTTTAATTCTACCAATTCCTGGAGTCTCTAGTGTCTCTAAGGAGTCCGTTTATATTCTTTGGAAAGCTCCTGCCAGAGGGCAGTACTTTGTACCATGTACGCTCATGAAATGTGCCATAGTAGTTCCCACGCAAGAGGTTGCTTTCATTTCCATCTGTTTAGAGAACCTTATGAGTGGGGTTCTCGTATAGCTTAGTTTTTATTTTACCATATTGCCCCTTAATAGTTGTAGACTTAATTTTATAAGGTGTTCCTTGCTGGCAATATATGTGGGGCTAGTGCTCAGGCAGGCGAACACGATATGAATGGATTGCTTTATTTCACCCGAATGAATGTCTTTTACCTGCAAAGAGTGTGACTATAAGACGGCGCCACTCTTCAGGACTGCATGAACTTCGAAACCCCAACATCAAGGGTAAAGCATAACAACTTGAATGAATGGTTTTCCCCACGTTTTTATCCACATTTGTCACCTAACGCTTTGTCCACAATGTTAAAAGTGTATTAAATTATCAGATATATCCATGATAACTAATGGTTGGTCCTTAGAACAACAAAACATATTTTGTTAACCAAAAGGAACAGTGTATTAACTTCTCTGTAGATACAGCAATTTGAATGGTGTACCTACACTGAAGACATTTGGCAGCACACATCTCACTTTTTTATCCCCATCGAGGTGTTCCCCATTTTCCTCCCCACCCCACACTTTTCCTTCCACCTTAATCTCAAGGCAAGGCAAGCATGGACTATCATAATTCACAAGAAAATGTTCATAGATAGGGACCATGTAGATAATTCAGAGTTTCAATTCTTATAGGGAATTACGTATACAGTACATCTTCAACCTCGCCAACCCTTTTGTTTCATAGGAAATTCCCAAGAACAAAAGACCAAGACTGGTGAGAGCCTTCAGGCCTCACTAGTGTGCATTGTGTGCATGCATAGTCAATCAGGGATACACACAGCAAGCCCTGACAAAGGCCCCAGCTCTGAACAGGCTCTAAGCGAGGGCTGAAACATGTAGGCAAAAACACAGCAGGTTTAGTTGAACAACTACATTCAACAAAAACCTCAAAATATTATTTTAACCATATCCCAGGTACCCTATATATAAAATAAATTAATGGGTATACCCGTAGATATTTTTAAAAATATACTTCTCTCCTGGATCCATGCTTATCCAGTCTGGATTTATTTAAGAACTCTCATTCCATCTTTAGTCCACCATGGAGGTACCATCCTACCAGGGTGTGGCTAGGCGAAATGAAGGATGTCATGATCAAGTGAGTGAGGCGTCTAGTCCAATATATTTGGATATCCAGGAGGTTCAATGAAAAGATCAATTCATGCATCACTGATCAATTTATAGGAACATTCCAGATGAGATGAGAACTACCATGCAATACTGTTTCTTAGTTATGGAACAGAAGCGTCATGTCTGCAAACGGGTGCGTACTGACTATCTGACTGGTTAGGTACAATAGATTTTTCATGTTCTGGCCTTCTCCATTTGGCACATCCTATCATTACATTTGAGACTGCAAAATTACCAGATCACAGTCAGAATATTCTAAAATACTAACCTGTTCTCTCTGGGTACTCCTTTCATGTAGCTACACATGCAGGCCCTCCAGGACCAAAATTCCTAAATAAAATACTAAAATAACTCACTCTTCACTTTTGAAATATACTTAGGGATACACACAAAAAAATTAATTGTGTCTACCCTGCCATCAACCTCCTCACCAGCATCACATCAGATGTCCAAGTAAAACTTCATATTACATTTATATACACTCTTAATTAGAAACAGTTTAACCATCTAGTATCAGCATATAGGGTTTATTATTGCCCCACTAATCATTCTGTACTGTTAGCCAAAGCAATATAACTTGAAGAGGGAAAGCAGCATGGCAGATAATTTAGAATACATGACCAGAGCCCACATATTTTGACTGCCAGACAGCATTGCTGGTGACACAGTGAGACAAACACAGAGAAAAGGAGTACAGAGGGATAAATATCCAGTTCATTTTCAATGTAGGGCGCAATTAATTTTCCTAACGTGAGTCTATAATTCTACATGGACCATTTATCAAAATTAATTTAACACACATACATGCCATGGGGCAATCTCTGACCATAACCCATTCCAAAATACGTCAGTACAAAAGCATACAACAATACATGTACACAAAAAGGAAAAATTATACATATATATGCACAACACTCTATATCACCAATACCCCAACAAGTTATTTAATGGCTAATGTTCACTCATTAGATCTGGGTGATACACTCAGAGGTGAAACACCTCTCTATCCTTTCACTCTATGTGCTTCTGATCAATTCAACAACATTTAGAATTGATAGTGACTACTCTATACAAAGCTGTCTACGTGGGCGCGTTTCAGCCATAAATTTCTTCTGGCCTCCACAGGACAAGGGCAATGAAACCAATCTAAAATATCCATAGAAAAATGTATTTACATCCATATAGAGAATCCACATCTATCCCATATATTACACACAGTGCGCTGGGTTTGTGCTGCTATCAAATAAACACACAGCTACGTGTTCATCTCCGGGTGCAAAACTAAAAACCAAAGGCTTCACTCAAGTAGAGGTTCACTGTTTATTTATATATTTTTTATTTATATTCTTTTTGTATTCAACATGTGCACGTTCACCCCATCCTCCCCGGTTTATTATATGATGGTAGGGGCTCAGAAGACTAGATGTTTAGGATGCATGCACAAATAACATCAGCATGCTTACCTTTGTAAACATCATATATTGCCTTTATTAACATTAGGCTGTTGAAGAAGTTCACCCGCAATTGATTATTGAGTGAACCTGTTGGTATTTCTTGGGTATTTCATGCCCTGATTTGTTAGTTACACATTGTATTTGCAGGATTTTAAGCCTATTCCCGAGTGAACATACGAACAATATAGCATTGAATTTTTGTAGAGGTGACTTGAACGATGCAGACCTTTGTAGTTTGGTTGCGATTTCTTTTGAAGTTTATGGGGAGAGGTTGTAGACAGCACTCAAACCCAAGATGATTCTGACTCTATTGAGTCTGTCCTCTATGTTCATTTCAGCCGGTGCCGGCATGCGATTAGTTACTTCGGCCGGCCAGCCTTTAAAGATATGTTCTCCCGGTGCTCGAGCTGGCACATGTGGATCCACCAGGACTCAGACTTTTGCGGTTGCAGACTGCTTCAATAATTGGTGAATTTGCTGCATTGACTGCGCTATGCTTGGCCCCTCAGTAGAAAGCCAGAGTATAGGTGTTTCTGGATTGAGTGACATAGTTCTTTTGTCTTTTTTCTTGTTTTTGTCCTGGCTTGCGCATTAGGAAAGGGTGGTGGCATATGGGAGACGGAGGCCCGTTTAGAGCAGATGGCCTCCATCAGAAGAGGTAACAGCCCCGTATTCAGACTGTAAACTCTCAAGGTCCAACAGTGGGTAGCTGGGAACTGTTCTATATATTCATTTGATCCCACATTTATAGCTGACCCCGTCGTGGGTAGAAGTTCAAAACGAGTATGGGTGTTTGGACTCAGGGATTGCAACCTGACAGAAGAAGGATTACAGTGTGAATTTAACTGTGCAATCCAACATTATAGTTACGGTTTTGTTGGTACATATAGCCCAACCGTGAGAGGAGCACATGTAGAGGGAGAATTGACCAGGAGCACTTCAGAATACTATAGTAGTTCTTCTGAGTCACGAGTTTCATGTGTTTCTTGGTTCACATACGGAGTCTGTGTTATTTTTACTTCCATCACTATTATTAATTCATCTTTTTTATAGTTTTGCACTCGGAGGTGAATCCGTACCTGTGTCTTTGGTTGATAGTGGCACAAACCCAGCTCACTGTGTGTAATATATGGGATAGATATGGATTCTCTATATTGATGTAAACATTTTTCTATGGAACTTTTAGACTGGCCCTTGTCCTGAGGAGGCTGAACGAAACTGAAGGCTGAAACATGCCTGCGTCAACAGCTTTGTATAGAGGAGTCACTATTAATTCTAAATGTTGTTGAATTGATCAGAATATTCATATATGGATATCTCTGTGACCATCGATTTACATATTTTTAAATCTACATAGGTTTTGATTTGTTGCCTATGCCTCTTTTCCAAAAGATAAACACGCTACTTTACTTCATTTAACACCTGTGGTATATAGACATCAACTACATTCCTTTACTTGTGTAGCAATGATCAACCACAACACATGAAAACTTCAATTTATACTATTTCAAACTTTTACTTTACTTCGTATTCTCAAAGAAATTTAAAAAGAGGATTGTGCAAACCATTACACATTGCTTTTTCATAAATTAGTACAAACTGTCCTTTACATTCATTTCTATGAGGATTGTGCAAATGTCAAAGAAATCAGTGCAAGAAAAAATCGCAGTTTGTTATTTTAAAGAACTCATCAACTCAGTAAGTCCTACTTGGTTTTACTATTTTATCGGTATATCTATTTATCCTTGACAATCTATAATTGAGTGGTCCTAAAACATGTGTGCTCAGAGTCCTTTAACAATCTTTTACTGTTTAGACCATCTTTTGTTTGCTAAACTTCTATGCAATTTCCACTTTGAAGGTTTGTGTGATAGTCCTCTGAGTCACGTGCAAAAAAACTGTGAGTAGTGATGGTGCCGACGCGTTTCGACCTTCGTGCAAGGGACCGTGAGGGTTTCAAGGAAGGTCTTCATCAGGGCTGGGGCTGTGAGTGTAGGACTTTGTGATCTATAAACAGGGGGAAGGGGGGCAAGGGGAAAGAGAAAGGGGAAATTCATTTACAAATTGCCAATTATTGTGATGTTATATGATGTGATGGGAAAGGCATTTGCAAAGCGCAGCATACACTATACAGTTTCTTGGCGCTGGGGCAGAGAAAGACGGTGGGCACCGCCTGGACAGGACAAGGGAGTGCACAGCAGCAACAGGGAAAAAAAGAGAAAAAGCAAAGAGAACGGAGAAGAAGAAAACATTTTAATTGTACGCAATGCGAAACAGATAAGTCTTAAGGAGGGATCTAAAACGGGTATAGGTAGAGGCAAGCCTTATGTCCAATGGGAGGGCATTCCAGAAAGATGGGGCAAGGAATGAGAATCTTAAACCTCCCCATTTCTTACGCTTGACTCTCGGGACTTTGAGTAGAGCCGAGTGAGCCGAGCGAAGATTGCGAGGGGGGACATAGGGGTGAATGAGGGAAGAGATGAAGGTAGGACCTAGGCCAGCCAAAGATTTAAAAACAAGGCAGCCCAGCTTAAATTTTCAGCGTTCAGAAACAGGGAGCCAGTGCAGAGATCTTAGCAGGGGGCGGACGTGATGGTGCCTCGGTTGATGGAAGATGAGGTGTGCCGCCTGATTCTGGACAAGCGGCAAACGTTTGAGTTGATAATCTGGGATGCCTATGTACAAGGAATTGGCGTAGTCAATCCTAGAGACGACTAACGCCAAGAGGGCTAAGGTAAGAGCCTCGGTGGTAAGAAACCGCGCGATTTTCCGAATTTTGCGCAGTTGGAAAAAACAAGAAGAGACAGTGGCATTTATCTGGGGCTTCATCGAAAGATTTTTATTGATGATAACCCCCAGACTTTTGGCTGAGTCAACTGGACGAGGGGGAAGACCCAAACTAGCAGGCCAGAAATTGGAATTCCAAGGGTTGGAAGGTTAAGCTTAAGGTGATTTGCCTCCATCCATTATTGGAACTTTTATCACTAAACATAGTCTCTGTGTGCGTTTAAATTCATACCTAATTGTCTTAAAGAAGGTATTGGGACTTGTCTTGTTCACCTGTTCTTCCCGGCAGATCTGAAGTCTGTCTTGATTGTTTTTCTTATATCTGTGAGTCAAATAGTACCTGATCAAATGTGAGTGGTCTCGCATTCTCAACAGGGTCCTGTTCGTTTAGTATTCGTGTTCTTACAGGCCTTTCTCGTTTTAGCTTAAAGGCCTTCCATGGAGTCAAACATCATGCATAAGTGGATGGTAAACTTTAAACACTGTGGTCCCTTCGTTCTATAACCATACTTAAGTTTTGGCCCGACGGAATGTTCCATAGGGCATTGTGAGGCGCATGCGGTTATTCATCGTGAAGTACCAAGGCAATTCTTCTTCAGTCTCCATCATGAGTGTATATGGCTATCATGGTATGGGTACTATAGTTGTACCTGAGCAAACTTTCTATTAGGCCCTTCCTCCTGTTGAAAGTCATACAACTCACTTAGTTATAACTGTAAAAATACCCTTAAAAAGAATTGCTCTTACTTAGAAGCCCTTAAAGCATGTAGACTCAAGATAGATAGACACTCAAATTGCCTCAAACAAGGTGAGAGCTAACTTTTTAAATACTTAAGCTGCTCCTAAAAATAGTTACGCCACCCTATACAATGTTAGATCAGCAGTAAAAAAAACAGAAAAGCTAGCAATACAAATATTACTAATGACAAGCTAGATTTATTCTTTTCAAATGAAACAAGGATATTTAAGATGGGAGCCTATATTCAAATACCTCATTCAGATGAGTTGTAAAGTACATTCAGATTTGGAAATGACGGGCTGACTACAGTGGCATAGATCCGCCTTCAATACGTCCCCCAAAATCCCTCATCAAGCAGGAAATAAGTTCATATGGCCGCGGCCATACTCATACTTCATAGATCCCAGCATTCCAATGTTGGAGGCAGACATTCCTTGTGGGTGGAGGGTGTTACTTGATTTGTGCCTGGGGTTTTCTTTGTATCTTTTACTTCTTTGTTGATGATTTGAAAACATGGGTTCTGCTCAGAAATGTACTATAACTTGATGTTTGTGTATGGGCCTTTCAGGCAATGCTGTACCGCCAACATCTCAATAAAATCTTTTTTTTTAAAGTACATTCACATGACATGTCAAGTACTAAGTATGGACCACCAGGAAAAAAGGAGATGCCCTTGCAGTTATGGGAAAACACTCAATGGACCTACTAAGGCAGACCATTCTTCTCTTTTCAGATGCTCAGGACCTTCTTATCAAATTAAAGCAAACAGTAGGCTGTTTTTATATCTGTTGCCCTCCATCTTTATCTGTAGAATTCTTTACCTGGCCTTGAAAAACATTTATTTTACACTAACACTAAAACTCACTTTTATAAACAATTAGTGCTGTATTTTTAAAATATCTTGGCCGATTGACTAATGATTATACAAGAAGTGTTATCTTTCACTCCATGGAGATTTCTATCAGAATTCTCTATTAATTTCTAACATCTTATCACATTACAGTGAGTACTATAATTCATTTGCATGAATGTGACATGACTTGTTCACGGTAACAATATCTGTTCTTAGATCACATAGAACAGTAAACATTACTTAAGCACATATATTTTCACAATAACTTGGCCTCACTTCGTATTTTCCTTAATTGCACGTGTGACATTGTCAAACCGATGTTTCCCAGGTATATCTAGAGCACAGAGCCTACTATGTCATTATTATATATGGGATAACTTCTCTGTTAACCAACATCAATTGGTAACTTAAAAACATTGATGCTGTAGGTAAACATTGATTCCCGGGTAGATTATTCATTACTTATTCCTATTGTTTAAAATGAAATAGAAATACTTACATATGTCTGATAATCTCAACTCATTAAAGTTATTCTCCTTGTACTTTTAGGGAGCCCTTGGTGTGGTAAAGCGGCCTCAGGTCTGATGAATGATTGCAAGTTGATCTTTAATGGATATATGATTCTTTTGCACTCAGCTATTTTTATCATATCTTTGAA